>NC_134777.1:129215560-129428060 GCF_046742065.1 Oratosquilla oratoria
CTTATTAAATGTCTACTCAGCTTGCGCGAACGAATTGGAGCCATTTTTAAAATTTGCTGTGTACTTAGATTTGGACCAGTTCAGACGCTTTTATTCATCTTAGGGTCGTACTCTCAAATAAACGTTCTGTCCCGAGTAAAAGATATCTTGCTTAAGCCGGAGCAAAAACGGTAAATTATACCACTGACAGGAAAGATTAATGTCTGGCACGGTAACATTTTTATTGTGTTTTGCCCCGGCTCGGGAGAAACGATTGATTTTCTGCAGGTGCGAGGTGGATGGGTTCGCCTGAATCAGGCCGATATCGATCGAGACCCCCCATTGTGCTCGGTGTTCGCCCGTCAGCCACATAAAATGATTAAAATCGTTCTCATTCGTAACTGAATTTTTAAAATATGTCACCGGACGTCAAAAGCCCCAAATGGTGGTTGCGCGCGATTTTAGCCTGTGACGTCATGTCGCGTCTGCAGGGAAGGCGGGAAAGCGACGTGGCAGCTGAATCTACCTTATCGACGACGCCGCTGCGAAAGCGGTATCAAAGTAACGAGCAGGTAGGCAGTTCGTGAGGGAGCCGTCACTGCCTCAGACAGCCAATATCAACTTGTTCAGTCTCCTATATGGTGGTACGCTAGGGGATCGTTGGGTATACCTACATGTGTCAGTCTCCTTGTATGTATACGAATGCATGTTTGTGTGACTGTTACATGCTTCCCTCGCTTCTGTGTGTACATTTTTGTTGAAGTGTGTGTGTGTGTGTGTGTACGCGTGCGAGGGAGTGAAAGTTGCTTGTAGCTTGTAATCAGAGAGCGCATCCATCCTGTCGATGGCACTTGCAGTTATCGGTGATGGAGAAGCATCTGCATATAATCAATATCGGGTTTTCTGCTACGTGTAGCACACAGGGCAAGATCGTTCCGCTGGCAAGTTACGTTCTTTTCACATTTATTTCCTGTGCGTCCATGGACGTAGGGACACCTGAACAGTCTGAACGAATTTCGGCTTCGATTTTGTCGACATCAAACGTCTGTTCCCCCTCCAGCGCCCCCAAACGGACAAGCATGGACTGACCAACGACGCTGTCGCTTTTAATTTTCATAACCGTTATTTATTTTTCGAACCACCACTTTCCTTTGCTACGAATTCTTCTGACTGCTGCTTTTTCTACATCTTAACCGCTGTTTACTACGCTAACTACTAACCACTACTACAAATCCCATCGCCACCATTTGCCTTCCTTGTACGTTTGACTACGGAGAGAGAGAGAAATACAACTTCCCGGAGTGTAAAGGGGATTCCTACGCTGGCAACGGGCTCCAATCGCACAAGATAAGTTATCGGAATGATTTCTTCACCCGCTAGACCCTTCCTGCACGAATCGAATGGCATTAATAATATTTTCTTCTTTTTTTGCTCCGCTTCCACAAGTATGGAGTCTTCCGTCTATACATTTTGTGTACTCTGGGAGAAGAGCCATAGTTTTGGATGCAGGCGGCCGTGTGTGTAGTGTTTTGCACGCTTTGTAGACGAGGATAGCTGTCACTGATTTTTTTTTATATTACATTACTGTTGTTATTATTATTATTATCATCATCATCATTATCAATATTGTTAATGTTTTTGCTATGGTTACCATTACCTTTCCTGGTATTTTTATTATTATTGTTATTATTATTTCTATTATCATTATTATTAATATACCAGTGTACTTATTAATATTAATACAGTCTGCTCAAAATAAATTGGGTAGGACCTCTGACCAGAAATGTAGATAAGATCTCTAAAAGTGTGCTAGGTTGAGAACCGTTGGGTTTTTTGATGCACAAGACATACGCAGTGCCCAAATTGGGCCTGATTGTATGATTGTAGGTCACTAGGAAGCTTACTGCTGGCTGGACTACGCAAGTTTACAGTGCTTCTTTTATTTCTCCGTCAACTTCGTCCATTCCATGTCTAAAAGACGCCTAGTGCACGCGCGCACACCAATAACGGTTTGGTCCTCCTCACCCTCCCTCACTACCTCCCCATCTCCTCCCCCACCCGCCCTACAAACCTTCATTTTTCGTCCTACATTCAATGACCTCTGACCTAGTAGTTACGCACTAGACAACACACTGCTCTAGATGTCCTAGCTCTAGTAACATTACGTTTTTAAACAGAGTATGTCCCTGATGTCGATAGTTCCTAGATAGTAGTAGATCGTTTCGGAGGTTATAGATAATTGACAAGTTTACGGGAAATTTTAGTTTTCAGCACCTGCTGTGGTTTTTGTTTGTTTATTTGTTTGTCTTTGTGTTTCTTGTTGCATCTGCAATGTGTCTTGTGCACGTACATAATGTAATGCCCCCTACTTTTTTCCACTGCCTTTGCATGATACAAATGATTGTCTCATACTCAAATTACTAAGAATTGAAGGTATACAAATTTAATGGCAGCAAATGCCAAATTTTTTTTTATGCCACAGTTATAAAAAAATTTATCAATGCGCCATTCTTTTTATCGAATTAAGTAAAAAAAAATGTTTCTTAGACTAGTTTATTTCTTAGATGACGGATGGGTGGGTGGGGTTGGGGAGGGCTATCACGTGAACTTTTAAAATCAACAGGCGTTAGACAATACAGCTGGGAATCAGAAATTTTGTCGACAATTATGCAATATATGTTAAATGTTTGATTCAATGTTGCAATATTTCAAAACTGTATTACAATATATACAGTATGAACTTTGCAACTTAAAGAGAATGAAAAAAACGCAATGCCATCAATGGTTAGAACTACAATGTGAAGTTGTCGACGAAATTTTGAATCCTATGCGGCTCTGGGGACAGAAGGTTTCTCCCAGCTGAATAGAATCGTCTAGTGCCAACCAGAATAAATTAGATAAAGTAAGGCGAGACTTCAGATGGTGTGAAATGTAACAATCTATTTAGTCCCAGTGTGTTGGCTTATATAATTATAGATTATGCTTTTCGTTTAATGCAACTTAAACTGTACAGTATATATATATATATATATATATATATATATATATATATATATATATATATATATATATATATATATATACATTATTATGAAGGTCAATTGACAGCAGCATTATTTCAGTACAGTATTTTCAGGTTTTTGTTAAATATACTTTGTGTATGCGTGTGTGATTCACCATTGTCTTGGATCACCTGCTAGGCTCGTGATCGATAGTTATTTCCTTCCCAGATGAGAAAAGTTTGATGCACACACACACAGTCCTTGATCAAGGGAGACAGTAACGGCTTGCACTGTTAGTGAAGTTTCCAAGCCCTGTGCGGGTCTTGGTTGTGCGTCTTCGCTAGCCCTCGACGCTAACCACTATACTAAAATGTTACCATCCCTAATTTTTGTTTTCCTTTACCGCGTTTGCTTTTTTCTTCCCAGTACAATTATCAAGTATATACTTTACATTCGTCAATTTCGTTTCTTTGTCAACTGCTAAATCTACCCCTTAAGTATCGAAATATTGTTCACCTCTTAAGATTATTTATTTCCTCATCAGTTTGATTTAATTTACATTTTCGCTCGCTTTAACAGTTTATGCAATTCACCTAACGCCACCAGCACAAGTTTTAATAGTATGTACTTGTTCTAATCGACCTTCGACAATTGAGTAGCCTCTCGGGTTCCTAAACAATTTCCCGAATTTATAAATAGTGGAGTAGTGAATAACTTTTTTTTTTTTTTTTTTTTTTTTTTTTTTTTTATTATTATTACCAATTCACCGTAAACTAAAATACAAGGCATTACATTTAAATGAGAATATACGGTACGGTAGATTCATATGGCTTACCTCTCATTAGACAGTTTAATGAGTACAGTGTTCATTTGATTGATTTTAGGAATTAGTGTAAGGCGACGTCCTCCGCCATTACAACTCCATCTATCGAACAGCTGTGTTATATCCGGGTACATGCAATGCAAATAGCGTTTTGTCGTTAGTATCTGGAACTGGTGTGTTAAGTGTTTTTATTTTGACTTTGCTATTCACTTTCATATTAAGATTCACCCATAGAAAATTGTGACAGATAAAGTTATTACAGCTACCGATATTTTATATGTCTAGAAAGGCGAATCAAAGCATGTTACCAGTAGATGCATTGCCAAATGAACACAAAAGTAGCAAATGAAATCAACTTATAATGTTTTAGGAAGATAATATTCAAGTGGACTCAGTCATAAGATTGAAAATGATAAAATATGAAGATATGAATCCTTTTATATTATAACAAGATTACAATACAAACTAAAACTATCTTCAGCATCCTCTGAAATGTGTGACACGAGATTAAAAAAATAAGATTTTCTGAAATTATATTGGAACCACATCAACATTTCGAGATGATTTTGAATTATCGAACTCGTGCCAAGTATGCCGATTTATCGAAGGTCAAGAGTATGTACCCACAAAACCACTTTTTTCATCGATTCCCTCATAGTTATAATTATAAATTTTCATTTGGGTTTCACTGGCAGAAAACCCACAGCCCCAAAGTGGATGTCAACGGTTCTCGTTGACGGGTTATGGAGACTGGCGACCATGAAATGATTCTATCTTACGTATATCTTGGAGGACTAAGTGCAGGTACCCATCGCTGCATTAACTGAATATCCGCGGCCTCACAGTGGCTGGCAACGTTCTTCAGGCCCATCCAAAGAATTTTCTAGGAACAAATGGTATATTATTATCAGTATTGTACTAGTATGGAACAGTGTCGAGATCACCAGCTTAGATTATTAGGAGAAAGGGGTCTGTATCTGGTCCTCAGCTCTCCTTGTGTGAAAAGATGGAGAAAATACAGTCAGTAGTGAGCTTGGGCCTAATCCAAAGACCAAATGCCAGCCGCATGGGGCATGGATGTTGATGGGTAGTGAAGATGCATGATTGGGAGATGACACAGATGCCCTACACGAGATACAGAGCCAAGGTGGATACAACTTTGGGAAGAAAATACAGTTTTGGAGAAATTAATTTGAGGAAATGGAGGGATTTTACAAGCACCAGAAACAACGGAAGAAATTGGAAATATTTTTATATAAATATGAAATATGTTTGATATTTACATATGAAAATAGAATATAGATATAAAAAGTTTGAGAATACAAGCATGGAAGATTTTGTGCTGAGTTATTGGGAGAAGGGAAAGAAAAAATTGGTTCAACATAAGGTGCAAGTCAGCAAGAAAAATATGGCATGAAAAAATAAAAATAAAAAACAAAACACTGGAAGATGATAGAAATATAACTAAATGCTCAATAATTTGATTAGAGGAAGAAACTTTAAAAAGTGTAACCAACAAATGAACCTAAACTGTCTTACAGGTTCATCATTTGCAAACTGAAATATAGGAATCACAAAAATTAAAAGAGATCTATGGAGACACATGAACAGGAACTAAAATAATCCACAAAATTTCAGTTATTTTTTCACCAAAGAATGGTGTAGACAGTCAGGGAGAAAGTAGAAATATTGGGTTAAAAGATGTAAATGTGAGGAAAACCCGCGGGCCTGACAGAAGCTCTAGCTTGATACTTAGGGAATGCAAATACCTTGCAGGCAAGATTTACAGTCTAATTTGCATTTAACAGAAAGGATAGTGCTTCAGGATGGGAAGAAGGCCAATGTGGTACCAATAAGGAAGTAAAGAGAAACTCAGTTACAGACCTGTGTCGCTGTCTAGCATGATAGCAAAATTGTGTAAGAGAATTGCCATAGATTGATTATTTAGAGAATTTGAAGGTTTTGGTGGACAACAATTTGGATTAAGATGGAGGCTCATGTGTCCCAAATCTTCTGTGCTTTTACTCAAGGGGAATAGATGGATTGGTGTACTGTATTTACCTACATCTGGAGAATGCCTTTGACAAGGTATCATACATATCAGGTTGTTGTAAAAATTTGAGCACATTTAAGGATTTGAATAAAGCATCCTGGATTAGATGAGAGTTCCTGACAAAACAATACATGAGAATAGTAGTAAAGGATTGAATGTCAGAATGGAGGAAAGTAATTAGCACAGTCCCACAAGGATCAGTACTGGAACCCAAAATGCTCTTGATTTATATAAATGACATGATGGTAGAAACAAGTGTCTCTAATCTTGAGGTGATGAAGAGGTCATGTTTATGTATATGCAGGTAAACATTTATACATATAAAAGGTAAATGGGTAGAAATTAGAAGGATGAAGGGAAAGAAGACATGAGAAGTTAGGAGAAAATTTGAACAAAAAAGAACAAGAACTTCTGATTTGCTGAAGATATACAGTTGAAAATTAGGATAAAGAAATGGGAGTAAAATAGGATGGAAGTTGGGATACATGAAGGACTGAGATTTGTATTTCATTGTCAATTACCAGCACTTTTATCCATGAAGACAGTTTTGTGTTAAAGTGGTGGAATCATAAACTTGGTAAAGGATAGATTTAAGGAGAGTAGGAGGAGAAAATATCACAGACTGAAGGTGGAGGTGTCATTAAAGCCCATAAGATATTGACCACATGAAACTTATGCTGTCAGTACCTCATATGGGTAGGTTGGGATGAAGCTTCACAAACATGCTGACAGAATAAGAACTGCATTTAAAGTGAATAGAGTGAGAAGAAAAGCATTGAAGATGAATGCAGATACAGTGAGGGTAGGGTAGTACACAAAAGTGGCAAGGGAGAGTGATATTAGGGGATTGTTTTAAAAGCTCACTAAATAGTGCCAGGTCTAGGAGGAATGGTGAAAGGGATGGAAAGATAATAGAAAAGGAAGAATGCATAGAATATGAAAATTACCAGGACTGACTGCAGTGTCAGGAGTGATGTTTAATAGATGAGGAAGGGTGCATGCTTGCCGTGATGCAAAATATTTTTTCAAAGGCCCAGATGAGAAGTTTTTATAAGATTAGAAGAAAATGTGTAGAATTGTCATATAAACAGAAGTGAGACAAATTAATATAACCACCAGTTGTAGAGTAATTAGTTTGGTGAACCCTCCAAGAAAGGTGTATGAGAAATTGCCTATAGAGAGGATGATGAAGGCACTTGAAATGATGGGGAGGGGAAACAAAATGGGTTTTAAAAAAGAAAGATTATGTGTGACCAGATATTCACATTGAAGTACAACAAATGAGTAATAAATTTGCAGAAGGTGAAAAGGATCCCTGTTGTAGTTATGGATCAGGAAAAAAGTTTAATGGAGAATGAAATCGTGATGTGGAGGTAATGAAGATAGGGTGAAAGGAAAGGTGCGATAGGCTGTGAATATTGAAAAAAGGGATTGAAATTTGCATGAAATTAGGATAAATTAGAGTAGATCAGAAGGTGATGAGACTGAAATGTGTGTGTGCACATGTATACACATGTACATTGTGTATAAGTGTATATGTACAGTATATACAGTCACAATCACCCATGTATATATATTGGCATATATGGATTTTACTTTTCCATTTTCCCAAGCATGATTTTTCTTCATCAGTTTCTGTGGACTAGTATACATGTTATTCAAAATTGTGTTCATGCGCCATTTTAGATTAGAATATTTTCCTTCAGTCTTTAAAGTTTTTGTTCTTGCACTGTTCTCTGATACTTTATCTAGTACTGGGCAATTTTATTTAGCTATGGGTAACCTGAAGTTCTCAAGGGTCCTTGACAGAACTTGATTAACCATGTCACTGCCACAGTAGTTGTATGATAGTTATGGTGGCTACTCCCGTGCAATTTCATTTAATCCGAGGGGAAACCTGCTGTCAGTGGGTAGTGGTTATGCAGATCTTCCTCTTTCTTACAGTTCATTATCGCAAACATAAGTGTGGACCAGTATCATGCTTGTTCCTTGTATTTGTCCTTTGTCATTTCTAAGAATATTTCTCATAATTTTTTTCTTGTGTGTATAGTTTTCATTTGCTTGTATATTTCCCTAGTTGGCTTGAAAAAAAAAAATCTTGTATAGATATAAATTTCTTGGGCTTTTCCTCACTGCATATTCTTTGTCATGCCAAGCTGCTGTCTTCATATTTAATTTGGAATGACTGTTCAGTACTGGAATGTTAAGACCATTTGACCACAAGCAAGGCTTATTTATATTCGCTTTGACAATTTGAAACTTAACTTCCAATTAGCTTTTGAAAGTCCTATTGAAACAAGGAAATATTTGATCTGAAAAAGCATAGTAATTATTCATCCTGGAGAATTAAAAGTCCATTCTAATTTCACTAATATTCTTAGAACAGTATATCTTTTGGTGACTCAGGTTGTATATTTAAGTGAGATGTCGGCTTTGAAGGGAACTTATAAGTAGTGCTGCAGGAGAATGCTCCAAGCATCATGAAAAAAAAAAAGAAAAAATGGCTGAAGTCACCTTTATATCTTGTATATTTACATAGAAATTCCCTTCCCAACCCCACCTTGCTCACAGAGGGGTTCGGCATAGATATATCAGTTTTCGTATTGGTTAGCTTTAGGAGTAATTTCTGGCATTAGCAGTGGGGGGGGAATGGCGCTTGTAGTGTTCTCCTATGCCACTACATATGGCCTAATGAGAATTCAAATCTTGTAGAAATATTTGATGGGGAATTTTGATATATTGTTGTATCTGCAAAGGAAAAAGATTGAAAGGAAAATCCCGAAATGGTTAATTTTTGCTTGTTCCTCTGACAAACTAGGCCCGGTTTGATTGTCCCTTGGCTTATGTTTTTTTTTTTTTTTTTTTTTTTTGTGGCTTTTTATGTCCCGCAGTGTTTCTCTTTGGGTTTTATAACCCACTTGCTTGTTTGAGCTCCTCCCCCATTAGTTCGCTTGTAGGGTAGGTGGGGTTATTTTTATTGTGAAAAAAAGACATTCATTATATATCATTGATTTTTGTTAAAAGGTTGGTGAAATTTTTCCTGTTTATTACTAATGATAGAGCGCATTTCAGATTGTTTGATGTCGGAGGCCAGCGTTCAGAACGAAAGAAGTGGATCCATTGCTTTGAAGATGTAACTGCCATAATATTTTGTGTCGCCATGTCTGAGTATGACCAAGTGCTTCATGAAGACGAAACGACGGTAAGTTCTGCATGATTAGATTTTAAGTTTTCGCATCCATTTACCCATGGATTGCTATTAGTTTATAACAATAGTTGGTGTTTATGATTTAACACTTAATAATGATAATAATAAGTTAATTTGGCAAAGAATAAATATACATGAATTGCAGATAATGACAAGAACACATAGTTTAAAATAACAATTGCAATGGCCAAGGATAACACAAAAAAGCATGCAAGCTTATTTTCATTGTGGTCCATACTATACAACACATTATGGAAGACTGCATTGTGCTCCATACTATACAACACATGGAAGACTGCATTGTACACAATTACACATCCCAACAACACAACATATGCTCCACAAGGTTTGTGGGAAAATCCTGCTCCAGCCATGGCGCTCAGAGAGACGGGACTGCTCAGCCAGACAGTCTAAGGAACAACGCCAATCTCACTTCATTTTTCACTCTCTTTGTCCTCATAACCCCCTACCATACCTCTTAAACACTTAACCTCAGATACATTTAGGCTCCTCTTTTCTGCCTTTCTTGAATTCCAAGTTTCTGGCATATGCAAGTGTATAAAAATTATATTCCAGGGGTGTATGGAATACAGTATGCATGCATTTCTTAATTTCAAAACTGATTTCCAGTTTTCTTTTTTCAGAATCGAATGCAAGAATCCCTCAAGCTTTTTGACTCCATTTGTAACAACAAATGGTTTACAGACACATCCATAATTCTTTTCCTAAATAAAAAAGATTTATTTGAAGAGAAAATAAAAAGGTCTCCTTTAACCATATGCTTCTCAGAATATACAGGTAAGTGATGAAGCCTGTTATTGACACCAAATACTTTGTTTATATATGTTCACACATTTAGACATATATTCTGAGTGCATTGTTGTGATAGAAACATTAACTCAATATCTAGTCTTGTAAATGGTTGTCAAGCAAGGAAGAAGAAATGCAAAAGATAGAAGTGAATAAAGAGAAAGTGTGAATGGATGAAGGAATGATAAGTGATTGTATCCACAGTACTGTGTGGAGCAGAGATGTGAGGGAGGCAGAAAGGAAGAATCTGAATATTTTGTAGATGAAAAGTTTGAGAAACAAGCTATAAGAATAGATAAAGCAAGAAATGTGATGGTGAGACAGAGAACAGGATGGGAAAAGAGCTGTCATATTAGGTAGATCAAAGAATGTTGAATTGGTTTGGGCAAATGGAAAGAATGATGGAGGGAAGACTAGCAAAAAGAGTGTGGGAAACAGAAGTGGATGGAGTGAACTCGAGAAGCAAGTTAATAATTAGTTGAAGGTTTAGGGTGAAGGGGACATGTGGAATGTCTGTCAAGTAGGGAAGAGAATTGAAAATATAGGAACGAGCAGAGAGGGCAATTGTGAGCAAATGAAAGGATGATATGGTCCAAGGGGATGTTCTTTTCATCTGCTTCATAAATCATTTTGAGTGAATGAGGAGAGGGTTGGGGGTAGGGAGAACTCAATACATAATGAAATGGCAGGGGCAATTCCAGCTGATAGGCCTTGTTGTAGAATTGCCGTGCCTTGTAGCATTACCCTTGACCTGAGGAGTGTGGCAAGAGTTAGGTTGAACTTTCATTCACAAGGTGCTGAAACAGAAGGGGCATTGAATGGATTTCAATTTAACATAAAAGTGGGCCCATAAATGAAGGGATGATAAACTGATGCAGCTTGTAGAGATTTCTTCTCATCTTCTCTATTTACTTGTAAAAGGAACAAGGAGAGAGGGTCTCTACTTAAATGAAGTAGTGAAGGTAAACCAGCTTAGGCTGTCAGGCCCTGCTGTGTAGGTGCTGTGTCTTGCTCCATTATTTCAGACCCAGGCAATAGGTGGGGTATACTGATGGCCCTTCTTCCACAAGGAGCTTAGTGATTTTCAAAAGGGAAACAGATGAGCATTGGATGGGTGAAGGGTAAAACTTTTTGGTATGTACTAATATGGTGGTGGAGGGAAGGGTGGTAGATAGAGCGCTAATGGATTATGTAGTGGTAAATAGGATTATGATAGGAAGAGTTAAGGATGTACATGTGCTAAGGGGAGAGGGTGGGGGAATATCAGATCATTTTTTGATGGAAGGTAAGCTGAGAGTGGAGGATAGATGGAGAAGGAGGAAAGGGACAAAAGGTAGGGAGATTCTTAGAGTGAACTCCTTGAATGAAAAGGAAAAGGAGAAGGAGTACGAAAAGAAGCTGAAGGAGGAGTGGGAGGGAGTAAAGGATAGAGCAGAGATGAGTGTGGAAGAGGAATGGGGATGGTTCAAGGAGGGAGTCTTAAAGTGTGCAAGGATGGTGTGTGGAACAAGAAGGACAGGGGGAAATAGAAGAAAGGGTAGTGAATGGTGGGATGAGGAAACAAAGAAGGTTGTAGAAGAGAAGAAGCGAGCATTCACAGATTGGTTACAAAAGAGGACAGGGGAGTCATATGAGACGTACAAAGAAAAGAAAAGAGAAGTAAAGCAAAAGGTAAAGGAGGCAAAGAGGAGAGCAGATGTGAAATGGGGTAGGAGTATGACAGAAAATTTTGAAAGTAATAAAAAGATGTTTTGGAAAGAAATTAAGAGAGGAAGAGGAGGCGAATCAAGTAGGGAAGAAAAGGTAAAAGGTACAGATGGAGAGTTGATAATGGAAGAGATGGCAGTGAGGGGAAGATGGGCAGAATATTTTAGGGAGTTGCTGAATGTGAAGGAGGATAGGGAAGGAAAGATAGCTGCAGTGGGAAATACAAAGAAAATGAGAGTGTTGAGTGAGGAGAATGGAGGAGAAATAAGGAAGGATGAGGTGAAGGCAGTTGTAAAGATGATGAAAGCAGGTAAGGCACCTGGTCTGGATGGATGTCATGCAGAATGTCTGAAAAAGGGAGGTTCAGTGATGGTGGACTGGTTGGTGAGGTTATTTAATGTTTGCTGGAGAGAGGGTAGAGTACCGGAGGACTGGAGTAGTGCCTGTATAGTTCCTCTTTACAAGGGAAAAGGGGACAAGTGTGAATGTAGTAATTTCAGAGGGATTAGCCTGTTGAGTGTAGTAGGGAAGGCTTATGGGAGAATCTTAATTGAGAGGATTAGGAGAGGAACAGAAGGAGTAATTGGTGAGGAACAGTGTGGATTTAGGACGGGTAGAGGTTGTGTAGATCAGATCTTTGTGGTAAGACAGATATGTGAGAAAGCTATAGGAAAGGGGAAGGATGTTTTTTGGGCTTTTATGGATCTGGAAAAGGCTTATGATAGGGTAGACAGAAAGGCACTGTGGGAGGTTATGCAGATTTATGGGATAGGAGGAAAGCTTTTGGGAGCTGTCAAGAGTTTTTATGTGAGTAGTAGAGCATGTGTTAGGATTAGAAATGGAGAGAGTGAGTGGTTTGAAGTAAAGGTGGGACTTCGTCAAGGATGCGTTATGTCGCCCTGGCTGTTCAACTTATACATGGATGGGGTGGTGCGAGAGGTGAATGCTAGGGTAGTGAGTCAGGGATTGGAGATGGTTAAAGAAAATGGAGAAAAGTGGGAGGTGAGCCAGCTGTTGTTTGCGGACGACACTGCGCTTGTGGCAGGGTCAGAGGAGGGACTGAGGAAGCTGGTGGCAGAGTTTGGGAGAGTATGTGATAGAAGAAAGTTAAAGATAAATGTGGGTAAAATTAAGGTGATGAGATGTACAAGGGGTGAAAGTGGCAGTAGACTGGAAGTGAACATTAAGGGAGAGCGACTGGAGGAAGTGGATAGTTTTAGATACTTGGGTGCAAGTGTAGCAGGAAAAGGTGGAGTGAAGGTGGAGGTAGAATGTAGATTGAGAGAAGCGAGTAAATGCCTTGGTGGTTTAAAGAGTGTAATGAGAAATAGACATTTGGGAATGGATGCGAAGAGGAGACTGTATGAAGGAGTGATTGTGCCAACAGCACTGTATGGGGCAGAAACATGGAACATAAGAGAAGAAGAGAGAAGGAGTTTGAATGTGTTTGAGATGAGATGTCTGAGAAGTATGGTGGGGGTTACTAGGCTAGATAGGGTGAGAAATGAGGAGGTGAGGAGGAGAACAGGGGTGAAAAAGGATTTGGGAGATAGGGTTGATGAAAGAATATTAGGATGGTTTGGACACATGGAAAGAATGAGTGAAGAAAGACTAGTAAAAGAGGTATGGAAGGCAGATGTGGAGGGAGTGAACATGAGGGGACGTCCTAGGATGAGGTGGATGGATGGGGTGAAGGGGGCTTTGGGGAAGAGGGGAATGTCTGTTGAGGAAGGAAGGGAGAGGACGGAAGACAGAGGTGAGTGGAGAATGGTTGTATATGGATGATGTTGTGACTGCATGAGGAGGAATGGGCGGTGGGGTGGGGGGTGGGGTAGTATGTGTGAGTAAATTTTGACGCAGCCCGAAGGGATTTCTCCCCGTCCTCGCCTTATATGCAAAGGGGGACAGAGAGGGGGGGTCGCCGATTAAATGAAGCGGCCTTGCTGTGGATGTGCTGTGTCTTGCGACACTGCTTCTGACCCAGGGCGGTGGGCGGGGTGCAGGGATGACCCGTCATCCAGGAGGTGCTCAGATGAGAGGAAGGGTGGGAGGGGTGTGGAGTGTATTTAGGGATGAAATGGGTGGGAGTGTTTTTATGCCTTTCCCTTTTTGGCTACCTCCCTTGGAAGGGGGAAAAAGCCTTGGTATATGTATGTACTTAGATAAGGTAGGTATGTGCTTTGACTCGGCCATCCTCCTTAGGAAAGGGTCTTTGCTCTTTGTATTTATTTATTCTGTGTTATAGATACCCTTGGAATGTATTTCAAGTAGGGAACAAATAGTGCAAAAGGCAGGAGTGACTAGAGAGATATTGTGAATGGAAGAAAGGATGATTTAACCTGAAGGAAAGGTCTCGTCTGCTTCAGAAATGATTTCAAGTGGATGAGGAGGGAGGGATGTCATCATATGATGAAGTGGTGTGGGTAAACCATCTTTGACTGTTGGATCTACTATAGAGAAGCTTTTCCTTGCTGCATTACTTTT
This sequence comes from Oratosquilla oratoria, assembly GCF_046742065.1. Classification (NCBI taxonomy): domain Eukaryota; kingdom Metazoa; phylum Arthropoda; class Malacostraca; order Stomatopoda; family Squillidae; genus Oratosquilla; species Oratosquilla oratoria. The sequence goes on from NC_134777.1 coordinate 129,229,627, forward strand.
GACTACAGAAGAGTGATGGGAGATATGGAGAAGATGCATGGCAGAGTAGATACATACATACATATACTAAGGCTTTTTCCCCCTTACAAGGGAGGTAGCCAAAAAGGAAAAGGCATAAAATCATTTCCACCCATTCCATCCCTGAATACACTCCACACCCCTCCACCCTCCCTCTTATCTTAGCACAGAGTAGATAAGAAAGTATTATGGGAAACTATGAGGCTGAATGTTGAAAGGAAGAGATTTAGTGATAGCAAAGAGCTTTTGTTGTGGGTGTGGGTTTTGTGTAATAGTAATGAATAAGGAAAGCAAGATGTTTCAGCCGTATGTTGGTTTTGAATGGGTGTTTGATGTTACTGTAGCTATATGAATGTAGTGTGATGGGAATGGTGAACACAAAAAGTATATATGACAGTGTATTGTATTATGTGGATGACATTTCATTTACATAAGTATAAGGTTAAGTGTTTACTTTTTTCTGTGACTATATTTGCTATAACTATGTATAAAGTATTTTAAATTTGCTGTTGACTATAATTTTATTTTTCACACTTGTTTTGCAGGAGACCAGGATTACTCTGATGCCTCTACCTACATTCAAGCCCAATTTGATGCCAAAAATAAGTCAAACACAAAAGAAATTTATTGTCACATGACTTGTGCCACAGACACCAACAACATTCAGTTTGTGTTTGATGCGGTCACTGATGTTATTATTGCCTGCAACTTACGAGGTTGTGGTCTTTACTAGAATGTTTTTGCAGCTGCAACGTACTAGGTTGTGGTCTCTGCTAGGAAGTCTTCAACTTGCAAAGATGTTCTCCGATATGTTGGGGTGCAAAGCTTGCAAGGTTGTAGTCGGCCTACTGTGTTCTTGTGTGGGTCACACAATACTCCTGTGTAGGGTGGGGGGCTGGTTTCGAGAATGGAAGAGGTCAACTTAGATCAAACACATTTCCCAAATTTTGTCATTTACTTCAGACCTTTTGCATATCCATATAACACATTCTCATGTGGTATTTCATGCAGCCTTGTGACACTACTAAAAGCTGTTGTTGAGGCAGGAGGTGACCATGAGTGACCTTCATGCACATCAGACTGATGTGTGGTAATGTTGCCAGTAAAGTAGATATCATGAAAGGCAATCCTCGTAAAGCACAAACTAAGTTATATAGCCACCTGTCTACTACACCCCAGTGTTCAGTGCACAAAGGACGAAAGGAAGCATCTTCATCATTACCTTTTTTCATTTCATTTCATTTTTTTTATTTTTATTTATTTATTTTTATTATTATTATTTTTTTTTTATATATATCACGGGGCATAATACTGGCCAGGGTTAGTGCAAAAAGTCAAATGGGAGTTAAAGCAAGGACCATAGACAAAGCAAGCAAGTCTTATGCAGAGGTCATAGGCAACTGTGATTTTGGGCATAATGTAAGATAAAGCTATGTACTGAATTAGGCAGACACCCAAGGAACTAATCGAAATAGTGTGAAGTTTGGAGAATTAGCAGAAGCAGAATTAAGATGTGGATGATTGCATTGGTGTAGGGATTGTACCATACGTACTTTAAACGTACCTGCTGCCTAAGAATGTAAATGTTAGAATTATCAGAAGACGAAATGAATTATAGAACTAGTAAGATTATTGATTACAGAGTATATATTTTGAAATTTCAAGAGGTGAATTTAGTGTAATGTGGAATTACAGACTACTGTGTTTCTGCTGTATTTTTGTACAGTAGCATACCAGCACAGTAGAGGAAATAGAACATAGTTTACTGATATGGTAGATACTAAATAGCCTATTGGTTCAAAAGGAAGTGGTACCAAAGGATGTGACAAATGTTATGAACTTCATTGTGTGATACCAAATGTGGGCATTTGAATATTGAGAAAGGAAAGGCATTTTATTGGATGATACTAAAATTTTAGTGTAGGCAGGTAGTACACATTATGGTTGACTCCCAAGGAGGTGTGCATAGATGATTAATTAGGATAGATGTTTTAGTCCCGAAAGTTCTGGAGACCTTCTATAGAATAGAGGATAGTTCACCATACAGTTTGGAAATGTAAGATGAAGATTAAATTACGAATTTGCCGCATATTTGTACAATCCAAGAACCTACTAATGTTGAGTTGTTACACTGCAAAGGACACTTGTTCATGCTGGCTTGCAGGGTTGCGTGAAAAGGGGGAAATAACATCACTTGTATTTGTTTTGAGAGTACAGTGAGTGCGATCATTTTGTGGTGAAACGTCTGCATCGTTAGTAGGCTTATATGAAAGAATGATGCTTCCCTTGTGAGGGAAAGCTTCAGATCTTTTTCTTCTTCAATTACTGTCGAGTATCATGGTCCTGTTGAACAAAGGAAGCACCGCTTTTCTCGTGCTGTCATTGAAGTTATAGCATCCAGGTGCACGGATTTTGCCGTGGCACGGTGAGGCAGGTGATACGGCAGGTGTTTCTAGTCATTCAACCATTTACTCATCCGCTATCAGCTTCGTGATAGCGGAGGTCATGTGGTTCTTACACAGCTTGCCGATCCAACTAACCTCATATCTGGAGATGTGGTCAAGGAGAAAGTTGTGGGGCTCAGCTTGATTTATTATTATTATTATTATATATTTTATTTTTTAATTTTATTTTATTTAATTATTATTATTATTATATATATATATTTTTTCCCTCTCTCTACGCTAACATTATTCCCCACTGCCACTTACCTTCTGTACTTATTCATTAATGGAGGTGCAAATAAAGCTTGTGAAATCCACAATGATTAGACCAGTAGGCAATCTTCTTGATTGACATAATCATGAACAGAGCTAGATCCCTCAGTACTAGCAAGTTAGAATTTCATTTGGCCTGCAATTTCTCCATTGTAATTTTCAAGTGTTAGGTGAGCTCCTCTGGCTGCTATAGATGTTGACATGCCTCTTGGTCTGTTTTGGTTTTAGCCCCATTTGGATGGTTATTTGTAATCCAAAGTTGTTGGTTTCTGATCTGGCACTGTGAAGTGGTCCCTGTGCTTTTGGTCCAGTCACCAGGTGACTGCCTAGTCATCCACCAGGCTACAGCGCTTGCATCCCTTCTCTCACTGCTGTCTAAACCTTCGGAGACATGACGCATCGTTTTTAAATCGACCAGAGGGTTCCCCATGCCCATACACTTTTTTAACGAGATCTGCTGTGATAAATAACAACCAAATGTGTAAGTCACACATCGTAATTTGTGAAGCATACGGAAATACACTTGTTTGAGGATATAGTGAAATGTAAGACATGCACTGTTGGGATGGGGAACTTGAATACTTTAGGAAGATTTGAGACATGGCCCTTGCTCTCGGGAGTTGGCAGATCAAAGGAGGACAGCAAGAAGTTGACTGTAGGAAATTATGTACTAGCATTTGTATGTTCTGCCAGTGGGTAATGTAGTTAAAGGAGTTTTACTGGTGGGAAATGAATACTACAAGTCATAGTATTAAGTAATCAGCACAGGTGTCCATCCTCTTTATGGTTTTGTTTTGAAACTTGGCAAAAAGGACGGTGGCCGCCATGTCGGTCGTTGCATTCAGGTGAGACGCGTGCAAAGACTGCAGTCATTGTCCGCCACAGTCTCTCCTGGTAGGAGGTTTTTTGACCAATTCCAAGACTGGTGCGGCTTGACGTAGGGATAAAGCTGACGCAGGTATATCATGTTGATGTTTAATTGAGGGCATAGAATTCCTGTGGGGGGGAAAGCACGTGGGGGGAAAAGTTGTAGCTTTGCATCACGTGAGGAAGACCTTAAAAGTCGACAACTTTCTTTTCTGGAGAACCTGAAGAACTGAAAGAAGGATTTCGACTTCAAAAGTTACCAGCACTCCTCTCCTTCAATGATGCGTCTGTATTGTATGCCAATTATGCTGATATATCATGTCAATGAGAATGCCGTAGCATTACACTGGTGTGGCATATGAGTATTTCATTGCATTATATTGGTGTAGCATACAAGTATGCCATATTGGTTTTACCAACCAGTATTGTGCAACCTCTTTTCTATGTACTGTAGTAACTTGCTCTACAGAAAATAGGAGCAGATGTAAGTTGAAAAATCCCTCTTTCTAAATTATGGTGGTGAGATGTGAAGATACAGTTCCATTTGTTAGCTTAAGATGTGTATTGTATTATTATTATTATTATTATTATGAATATTTTAGTCTGATATGACTTCAAATCCCATCCTCTCATATATATATACTGTAAGAACTGCTCAGTTTTTGAACTTTTTGTACAGAGTATCTGCTTTTGGTGATCATGTATTGCCACTGTCATCGTCAGCGGCACATTCACGGAGGAGTCACTGATAATCAAATGTTCAAGCTGAGTGGAAGCGTATTTGTGTAGTCATAAGCAGCAAGTTGTACGTGGCCATGACCAAATGCATCAGAGGTTGTTGTCAGGCGTTCTGGTAGCATTATACTTGTTGCCATTTTGTTCACAAGTATAAACATACTTGTTGGGGGTGCTTCAGCATGGGAATCACAAAATTTAAAAACTGAATGAAATGCTATTTCTCGGTAACATTGTAAATTTGCTCTGGCTAAAGGAGCATTCCCGAAGGATTTATGCTTGTGGGAAAGTGGTAGATTCACCTGTCAACTTTTGAAGGCTTTGGTACTTGATGGCTTCATTCAAACAGCAACAACCGATTCTCTTAGCTTCTCTTTTCAAGAAGCACTGACTGGCCATTGCAAAATAAACATACATTTCATGTTAACATTTTTTATTTACCCTAAGAAATAAAATATGACGAGATTTTGTGATTGATATCTCATGAACAAAATTGTGTATCTAGTTGATGACTCTTTCCTTATGTTTTCAGCGCTTCGAATTCCTCTCTGATGGAAATAATAACCAAATATGTGTTCAATTCCAGGCTATTTGATGTAGGTGGTCAGCGATCTGAGCGTAAGAAGTGGATTCACTGCTTTGAAGACGTAACTGCAATCATCTTTTGTGTAGCTATGTCAGAATATGATCAAGTTCTGCATGAAGATGAAACTACGGTAAGAGTCAAGTTGCCAAAAGGAGTACAAGAAGAAGCTGGAGGAGGAGTGGGAGGGAGTGAAGGATAGAGTAGAGCTAGGTGTGGAGGAGGAATGGGGATGGTTCAAGGAGGGAGTCACAAAGTGTGCAAGGATGGTGTGTGGAACAAGAAGGACAGGAGGAAATAGGATGAAGGGTAGTGAATGGTGGGATGAGGAAACAAAGAAGGTTGTAGAAGAGAAGAAGCGAGCTTTCACAGATTGGTTACAAAATAGGACGAGGGAGTCTAATGAGAGGTACAAAGAAAAGAAAAGAGAAGTAAAGCAAAAGGTAAAGGAGGCAAAGAGGAGAGCAGATGTGAAGCGGGGTAAGAGTATGACAGAAAGTTTTGAAAGTAATAAAAAGATGTTTTGGAAAGAAATTAAGAGAGGAAGAGGAGGCAAATCAAGTAGAGAAGAAAAGGTAAAAGGTGCAGATGGAGAGATGATACTGGAAGAGAAGGCAGTAAGGAGAAAATGGGCAGAATATTTTAGGGAGTTGCTAAATGTGAAGGAGGATAGGGAGGGAAAGATAGTTGCAGTGGGAAATGCTAAGAAAATAAGAGTGATGAGTGAGGAAAATGGAGGAGATATAAGGAAGGATGAAGTGAAGGCAGTTGTTAAGATGATGAAAGCAGGTAAGGCACCTGGTCTGGATGGATGCCATGCAGAATGTCTAAAGAAAGGAGGTACAGTGATGGTGGACTGGCTGGTGAGGTTATTTAATGTTTGCTGGAGAGAGGGTAGAGTGCCGGAGGACTGGAGGAGTGCCTGTATAGTTCCACTTTACAAGGGAAAAGGGGCAAGTGTGAATGTAGTAGTTTCAGAGGGATTAGCTTGTTAAGTGTAGTTGGGAAGGCTTATGGGAGGATCTTAATTGAGAGGATTAGGAGAGGAACAGAGGGAGTAATTGGTGAGGAACAGTGTGGATTTAGGACGGGTAGAGGTTGTGTAGATCAGATCTTTGTGGTAAGACAAATATGTGAGAAAGCTATAGGAAAGGGGAAGGATGTTTTTTGGGCTTTTATGGATCTGGAAAAGGCTTACGATAGGGTAGACAGAAAGGCACTGTGGGAGGTTATGCAGATATATGGGATAGGAGGAAAGCTTCTAGGAGCTGTCAAGAGTTTTTATGAGAGTAGTAGAGCTTGTGTCAGGATTGGAAATGGAGAGAGTGAGTGGTTCGAGGTAAAGGTGGGACTTCGTCAAGGATGCGTTATGTCGCCCTGGCTGTTCAACTTATACATGGATGGGGTAGTGCGAGAGGTAAATGCAAGGGTAGTGGGTCAGGGATTGGAGATGGTTAAAGAAAATGGAGAAAAGTGGGAGGTGAGCCAGCTGTTGTTTGCTGACGACACTGCGCTTGTGGCAGGATCGGAGGAGGGACTGAGGAAGTTGGTGGCAGAGTTTGGGAGAGTATGTGATAGAAGAAAGCTAAAGATAAATGTGGGTAAAAGTAAGGTGATGAGGTGAAAGTGGCAGTAGGAAGTGAGCATTAAGGGAGAGCAACTGGAGGAAGTGGAGAGTTTTAGATACTTGGGTGCAAATGTAGCAGGAAAAGGTGGAGTGAAGGTGGAGGTAGAATGTAGATTGAGAGAAGCGAGTAAATGCCTTGGTGGATTGAAGAGTGTAGTGAAGAATAGACATTTGGGAATGGATGCTAAGAGGAGACTGTATGAAGGAGTGATTGTGCCAACAGCACTGTATGGGGCAGAAACATGGAACATAAGAGAGGAAGAGAGAAGGAGTTTGAATGTGTTTGAGATGAGGTGTCTGAGAAGTATGATGGCGGTCACTAGGCTAGATAGAGTGAGAAATGAGGAGGTGAAGAGAAGAATGGGGGTGGAAAGGGAATTGGGAGATAGGGTTGATGAAAGAGTATTAGGATGGTTTGGACACATGGAAAGAATGAGTGAAGAAAGACTAGTAAAAGAAGTATGGAAGGCAGATGTGGAGGGAGTGAACATGAGGGGACGTCCTAGGATGAAGTGGATGGATGGGGTGAAGGGGGCTTTGGGGAAGAGGGGAATGTTGAGGAAGGACGGGAGAGAACAGAAGACAGGGGTGAATGGAGAATGGTTTTATATGGATGATGTTGTGATGCATGAGGTGGAATGGGGGGGGAAGTTGTATGTGTGAGCAAAATTTGACGCAGCCCGAAGGGATTTCTCCCCTTCTCCTTTTATGCATGGGGGGACGGAGAGGGGGGGTCACCGATTTAATGAAGCGGCCTTGCTGTGGATGTGCTGTGTCTGGCGACACTGCTTCTGACCCAGGGCAGTGGACAAGGTGCAGGGATGACCCGTCATCCAGGAGGTGCTAAGATAAGAGGGAGGGTGGAGGGGTGTGGAGTGTATTCAGGGATGGAATGGGTGGGAATTATTTTATGCCTTTTCTTTTTTGGCTACCTCCCTTGTAAGGGGGAAAAAGCCTTGGTATATGTATATATTTATTTATTTATTATTATTATTTTTTCTTTTCTGTATATTCCACTGTATCTTGCATTGTTTTTGACCCAGGGCAATGGGCAAGATGTAGTGATGACCTATCATCCAGAAGGAGCTAAGAAAAGAGGGAGGGAGAGAGGGGTGGTGAATGGGAGTGGATTGGGGGGGTAAAAAGCCCTTGGTATAGGTATGTATGTATATTATATAGTTTTATGATTTTTCTTTCATGCTTAACCACTTCAGTACAACTCAAATTTTCATGTACAGCATCGGCTGCCATATGTAATTTGTACCACACTATTCGCATTATAGAATATAATGTTACTGCTGTATTACTCGTCCTCTTTTACTCTGAGTAAAAATAAACACAGAAAACGTGATCAAACCAGTTCATAGAGTCTGGGGTAACTCATGTACAACTACAAAAAAATATATATAATCAAGTTGCCAATGCCAGCATCCTTGTATACCTACTTGCACCTCATGACACCTATGTAGGCATCATTTTACTGAAGTGGTTAAGTTTTCCAGAAACATTAATTCACTTACTTTGGTTCCTAGAATGATATACACAAATTCTCTCTCTCTCTTCTTCATCTTCTTTCGTTTTTTTTTTTTCCTCGGTTTTTTTTTTTTTTCCTTTTTTTTTCTCTTCTTTTTTTCTCTTCTTCTTTTTTCTCTTCTTCTTCTTCTTCTTCTTCTTCTTCTTTTTTTCTCTTCTTTTTTTCTTCTCTTCTTTTCTCTTCTTCTTTTTTTCTTTTTTCTTTTTTCTTCTTTTTATTTCTTTTTTCTCTTCTTTTTTCTCTTCTTTTTTTCTCTTCTTTTTCTTCTTCTTTTCTCTTCTTCTTCTTCTTTTTTCTCTTCTTTTTTTCTCTTCTTCTTCTTCTTTTTCTCTTCTTCTTCTTTTTCTCTTTTTCTTCTTCTTCTTTTTTCTCTTCTTCTTCTTCTTCTTCTTTTTCTCTTCTTCTTTTTTCTCTTCTTCTTCTTCTTCTTTTTTCTTCTTCTTTTTTCTCTTTTTTCTCTTCTTTTTTCTCTTCTTCTTTTTTCTCTTCTTCTTCTTCTTCTTTTTTCTCTTCTTCTTCTTCTTCTTCTTCTTTTTTCTCTTCTTCTTTTCTTCTGTATCATGCACATGTAATGTCTTAACTTTTTGTAAGAGAGAAAAAAACAAAAAAAAAAACAGAAAGTGGGATTCCTGTTACTCCTTTCCATTTACTTACCTTCTGCAGTATGCATAGTAACACCACAGGGGAATCAGAGAACAAAGAGGTAGAGTTACAGAAAACAGTAAAAAATAGGCTCAAGGGGCCAATACTGTCCCCTGCCCACTGCTTGGGCCAGAAGCAATGCAGCAAGGCACAGGACCTCCACAGTAGGGCCTGACAGCCAAAACTGGTGTACTATTGCTTCATTGACATGGTGACACTCTCTTTGTCCCCCCATAAGTAATTGGAGAAGATGAGGAGAAATACCCTCAGGCTGCATCAATGTATCATCTATTCACAAGCATTTTTACTCACTAAAAAAAGATAATTACAGAAGAGAGCTGAAAAAAAATAGCTTCCCACACAGAGTGATAGAAACTTGGAACAATTTAGTCAAAGAAACAGTGTGTGCAAACACTATTCAAGATTTTAAGAAAAAACTTGATGCTGAGAGATACAAAGACAGGTCACCACGAGCATAGCTCCCTTCCCGCATAATACAACTAGGTAAAAATACACCTATCTCTTGCCCCCTCCCTTGCTTGCTCAACAGACATTCCCCTTTTACCCAAGGCCCCCTACCTAAAGATGCCTGAAGTACACAGGAAAAACATCACAAGTAATGTGCTTTGTATACATTTTTACTTTACCATGGACTCTATTAGTAATGTTTCCCCCACCCTCTACTGTGCACAGAGAATTTATTGATGAAAATTTAAAATCTTGGAAAGAAAATGATAAATGCCAAGACACCAAACACATTGTCCTGCATTGCCCAGACAACACTATAATCTTCCTTGAGCGACTGTTGCCAGTTACCTGGGGGCTGTGGGTCTTCTATAAGCAAGACCAAGGACAATAGAATGACTGACCTAACCTACCTCACCACATCACTGATGCGTCAACTTATCACGTAAATCATTTCCCTTTGCAGAATCGAATGCAGGAGTCACTGAAGCTGTTTGACTCGATCTGTAACAACAAATGGTTCGGTGACACTTCCATTATTCTCTTCCTTAACAAGAAAGATTTGTTCGAAGACAAAATCAAGCGTTCTCCCCTTGTCATCTGTTTTGTCGAATATAATGGTAAGTATTTGAGGAAAAATGGCGTAATATAATTGTTTAGGTGCATAGAAGTTTGCATGTACCTTCGTGAACTTTTATAATTATGCATGAAATACTTTATCTTTATGATTACAACTACACTTCAGTTTCTTTACGGATGTCAATATAATTTTGTCCACGTTGGTGAGTAACTAAAAATTTACATTTGTCTCTATAACTCCCTATCCCTCCCCATAAGTTGGACTTCATGCAGTTTTTGTCACAATCTCTTTACTACAGAATCATAAGCCAAATAAAACTGCCTAACATTAACAAATCTTAAGCCTATAGAATAAATCAAGACAGTCTTAACCTTGCTAGTTGTGTCTTATGTTGAATGTACTTGTGTGGCATCAGGCAGAATAAAATGTATCGGACACATCTTTATAGTGAAGAGATTATGGATGAGAACTTCCTGTTAGTCCAGTGTAGTGATAGAGGTACGCATCCACCACTTGGAGGTGCTGCCCAGAGAGGTTGGTACCTGGTCCAGAAACTCCGTATTACTCACTCCCATCCTATTTTTCTTTACTTTTTTTTTCCCTCTCTTTTTTCCTCATTTTTCATCTTCTTCCCCTTTCTCTTCTTCTTCCTCTACTTCCTCTTCTTCTTTTTCCTTTTCCTCTTCTTCTTTCTTTGTATTCTTCCTCCCCCTCCTCCTTCACATAAGGTCAGTACTCCAGCACCTGCCCTCCCACACTTCCCTCTACCCAGTGACATCAAAACCAATCCAGGTCTCTACATGTCCAACATGCACAAAACCCATCAATTACACTTCTTAATTATATGACCCCCTACCCCTTATCATCCACACAGAATTATTTATGGAGCAAATACAAAGATCTCTGTGTCACATCATCCTTTTATCCATTCACATTTTCTCCACTCTTATCCTCAGTACTCTCTTTTCTCCACTTGACAGATTCCACATGCATCCAAGTCCCCTTTATTCCAACCATCCACTTCATTCTTGGTCTTCCTCTCAAACTCACACCATCCACTTTTGCACTTTTTTTTTTTTTTTTTAAGGGGGGGTTGGGGGAGGGAGCACTCATGAGTATTCTCTCCTTATGTCCAAACCACCTTATGACTCTTTGGCTCTCTGATTTATCTGATCTGGATGCTCTTTTCATTCCAGCCCTCCACATTTCTCACTCTTTCCATTCCTATAAAACCTTTCATATTTCTTGAAAACTTCATCTAAAAAACATTTAGACATTTCATTCTGCCTCCCTTATATTCCTAGTCTCTGCTCCATACAATGCCTTGTGTACAATCATTCCTTTATACAACCTTTGCTTTATATTCATCCCCCTGTATATGTCATCTTGAGCTTTTAAAACCCATATTATATATTAGACACCCAGTATATATATATGAGGTGTAACAAAATTAGTTAAATATCTGAAATTTTGTATTTGAAGTATTTAGGGTGCTAAAGTTGTGTACTTCAATCATTGTATTACAGTATTTACTTCCCAGAATACATTGGTTTCATTTTGTCATCTTCAGCTTGATCCTAATGTCTTACTTGCATTTTAATTTTATGTTGTGAAGTTGGTTCACCGTAGGGAGATGTACAGTAGTTGTATTTTTGACTGACATCAATCTTTTAAACTTTCTTCCTAATATTATTGATTATTATTGGTACATAATATTTATTACCCCATCTCAATTTTCCTGTTGTGATATTTCTTAACTTGGCGTATTGACCACATTGAATTTAATGATTATCAATGTGACCAATATGCAAAGTTAAGAAATATCATACATATATGTATGTATGATATTTAACTTGGCATATTGGTCACATTGATAACCATTAGATTCAGAGGTATAAGGTTACTATCAGTCTTTAAATTCATTGGTTCAGTCATAAGTACTTGAAATCAAAACCACCATGTGAAGATGGAGCTTTTATTCTTACCAATAGATGCTCTGTTCACATGTCGTGTTTATTTTGTTATACCTGTCAGCAACTACCAATTACATACAGTGCTTGAATTGTTAGTCCCTGATAATTATCTTATATTTATTATTTATTTTATCATATATATATTTATGATTATTATAATTTTTTTTACATCCGACCTAGTTATGAACCAAAAGGTCTCCTGTGAGCATGCACTGCCTTTGTAATCCTTTGTAACTATCTGGGTCTTATTTCTTCTTCTAATACTTGTGTTTATTGTCACAGGTTCCATGGAATACGTAGAGGCCTCTGCCTACATTCAAGCTCAATTTGAAGCTAAAAACAAGTCTACAAACAAGGAAATCTATTGTCATATGACTTGTGCTACAGATACTACCAACATCCAGTTTGTATTCGACGCTGTTACTGATGTGATTATTGCCAACAACCTACGTGGCTGTGGGCTCTACTAAGGGCATTGCTTTAGCGTACAGATCAGTGTTGTGGTCGGGCGGTCGTCGTTATGTTCTCTTTGATACCAAGGTAAGCCACATGGCCTGGGACTCCTCAGCGCGCAAATGTGCACAAACGAAACTAGTTTTGGCTCCGAGATTGTGGCATCACTGTTGCACCGGAAGTGGAGTATCGTAACTTTTTCCTCTTTTTTTTTATCGCAGTTTTTTAAATATTTTTTAGATTTTTCAATCGAATAGAGGAAATTAGATTTACTTAGCAGGAACGGTGTAACAGTTTTGATGCAGTGGTAACCGTGTTTACAGTGTATGCAGTAATGGCTCATCTACGTTCGCCCTCAGCTTTAGGTTTTGCTTGGGCTTGGATCAGCAGAAACTGCACCTTTAAAAAGACGAAGCATTTCTGCCTGATGCCATGCTGGAGGGAATTGTCGAGCATAGTTGAGTCATGGTAGTCATGGTGTGGAAGAGAAAACTATTTATTTGCTTTTGACTTGTTCCCAGATGTTCCCAAATTTTGCAGATGGCCCAGATTTGATTTGTATTTAGGATTGATTAGTACATCAACTCTTTCCTCTATACTCTCTAACTCTGTATATTTAGAATATTTAATCTCCTGTTTAACTGAAAGATGACCACCCTTGTTTAGTCCTGGACAAATCCTATTTGCTCTTGTCATTCTCCACCTCCGTGTAGAGGATTCTTGACCCCCCTCAGTGTTGTGTCATCTTCAAGTTGGGACCACTAATGTATTGTGTCTTGTAGATATGTGTATTAATGACATGGACCTTTATTTTTCCATGCGTGAATCAAGACGGAATTTTTAGTCTAAGGTGAGTTAACAGGATCCATGTTATTGGTTTCCTTGCTTCTGATGATAGCTTGTCCGTGGCTGCAATATCACCGTGGGTGCTCGTACCCATGAGCTGCAGTATCATCATGGGTGGTTTTATCTGTGGGCTACTGCATACCATGGGTTATCGTATCACCGTGCGCTCTGGGTTGTTCCCATCCCCGAGCTGCTATACTACACCATGGTTGTTTGTATCCATAGGTTGTTGTATCCGTGTGCTACTGAGTGCCGTGGGTTGTTTTATCCATGGACTGCTGTATGCCATGGGTTGTTGGTTGTATTCCTTGTTATGCAGAGGAGGACGGCTGCCCAAAGCTCCCGACTGCCCGTGTTGTCTGCCCGCCTTGGCCTCCTCTCGCCCGCCTCTGGTGACTCCCCCACGGGCTTGGTGGCGGCACTCCTCCGGTGGTCCCCACATTGCAACTGCAAGAAATGTGGTCTTGGTACCATGACCCCCCCCGGAACTGTTCTGACATTGCAACTTCAGAAATGTTTCTGGTGTTAGGATTTCAGGAGTCTTCCTGAAGTTGCAACCGACTTCACAGAATAGTCCTGATGTGTGAGCATCCTGGTTTAGTTTGGGTGACTGTGTACGTGCCTGTATGTTTGTAGAAACGTGTGTGTGCGTATTAGAGAGTGAGAGAGAAAGAGTGAGTCTGGGGGTTGAAGGCTCCTTATATGCCACTGACCGTTGGCGTTGGGAGTTGCTAGGGGTCGGTCACTTGTTGCCCGAAAGCCCCACTGCCGCAATACGATGCCAAATGCAGCGCAGAGAAAACGCGTGTAGCCTTCGGGCTTTGGAGAACCATTGGATTGCTGGTCATCTATGTCGCCCATCGTTGTTAATCACACAGTTTGCATGGGAGTGTACGACGAACTCTTAGCTAATCAAGTCTGCAGTAAAAGAGTATTGACAGAATGTTTCGGTCCACTCGTCTCATTAGTGGAATGAAACTGGACCAAACACAAGTCCGTCAATCCTTGGTAACTTGTTGATGGACTTGTGCTGTGTGCCCGCCTGTGAATGGCAAAGGGGGTTTTTCCCCCCGACATGCCACCAGTCAGTGGTAGTGAGTACTGGCCTTCATGCCACCCTACCACCATATGGCATGATTACTGGCCCTTCATGCCACCATACCATCAGGGTATGAGATATGGCCTTTTATGCCACCATACCACAATGGTATGTAATTGTGTACATATGGTACCATGTGTACGGTCATGCTTCACGTGACTTGTGCACTTTCCCCGAGGGCATCGATATTCAAGTTACCACCACCTCACACTCCCCAATACTTATGTTAGAAATCAGAGCATGTATATGATTAATATTTCAATGTATTTTTCTTTATCTTTACCTCTAATATGTAAGGACTCGGTAATATCTCAAGGTTAAGATCTGACGGAGGAGGAATCGTTATTTTGAAAAATCCCAAGTAGACCATAGTGACGGTACCTGGCGAAGGGTTCCATGACTATTCTATATTACTGATTAGGTAGCTATAAGGTGTACGTACTGACTGACCCATCCTCTCATGTATATTATAAGAACATGCTCAGTTTTGTACAGTGATTTGCTTTGTTAGCCATTAATATACCAGCTAAGTTAGACACTAGGTCCCCAGCCCTAATCAGATACAGAGTACTGTAGTGTGCACAAAATAGATTTACATGTCTTCAAAACTAGACATATATGGCTTGTAGGTGCTTAAGACTTCACTGCTGGGTTATGGTAGACAACCCCCTTCTTTGTATTAAGGACCCAATGTGGCTGAAATATAAGCAAATGTTTTTGTTCCAGTTCGAATTTTTATTATCCTTCAACCAGAACAGAATGGAGAAATCAGATACAGAGAAAAGATGTTATTTTTTTTTTCTTTCTTTTTTTTTTTTCTTCCCATTTTGTGGATTCTATGAAATTATATTTCTTACCAGATATTTGACTTGGCTACCTCTCTGACAAGGGGGAAAAAGACCTTGGAATATCAATAGATAAACCAGGTATTAGACTATTGTTATGTTTTACCATTTGCATGCAGGTAATTCTATTTTTCATTTATTAGTAGTTCATTTTATTTTACCATAATACCAACTGTGGTTGTACCCTGATAGGACAATCTCTCCACAAAAAAAAGAAATCTACTCAATTTCTTGTTCCACTCATCCCTCCCCCTCTCACAGGGAAGATATCTTGACTAAAGATGGGAAGGTTTTTAGCCTCTTCAATACGAGTCAAATTCTTGTGGGCACCATCAGCTGCTTGATGTACAATGATCTGATGATGCACCACAGTACTCGCATTATAAAATATAAAGTTACACCTGTATTACTCTTTCACTTTCACTCTGAATATTAATACATACATGTAGCAAAGGCTCTTCCACCCTAACAAGGGAGGTAGCCAAAAAACAAAAGCATAAAATCCACTCACACCCATTGCATCCCCACATACTCCACTCCCATTCACCCCACTCCCTCCCTCTTATCTTGCCTCCTCTTGGATGATGGATCATTCCTGCATCTTGCTCATTGCCCTGGGTCAGAAACAGTGTTGCAAAATGCAGCACATTCACAGTAAGGCCACTTCATTAAATTGGCAACTCCGCCCCCCCCTCTCTGTACCCTCATGCATTCATGCATAAAAAGAGAAGACAGGGAGAAATCCCCTTATGCTACTTCAAATTATTTTTTTCACACATACACCCTCATCCCCCACCCACTCCCTTTCATGCATCACAGTATCATCCATACACAACCATTCTCCATTCACTCTTATCTTCTGTCTTCTCCCATCCTTCCTCAACAGACATTCCTTTCTTTCCCAATGACCCTTTTACCCCATCCATCCGTCTCATCCTTGGTCACCCCCTCATGTTCACTCCTTCCACACCTCTTTTACTAACCTTTCTTCACTCATTCTTTCCATGTGTTCAAACCATCCCAATACTCTTCCATCAACCCTATCTCCCAACTCCCTTTCCACCCCTGTTCTCCTCACCTCATTTCTCACTCTATTCACCCTAGTAACCCCTACCATACTTCTCGGACATTTCATCTCAAACACATTCAAACTACTACTCTCTTCCTCTCGTATGTTCCATACTTCTGCCCCACACAGTGCTGTTGGCACAATCACTCCTTCATACAATCTCCTCTTAGCATCCATTACTAAATGTCTATTTCTCATTACACTTTTTAATCCCCCAAGCCATTTACTCACTTCTCTCAATCTACATTCTACCTCCACTCCCTTTCCTGCCACATTTGCACCCAGGTATCTAAAACTATCCACTTCCTCCAGTCTCTCTCCCTTAATACTCACTTCCAGTCTGCTGCCACTTTCTCCTCTTGTACATCTCATTACCTTACTTTTACCCACATTTATCTTCAACTTCCTTCTTTTGCACACCTTCCCAAACTCTGTCACTAACTTCCTCAATCCCTCCTCTGATCCTGCCACAAGTGCAGTGTCATCAGCAAACAACAACTGGTTTATCTTCCACTTTTCTTTAATTTCCTTTAACTATCTCCACTCTCTGACCCATTACTCTTGCAATTACCTCTCGTACCACCCCATCCATGTATAAATTGAACAGCCAAGGCGACATAACACATCCCTGGTGAAGTCTCACCTTTACCTCATACGACTCACTCTCTCCATTTCTGATTCTAACACAAGCTCTACTATTCTCGTAAAAACTCTTGACTGCTCTTAACAGCTTTCTTCCTATCCCATATATCTGGAATACCTTCCACAGTGCCTTTCTGTCTACACTGTCATAAGCCTTTTCCCAATCCATAAAGGCCCAAAAAACATCCTTACCTTTTCCTAAAGCTTTCTCTCATATCTGTTTTACCACAAAAATCTGATCCACACAACCCCTACCTGTCCAAAACTTACAAGAGAGAAAGAGGAGGTGAATCAAATAGAGAAGAGGGTGCAGATGGAGAGATGATAATGGAAGAGACGGGAATAAGAGGAAGATAGGCAGAGTAATTTAGTGAGTTGCTAAATGTGAAGGAGGATAGGGAGGGAAAGGTAGTTGCAGTGGGTAGCACAAAAAAAAAAAAAAATGAGTGATGAGTGAGGAAAATGGATGAGAAATAAGGAAAGATGAGGTAAAGGCAGTTGTTAAGATGATGAGAGCAGGCAAGGCACCTGGGTTGGATGGGTGGCATGCAAAATGTCTAAAAAAAAGGAGGTACAGTGGCTGGTGAAGTTATTTAATGCTTAAGAGAGGGTAGAGTGCCAGAGGACTGGAGGAGTGCCTGTATAGTTCCACTTTACAAGGGAAAAGAGGACAAGTGTGGGTGTAGTAGTTTCAAAGGGATCAGTTTAAATGTAGTTGGGAAGGCTTATGGGAGGGTTTTGATTGTGAGGACTGATTAGGAGAGGAACAGAGGGAGTAATTGGTGAATATTAATAACTACAGAAAATATTATCAAGCCCGTTCACAGAATATGGGGGTCACTCAGCTACAACTATAAAATAAATATAATCAAGATGCCAACACCAGCAACTTCACATACCCACTCACACCTCCTGATGCCTACATAGGCATCATTGTATGGAAGTGGTTAAGGTCATTGGAGCAAATTAAGAAAGACTACACATCTAAAGGATGTGATAATATACAGTTTTCCATATAGATGCATGAATACTTGGAATAGCTTAGGAAGTGACATAGCCCGAGCTCAAACAATACACGAGTTCAAATTTGGAAATCAAGGATGTAGATTAAGTTGGAACTGTACATGAAAATGAGGCTAAATATGATAAAAAAAAATTAGAGGATAGATGACAGGAACCAATGAGGAATGTTCCTTTCCTGTATACTACAATTAGGTAAATATACACACAGCTTCCCACACAGAGTGGTGGATATCTGGAATAAATTGGATGAGGCAATAGTGAATGCAAAAAATATACAAGAATTTAAGAACAAACTCTATGCTGAAAGATACAAAGACAGGTCACTACGAGCATAGCTCCCTTCCCATATAATACAACTAGGTAAAATACACAAGAGTGATTTATGTGCTGTAAAACAGGGAGGAGTGGGTGGACTGTACATACCTCAACCTAGAGAAGGCATTTGATAAAGTACCTCACAGTTGACTTATGTGGAAATTGGAGCATATTGGAGGACTGAGAAGTAAATTATTAGAATGGATGAAAGAATTTATGAAGGAAAGATGCATGTGGACAGTAGTAAAGGATAAGATGTCAAGATGGAGAGCAATAATGAGTGGAGTTCCACAAGGTTCAGTGCTTGCACCAATAATGTTTTTTGTCTATGTCAATGACATGATGGAAGAAACAAGCTATGCCAACATGTTTACAGATGATGCAAAAATCATGAATAGAGTGAAAAATAAGGAGGTAGGCTATTGCAAAAAGATCTAAACACTATTTTTGAATGGAGTCAGGAATAAGAAATGAAGTTCAGTACCAAGAAATGCAAAGTACTGGAAATGGGCAATAGTAACAAGACTATCCTTAAAATATTCCTTGAAAAGTGAACCTAATGTTTGCCTGCCACCAAGCAAGAGGCACAAAACCAGTGTCTACCAACTTACTAAATATTTCTGTTAACTGGTCACAGATTTCAAATTTACATTCTTTGAGCACTCTCGGAAAAATTTCATGTGGACCTGGAGATTTTGTAGCTTTTAAGTCTTTCAATCTGTTTGACTACTTCTACCTTACTAATGCTGCTATTAGTCTACTTTCTTCATCCCCACTGAAAATTAGATTGCAGTCAAGTACCTTATCTAACCTCTCCTTAGTAAACATCAAGAGAAAACATTTGCTAAATGCCTCACTCTTTTTTTTTCCTCCAATTCTATCATGACATTTTTGTCATTTTGAATTGGGCCTATCCTTTCCTTAGTTTTTTGTTCTGTAGAGATGAAAGAAGCCCTTTGGGTTGGATATCGCTTGTCTGGCAACCTTATTTTCATAGTTACATTTTGCTGTGTGCAAAATGGTTTGGGCATATGGATAGAATGAGGAAAGACTTAAAAAAAAAAAAAAAAGTGAAAAATAGAAATAGTTGAAGTGACCATGAGAGGAAGACCGAGAATAAGGTGGATGGATGGAGTTGAAGGAGTAGGGGGTGCAAGGAAGAGAGAGGGTAATAGATCAGAGTGAATGGAGAGTATCACTACTTTTGGTGGAAGTTGGGAGTAGAGGCAGTTCAAATTGTGGCCAGCAAGTGAGTTCAAAATATGGGAAGACTACATCAAATGCCCTTCTTCAAAAAAATCTTCTAAGGAGCTACCATCCTAGCCTCCTTTTAGACGTGGAGTTTGAGATAAAAATAAAAAGTTACAATAAAAGATGAACCATGAGGTGAAAAATAATGTGACACAGTCTTTACTTAACTTTATTTTCTTGGTCAGCCTCTTTACAAGAGGGCTTTTGGCATATAGTATATATTTACAAAAAATATTTAAGTGGCATAATGTACAATTTTCCGTGTACAACAATATATACAATATTCACATTTAAAATTACAGTATCTAATTTATTTCATACATATTCCAATCTGGGAGGTGCTGGGATGGGAGGGGGGGGGGGTGGAGTGCTGGGATGGGAGGGGGGTGGAGGGGTGTGGAGTGTTTTCAGGGATGGAATGGGTGGGAATGTTTTTGTGCCTTGTCCTTTTTGGCTACCCCCTGGTAAGGGGGAAAAAAGCCTTGGTATATGTATGTACATATTCCAAGGGCTTTTTCCCCGTACAAAGGAGGTAACCAAAGTCAAAGGCATAAATCCACTCCTGCCCATCATATCCCCACATATTCCACTCCCATTCACCACCCCTCCCTTCCTTTTTTCTTGGCTCCGGGATAACATGTCATACCTGTATCTTGCCCACTGCCCTGGGTCAGAAGCAATGCAGCATGACACCACACATCCACAGAAGCCGCTTCATTTAATCAGTGACCCCTCTCTTTGTCCTCTCATGCAGAAAAAGAGAAGATGGGGAGAAATCCCTTTGGGCTGTGTCAAAATATTATTCACACGTACTCCCTCACCCTCCATCCCCTACCCACTCCCATGCATCACAGCATCATCCATACACAACCATTCTCCACTCACCCCTATCTTCTGTCTTCTCCCTTCCTTCCTCAACGGACATTCCCCTTTCCCAATGCCCCTTTTACCCCATCCATCCATCTCATCCTTGGTTCCCCCTCTCATGTTCACTTCCTCCACCTCTGCCTTCCATACCTCTTTTCCTAATCTTTCTTCACTCATTTTTTCCATATGTCCAAACCATCCCAATACTCTTTCATCAACCCTATCTCCCAACTCCCTTTTCACCCCTGTTTTCCTCCTCACCTCATTTCTCACTATTTGTTTCACCACCAGATATTTACAGATTTTGTTTCTGTTAAGGATAAGAAATTTCATGAAGAGGGGAAACTCCAGCCAAAAACGAGTACTGTTTAATCAATATTCTTTTTAAGTATGACCCTTTACTGCATAAAATAACAAGTCTTTAGTCAGAAGAAAATTCATAAAATATATACCCACCCTACACACATTTGTTTTCCTTTTTATTTTTCTCAATCACCTAAATTGAGTAAGTAATTTTATTTGGCACTGAATCACTATACATGAAGTGCAGATAAAGAAAAGGACACATAGTTCGAAATAACAATTACAATTGCCGAGGATAACACTTGGTTGCACTCCATGGACAATACACACAAATACGTAATGAATAGCATAAATAAAACAAATGTGTTTTACCCTCATTTATTCATCCTACCCATGGCGACGGGATGCAGGGATGACCCGTCATCCATGAGGAGCCAAGATGAGAGGGAGGGAGAAGGGTGGAATTAAGCATTTTGATTTTGGTTACCTCCCTGGTAAGGGGGAAAAAGCCCTTGGAATATGTATGTATTATAGAGTACTACATCCCTAAAATTGGTTGAATTTTCCTGAATCCAGGAACATAACTGCCTCAATCACCATTGTTTCTTACAGGAAAAACATGTTTAACTACATGATTTTGAAATACATGACCTATTTGTGAATGTCAGCCTTGTGTAACTTAGGAGTTAACTGTACAGCCAAACCTCTATCATTCATAACTTGGATCCCTTTATAGGCTGGTGAGATCACTGAGCAGGTATCAGAAGAAAAGAAAACAGAAAGTAAATAAATAAATAAACTGTCAATCACTTCTCTAGTCAACTTGCTACCACTTGGTTAGAAAGAAAAGAAAAGAAAAAAAAAAAAAAAAAAAAAAAAAAAAAAAAAACCCACCCGACTTCTAAAGTTTACCCACCACTTATTAGTCAATCACTACTAATACTGTATTGTATTTATCTAACCATAGTATATAGAATGGAGCAACACCTGCAAGTTAAATAATAATAATACATAATAATATTTTGGTGTTTTACATTACTGAGCGCCAGTTCTTCAGCTGAATTCACAAACGCTTGCATTATGATAAGATTGAATATTGGATCATACTAAAAAATATCCTATTCTATATGTCTTATTTAAAACCTTTTGTGTGGTATCATATGCTTGAGAACACAATTTTTTTTAAGGTGTCTTAAAACTAGCAAGTGTTGACTGCTGCTTCACTATATTATATATATTTTTTGTCAATACATTCATGCCTTCAACAGTAAACATATTTTACATCAAGACCTACAAAATCATATCTTGTGCAGTTCATTGTATGTGATAATCATTAAATAGCACCTAATTGGAGCAATACATGGTCCTCACTTCATTTAAAAAAACATAATGCATTCTTTTTCAGAGCACATAGCCCTTCTGAAGTGTTATCTACAGAATTATTATAGGCTCAACTTTTAACAAGAGAACATGTCCTATGCAACAGATGCTGCATAAGGTTTCAGAAAGCTTCTGTTCTGAATAATGACTTAGAACAGTCAATGACAAAATACACCTGACTTGTGTAATCATGTGCTCCCTGTGTAATGATTACCTTTAGAATATTTACACCAATTCCTTTATATACAAGAGATGCCTTCTGCACAGTGTGATTTCACATAAAGTGAATATGCCTACTATTCCTAATTCATTGGCAACACATTGTATAAAGAAATTACTTTTGTGCTAGCCCTTCTATAATTTCGACTTGCGTTTGAAAAACTTCATCATAGCCTCAAAAAAATCTTCAGATGTCCACCTTTCCATAAGCCGATCACATTCAGCATCATTAACCTGAAAGAATATAAGATAGCAATCAATTGTTACCTCGAGTTTGACTGACCAGAAACCCGGAGCTGGCAATGGCCCTTGGGCCCTCCTCCAGATCACTGGAAAGAAAACCTTGGACTGGCGTCTGTGTTGTAGTGGTGTATTTGCTTTGCAGTATACAGAAAGGGAGGAAGCTATACTTGTGGGGTCCTATCTCTTATTCTCCAATTATAATATCTCCTTTTGAATTTATGTATGGTTCCAACTTATGCTATATCATCTTCCAAGCTATTGCAAGAGTTCATGTATCAGTACTGAAAAACTGTTCTTTTACAAATTTCACTAACAAGGTCTTCTTTAACTTGTTCCCATGGACTCATGACACCATCCTATCCCAAATCAAGAGGTTTTCTCTGCCAATTTTGTCTGCCCCTTCAATGGTCTGAACTCCACAATCAAGACCATTCTTTCTCTTTGATCTTTTAAGGGTGACAGGTGCTTCGTCTCTCCTCGTACAAGTTACCTGTAAGGCTAGGAATAATTCTAGTTGCTGCTCTTTGTATTGCTTCAATCTTTATATTTTTCACTTTGTGTGGTGGGCCACACCATTGCTGTATACTCCAAACTAGGACCAATTTGGGTAAATGATTTCCCCCCTCCGTCATCTCATCATCCACATAGCAAAAGCCCACATTTAGGTTCTTCAGCAGTCCATATATCTCCCCTACAATCTTAATAATACTGTCATTAAATTTTTCTTTAACTCTACTCGCTGGCTGAGCGGGTTAGGGAATTGTAGCTTACAACAAAGGTTGAGGGGATGGCGGTTCGAATCCTGCCACCAGCAAAGTTGAATCAAGGGCATGGTTCATTAAACTCCACACTACAAAGTCCTCTGTGAGGGGCATCATCCTAGCCTTCCGATAGGGGGGAGTTTGTGACGTTAAACCATATCATCATCATCTACTTATCACTCTACTTATCATGCTCTTAGAAAAACCCAAAACCCAACCTGTTGACACCCTGGTCCCCCACCCTCTCATTTTCCACTTACGATTTTTTCAAACTGCAATGGGTTTCTCAATACTGAACCCCGTCATAAGTCAAGAACTATTAGTATATGGTATATGGAAAACTTATGAAGCCCCCTGTGCAGGGAACACATGATCAGATATATTAGCTAACTGACAAACTCACCTTGTGAAGTACTTCCCTGTTGGCATTCCGCATAAGTTCCTTTGCATATATCAAGCCATTCATTGGATATTTGGTCCACCCAAGTATTCTAGACCATATGTCTTCCACATCTTCATCATGGTACACTTCTGTCACCAGTCCTGCTTGTTGAGCTTCTCTGGCACTGAGCTGTAAAGACAATTGTTCTGTTGATCACAAAAGCTTGTCCACACAGAGTGATAGATATCTGGAACAAACTGAATGAGGAAACAGTGAGTGCAAAAACTATACAAGAATTTAAGATCAAACTGGATGCTGAAAGATACAAAAGTGGGTCACTACAAGCATAGCTCTCTTCCCGTAAAATACAACTAGGTAAATACACACATTCAACTCCTCTACTACAGTGACACTAGAAATTCTATTTTGGTTATTGACAATTTATTTTATTCAATGTAGGGAACATCACAGATGTTATTCTGGCTAATAAAAAAATTGATTTAGCTAGAGAGTTATCACCTCACTAGAGGAGTTAAAAGAAACAACTCTAATAAACACTTCAAGATGTGAGAACTGATTAATTCTGACAGTCGTCCCTGGACTCAAACCGAGGCTTGCGAGAATCAAAGCCGATGCTGTACCAACTGAGCTACTGAGACTAATTATTTGATTGACATCACCGTTACTGGTGATTCTATTCATGTGAAAACTGAATTCAAGAAATGAAAATGAAACCCCAATCTTTGGAACCTACCTTCTTCTCAAAGAGCAAGACCTCTGCCGCCTTGGTAGGACCCATTATCCGTGGAAATAGGTAAGTAGAGCAACCTTCAGGCGACTGTCCAATGGACATGAAAGGTGTTTGGAAGGTAGCCTAGAAATACGAAACAGAACAATAAATAAGATGTTTCGGAGCTATACAACTAAAGAACAAATTCCATCTAATTTTTACAAGATATAATAAAAGCTTCTAAAATATTTGGTAAGTAAATGCTTCTTCCTTTACATGTACTGCACAAAGTATTTTCATCTACTGTCTGATGAAAGTACAGACGCTCCTCTACTTACGTTCATTCGTTTTACGTTTTTTCGATTTTACGTTTGAACTGACTGTAAAAAAAAAAAAATTGTAAAAAAATTTTTTTTTGTGAATTTTTTAGTTTAGCGCACTCTCCGTAGTTCAAACGATACTTACACATGACGATGCGTCCATTGTTTACATTGCACAAATGACAGACTGAAAGTGCCTTGCCTCCCCCTCCCCTCATCCTTCACCATCTCAATTTATGTTGCTTGAATTTAATTTATTTGAAATTAATGTTATTATTTTACAATGTTATGTGTATAATTAATGATTTAGGGGTGTTTTGTAAGATACAGTAATAGAATTTACGGATGTATAGTACAGTAACAACTTACGTTCATTTTCAACTTACGTTCGGCCGTTCGGAATGTAACTAAAACGTAAGTTGAGGAGCGTCTGTATAGAGTTCCTCTTGAAAATTAGCATCCACATCCAACATACATTTATGGTAGATAGACAATTTTTTTTTATCATATTCCTGTTTAATCTATGAACTTTTTAAAATTTTAATGAGCTGCATTCACTCCAGGTCTCCTCTACAGGATACCCAAGACCTGTTGTACATACATACTTACATACACCAAGGGTTCTTTCCCCCTTACCAGGGAGGTAGTCAAAGTCAAAAGCAATAATTCCACTCCCATTTCATCACCATTACTGTTATTGTCTTTCACTCAAATCCCAGGCCATTCTCAACACCATACAGTTGTGTTATATATATATATATATATATATATATATATATATATATATATATATACATATATACACATACATATACCAATGGCCATTCCCCCCTACAAGGGAGGTAGCCAAAAAACAAAGGGATAAAATCCACTCCCACCCATTCCACCTGCATATATACCACTCCCACTCAGCCCTCTCCCTCCCTCTTATTTTGGCTCCTCCTGGATGATGGGTCATCCCTGCATCTTGCCCACTGAACAATATAGCAAGACACAACACATCCACAGCAAGCACACTTCATTTAATCAGTGATCCCCCCCCATTTTTGTCCCCTCATGCAGAAAAAGAAAAGACAGGGAGAAATCCCTTTGGGCTGTGTCAAAATATCATTCACACATACTCCCTCACCCCTGTATTCCCCACCCACTCCCTTCCATGCACCACAGCATCATCCATACACAACCATTCTATACTCACCCCAATCTTCTGTCTTCTCCCGTCCTTCTTCAACATACATTCCCCCTTTTCCCAATGTCCCTTTTACCCCATCCATCCATTTCATCCTTAGTCGCCCCCTCATGTATACTCCTTCCACCTCTGCTTTCCACACTTCTTTTACTAATCTTTCTTCACTCATTCTTTCCATGTGTCCAAACCATCCCACACTCTTTCATCAACCCTATCTCCCAACTCCCTTTCCACCCCTGTTCTCCTCTTCACCTCCTCATTTCTCACTCTATCCAGCCTATCATACTTCTCAGGCATTTCATCTCAAACACATTCAAACTCCTCTCTTTCTCATGTTCCATGTTTCTGCCCCATGCAGTGCTGTCAGCACAATCACTCCTTCGTACAATCTCCTCTTAGCATCCATTCCCAAATGTCTATTTCTCATTACACTTTTTAATCCCCCAAGGCATTTCTCGCTTCTCTCAATTTACATTCCACCTACACCTCCGCTCCTCCCTTTCCTGCCACATTTGCACCCAATTATCTAAAGCTATTCACTTCCTCCAGTCTCTCCCCCTTAATACTCACTTCTAATTTACTGCCACATTCTCCCCTTGTACATCTCATTACCTTACTTTTACCCACAATTATCTTCGACTTCCTTCTTTCACACACCTTCCCAAACTCTGTCACTAACTTCCTCAATCCCTCCTCTGATCCTGCTACAAGCGCAGTGTCATCAGCAAACAACTGGCTTATCTCCCACTTTTCTCCATTTTCTTTAACCATGTATATATTCCATAAATACATAATATACAGAATAACAGCGAGACAGATCTCCATGTGCAGGTCTTCCCTGGGCCAAGGCAAAGGGCTCACATTAGATCACAATAGTGTCGGTAACCTTGCTCTTGGGTCCATCTAGTTCAGTCTTTTAACTCCTTTTTACTGGGATATTTTATCGCCATAGCTCCCATCATCATTCATCATCATCATCATTTATCATTATTCATAATTTGCTGGCTTATCAAGGATTGAGGACAATAATGATACAGTATACTGCACTATCAGAATACTATACTGTACATACCGTACTGAAGTCACTGTACAGTGTACGGACTCATCAACACTTCACTAATGGAACCAAAGTTTACTAGTTTATTGCACTCATCATCATTCATACTCTTATATATTTACATATTTATTTAGCATACTTTGTTAAGGATTTTTTTTTTAATGCTTAAAAGTACATTTATTCAACATACTTTGACTAGGGAGACCTGCGCTAGGCTATAAATAGTCACCAGTGTGCAACCATATCAGTAACAACGGTTTTATTATCGATGGCCGTTTCAAGGACTTAACCCCTCAATAACAAGGGAATACTGTATTTCGCAAAAATCCTCACGTAGGCCCATAGATCAATCAAGAGGAAACTTTGTATATACCATACTGCTGTCTGTATTAGGTCAGTGTCGGGGAATGTAGAGTATACTACAATAAGGTAAGTACAGGTATATAACACAGAAAAAGTTTCTTCTTAAAGAGAGCTCTGGAAGGGCTGAAGGACCACTGACAACTACTAAGAGGCTGTGGGTTTTCAATCAGTAAAACATGAAACAACAATTATTACTATTATTATCAGGGTTGAGTGGAGAATGGCTGTGTATGGTTCATCCTGTGATACATGGAAGGGAGAGGCTAGAGGATGGGGGGGGGAGTACGTGTGAATGATATTTTGACGCAGCATGAAGGGATTTCTCTCCATTATCTTTATCTTTTTTTTTGTGTGTGTAAGGTGACGGAGAAGGGGGTTGATGATTAAATGAAGCAGCCTTGCTATGGATGTGCTGTGTCTTGCTGCATTGCTTCTAACCCAAGGCAGTGGGCAAGATGCAGGGATGACCCATCATCCAGGAGGAGCCAAGAAGAGGGAGGGAGTGGTGGTGAATGGGAGTGGAGTATGTGGGGACGAAATGGGCGGGGTTGGATTTATGCCTTTGACTTTGGCTACCTCCCTTGTAAGCCATTGGTATATGTATATACTGATAGATAAAAATAAGCAATAAAAGTTTAAGACAATGAACAATGTATTTTCCCTTTCAAAACCTACTTTCTCTGAAGCGTACACAATATCAAACAGTGCCAGGATGGTCACCCCAATGCCAATAGCAGGGCCATTAACAACGGCAACCAAAGGCTTTGGGAAGTCTATAACGACTTTCACTAAACTGAAAACAAAAAGTAACATTAGTTATGAAAAAAATATTTAAATGCAAATTTTTTTTTAGATTCCCTTTTTTTTCTTGGATTTGAACTCGTGTACAACAAGCACTTCACTGCAGTGTAAGGTCCTAGTTTACAGAAAGATGACCTTTTTTGTTTTATGAATATTCAATGACTGATCAAAACTAGCTTTAGACTAGCATTTGTCTAAACAGTATGAAATTAGCTGCCAAGTGCCAGAACAAAATCTATACAGTGAGGCAGTAAACTAAACAAGGTTAATATCCTGATATCCATTCCAAGACAAATTATGACTGACAGCTGTCTTTCCACAAAGAGATGGCTATCAAAATGCTTTGTTCACAATATGACACTAAAAATATTTACAATACTGAGAACAAAACCACCAAAACAAGCAAATATCTTACTTGCGAAACTTGTCCCCAGCTCTTTGCACTAAACTGTCCATGTCAGGAGGCTCTCCATCCGTGCTTCCGCCAACACCCGTCTCCCCTCCACTGCAGAAAAACAAAAACACATTAGTTAATACGAGACACACAACATTTGCCCAAGTCAGCACATCCATAAAACACACAAGTGCAAAAAAAAGTGTTGCATGCTTATCCACCTCTTCCCTTTGGCAATGTACCTTAATCTTCATACATACAGTGAGACCTCTCATAAATGAACGTTAATTAGCTGTGTTTGTGGTGTTTTCGCTGTGTTTTCAGTGTTTTGGAGTGGTTTTTGGGTGGCATAGTGATTGCAAGCACTAAACAACAGCACCAAAAACACAGCGAAAACACCGAAACACAGCTAATTAACGTCCGTTAATGAGAGGTCTTACTGTACATACATACACCAAAGGTTTTTTCCCCTTTATAAAGGAGGTAGCCAAAAAACAAAGGCATAGAAACCACTCCCACCCATTCCATTCCCTACATACTCCACTCCCCTCTACCCTCTTCCCTCCCTCTTGGCACCTCCTGGATGACAGGTCATCCCTGCATCCTCTCCACTGCCCTGGGTCAGAAAGGCAATTAATCTTCATAAAATCTTTAAAAAGAACATTATTACAGTGACAGGGTAGGTCAAGAAAGCCTCAACCTTTCCACTACTGTATAGGGTTCTCACCTACACTGAACTGTACGAGTCACACAGTATTCTCTTAAGACTAAAAAATAATCTCTACTCATAAAAGGAATGCTGATCACTTCTAAATTCTAATATCCCTCCCTTCCACTTTCTCTCCCTAAATCTCTCTTTCGCCACCTCTATGACTTCACCTCTTCAGTACAACACTTCTCAACAGCAAAAAAACTAGTTTTCAATGAAGGGCATCCTCCACTGAAGAAAACTTTGAATTATCAGAATGAAATCTCTTGAGTGCATTATCAGTGATAACCTCTTCACAAATGACATTCCCTAGCTGAATAAAATTGTGTGGTATTACCCAGAATAAAACTTCAAGGAATGCATTATCATATTCTTGCAGTCTTAACATGCCTTACTATTCATATAGAGGCTTCCTCCTTTTCCACATACTTGTAACACACTCCAAAAAGTTTCACTGTCATCCCTAACATATGCATTATCCAAGTACATGATGATCCCAAAATACACCCTTCTTTTTATTTCTATTTGTATACCAAAGGCTTTTTCCCCCTTAAAAGGGAGGTAGCCTAGTCATAAGGCATGTATCTACTCCCACCCATTCTACTCCCATCCACCATCCTTTCCTCCCTCTCTTCTTAGCTCCTTACCTTTTGATAAATCTATCTATATACCAAAGGGCCTATTCCTCCTTATAAGGGAGGTAGCCAGCCAAGGCACGCCATTCCCACCCATTCCACTAAATGGTTTAACATCACAAACTCCTCCCATCGGAAGGCTAGGATGGTGCCCCTTACAGAAGACTTTGTAGCGTGAAATTTCATGAACCATGCCCTTGGTTCAACTTTGCCAGTGGCAGGATTTGAACCGCTGTCCCCTCAACCTTCACCGCAAGTAACAACGCCCTAACCCTCTCAGCCAGCGAGCTTCCACTAAATACTTTTCAAATACCTGTCTCACCACAAACTCTTGATCTTCCCCTATACTCATCCCTTATCATTACCTCTGTTCCTCTTGTTAAACATGACAGTCAATAATACAATGACTCAATGTATTAGAGAAGTGACATGAGTAATGGAAAACATACAAGCAAGACAGGATTTGCTGCTTACCAAAGAACCTGATATCATGGACTCATTAAAGGCGGAGCATGCCGACAGGAGACCTTTTGGTCCATATCTAGAGTATATATGTCCCCTCCATACAGTGCCATGGGCACTAACAATCCCTTGTACAATATTCCCTTTGTGTTCATCCCTAAATACATGTATCTCATGACACTTCTCATTCCTAAAGATTGAGAATAAGCCCCTTGGGGATGTTCCTCTAAATGGAAATGAAGAAAGTGACAGGAGTATGACTCGTCACCTGCCTCTTAAAGGACAACATTGTCTATGTATCCATCATTGGTCCCTAAATAAGGGAGTGCCATGGAAATGAATATAATAAACTGACGACAGTCATAATAAAGTTAAAGGTCCCATCTAGTATAGAAGAGGTTTAGTAGATACAAATGATCAATAATAGCAAAGATGTTAAAAGACAATGGCTCCAACACTTTCAAACTTGTCATATGAAGAGAGACTGGTTAAATTGGAGTTACCAACTTTGGAGCAAAGAAGAAAGAAAGGTGACCTACTAACCATCTATACCAGGGGTACTCAAACTGGGGTTCGCAAACCCCCAGAGGTTCACAAGAAGATTTCTAGGGGTACTTAGATGGCTGACGAAAAACGTATTTTAAATAGTGGTAGTTGTGGATTATGAAATTCCGTGCTAGCAGTGTGTGTTCCTTCAATCTCACTGTTCTCCGCTGGTTTCTAAATTAACAGTGTTGATTACCAATAGTTGAATCTGGTGTGTGTGTGAGTTAGTCAATAAATTACCATTCTCTTCATTGTCAGATTTTTGGGGGTTCGGGAAGATGATCTTATAACTCAGGGGGTACTTAACGAGAAAAAGTTTGAGAACCCATGATCTATACAATCATGAAGGGCACAGAAATACTCAATAGAGAGGATTTGTTAAATTGGGACAAGAGAAACACAAGAGGACATGGAAAGGAACTCAAAAAAGATGGTTATAGAAGAGATCTGAAGAAGAACGGTTTTCCACATAGAGTGGTGGACACTGGGAATACACTGAACAAAACAATAATGTGTGCAAAAACCATACATGAATTTAAGAGCAAACTAGACACTGCGAGATACAAAGGTGGGACACAACAAGCATAGCTCCCCTTCCCATAAGATACAAATAGGTAAATACAACTAAGTAAATACAATTAGAAAATGGCTACTAATCCTATTCACATCACCTTGAATTTTTGGTGAAGTTAGACAAATCATTCCCTGAGGTAAAATAATCTCCTGTTCCAGTGAAAACCACAATCTTTACATCTGGATCATCAGCAGCCTTCAAAAGAGTTGGAGCAATCCCCATGAACATCTAAAGAAAAAGATCAAATTAATTGGAAGATTTGAAGACTTATATTTAGTAAATATTCATCATGTCATACAAAGTAAGGAACTAAAAATCATGCAAGCTCAAAACCCTGATGTAAGTAAATTGTATGATTTTGTAAGCCATACAAAGACAAGTGCAACAGTGAACTACCTACTTACCTCAACATTTAATGCATTCTTCCTATCTGGATTGTTGAATCGCACAATTCTTACTCCATTTTTATCTGTTACCTGAAGATCTCCCTGAGTAAAGTACAGTATCATTGAGTAAATAATAAAATCTTCAACATTACTATTCACAATCAACATATATTCATGTCTTACCTTACCATAATTTATAACGTGTTTATTGGTGACCCTGGGGATTTTACTGACGATTGTAAAATGAACCTGAAAATTAAATTTAACTAATTACTTCATACTGACATTGCTTTTATATGCACCAATCAATCCAATGCCCCAGCTTTCTTCTGTAGGAGATACACAGTTCCCAGGTAACTAGCAACAGTCACTGGATTGGCTCACAAGTCATTCAAGGAAGAAATATTATGTTATTGTAAGAGTAAGGTTTGGGTGGGGCAGTGGAAGATTAGGTAGAGAAAGAAAGCAAGAGAGAAAGAGGGAAGAGAGGGGAAATATATATATATATATATATATATATATATATATATAGAGAGAGAGAGAGAGAGAGAGAGAGAGAGAGTGAGAGAGAGAGGATATATCTAGCTTTGCACAATAAACCATATGAAGAGACTAAAAGCATTATATCTGCCATCATTAATGATTCAAAGAAAGATGGGTTCAGATCACTGACGGGGGTGGACAAAATTGACAAAGATGATCTCATTGTGGAAATAAAGTGAAAAAAAATATGGTTTTCCATGCAGATGAATAAACTCTTGAAATAGACCTTATTATAGCCTAAGCAGGAACTACAGTATACAGAAATTTGAAATAAGGTATAATATAACATGAAAATAAGAGACAAGACCCTACAAGCACAGCCCCTGTATTTGTGGTACACTATACAGTATAGGAAAGGAGCTATACTCATAAGGTCCCACCTCTTGATCCCCATTTATCATACTTAGTTTTAAATCAAATATGGTTCAACTTTCGGCTAGGTTATCTTCCAGGCTATTACAAGACTTTCTGCATCTGTACAGAAAATGGCATCTCTTCAATTCCCTCATGCATGTGGTGTTTCTCAATATAATCCCATAGCCCGATACCCTCCTGTCCCAATCTGAGACATATTTTTCTGTCTATGCATATGTGAACTGGAAGGGTGGGTGATCTTATGACAATATAATGAAATGAGATTTGCGTTGAAGAAGTGAGTTGCAGTGGGGTGGAGATGAAGATCCCAACCAAAAAGTTAGGATCAGTAGGTTGGATTTTAATCAGGTCATTATATCACCATGAAAAGTAAACATTAGTAAGACTCAGGTTTCGTATAAGCCCAATAAATACCTGTAAGTTACTACCAATAAATTTGGCAAAAAATATCTAATACTGGATTACAATGGTATACTACAGTCTACACCAATATTTCAACATCCCGACGAACGAGGGGCCAGTAATTCTCTGACATGTATAATCTTCATCAGAGGTGGACGCGTTACCACCAGACAGTATGTTATTGAAGAATTTGTGTATACATACTGCATATGTGTATATACATATACACAGTAATGCCGACCAATCTAAGGAAATTAAAATTGGTAATGTATTGACGGAAATGTGCCCTATATTTTTCAGTAATGCACTACCTGTCTGGTAGTAACACACCCAGCTCTGATCTTCATACAGATATGCAAAGTAGGTACTGTAATACATTGTTAACTTACTTTAACACAACCTAACCTATCCCCTTAGGCTTAGCCTGGGGTTTTGTCTTAAAAATCCAACCAATTTGGTAATATCAGAGGAAAGGATCATATACCAAAAACAAATTCTTTCCTTATCAACTGGAAGCCAAAATAATTTCAATCTATTAAAGATTATAAAAAAAAATAAATGGAATAAATATTTTACAGATTTACCAAATATAGTACTTGTACACTTGTATCAGATATACAAAATGCTTCAAAAGACGATTCAATCTACAGTGAATTCCAATTGTCACAAATAGCCCCGAGGATAAGATACGGCCTGCGTTAATCCTAAAGTGAACATAATAAATTTGAATTATTATTCTTTGACACCCTTGAAGATTTACACCAGATATGATGGTGCCACTAAAGGGATCACGCATACCTGATTAGATTATCCTAACGACATCTAGAATTACATAACAAATGTTATTCTGTATGATACGACTTATTTCAGCAAGATTTCCTTTTCCCAGCCTAAGTTACCCCGAATTGATCGCTACACGATCCTGTGTACCTTATGCATTTGATAGTCGGTTGTGCAATAGACTGTTTATCACCTCTTGAGTATGTTGTGGATTGTATTGTCTAGTAACTTTAGTGAGGGTGGTATTACAACATTTTTGTCGAGCTTATCCTATTCCTTTGAATTCATACTAGATATATATGATCCTAGCAACTATGATTCCTCTTTACACGTCATTGGTTTACTCTCTAGCTACACCTACACCAGTTATTAGATCATAAAGGGCAAACCAATTGTCAACTTTGGAATAATTGGAACAATATACATAACAGAAAAAAAAGTATCTATCATGTGTCAAAGAAAAAAAAATAAAAACAGTATGGCAGTGAAAATAGAACAAGAGCAATATCATGTGTATGCAACACATAAATTCGCATTATATTTAAGAAACAACACAAGAAAAAATATTACTAGCAATACATTTGTACAAGAGTAAATACGCCAAAAATTATAAACATATACGAAATGAAAAAAATATAAAAAAAGAACAAATACGCCGCAATTCTATAGCGCCGTCATTTATCAACAACTACTACTACGTTCAAGGCAACATTTGCGGAAGTGCTACGGTCGAGTGTAGAACAGCAAGGATTGTCCCTGACCGACTTCATTACTGAATCTAGCTGAACGACAGACTTGAAGGTTACAAGTGTATAAGTGTTTTATTGGAGAATAGGTAATTAAGAGAGGTGTATGGGTAGTCGTATTTCAGCAGATGGTGGTCGGTGAGGAATTGTAGTTGTACAAATTAGATATTTAATCAGATTTATTTTGTGTTGTTACTGAGCTCATTACTGTAACTATGCCTACGAGGCATTACTCCGTTAGTTATTATTATCCAAGGACACAAGCACCATTGCCATGTACATTGTTTTTTTCTATAGAATATTGATATGCAAGGTGTACCCATAATTACTCTTTTTGTTAGGCTTAAGAATAATGAATTGTTGGTAACATGATAAATAAGATTGTCTAATATATTAAGAAGAAGTATAGGAAATCACACAAACATTTTCACTTTCATTTTTGCATTTCAAAGTTCTATTTTTCTATGTAGTTGTTAGGTTAGGTCAGGATATATTAGGTCAGGAGCTATTGGACAATGTAATAATCATATTAAGTATGAGTTTGCATGATTTCTGGAATTTTACCCTGAAATGACTTGGTAATACTTGTGTATATATTATAGATTTACATGTAAGCAAGACAAGTGCTTCACAAAGTGAAGCACTAAGACTAATAATGGGTTGTATTGGGACCACCCAATTGGATGCCTGCGCACACAAACTGAAATCCTTTCCATAGAATATCCCATGAAAATTATACATACTCACCTGGTTGGCCACCCCGTTCTAGACCAGCATACTGCTCGAGGGAGATAAGCTTTGGGTACGCAGGGATAGCCCACATCTTGCTGGCACGCCAGCCCTTGTTCAATATACATCATACATGGTTTGGAGTTTTGAGAAATAGGCAATTGGGAATGGAAGCAAAGAGGAGACTTAATGAAGGGGTGATTATGCAGACAGCATTGGAATTTAAGAGGGAGAGAGGATATGAAGATGAGATGAAATGTCGAGAAGTATGTTAGTGGTTACTAGTTTGAATAGAGAGAAATTAGGAGTTGAGCAGGAGTGGAAGAGGTGGCAGATAGCTAATGAAAGATTATTAGGATGGTTTGGACACACAAAAAGAATGAGTGATGAAATGATAGCAGTAAAAGTGCCCAAAATAAATTTGATACTAACATTAGTTTATAGACCACCTAACTGAAACGAATAAATTCACCAACATTCTGAATAAAATAAGAGAGAGGATAGAAGAAAATGAAAATGAGCTTTTAGTGCTAGGGGACATGAATCCACCAGGGATAAGTTGGCACATGAGGAATAAATGGTGGTGCATTTGGTGACCAAATCCAAGCTCGAGAACTGGTAAGGCTTGCAGACGACCACCACTTAGAGCAAATTGTCGCAGAACCTACACATCTGAACAATACTCTAGACATTGTACTGACAAATAAGTGACAAGATATACACAGTAAAAGTGACCAAAACCATCATATATGACCACAACCTGGTGGAGGTACATACCCACATACTAGAGATAACTCAAGGGAAGGATGCAAACAATAATACTAATGAAAAGAAGAACATCCTTAGTAGTCGGAACTTCTATAGCAACAAAGTCGACTGGAACTCCTTGAGTGAGTGGGCAGCAGAAATGCTAAATATACTAATGACAGCTTGTGAGGTGTCCGTTAAGAAATTTATTCCAGCTAAACATAGAAGAGGTGACAAACTTGATACCCCGGGATAGGAAAATCTTAATGAGGAGGCGTAGTGAACTGACTAAAAGACTCGTGTACAAGTCAGATCCAGAAAATAGCAATCAAAATATAGAAGAAAAGATCAAAGAACTGGAATACAAACTTAGAGCCACATGAAAAAGAGGATATATGAAGAAAATAAAGCAATAGAGGTGATTAAAGTAAGTCCCAAATACTTTCATGCATATGCACTAAAGAAACTGAAGACACGGGTTAAAATTGGTCCACTTGAAAAAGACAATGGTGAACCAGTGAATGACCCAACCATGATTGCAGATATGCTGGAAAAACAGTACAAAAGTGTGTTTAGTGTACTGGTAACTGAAGAAGGGGTAAGAAACCTAGCAGATTTCTTCAAAGTGAATGGGATGAACAAAAATTGTCTAAATGACATAGAATTTACATCTGAGGACATCATAGAGGCCAGCATTGAACTCAAGCCAAACTCAGCAGCAGCCCCAGACAACCTACCTGCAGTTTTCTTAAAGAAGTGTAAAAAGGCGATAGCTACTCCGGTCAGTATAATATGGAGAAAATCAGTAAAGGAAGGTACCATACCATCAGCACTTAAAGAAGGCTTAATTACCCACATTTTCAAAGGAGGTTTAAGGGGTATGGTCCCCAATTACAGACCTCTTTGCCTCACCTCCCACATCAAGGTGTTTGAGAGGGGGATTCGGAAGTCCATAGTAAAATTTTTGGAAAGGACTGGTCAGTTCAACCTGGGCCAGCTGTAAGCAGTTACTCTCAATGCATAAAAACAATCCAGGCAGAGAGCTTTTTCAGTGCTGGACCACATCTCTTCAATTGTCTACCCAGAGACACAAGAGACCTAAAAGGAGTCTGCACCGAGGCTTTCAAGAGAAGGTTAGACAAGTTTTTGACATCATTACCCGATGAGCCTCCCATACCACATGGCCTGACTTCACAGGGAGCTGCATCAAACTCCATCATTGATTCACTTCAATACCCGAAGTTCGAGCAGAGGTGTGGAAGCGGTGGGTTCCCAGGCTGGCTGTGGTGAGGTCGCCTAAAACTGACAAGGTAGACTAGGTAGATGGAAAAACTGGTAAAAGAGGTGGGAGGCAGAGGTAGAGGGAGTGAACTTGAGGGGATGACAGAATGAGATGGATGGATGGTCTGAAGGGGGCACTGAGCAAGAGGGGAATGTCCATTGAGCAAGGAAGGGAGACTGCAGGAGATAGGTATGAGTGAAGAATGTATGGATGATAGTTATGGAAGGAAGGGAGGGATGGGTAGGTGATGCTTATGTGTGAATGATATTTTAACGCAGCCCAAAGGGATATCTCCCAGTTTTCTCTTTTTCTGCATGAGGGGACAGATGGTGGAGTCGCAGATTAAGTAAAGCAGCCTTGCTGTGGATGTACTGTCTTGCTGCATTGGATTTGATCCAGGGTAGTTGGCTGGATGCAGGCATGACCTGTCATCCATGAGGAGCTGAGATGGGAAGGGTGGATGGGAGTGAGGTACCGGTAGATGGGAATAGGCCTCCGACTTAGCCACGTCTCTAATAAAGGGGGAAAAGCTCTCTGTATATAGATATATATATATATAGAATAGACATGGTTTAGCATGGTTCACCAAATGCATCAGAATTTTTTCTGTAAATTTTTAGGATTACATACCTATGCAATATAGTAATACAAAATTAAATAATAATTTTGTAAATTATAATGCATCAATGTAATATGTTATTCTTGGTGGAAATCAATAAAAGAAAAAGTTGCTAAAAAGCTATAAACGAACAAATGTAGCCACTTTGGTTGCTTGAGATGCAATCTTTGTTTTGGTAGAGACTGAGGCCAAAGAAATTAAAGTATAATAAGTTTGTCTATTGTAACCTAACCTAACCTGCATTTAGTAATGCAGTACCTGTAATTCTAGAGGACGTCAGTGTTGTCATCTCTGACCTCTGCATCTATTAAAAATATTGCATCTAAAGGAGTTGAAGCAACTTCATTAGTTTCTGTATAGGTTTTAGCAATATTTTCTGATATTGATTTCTACCAAGAAAAATATTTATTACATTGATATATTATAATTTACAAGATTAATATTTAATTTTCTAATGCTATATCATGTACATGTGCTTGTATTCAAGACATTATCCAGCATTGAAACAGTATCAGCAAAGCCATCTGGATAAAAAACTATTACAATAAATATGATGCCCTCAGGTGTGTGATGTACAATATATATCTAAATAATCAATAGCATTATTATTAGTTTTCAGACTTGTTTAGTATAATTTATTTACATACATATACCAAGGCTTTTTCCCCCTTACAAGGGAGGTAGCCAAAAAGGAAAAGGCATAAAATCATTCCCACCCATTCCATCCCTGAATACACTCCACACCCCTCCACCCTCCCTCTTATCTTAGCACCTCCTGGATGATGGGTCATCCCTGCACCTTGTCCACTGCCCTGGGTTAGAAGCAATGTTGCAAGACACAGCACATCCACAGCAAGGCCGCTTCATTATATCGGCAACCCCCCCTCTCCATCCCCCCATGCATAAAAGGAGAAGACGGGGAGAAATCCCTTTGGGCTGCGTCAATTTTTGCTCACACCTCATGCATCACAACATCATCCATATACAACCATTTATTTAGAGAAAAAAAATAACAATGCAAAGAGATGGTGAGAGCAATTGCCATCTGAAACACAATAAATACCACCAGATGTGACATAACCTAACCTGATGGAATCTTGCCTTCATTAGCCATGTTGCATAGCCAGAGAGGTCCCTATGGATTTTGCCTAATGGATCTCCTCTGGTGGGATGCACATTTCCTCGCCAGAATTCCCCACTGGTGTGTATGCATTGCATTGCCAGAAACTCCATTATGTGTTCATGTCGCCTAGCCAGGAGAGCAGAGTTCCCCAAAACCTCGATGGTGTGCATATGGCCTAATTTAATTGATTTTGATGAAATAACAAAGAAAAAAAATACTTGTAGGTTGGGACCAACAAGTATCAGGAAAGGGTGGTCTTGCAAGACTGACATCAGAGAGGATTGTTTCCCCAGTCAGTTTTCATGACCCATCAACAAACCTCTCCATGTGAAGGTTCTCCAGTGGGGCTCGTGCTATCTCTGGACCAGGTTCAGAATATTTGTATTTCTGGTACTTTTACACATAAGGAGAGCTGATAGTTTGTGCCTTCTCCCCACCTCATGGTGCTATAAAACAGTGACATAGAAACAATCCCACATAGATATAACACAGACAAATAAACTTTCGAGATAATCTTTGGGAAGGCCCAGGGACTGCTGCCAACTACTGAGGGATTGTTTTCAGTCAGTGAAACTTAGTCAACAGTGGTTACTGTTATGGTTATAGGTATTATTTCCTAGCTTTTATTTTTATTTATTTATTAATTTTTATTTTTATTTTTTTCAGGGAAATTCACTTTCAGGGCAGACTTAGAAATATAATGTTTAGATTTGGTTTACTGAGAAAGCAGTCTGTTGATCAACTTGTATCAAAATTAACCAATTCCTCCAAGTTCATTGGCACTAAGTCAGATGGTACTCAGGTTAGCAGGAACAGGCATGGGCAGCCAGCAGAGTCAAAATTGCTACCTTTGGATTCAGGACGTTCACAGAAATTACCTGTAAGATCGTTGTATATATCGGCACGAGATGATGAATCGCAGAGGACTGCAGACATCAGCTTTGATGCCTTGGGAGCATGGGATAATCGAATAGATTTGCCCCTGCAGATGGATTCGAGCATAAAACATGGTGAACCTATACCAAAGGTAACATCAAGCCAAGTGGGATGTTCCAGTCTTCAGGGCAAGCGTACCTATCAGGAAGACAGGTATGTAAAGATTTCACTTTTATCTGTACTATTGTCACTCATAAGTTGTATTTTCCACTTGAATTAAAGATATTATCACTTGCAAATATATACGTGCTTATTCATCTTTAAAGCCATGTTGAATCAAGTTGCATCATGGTTAAATCATAAAGACTCGTTATCCATGTGTAACTTAGACATTTGTTATTGCCTCAAACTTGAATATTCTTTAGCTAGTAGTGGTTTTAAACACATTCAAGGTTCTAAAGTGGGCCCTCCAAGTCATCATTGTGGAAATGTTTAAAGTCCAGTAAGAAAATTGGACCAGATTAGGTAAGCTGAGGTCATTATGGTAATAAAATCTGTAATACAGTAAACCAGCATGCTACACATTATTCCCAATTACAAACTCTCGTTATCACTGTAAGTTACCATTTCATTTTCCTCCCTGTCTTTGAACAGATTCTTCGTAAAAGACTTGCAAGATGATTTACTATGTGCCGCAGTTTTTGATGGGCATGGAGGGGCTCAGTGTTCCCAGTATTGTTTTGAAAACATTGAGGTAAAGTCCGGCATGTACATTTATCGAACATGTTTAATTTGTTTTGTCCCAAGTATTGTAATTAGTTATTGATCTTTGGTATTCCTGTTTAGCCAGTTCAAGATAAGCTTTTGGATGAAAACAGGTTTTCCAGTGTAATTGTGAATGTAGATAATTTGTGTAGTAATTGTAGTTTGTAATTATGCATTATCATAAATTAGGTCAGTGATACTCACCTCTTGTAGTTTGCAATTTTGAGGAAATGTGGTACCTGGATGATTTAGAACATCTTACCAGTTAAAGCATGTTGGTCAGGTGCATCCATGCATGGATACTGCCTCGTGATTTAGTTAATACATTCATTCCTATTGGCTGAATCCCTTGATTTGAATTGCTAGCATATTGTCTAAGGAACTTCTTGTGAATGTGGTCTTTTGAAACCAGTGTTGTTGTCAGGTTGTTAAAAGGAGAGGCAGTCTTAAGCACCTAGCCTAAAGGAAGAATTCTGCTGGTAGAGTATGTTCCATATATTTCTATGTGGGCAACAGATCATCCAGAGTGATACAGGTAACTTTTTTTTTTATTTATTTAATGGTCAGAAATAAGCAAAGTTTAGATGGGTAGTTTTGTGACCATTATTGTGCAGGTAGTCAAATAGGTAGACACACTCGTAGGGTTTAAAATTTCCTATACATTTTAAAATGTTAGAAGTTTTGAAAGTGTAAAAATAGTGTGAGAACAGTTGCCAAGCTTGTACAATTTTGGTTTTGATCAATCATGAATATCCCTCTGAGGGGACGAGGACAATGCCTTTTTGTGATATATATATGTATGTATATATATTATATATATATGTATATTATATATATATGTATATTATATATATGTATATTATATATATGTATATATATATATGTATATAGAAGCAGGATGCTCTAGTTATGAACTTGCTTACTATCATGCAGTCTTGAAATGGGCAGATGTAATTTTCCATCAAACAATTCCTTGAGTCTCTTGCAGGAGTACCACAACTCCCAGATCTAGTTTCAGTTGTAGATATTGTTACTAGGAACTGTTCTTTCACCTAGTATGAAAAGAGTTAGAGGGAAGGAATATAGTGTTGTCACTTATGGGATAGTGTTTGACAGCCAGTAAATGTCAAATTTCTTGTTTTATTTTATTTTTTCTTTTGTTTATATATTTTATTTATTTATTTTTTATTTCATTATTATTATTTTATTGTATTTTATTTTTCATTTTATTATTATCATTTTATTGTATTTTATTTTTTATTTTCTTTATTTATTTTTCTTTATTTTCTTTTTATTTTATTTTCTTTTTTTTTTTTTCTTTTTGCATGTGCTGTGGAACTATCAAAAGCTGTATGTGTGTTGCCTAATGGTACCTCCTTGTTGGAACTTTAGTAGTTTTGTGAAGAATGAGTAGTGTGGTGGTGAATGGGGATTCCATGAAATAATGTTGGTTGGGTTAGGATAGTAAGGTTTGATTCTTTCCAGGATCATTCCATTTGCTATGTGATGGTGGAGAGGAGCAAAATGGGTTTGTATGAAACTAAAAAAAATGTATCATTTGATTTTAACAAGTTCATTTTGTTCAGAGAGCAAGTACAAAATACACACAAATATATGCATATATATATATATTTGTTCAGTTTTGAAATGAAACTATATTTTGCAGAAAGTACTCGAGACCGAGTTGGCACAAAACACTGATCTGGAATTAGTTCTTCACCATGCCTTCTTGAAACTTCATCAAGGTTATGTTGATTGGTGTGGTAATCATGGAGAAGGTAAGGAACAATTCATTTATTCTTTATATAGGGACCAATCTACACAATCCTATCATACATATACCAAAGGCTTTTTCCCCCTTACAAGGGAGGTAGCCAAAAGACAAAGGCATAGAAACCACTCTCACCCATTTCATCCCCTATATACTCCACTCCCCTCCACCCTCTTCCCTCCCTTTTATCTTGGCAATCCCATCTCCAACTTGATTTAACCTATTCAGATACTTCTCTACACCAAACTCTGCGCATCAAAACTCAATATGCAATAATAGCCTAACAACACAACTATGAAATGGGAGAAAAAAATGGACAGATTTCTTCAATATGCTGACCCAAAGAAGAATACATATATCCCTTTAGAAATCTGCACATATGTTGCTTACCTTTGACTGCCATCCATCTGCAAAGCACCCACTGTGGATCAGTTTGTTTTCCCTCCTACATACATATACTAAAGGCCTTTTCCTCCTTACAAAGGAGGTAGCCAAAAAAAAAAATGAAATAAATAAAATAAAATAAAATTCACTCCCCCCCATTCCATCCCAACATATTCCACTCCCATCCAACTCCTTCTCCTCCCTCTTATCTTGGTTCCCCCTGGATGACTGGTCATCCTTTCATCTCTCCCACTTCCCTGGGTCAGAAGCAGTGTCACAAGATGCAGCACATCTGCAGCAAGGCCGCTTCATTAAATCAGTGACCCCACCTTCTCCATCCCCTCATGCAGAAATGGAAAGGATTGGGAGAAATCCCTTCAGGCTGCATCAATTTATTTTTCACATATATTCCCTCACCCCCCATCTCCCACCCACTCCCTTTTGTGCATCACAGCATCATCTATTCGCAACCTTTCTCCATTTACCCCTATCTTCTGTCTTCTCCTGTCCTTCCTCAACAGACATTCTCCTCTTTCCCAATGCCCCTTTTACCCTATCCATCCATTTCGTCCTTGGTCGATCCCTT
The DNA here is from genome assembly GCF_046742065.1 of Oratosquilla oratoria. Taxonomy (NCBI): domain Eukaryota; kingdom Metazoa; phylum Arthropoda; class Malacostraca; order Stomatopoda; family Squillidae; genus Oratosquilla; species Oratosquilla oratoria. The sequence continues at coordinate 129,272,960 of NC_134777.1, forward strand.
ATGTTCACTCCCTCCTCATCCGCCTTCCATACCTCTTTTACTAATCTTTCTTCACTCATTCTTTCCATGTGTACAAATCATCCCAATACTCTTTCATCAACCCTATCTCCCAATTCCCTTTCCACCCCCATTCTCCTCCTCACATCCTCATTTCTTACTCTATCCAGTGTAGTAACCCCTACCATTCTTCTCAGGCACAGTCACTCCTTCATACAATCTCCTCTTAGCATCCTTTCCCAAATGTCTATTTCTCATTACAATTTGCTATCCTCCAAGGCATTTACTTGCTTCTCAATCTACATTCTACCTCCATTTCAACTCCTCCCTTTCCCGCCACATTAGCACTCAACTATCTAAAACTATCCACTTCCTCCAGTCTCTCTCCCTTAATACTCACTTCCAGTTTGCTGCCGCTTTCTCCCCTTGTACATCTCATCACCTTACTTTTATCCACATTTATCTTCAATTCCCTTCTTTTGTACTCCTTCCCATACTGTCACTAACTTCCTCAATCCTTCCTCTGATCCTGCTACAAGCACAAGTGTCATCAACAAACAACAACTGGCTTATCTCCCACTTTTCTCCATTTTCTTTAACCATCTCCAATCCTTGCGACACTGCTTCTGACCCAGGGCGGTGGGCAAGGTGCAGGGATGACCCGTCATCCAGGAGGTGCTCAGATGAGAGGGAGGGTGTGGGGGGTGTGGAGTGTATTTAGGGATGAAATGGGTGGGAGTGTTTTTATGCCTTTCCCTTTTTGGCTACCTCCCTTGAAAGGGGGAAAAAGCCTTGGTATATGTATGAAAAAGCCTTGGTATATGTATCTCCAATCCTGGACCCACTACCCATGCACCTCTTGCACCACCCCATCCATGTATAAATTAAACAGCCAAGGCTGCATAACACATCCCTGATGAAGTCCCACGTCTACCTCAGACCACTCACCCTCTCCATTTCTGAAACTCTTCACTGCTCTTAACAGCTTTCCTCCCATCCCATATATCTACAATACCTCCCACAATTCCTTCCTGTCTACCCTGACATAAGCCTTTTCCAAATCCATAAAGGCCCCCAAAAAATCCTTACCTTTCCCTATAGCTTTCTCACATCTCTTACCACAAAAATCTGATCCACACAATCCCTACCTGTCCTAAACCCACACTGTTCCTCACCAATTACTCCCTCTGTTCCTCTCCTGATCCTCTCAGTCAAGACCCTCCCAATGACAGTTGATACACAGATAGAAAGTTTCTCTCTCTCACTCTCACTCTCACTCTCTCCTAAAAGTTTTCTCTCCTGCCCTTCTCAAATCTTACTATCTGTGAATCAACTGTCATTGGTTAACATTTTATTTAAGCCCCATCCCCCTACAGTAAATATATCCATAGTAAAGTAGCATCTCATAGTTAATTGTACGTTTCAACAGGGAATACCGCAGGCACCACAGCTACTGTCTGTTTGCTACGCAAAGGAGTACAGTTAGCTGTTGGACATGTTGGAGATTCTCGAGCCATGTTGTGTCGAGGTGGAGGGCCAAAAGTATTGACACAAGACCACTGTCCATCTGTTGCAACAGAAAAGGTAATTTTGCGCTTCTTGTTTGTCCATATGTACAAGGTTCTCCCACATTGGGGTATTGAGTTGTTCTTCTGTGGGTGTATATGCTTCAACTTGGCTAGTCCCCTTGAAAGGTGGAAAGGGTGCTTGGTACACATGTATGCTGAAGTGGAAGAAGAGAGAGAATGCCATCACTGTATATATGCATCATAGGAATCGATTAAATTGGACAGAGGGGGGGGGGTTGCCAAATTGATGAAGCAGCCTTGCTGTGGATGTGCTGTGTCTTGCGACACTGCTTCTGACTCAGGGCAGTGGACATGATGCAGGGATGACCCGTCATCCAGGAGGTGCCAAGATAAGAGGGAGGGAAAAGGGTAGAGGGGAGTGGAGTGAGTGGGAGTGGTTTCTGTGCCATTGTCTTTTTGGCTACCTCCCATGTAAAGGGGGGAAAAAGCCTTTGGTACATGTACATATGAGTAAACTAGGTATCCTGTTCTCTCTCGTCCAAAGAAAAAAAACAAAATAGGGTTTTATTATTAAATGTATTAAAAATTTTATGCAATGGGGGGGTCGCCGATTTAATGAAGCGGCCTTGCTGTGGATGTGCTGTGTCTTGCGACATTGCTTCTGACCCAGGGTAGTGGACAAGGTGCAGGGATGACCCATCATTCAGGAGGTGCTAAGATAAGAGGGAGGGTGGAGGGGTGTGGAGTGTATTCAGGGATGGAATGGGTGGGAATGATTTTATGCCTTTTTCTTTTTGGCTACCCCCCTTGTAAGGGGGAAAAAGCCTTGGTATATGTATGTATGTATTAAAATTTTGTTAAATATCATGTAAGCATACCTATTTTTGTATAGGTTCGCATTGAAGCATCTGGAGGCAACGTAGCTCTGGATAACATTGGACGGCACATGGTCAATGGAGCTCTGAGTATGTCTCGCAGCATTGGTGACCTTCACCTAAAACAAGCTGGCGTTATTGCATTGCCAGACACAAGAACTCTTAAGGTTAGTATATGCCCAATCATTAGTATGCAAGATGTGTATTGACGAGTTTTCTTTTTCTTCTTTTTCTTTTCTTCTTTTTTTTTTTTTTTTTCCCTTCTCTCTTTCTTTCTTTCCTCTCCATGCATCACAAGCATCTTACTGAAAGACAGCAAGAAATCTGTTCCAAGAGGCTACAGGAAAAAATACAACTGAAACTATACACCAGTGGTAGCCTCCCTCATGAAAAAAATATCTTTAGTAAAATGATTTCCTCAGGAAAAAAAAAACTACAGCACAGCCATACCATACACATCAAGGGCTTTTACTCTCCCTTACAAGGGAGATAGCCAAAGGGGATAAAGCCCTTGGTATATAGTATGGTATGGCTGTGTTGAAGTAGTATTTTTCTTTCATTCTGTGAAAATCAGTTTATTAAATATACCTTTTTCATGAGGAAGACTACCACTGGTGTATAATTTCAGTTGTATTTTTTCCTATAATTAAAATGAAAGATCTATCTACCTATCAAGGGCTTTTCCCCCCCCTTACAAGGGAGATAACCAGATCAAAAGACAATTACCCACTCCCACCACCCTTTCCTCCCTCTCATCTTAGCTCCTCATGGATGACAGGTCATCCCTGTATCCTAACCACTGCCTCAGAAGCAATGAAGCAAGACAACACATCCACAGCAAGGCCACTTCACTTAATCAATACCCCCATCTCCTCTCCATCCCCTCATGCAGAAGACGACTGGAAATTCCTTTGGGATGTCAAAATATCATGCATAACCACTCCCTATCCCCTCATCCCCAGCTCCTTCCTTGCATCACGGTATCATCTATACACAGCTATTCTCCACTCACCCTTATCTCCTGCCTTCTCCCACCTTCTCCCATCCATGCTCAACATACATTCCCCTCTTCAACACCCCTTTCACCCCATCCATCCATCTCATCCTTGGTCGTCCCCTAAAATTTACTCCTTCTACCTCTGCTCTCCACACCTCTTACTAATCTTTCTTCACTCATTCTTTCCATGTGTCCAAACCATCCCAGTACATTTTCATCAGTCCTATCTGCTATCTATTCCACTCCAGCTGACCTCCTTACCTTGTCTCTCACTATCTAATCTTGTAGACCCTACCATACTTGTCGGACATTTCATCTCAAACACCTTTAAACTTTTCCTCTCTGCCTCTTACTTGAGGAGTTCCAAAAATACATATATCAAAGGCTTTTTCCACCTTACAAGGGAGGTAGCAAAAAACAAAAGCATAAAATCCACTCTCATCCATTCCATCCCCATATACTCCACTCCCATCCACCCCCCTCCCTCCCTATTATCTTGGCTCCTATTGGATGATGGGTCATCAACCCTATCTCCCAACTCCCTTTTCACCCCCCATTCTCATCTTCACCTCGTTTCTCACTATCCAGCCTAGTAATCTCTATCATACTTCTCAGGTACCTCATCTCGAACACATTCAAATTCCTTCTCTCATGTTACATGTTTCCGCCCTGTACAGTGCTGTCGGCACAATCACTCCTTCATACAATCTCCTCTTAGCATCCATTCCCAAATGTCTGTTTCTTGTTAGTAAAAGATATAATCACAAAATTCTATTAGAATGTTAGGGAAAGAACTTTTCAAGAAAAAGAAGAAATAAAAAAGGAATTAAAAGAGTAGATAGGAGAATGCAAGAAAAGAAGAGCACAAGGCACCACAGGCCAAGCACCTCTGGCACAACTAGGACAGCAGAGCCAGTGCTTATTTTTCCCAAGAAATCTTAAGGGATAAGAGAGTCTGGGAAGAGAACTCGATCCAGAGTAATTAGGTCATTGGATATATTTCATATCTATTTACAGTAAACCCTTGATATAACAGACAATATGGGGACAGGTCTGTCGTTATATCCAAATATCTGTTATAACCGAGGCTCCATTATATCCAATGGAAATAGCTTACAGATCCGTTATATCCTGAAGTTTGTCCGGTATTGGAAATTAGTAGAATTAGAAATTACAGTAAACCCTCGTTATAACGGACGTTGTGAGGACAGGGGTTTGTCATTATATCTGAAGATCGGTTATAACTAAGGATCCCTCGCTAAAACAGATGAAAATCCGTTATAGCAAGGGTTTGTCCAGTCAGATTTTTGTCCATTATATCTGATATCCAGTATATCGAGATCGGTTATATTGAGGGTTTACTATAAAATCCATACTTTAGTGATTGCAGCCGAGGCAGTTGATGCCTTATGACAGGCTGTTTCTGTGTTGATACTGTTTTATGTGGGGGAGTTGACCTGAATGTATACATGCCAATGCAATACACACCTGTCTCTAAATCCAACACTCACCAAATGCCACTTGTGTGAACATCTGAGCCAAGGACATAAACACACTTAATTTTTCTTTTCTACAGGTAAAGCATGGAAAAGATGCATTTCTCTTGCTCACAACAGATGGCATCCACTTTCCATTGGCAGACAGAGAAGTGTGTAGTTTAGTATGTCAAGCTGAAGATCCAGTGCAAGCTGCAGAACAGCTTACTGAACAGGTAAGTTGTTGGTAGAGCCAAGCACAGATAAGTTTCCTCTTGTTTATATGCCAGGCCTCGAGACGGATGGCAACCCCTCGCTCCTCAGGATGTTGATGGGTTTTGAAGTTGGACGTTGCCTCACAGGTCCACTGATTATGTTCCTTGAAACCATTTAATCTTGCAATTTTGTTGATCTTCATCTTTCCATCCTCCATTGTATGTTTTGCCCTATTCTATACACCCATAAAGGATTATAAAGGAGGAGCATGCTGACAGGAGACCTTTTGGTCCATAACTAGGTCGGATGCAAAAAATTATAATAATGATATATAAAATGTCATTTTCTCTGTGGCATGAAGAGCTCAGTTGTAAGATTGTCAGCCAATGGAGAAGTGAAATGGTTTAGTTTTTTGTATAGCAAACACCAAATGGGAGGACCAAGCAACATTTGATTGGTTGCTGTAACCAAATAGTTTACTAAATCAGAACAAGAACCAGGAAGAGAAAGGTTGCTAGCTTTATAGCATTGTCCATTTAAGTGAATGGAGTAGCTTACATCAGTTCTTTGAATAGGATTGATACTTTCTATATTGTAAATTTCCATAATTTTATTTATGATTAATATACACATATACCAAAGGCTCCCTCCCCCATACATGGGAGGTAGCCCCCCCCCAAAAAAAAAGGCATAAAAAACCACTCCCACCCATATCATCCCCTACATACAAAAAAATGATTAATGCATTCTCCATTTTTTTTTTCTCTACAGGCATTGACTATGGCCTCTGAGGACAATTTGACAGCTTTGGTGGTACCCTTCGGGTCTTGGGGAAAGTATTCTACGTCTGCATCCATGTTCTACTCTTTTGGCATTGGTAGAGACATTGTCAAAAGTAGTAGATTTGGTTAACTTATAAGATGTGTTGAATTATAGGTACAGTAAGTCCTCGTTATACGATACATGTGCGTTCCTGAAAACCTTACCGCAAATTGAAATTACTGTATACCGAACCCATTATACATACATACATACATATACCAAGGCTTTTTCCCCCTTTCAAGGGAGGTAGCCAAAAAGGGAAAGGCATAAAAACACTCCCACCCATTTCATCCCTAAATACACTCCACATCCCTCCCACCCTCCCTCTCATCTGAGCACCTCCTGGATGACGGGTCATCCCTGCACCTTGCCCACCGCCCTGGGTCAGAAGCAGTGTCGCAAGACACAGCACATCCACAGCAAGGCCGCTTCATTTAATCGGCGACCCCCCCTCTCCGTCCCCCTTGCATATAAGGAGAGGACGGGGAGAAATCCCTTCGGGCTGCGTCAAAATTTACTCACACATACTACCTCACCCCCCACCCATTCCTCCTCATGCAATCACAACATCATCCATATACAACCATTCTCCACTCACCTCTGTCTTCCGTCCTCTCCCTTCCTTCCTCAACAGACATTCCCCTCTTCCCCAAAGCCCCCTTCACCCCATCCCTCCACCTCATCCTAGGACGTCCCCTCATGTTCACTCCCTCCACATCTGCCTTCCATACCTCTTTTACTAGTCTTTCTTCACTCATTCTTTCCATGTGTCCAAACCATCCTAATATTCTTTCATCAACCCTATCTCCCAGCTCCTTTATCACCCCTGTTCTCCTCCTCACCTCCTCATTTCTCACTCTATCCAGCCTAGTAACCCCCACCATACTTCTCAGACACCTCATCTCAAACACATTCAAACTCCTTCTCTCTTCTTATGTTCCACGTTTCTGCCCCATACAGTGCTGTTGGCACAATCACTCCTTCATACAGTCTCCTCTTAGCATCCATTCCTAAATGTCTATTCCTCATTACACTCTTTAATCCACCAAGGCATTTACTCGCTTCTCTCAATCTACATTCTACCTCCACCTTCACTCCACCTTTTCTTGCTACACTTGCACCCAAGTATCTAAAACTATCCACTTCCTCCAGTCGCTCTCCCTTAATGTTCACTTCCAGTCTACTGCCACTTTCACCCCTTGTAGATCTCATCACCTTACTTTTACCCATATTAATCTTTAGCTTTCTTCTATCACATACTCTCCCAAACTCTGCCACCAGCTTCCTCAATCCCTCCTCCGATCCTGCCACAAGCGCAGTGTCGTCCGCAAACAACAGCTGGCTCACCTCCCACTTTTCTCCATTTTCTTTAACCATCTCCAATCCCTGACCCACTACCCTTGCATTCACCTCTCGCACCACCCCATCCATGTATAAGTTGAACAGCCAGGGCGACATAACGCATCCTTGACGAAGTCCCACCTTTACCTCAAACCACTCACTCTCTCCATTTCCAATCCTGACACAAGCTCTACCACTCTCATAAAAACTCTTGACAGCTCCCAAAAGCTTTCCTCCTATCCCATAAATCTGCATAACCTCCCACAGTGCCTTTCTGTCTACCCTATCATAAGCCTTTTCCAGATCCATAAAAGCCAAAAAACATCCTTCCCCTTTCCTATAGCTTTCTCACATATCTGTCTTACCACAAAGATCTGATCTACACAACCTCTACCTGTCCTAAATCCACACTGTTCCTCACCAATTACTCCTTCTGTTCCTCTCCTAATCCTCTCAATCAAGATCCTCCCATAAGCCTTCCCAACTACACTTAACAAGCTAATCCCTCTGAAACTACTACATTCACACTTGTCCCCTTTTCCCTTGTAAAGAGGAACTATACAGGCACTCCTCCAGTCCTCCGGTACTCTACCCTCTCTCCAGCAAACATTAAATAACCTCACCAACCAGTCCACCATCACTTGACCTCCCTTTTTCAGACATTCTGCATGGCATCCATCCAGACCAGGTGCCTTACCTGCTTTCATCATCTTAACAACTGCCTTCACCTCATCCTTCCTTATTTCTCCTCCATTCTCCTCACTCATCACTCATTTTCTTCGCATTTCCCACTGCAGCTATCTTTCTTTCCCTATCCTCCTTCACATTTAGCAACTCCCTAAAATATTCTGCCCATCTTCCCCTTACTGCCTTCTCTTCCATTATCATCTCTCCATCTGCACCTTTTACCTTTTCTTCCCTACTTGATTCGCCTCCTCTTCCTCTCTTAATTTCTTTCCAAAACATCTTTTTATTACTTTCAAAATTTTCTGTCATACTCTTACCCCATTTCACATCTGCTCTCCTCTTTGCAACCTTTACCTTTTGCTTTACTTCTCTTTTCTTTTCTTTGTACCTCTCATATGACTCCCTCGTCCATGTAATAATAGAATATGGCAGACGTACCTTCTCCCTGCTCTTTCCTCTTCAAAATATCTAGCGGATACCATATCTGTGAATTTTTCTTACCGTAAATAGAATTGAGGGTAGTAATTACCGGATAAAGAATTACCATATAAGGAGGACTCACTGTATTTTTGTTTCTTTAATAGCAGGAGCTTTAGTTTCATAAATTTCAGTGTCATGGGCCTCTTCAGAACTTCAATTATCATAATTGTGAATAGTTTCATCGTTTAGATTAATTCAATTCTGTTTTGATGGTTGATATAATTATCGTCACGAAAGTAGTGAACAAACCCTTTAGCATTCTATAAATCAGTTCACACAGTCTCCTAAATTATTTGTATATATTACGTTTTCAAGGAAGACTGTACCAATGTAGAAAATGTTCATAATTTGCAAATATGCTCAGTTACCATGTGTATGAACTGCCCCAGATTTGAAGCTACAGGATAAGTTGCACATATATTTTATGCTAAGAAAAGTCTTGAATTCAAGCTTCATCATAAGGTGGAACATAGCTTTAAGAAGCAAAAAATCTAGCAAAATTATAGTCGCATAAAAGTTGTTTTCGATATGTTTTTAGAATGGAGTTGTCTGTGATATAATATTGGATGAAAATGTACATTACTTGTTAATGCATTCACTATTTGGCTGTCGCAACCAACTGTTGCGCCCAGGCCTCCTGAGCTACCAGACTTGTTTTACAATCTTCATCACTGAGGATTGAAAGGTGTGCTACCTTGTACCATACTTGTATACAGAAATTAAATGTCAGTCGAAAGTACAATCTGAGCATTGGGATGTGTGAAGATTTGAATGACTAGGATGGTACATACATATACCAAAGGCTTTTTTTTTTCCCGTGCATGGGAGGTAGCCAAAAGACAAAGACATAGAAACCACTCCCACCCAATTCATCCCCTAGGATGATAGGAATTCAAAATCACTACTGTATGGTGATATCTTCCAAAATCTATGAGTAGCGTTGGGGTTTACATAAAACTAATGCTCAGATTGTAATTTCATTCGGGATCATAATCCTGTAAGTATTATACGAGTTTGCAAACCTAGGCGAACAAATTTGTTAGTGCTGCAATGGCCTGAGCTCGGTACACAGTCAAGACTGCCAAACTGTTGTTAATTATCACTATAGTAGTGATTTATAATTTATTAATGCAGGTTTATTGAATCCAATTAGTAATTGTGAACTTGGGCATTTGGATAGTAGACTCCCACATGTCCAACATCTGGATAACGAGCTTTTTTAGTCAGCTAGCACAAAACCAGATGCATGTACAAAATTGTGAAAATAAAATGTAAGAATGTTAAATGTCATTATTACTAACATTTATGAGCAAATGCAAGTCTCTTGTCGCTACATCATTCCTTCATCCATTCACTCGTATCCTTTGCACTTGTCCCTGCTCAGCACTCCTTCTAGGAACACTTAGAGATTAGTTGAAGTCTGATTCCGATTGGCTGTGTGAAGGGAAACTGATGAGGGTGGAGCAGGGTTATGCATGGCAGGAAAGTTACATGAGAATTATATTATATTCCATTCAGAGCTGGGTAGATACTAACACCATGGTCTTGCATGAGGGATAATCCAATGAGCACATTGGCAGGAAAATGAACATCAGCCACATACAAGGTGGGTGGGCAGTGAGGGGTAAATTATTTTATATTTTATTTTAATTATTTTCTTCTCTACAAGTGATTTCTCCCCCCCCCCCCAATTGTCTGGGGTGTATTGACTGCATGTTATTGTGGCTGATACTATAGTGTCTATATGGGGCACTCCTATGGACCAGAGCCACACATTTTGTTCATAGAGGAATTATGATACTTTATACTGTGGCTGTCCCTCCGTTATGCTGTCCTTCCACCCCATGTTAATGTCCTGTACCGTTTCTCTGAATATTCATTTCCTTTCTTTGCCTAACCCTGTGGTGGGGGAAAAGAATACTGCCACCAATTATTCCTACTTAAGTCATAAGAGGTGGCAAAAAATGGGACTGGGATAGGACTAAGCATCCTTCTCCCTTCTGTAGCCCCAAAGGGGACATTCCTAAAAAAAAAGTAAAGACATAAGAGAGTCTAGGAGTTTTCCATGCATGTAGTACAGATGAGAGTAAAAGGGAAGAGATGGGCAGTATGTTCATAAAATGGTTGTGTTGGCATTGAATGAAACTAAGTTGATAGGGAGGGGTGAGTGAGTTTGGAAGTGTAGTTGGGAAGTTCTCAGGAGTGAAGAGATAATGAGGGAGAAGTGGTGGCTATATTAGTAAGTAAAGAGATAGGTTAGCGTAGAGTGGAAGGTTTCTCTAAGGTCAATGTGGATGAAGGTGAAACTGAGAAGGGAGGTATGGGTTTTTGTAAGTGCATATGGACCTGGTAGTGAGAAGAGTGTAGAGGAAAGGGAGGCTTTGTGGATGGATTTATTAAATTAATGCATAGAGGGATTAGGGAGAAATGTCAATGTAGTTGTATTGGAAGACCTTAATGCTAGGGTAGATGAACCAATAGACAGTGGTTGGGAATCATGGAGTTCCAGGAAAAAATTGTAGTGGAGAGTTGGAGATATGTCTAGAGAGTTGATGATAGCAATACAGTATTTGGGAAGGAAGTCAAGCATAAGTACACATGGGAGAGGGTGGTAGATATACCATTAATGGGCTATAGAATGGTAACCAGGAGTATAGTAGGAAGAGTTAAAGATATGCATGTTCTAAGGGGAATATCAGATACTTTTTTGGTGGAAGGTAAGTTGAGAGTGAAGGATAGATGGAGAAAGGGGAAAAGGACAGAAGGTATGGAGGTGCTTAAATGAGAAAGAAAAGGAGGATTGCAAGAAGCTGAGAGAGGGGTGAAAGAAAGAGTACAACTAGGAGTTGAGGAGGAATGGGGATGGTTCAAGGAGGGAGTCACAAAGTGTGCAAAGATGGTGTGTGGAACAAGGAGGAAATAGAAGGGTAGTGAGTGGTGGTATGAGGAAGCAAAGAAGGTTGTAAAAGAAAAAGCAAGGTTTCACAGATTGGTTACAAAATAGGATGAGAAAACCATATGAGAGGTATAAAGAAAAGAGCAGTAAAGCAAAGATAAAGGAGGCAAAGAGGAGAGCAGATGTGAAATGGGGTAAGAGTATGACAAAATTTTACAAGTTGTAAGATGTTTTGGAAGGAAATTAAAAGAGGAAGAGTAGGCAAATCAAGTAGAGAATAAAAGGTGCAGATGGAGAGATGATAATGGAAGAGAAGGCAGTAATAGGAAGATCGGTAGAGTATTTTACTGAGTTGCTAAATATGAAGGAGGATAGGGAGGGAAAGGTAGTTGCAGTGGGAAGCACTAAGAAAGTGACAGTGATGAGTGAGGAAAATGGAGGAGAAATAAGGAAAGATGAGGTGAAGGCAGTTGTTGAGATGATGAAAGCAAGTAAGGCACCTGGGTTGGATGGATGTCATGCAGAATGTCTGAAAAAAGGAGGTACAGTGAGGTTATTTAATGTTTGTTTAAGAGAAGGTAGAGTACAGAACTGGAGGAGTGCCTGTATAGTTCTACTTTACAAGGGAAGAGGAGACAAATGTACTCAGGCAGGCCCTCTGGTAGGTCCTTTTGTTTCTTCTCCTCCTTCGGTGACTCCATCTTGCTGTTAGCGGTGGCGATATTGGTGGATGCGGTGCGGTGCAAGGTCGTAGTAGCAGAGGTACGGGCCACTCTTCCTTTCCGTGCTTTACCTTGGCTGGGTGACTTGACGGCCTGAGATCTCTGCCCTTTGGGTTCCCTTACCTCATCATTCGTGGCGAGCTCTCCATTAGGATTCAAAGGGACTTCATAGCCTCACTGACATCCTACCCTCCTGGAGATCAACACACGCCCCCACGCAATTAAGGAAATCCAACCCCAACAGGCATTCATCTTCCATCTCCGCCACAAGCACAGGCAGGTGTTCAGTCACCCTGCCTACAGCCAGATTCACCCACACCGGTCCCTTCACCGGTACACAGTCTCCTGTAACACCGCACAGTTGCTGACCCACGCACTTCACACCACGTTCTGGTAGGACTCCCTCTCGTACGAAGCTTCTCTCTGCCCCCGTATCCACTACCATCTCCACTTGGCGTCCATTGATACTCCCTGCCACTTTGATGGCGTCGGATGCCGCCACCTGACGACACCTTAGATGGCTTGGGGCGCCCGGGTGTTCTGCAGGGAAGGTGCCCCGGCCCCCAGCTGCTTCAAGTTTCCCGCCGACGGCGTCACCCCCTTGGGCTGGCGGCACTCGGAGGAACTGTGTCCTCGTATTCCACAATTCCAGCAGCAGGGCTCGAACACCGGTCGCATTCCGTCCTCCAGCGATCGTGCCCTCCTCTTGCAGTCGTGCTTTTTGTGACCTACCTGACCACAGTTGAAGCACGATCCTTTGAAAGGCTTGGAGCTCACCTTCCCACCAGGTTGAGGTCTTGCTACTTGCCTGCGCACGCCTGGCCCAAGCACGGCTCGAGCGACGGTTCCACGCGTCGCTGGGAGGGGGAGCAGCAGGGCTGACGCTCATGAGAATGGCTTCAAACTCCGCTGCCCTTGCCAAAGCCTCTCTCACGTTCTTGGGCGCAGCCTGCTTCACGTGTATTTGTAACTGCCTATCGTGAAGAGCGTCCACGAAGCAGTCCTTGGCCAACATATCCACGGTCTCCTCCGTGGCCATGGGGTAAGCGCCCCTCACTAGCGCTTCCACGTCCTGCGCTAGTAAGGGAAGGGCCTCGTCCTTCCCTCGCCTCCTCGTCTTTAGTTGAGCCCGGAACACCTCCGGTTGCCGCCTCCTGCCGAAGCGACGCCGGAGAGCCCCAGCTACACTGTCGTAATATCGCTGTTGCGCGGGGGTTAAGTGCTCCAGCACTTCCAACGCCTGCCCTTTCAGCACACTCACCAGCTGAAAGGCCTTCTCTTCCTGTGACCAACTATGACGAGCTGCAACCACATCGTACTGTGCCTGGTACGCGTCCCAAGACACCTTCCCGTCATATTGAATCACCTTCCTCTCTTTCTCGTATCGCGTGACCTCACCACCTCCACAGCCCCCCCGGGGTTGCAGTTCAACTGAACGACTCCCCAGACGTCTCCCTGTGAGGTCGTCCCCTGGGTTCACGTGGCAACAATCGCCCCTCGGCTGTAGAGACGCCGGTGGCGGCGAGAGGCTACGAGGAGGTGAGGGTGGTGGGGTGATCGTGCTCACCGCTACGCGACGCTCAGCAAAATTGCACCATGTCACGGTATCGAAATTGGCTGCAATCTCCCAAATCTCCTGTCTCACCAAAACCGCCTCCAGTGTCGATACCCTGTCAAGACAAGTCTGCATGTGCTCACGGTACCTCTCTTCTATTGCTTTTATCTCCTCCTTAACCTCTTCTTTCACTGCCACCACCTCCTCCTTAACCTCTTCCTTCATTGCCACTACCTCTTCCTTAACCTCCTCTTTCACACGGTGGTACACGTCGTCAGTATACTGGTTAGCACGTGTTTCTAACGATCCCATGTTCTCCCCATAATAGCCCTCAGTTCCTCTTTCACTTCAGTCATGACCTGTTTTTTGTTGATCCATTTGGATCGCAAGCATATCTGCCATAACCTGTTGTTGCTGTTTCAACATCTCGGCCACAGAGCGTTGTGCCGAGAGCAACACTGACTGAGGAGATGCATGTTCTGCAGCCTCTTGGTGCAACACCGTGTCATCCTCACATTCACTCGACGCCATGACACTCGACTCCTGCTTTCCTTCAATTTCTCTGTCTTTACCATCACCGGTGACATCCATGATCACTTGAGTCACTTATCACTTCAATATCAAATCACTTATCACTTCGATATCAAGTCACTTATCACTTCAACCTGATCCCGCTTCTGACGCCATTTGTTACGGACGCATGGACATACTCACCTTTTTTCTATTGCACGTAGGCGTGATCATTTATGTCACGAGTGATGAACATAAGATCACGCATCCAATTGTCCGGGTCAGGGAAAGGCAGGAGTGTCACTTTCTTCACTTTATTCTAACTAACGAAGATGAGGATTTCACATGTGTTCAACACAAGTACTAGGCTTACTCAAGAACAGTGGGGAGGTTTTCACATGCCTTACTTGCAGCTAGATGCAGGGAATGACACACACATCTAATAAGAGTTATTTCAGGGTTGTCATTCTTTAATAATGTTATGAGTGATGACCTACAATTGAATTTGCCCCATCTGTGCCTATACCTATCAATTTGTTAACATCTAATCCATCTTCCATCAAACAGTTTTTGACAGTATATAAATGGTGTCTGCTTTTGCATCCCTTAGAGGTACTAAACGGTTAAAAGTGATTGTTCCTGTCCACCTACTTTATGTAAACTGTATGTCGTCACTTAAGGTCTACGTTTGGTACGTCCGAGTCTTACTGCGCACTCAATCAAATTTTGTAATTCGTTCTGTACGTTGGTCCTACTCTCCACTGTCCACTCTCACACGCTCTATGTGAAATCACGCTTGGGGTCCTGTGAGACGGGCAAAACGTTCTCCTTCTTTACCTCTATAGGTTCTGTACGTATACATACGTCATATAACTAGACATTAAGCAATAAAGATTAAATGTGATGTTTTCCTTGTTAGGGTAGACTTAGCTAGAATATAATCGGTATTCGGTAGTCTTAATTTCTTTACCAGTGCCTATTTATCTACAAATTTAGGGCACTTGTCACATTTTTATCTTGGTTAATGAAAAACTACAAGATTTGTGGTGTTTTCAGAAAAAAAACTACAAGACTCCAAGATCAAAGCAAAAAATACTAGATTCAGAAGGAAAACAAAAGGAGTGGCAACACGAAATATGAATATATGAGAACACCAATGCCACCCCCCACCCCCCATCGCCAGGCCCGGGCCAGCTATAACCGTTTCTGTTGATACTTGGCTGATACATATTTGAAAATTGACGGGGTGTCTTGCCTTATTTAGCTGTGTATGTACTTTTGCACTAATATTATTACTATTATTTTAACATTTACTTGAACAACCATAAAAATTCCACAAAAATAAAAATTCCCATGAGACCTCCAACAAAAATGCAAAATATCCACAAAAAAATCCCACAGATATTGAGGTGTTAAAGTCCTCCCACAAAACATCCCATGTGAGCAAATTTCTCCCACAAATTTGTGGGAAATTCCCACAAAACTGCATCCCTGATGCGAGGCATGGCGGGCGACGCCGGGACCCCCCCTTGGTGTCCCTCCACTATACCCTCGCTACAATACTCCTTGCTATGCTTTCTCTCTCCGACATCACTCACACGACCGTACCAACCATCCAGGCACACTGCAACATTCATTCATGCTCTTTCACCACAATTATTTCTATTTAAAGGAAAATATTAGCTCCACTCCTTATAGACCCTTTCTTGCATGACGTAGGAGCTCTGCTGTAAACAAAATTACTGCGAGGCAATAGGCCCCTTCTTGCATGAAGTAGGAGCTCTTTTGTAAACAACATGCGCACACATACTGTGAGGCAATAGACACCTTGCATGAAGTAGCTCTGTCGTAAACAACGTGCGCTCGCATACTGTGAGCAAGATCTAAGGAATAACAGGTCTAACCACTTCCGACCGAATTTCGAGGGAGTTGGCGCAGCGGGCCCGTGAACGTCACCTGGCTGTTCAAAGTGGGGTTCGCGGGTCCTATAGCTGTCAGTTGAAGCTGGTGCGTCGTTCGGGTATGTTGTTGCCTTCGCTCGCACCGCTCCACGCAATTAGTTATATTCTGACAAATATTATATAAAAAAATATATAAATATATATAAAATATTATAGTTCCTGTCTATATATATGAATATATAATATATATGATATATAATATATAAAATATTATAGTTCCTGTCTTCCTTGGCGTTTCACAGTTTTCTTCAGTGTTTCACAAAGAGAAAACGGACCCAGCCTAATGACGTCAGAAGCTGCGCACAATAATTCAAACGGTCTGACCTGTTTATTTAGACCTTGACTGTGAGGCAATAGAAAAAGCGAGGCCGCGAGATCAGCAAGAAACATTGCGTGAAAACATATCCTTCCATTTACTTCAAAGAACTCGAAGATGCTGATAAACAACAATATATATCAAAACTGACTCTCAATAATGGAAAGAAACTTCCTGGCCCTTTTTCGTTGAGTGATGTTGAGTGGGTAAACGATATTTCAAAATTACCAAGCATTTTCTCAAAGGAGTCTATGAAGGCGTACAAGTTCTCAGAAGCTTATGATTACTTTATGGCCGGTCATGTGCACGATTGTCATTGTCATCCAATGACCAACAGCAGCCAATTTTGTTTTATCAATTTAGAAGTAAGTCATTTAGGCCATGTTTTTATTTACATATTTTAAGAAGAACATTTTGAAGATAAGTCATGTTCAACTTAGGATATTGTTATTCAGTTGGACTCACCTCTTGGTGACGTCCGCCTTCTAGTTCACTAACAGGAGGACTTACTTTGGAAGGAGCTCCTACAAACAGAATAACACCAACAGACGACCTATCCTTTCTCCAGGACAGCACAATTCCAAGTGTCTAGATCCCTCTCCCCGCTGTCGCCGGGGAAGCGACCAACAAAGAAAACGGACGGCGCTGCAGCGACTACCAAAGAGAATGTTCTCTGCCACCAACACCAACTGGCAACTTTTTTGCCAAATACACCACAAACCCGATAATCTTAAGATCACAAACAACCAACCACCTATGAAACAACACGGCTTAATATGTGTGTGTGTATTTACCTAGTTGTATTTTACGGGAAGGGGAGCTATGCTCGTGGTGTCCCGTCTTCATATCTCATTTTATCTCAACTATTTTTAAATTCATGTATTGTTTTTGCACACACTACTTTCTCATCTAACTTGTTCCAACTGTCTATTACTCTCTGAGGAAAGCTGTTCTTTTTCAGATCTCTTCTATAGCTGTCTTTCTTGATTTTCTTTCCGTGTCCTCTTGTATTTCTATCATCCCATTTTATTAGGCCCTCTCTATCAATAATTTCTATGCCTTTCATGATTCTGTAAATAGCTATCAAATCTCCTCTCTCTCTTCCTTCCTCTAGTGTCTGTAGCTCAAGTTTTGCTAGTCTCTCTTCATATGATAGTTTTGAGAGTGTTGGAGCCAATTTTGTAATTGCTCTTTGTATTCTTTCAAGTTTTTTTTTTCTTTACATTTTTTTGTACTTGGTGACCACATCGTTGCTGCATATTCCGATCTTGGTCTTATCAGAGTGATTAGTATTTTCTTCACCATTTCTTCATCCAGGTATGTAAATGCCACTTTGATTGTTCTTATTAAATTATGTGTGTGTGTGTGTGTGTGTGTACGAAAAAAAGAAATGGAGTCCGGGAACCATAATGGTAGAAACGTAGAAAACGCCAGACTCAGAAGTATAATTCATTCCCGACGTTTTGAGTCCTGTCCGGGACCCGTCCTCAGAGGATACAATGGAATACAGAAATCACATGGTATTAAATACCGCATACGAATGGCCGCGTCCACTGGAGGGACGCGCTAACCTGCGCCGGGTAAGAGCGCGTGGTGGTGGTGGGGTGTGTGAGACATTTACCCCCAACAGTTGTTCGTGATATTTTTCCACCTCTCTTTTGCACCTGCATATTTGGGGTCGAGTGTTATGGACCTATTTATGCTGTTTTCGTTAGTGGCCCATGCCTCCAAGAACAGTCTGCCTCTTTTCCTGTTGTTGTAGAGTACCTTTGCGCCCTGCCAGTCGAACTCGTGTTGGTGCTGCTCACTATGTTTGTACACCGCCGAACTCTGGTCTTTTCTATTTACGGCCCTTTGGTGCTCTTGTAGTCTTGTACTAGCTTTTCCTGTTTCACCCATATAGCGCGCTGCGCAATCGGAGCAACTGACGTTGTACACCGCCCCGGGCTGGTTCAATTTGCTCACCTTATCCTTGACCCCGGGGGAGAGTTCCGTGTAGCGTATTACTGGGTCTGCGTGGGATGGTTACCCCGTTTTTATTCAATATCCTCGGTGCGTCCTCTGAAACACCCTTCACGTAAGGGACCGTTATCCCGGTTGTGGCTGTTCGTGTCTCACCCTAGTTTATTTTTCTTCTCTGCGGCAACCGTTCATCTTTTCACTACTTGATTCGGGTAGCCGTTAGCCCGGAATGCCCTCCTCAACCTGCTTCTTTCCTCTTTCAGCGACGACTCTGTGGAGCAGACCCTCTCCGCCTTGCTCCACAACGTTTTCACCACACTCTTCTTGTGGCAGATCGGGTGATCACTACCGAAATCCAGTAATCGATCGGTATACGTCGCCTTCCTGTACACGTTAGTGACCAAAATGTCACTCACGCGTTTCACCATTACGTCCAGGAACGGTAGCTCGCCTTCTGCCTCCTTCTCCATCTCGAATTGGATAGCCTCATGCTTCCCATTGAGCTGTTCCAGGAACCCATCCACATCTCTGTCCTTCAGGATTGCGAACACATCGTCCACATACCGCGTCCACAGCTTCAATGATGTTGGTGCAGCGGACAAAATCTCATTCTCGAACCGCTGCATGGTGATCTCAGCCAGGATTACCGAAATTGGCGAGCCCATGGAGGTCCCAATTCTCTGGTGGTACACCGTGTCTCTGTAATTAAAAAAATATTGAGTCTAAGCATAAATTCACAAACCTCATCAATTCACTGGTGGAAAGTTTTTCATTGTCCAGGTAGCCCAGTGTTTCTTCCATCGCGGACAATACCGCCCGCTTCATGAGGTCCTGTGGTAAAGACGTGAACATGGACTTCACATCGAAAGACACCATAACCTCATCACTCTCCACTCTGACGTCTCGCACTTTTTTTCCAGAAATTCACTTGAATTTCTCAACATCCGTGTCGATCTCACTACCAAGGGTCTAAGTCTTTTGGCCAGCACCGACGCTAGGTTGTATGTGGGGGACCCTCTGAAAGCAATAATTGGTCTTAAAGGCACCCCCTTTTGTGTATCTTGGGCAGACCGTAAAATTTCGGAATGACCGAGTCCCCTGGCCTCATCCTCTCCCACTCCCTGTCCGCAAACTAAAGGAAGGGCGCTAAATTACGGAGAGGGAGTGGTAGAGGATGAGGCCAGGGGACTCAGTCATTCCATATAATTACATCTTCAGTGTTGATAAAAAGAAAGAATTATAAAATGAAGGAACAAGGTACAGAATATTTTATAATTCCTTTTTGTATAAGCACTGAAATGTAATTATATGAAAGCGCTTTGCTTCGTTAGTTTACTTTTCCATGTGGTTACTTACGCATTTGTGAACACACGTTCCTAGTGTTTTTATTGCACATATATATAAATATATATATATATTTATATATATATATATATATATATACATATATATATATTTGTATACGGTATATATATATCACAGTAAAGTAATGTCGTAGCACATTAGAAAATTAAACTATTTATCCCCCCGTCGGAAAAGAAGACACTTATGTCTAAAGTTCTGTATATTTCTATCACTAACTGTGATCCTCTTCTGCTTTAAGATTATCACATTTATTGATTTAAATATACATAACTTTCGACATCAGTGTCTTCTTTTTCGACGGTGGGATAAGAAGTTTAATATATATATATATATAAATCTATATTTATATATATATGTATATTTATATATATATATATATTTATATATATATATATATATATATATGTATTTACCTAGTTGTATTTACCTAGTTGTATTTTACGGGAAGGGGAGCTATGCTCGTGGGGTCCCGTCTTCATATTTCATTTTATCTAAACTATTTTTAAATTCATGTATTGTTTTTGCACACACCACTTTCTCATCTAACTTGTTCCAACTGTCTATTGCTCTGTGAGAAAAGCTGTTCTTTTTCAAATCTCTTCTATAGCTGTCTTTTTTTATTTTCTTTCCGTGTCCTCTTGTATTTCTGTCATCCCATTTTATCAGATTCTCTCTATCAGTAATTTCTATGCCTTTCATGATTCTGTAAATAGCTATCAAATCTCCTCTCTCTCTTCTTTGCTCTAGTGTCTGTAGTTTAAGTTTTTGTAGTCTCTCTTCATATGATAGTTTTGAGAGTGTTGGTGCCAATTTTGTAATTGCTCTTTGTATTCTTTCAAGTTTTTTTATACATTTTTTTGTACTTGGTGACCATATCGTTGCTGCATATTCCAATCTTGGTCTTATCAGGGTGATTAGGATTTTCCTCACCATTTCTTCATCCAGGTATGTAAATGCCACTTTGATTGTTCTTATTAAATTATAGGTTTCTCCAAAAATCTTATTTATATGTTTCTCAGGTGACATATTATTCATAACAATGACTCCCAGGTCCTTCTCATTTTCTACTCTTTTTATTCCTTCTTCTCCCAAATTATATGATCCTGTTATTCTGTTTTTGCTTTTTCCAAATTCCATTATACTACACTTTTTTGTATTGAACTCCATCTCCCACTTCCTACTCCATTCTTGTACTTTATTTAGATCTCTCTGTAGTGATTCACAATCTTCTTCAGTTTTCACTCTTTTCAGTAATTTTGCATCATCTGCAAAGAAGCTCATATAGCTTTCAATTCCTTCATCCATATCATTAATATATATAGCAAACATTATTGGGGCCAGAACTGTTCCCTGCGGGACACCGCTTATTACTTCATTCCATTTTGAGTGCTGATCTCTTATCACTACTCTCATTTTTCTTTCTTGCAAAAAGTCTTCCATCCAATTTAGCAATTTACCTTGTATTCCTCCTTCATATTCTAATTTCTTAAGCAACTTCTTATGTGGTACTTTGTCAAAAGCTTTTTTTAGGTCTAGAAATGCACAATCAGCCCATCCATCTCTTTCTTGTATTATATCTATTAGCCTTGAATAGAAACATATTAAATTGGTGACGCATGATCGTCCTTGTCTGAATCCAAATTGCCTTGGATTTAGTACGTTGTTTTTTTCCAAATATTTTACCCATCTACTCTTGATAATTCTTTCACATATTTTTGCTATTGTACTTGTTAGAGAGACTGGTCTATAGTTGGTAGGTTCTTCTTTATTTCCTCCTTTATATATAGGTACTATATTTGCTTTTTTCCAATCTTCTGGAACTTTTCCTTCTTTTAAGGAACTGCTTATTATGCTATGTATTTTGTCTGCCAGTTCATTCCTGCATTCTTTCAGAATCCAGTTTGCTATTTCATCTGGCCCATGCGATTTTCTGACATCAAAATTACCCAAGTGTGTCAATATTTCATTCTTTGTTACTTCTATTTCTTCCATAGGGGGGACTTTTTCCTTCTACTCAATCTCTTCAGGTTGTATATTTTCCCTTGTAAACACTGATTTAAAATGTTTGTTCATAATTTCTGCCATTTCCATTTCCTCAGTGTATTCAACTCCTCCTTGTCTTAATTTCTCCAAGTCTTGTTTGTTTTTCAGTTTATTGTTTACAAATCTGTAGAATAGTTTTGGTTGATCTTTACACTTTTCTATAACATCTTTTTCATATTTTCTTTTTTCCTCTCTGCACTTTTGTACATATTCATTTCTATAACCAGTATATATTTTCCATTTTTCAGGTCTTCTGTCTTTTTTCCATCTGGTCCAGGCTTTGTCTCTTTTGTCTTTTAACTCCCTACAACTTTTGTTGTACCAGCATTTTACATATTCTTTTTCTTGTTTTTGTCTTGGGACATACTTTTCCACTCCTTTTTTGTAAATTTTTGTCAAAATATTCCATTTCTCTTCCACTGATGTTTCTTCTTTGTATATTTCTTCCCAGTTTTCTTGTTGGAAGAATTCTCTTATTTTATCAAAGTTTGTTTTTTCATACATCATTCTTCCTTTTCTATATTGTTCATTTCTTTTGATATATTTTTCTTCATTAAGTTCCAGTTCAATCAATATGTGGTCACTTTTACCTATTGGTGTTTTATATTCAATCTTGTCCACTATTCTAGGTTCAGATGTAATTATTAAGTCTAGCCTCGATGGTTCTTCTTCATTTCTATACCTAGTGTTCTCTTGTATCCATTGTGTCATTGAATGGTCAGTAATCATCTCAAGTAGAGCATTTCCCCATGAGTCATCACCACTCTTTACTGTCATTTCTTCCCAGCAGATTTCTTTGCAATTAAAGTCGCCCATCATAACTATTCTTCCTCCGTCTTCCATTATTTTAGTTAATGCTATCTTTGTGTCCTCTAACATACTTTTATGTTCACTCTCCTCCCATGAGGCTGTTTTCGGAGGCACATAATTGATCACAAATTTTCTGCTCTTCTTATCTCTGTCTTCCACTTCTATCATAATCATCTCTACTGTATTCTTTCCATATATGACACCTTTCACGTTTATATCCTTCTTAGTCAGGAACATAACTCCACCCCCTTGTTTTTTCTCTCTGTTTCTAATCCAATAATTGTATGTATCATGTCCTACACTGTTGGGTGGTAGTGGGCCTTTTAATTTTGTTTCTACAATTCCCATTATGTCCGGTTCTTTTTCTTTCAAATAATCATTCAGTTCATTCAATCCTGTTATCAATCCATCTATATTTGTGTAAGACACTCTTAGTTTTCTGCCACTTCCATTGTGTTCTCTGTTTCCCTTATGTTTTTCTTTAGTATGTCGAACTGCTTTATTTTCATGTTCACTACTCTCCAATAGAATCTCTCTTTTTCTGACTCCGTTCTTATCTCGTTTTTTGCCTTAGCTTCAATTCTTTTCTGCTTTTCTGCCTCTCTTTCCTCCTTATTCATTTCCCTTTTTATCCATACCTTTTTATATTGATCATTTGTTGCTAGTTTCCCTGTCTTGGATAGAATTTTCTCTGCCGTTGTTTGTGACCTGAATTTAATCTTAATTGGTCTGGTCTTATCTGTACTATATTTTCCGAGTCTGAATTTTTCCTCAATTTCCTTTATAATTTCTGGTTCATCTTCCTGGACTAATTTTAATAAACTGCTTACTCTTTCATTTTCCTCCTTGATTCTTGCGGTTCTATCTGGGTTATGTTTCTCTTCCATTCCTAATATAATTATACATTTCTTTTTGTCAGCTAATTCTCTTACTATATTCTCCTTCTGTCTCATCACTTTAATAACTGAGTCTTCATTATGTTCTTTCAATTGCTGTTTGACTATGTCAGTGAATGAAACCTTATTCCCTTCTTGAGTTATTCTCCAATTTTTAGCTTCTTTAGCTATTGTCTCTCTGTTTTCATTACTATTCTTCTTCAATTTCTCATTCTCCTCCTTTACATTTCCTAACTGTCTTTTTAGGTCCTCTATTTCTTCAGTTAAGTTTCTGTTAGCCTTCTCTAGTTGTTCCAACCTTTCAATTCTCTGGAAAATGGAGTCTACATTACCTAACTTACGTTCCAAGTCCTCGATCACCTTATCAACTCTCTCCTCTAGTCTTATCAGTCGGGGGGGGGGGGTTGTGTCCCCCCCACCCTCTTTAAATCCCTGGAACATATTCTCGTCACTTTCTTCTGTATTGCTCCTCTCTATACTTCTAATCTTTACATTTTTATTAGACATGTCATCCTCACTCAGTCTTTTGTTTACCTTTCGCTTGTCTGGCTGGGCAAAGTCTACTCCCTCCTCATTTCCTTCCATTTCCCTCAGTAATCCCTCCCCTTTTCCTCTTTCCCTACGTTCCCACTACTCCACGAGCAATTTCCCCCCCACCCTGCAAAAACACTAGGCACTTCTCTTTGCGTTGGGATCCACAGACTTCAGTTTTCTTCAGAACGTCATCCAAGCCGTCCATTCGCTGAAGTGTGTGTATGCATGTGTGTGTGTGTGCGTGTGTGTGTGTGTGTACTTCATATTGGAAGTCGAAATTAATCCAACCAAAATTTTACATACTCCGTAATATAATCAGGCATCCAAACAGGAGGTCTTGTATTCCTTCGAGGACGCTGAAGATCCTCTTGATTACCCTCATCAACCACTGATGGCTCGACGTGTTCTTCAGGACAATTTCTTGCTCAAATCATCACTTGCATCTTCAGAAGGGGACTATGGACCCGTGACCGGAAGAATATCCAACACATGTCTTGGCACACTGTCAACAGATATACTATTTCGCGAGTTCACTTGGGTAACAATTCCCCTGTCCCACTGAGCGGTACAACGTGCGGCAGGTGGTTTTACCCAAACCTCCTCTCCTATTCTAATTGGCAGGCCATCTAAGCCATCATCCACCCTCCCAGGGTTCACTAAAGGCTATTTCCAACCATAGGTGTATGCAGAGCGTTGCGGCACAGACAACTCGTTTTGTCCAGATTTTGGTGTACTATTGTACCAATATACTGCCTCAGTGGAAGAGATCCCTCCCCTCTCAGCAATAGCCTTAATGGTCCTATGATACCTCTCTACTATTCCGTTCCCTTCTGGTCGATAAGCAGCTCTAAATGCCTTCTCAACTTTCCACCGATGCAATATGTCCCCCAGACACTGCGATCGAAAGGCCATACTGTTGCCCATCAACAGTTTATCAACAGGACCTCTTCCCAAAAACATGTTGCCAGTTCTGCTGTGATTCATTGTGCGTCTTCTCTTTTCAATCTCCTCCACATCAAAAAGCGACCCGGCCCGCAATCCACTAAGGATAAGTAGGGAATCCCCTTGTAATGAGTCACACCAACAGCCAGGCGCCAAGAGTTATATTCAACACTAACTTCACCTCCCTCGTCGTATAGGAGCAGGGCTGATTGACTGACATCGGTCACAGCTCTTCACGGAATCTCTAGAGACTTTTGGGTCCAACTTCTTGGCCAGATATAAGGTCCTGTCTACTCCCATTTGGTATTTGTCAAGCACTTCTTTCAGATTCACCAAGGTACCAGCGCACATGTGTGATTGTTCACTGTCAACTTCAGTATCCATTAACCAGTCTTTTTTACTCTGGTTAAAATATCAGCTCTGCTCTTTACTGTAGGTACTAATGCCACACCAATATTCAACCCAAATTCATCAACCATCTCCTTTAAATTTCCTAAACACCGTTTAGTAATCATTTCAGCAGCTCCCTTCGTGTGAACGCGCTCCTCAGCACTTATTACATTTTTCAACCAGGCGCCAACCGTTGCCGAATCGATCCTCAACTCTATATAGGTAAGACCCCAATTAACGGCCAAATTCACCCCTTTCAGCACAGCTTCCAATTCCGTGACATTAATATGGTTGAAATCGTCCTTTTTCGTACCAAGCGGCATCTTCAACAGTCTTACCATTAATTTCCAAAGCTGCTACAATTGCAATCTTGCTGGCATCTGACCACACAACACCATATTTAACGTTAGGCTCCCATCAGCTCCCTTTTACAGGATCCTCCAGTTTTACTTTCTCGATGACTTCCTTAATCATCAACACCGTCTGTTCTCCAACAAAATCCTCCCAACGTGAGCCTCCAGCGCTTCTTTTAATGAAACTACATGCGACGCGCAACCATCCTGCTATGGGATAATGCCCCATTAATGAACCACAAATCGAGAACAATTCCCTCTTTGTAAGTGTCTCGGCCACTTCAGACACCTCATTACCTCTATGGGACATCAACTCTTCTTCAACTTTTGATAGTCGTAACCCCAAAGCAGCTCCTCCAAATTTACTCAGGTGTCTAATCACTTCATTAACAGATAGTTTCGTCTCATCCACAAGATGTTGTCAACATATAGGCTAGTCGCATTCTTGATTGTTTCATCCTTGCTTAGGACATCCTTCATCCTTCATTGCCAAACCCCAAACGCGTTAGGCAAAACGTCTGACCCTTACATTTAACCAGTTAGTACGGCCACAGCTCTTCGTCAACGCTCAATTGTAGATAAGCAGACTTAAGTCAATAATTGACACGTTCTCACCCAAGCGCCGCCATTCACGTAACGTATTCAATTCACGAAAATCAAGCATTGGCCTCACCTTATTTTTTGTAGGTTGTTCCACACCCGTCAGATCAAGAACGCCATTTTTTACTTCGTCCTTCCAGGGCACAAGAATCCCTTCTGCTGTCCGCCTGTCAATTTAATTCTCAAAATCTTCTCTTTTTCTCCCTTCAAGTTTTTTTTTAATGTAACAACTTGTTCTATTATTCAATTTCACAAGATGATCCCTCTTCCACAACCACTTGACAGACCACTTCTGTCCATCAAATCAGGCATGGAAATCTGAATCTTCAATGACAGCTTCCACACAACCATCACCAATAGTGGCCTGTTCAGTTTCTTGATTAACTGACAACACACCAATAGAACCAAAGCACACCTTTCCTCGATAGACAGTAGCACCTCCCAACCGGTCAATGACATCATCGCCAAGCACCACATCCACACAATCAATTAGATAACCAGACACTACAGCTCTCACCGTTAAACACTTACCACCGACAGACATCGAATTTCAACGAATCTGTGTCCCTGCACGTTGTGATGCATGAGGTGGAATGGACGGGGGGGATGGGGGGTGAGGTAGTATGTGTGAGCAAAATTTGACGCAGCCCGAAGGGATTTCTCCCCGTCTTCTCCTTTTATGCATGGGGGGACGGAGAGGGGGGGTCGCCGATTTAATGAAGCGGCCTTGCTGTGGATGTGCTGTGACTTGCGACACTGCCTCTGACCCAGGGCAGTGGACAAGGTGCAGGGATGACCCGTCATCCAGTGCCAAGATAAGAGGGAGGGTGGAGGGGAGGGGTGTGTGTTTAGGGATGAAATGGGTGGGAATGATTTTATGCCTTTTTCTTTTTGGCTACCTCCCTTGAAAGGGGGAAAAAGCCTTGGTATATGTATGTATGTATGCATTGCAAGGGTGACTACAGGCGCAGTATTCACCAATTACTCGTTTCCCGAGTTCCATTTTTGATAGTGATTAGCAACATGGCTCAATTCATTGCACTTGAAGCACCTCACCTCTTGTTCCCTGCAATCCCTAATCAAATGAGGGTCACTACAACGAAAACATTTCCCTTTGAATAGGCTAGTGTCATTTTTATTATTATTATCATTATTCTCTTATTTATAGTCGTTCCAACAGTCACATCTGATAAACCGCCTTGCTGTCTTGACGCCAAAATTCTGGCGTGACTAATCAATTAACGCATAGCAATTGTCAGCACATTTGGAACTCGCTGCAAAGAAACACTAATATGGTCTGGGAAGCCATTAATGATATGGATGAAGGAATTGAAAGCTAAATGAGCTTTTTTGCAGATGATGCAAAACTATCGAAAAAAGTGAACACGGAAGAAGATTGTGAATCACTACAAAGAGATCTAAATAAAGTACAGGAATGGAGTAGGAAGTGGGAGATGGAGTTCAATACAAAAAAGTGTAGTATAATGGAATTTGGACAAAGTAAAAACAGAATAACAGGATCATATAAATTGGGAGAAGAAGGAATAAAAAAAGTAGAAAATGAAAAGGACCTCGGAGTCATTATTATGAATAATATGTCACCTGAAAAACATATAAATAAGATTTTTGGAGAAACCTATAATTTAATAAGAACAATCAAAGTGGCATTTACATACCTGGATGAAGAAATGGTGAAGAAAATTCTAATCACCCTGATAAGACCAAGATTGGAATGTGCAGCAACGATATGGTCACCAAGTGCAAAAAAATGCATAAAAAAACTTGAAAGAATACAAAGAGCAATTACAAAATTGGCACCAACACTCTCAAAACTATCATATGAAGAGACTAGCAAAACTTAACTACAGACACTAGAGCAAAGAAGAGAGAGAGGAGATTTGATAGCTATTTACAGAATCATGAAAGGCATAGAAATTACTGATAGAGAGAATCTGATAAAATGGGATGACAGAAATACAAGAGGACACGGAAAGAAAATAAAAAAAGACAGCTATAGAAGAGATTTGAAAAAGAACAGCTTTCCTCACAGAGCAATAGACAGTTGGAACAAGTTAGATGAGAAAGTGGTGTGTGCAAAAACAATACATGAATTTAAAAATAGTTTAGATAAAATGAGATATGAAGACGGGACACCACGAGCATAGCTCCCCTTCCCGTAAAATACAACTAGGTAAATACAACTAGGTAAATACACACACACACACACACACACACACACACACACATATATATATATATATATATATACATATATATATATATATACATATATATATATATATATGTGTGTGTGTGTGTGTGTGTGTATACATGCCTGGGATTGGATACCTGTGCGACCTGAAGCCTTAGTCAGTCATGAAGGCCTGGAGCCTTGGTTAGCCATTCAGCATTGTAAGATCATGTTTTTCTTTTCGTGTTCCGTGAAACATTGAAAAATTCTTGTGAAACTTCACTAGTTAGGAATGTGTCTGTGATGCAGAATTGTCATTACAAAAAGATATTTGTAAACCACCAGGTTACTCATAATAGCATAGGAAGTTTACATTTCTTATTTTTCTCAAACATAACCAAAGGGAAGAATACTGCCACCAAGTCTTCCCACTTGAGACGTACGAGGCGACAAAAACGGTACGCGGGTTAGGACTAGGCACCCTTCTCCCTGTAGCTCCACAGGGGACATCCCTAAAAAAGTTAAAGGCATAAGAGGGTCTAGGAGTTTTCCAACCAGTACCCTAAGGTTTGGGTCTTTTAATGTGCGTGGATGTGGTACAGATGAGAGTAAAAGGGAAGAGATAGGTAGTATGTTTGTGAAAAGAAAGATGTGTTGGCATTGAGTGAAACTAAGTTGAGAGGGAGGGGCGAGTGTGATTTTGGGAATGTAATTGGGAGGTTCTCAGGAGTAAAGAGAGAATGAGGGACAGAAGGGGTGGCTATACTAGTAAGTGAAAAGATAGATAAGCGTGTAGTGGAGTGGAAGGAGGTTTCTTCAAGGTTAATGTGGACAAAGCTGAAACTGGGAAGGGAGATATGGGTTTTTGTAAGTGCATATGGGTCTGGTAATGAGAAGCGTGTGGAGGAAAGGGAGGCTTTTTGGGTGTATTTAAATGAGTGCATAGAGGGATTAGGGAGAAGTGTCAATGTAGTGGTATTGGAAGACTTTAATGCTAGGGTAGAAAATGAACCAATAGACGGTGTGGTTGGGAAGTGTGAAGTTCCAGGAAAAAATCATAGTGGAGAGTTGATGGAGATGTGTCTCGAAAGAGTGTTTAGGAGGAAGAAAATCAAGCATAAGTACACATGGGAGAGGATGGTGGATGGAAGGGTGGTAGATAGAGCGTTAATTGACTATATTGTTGTAACCAGGAGTATAGTAGGAAGAGTTGAGGATATATATGTTCTAAGTAGAGAGAGTGGGGGAATATCAGATATTTTTTTGGTGGAAGGCAAGTTGAGAGTGGACAAAAGGTAGGGAGGTGCTTAGAGTGAACTGCTTAAATGAGAAAGAAAAGGAGTACAAGAAAAAGCTGAGAGAGGAGTGGGAGAGAGTGAAGGATAGAGTAAAAACAGGAGTGGAGGAGGAATGGGAATGGTTCAAGGAGGAAGCCACAAAGTGTACAAAGATGGTGTGTGGAACAAGGAGGACTGGAAGAAATGAAAGGTAGGGTAGTGAGTGGTAGGATCTGGACACGAAGAAGGTTGTAGAAGAGAAGCGAGCTTTCACAGATTGGTTATAAAATAGGACGAGGGAGTCATATGAGAGGTACAAAATAAAGAAAAGAGAAGTAAAGCATAAGATAAAGGAGGCAAAGAGGAGAACAGATGTGAAATGGGGTAAGAGTATGACTGAAGATTTTGAAGGTAAAAAAAAAAAAAAAGATGTTTTGGAAAGAAATTAAGAGAGGAAGAGGAGGCGAATCAAGTAGAGAAGAAAAGGTAAAAGGTGCAGATGGAGAGATGATAATGGGAGAGAAGGCAGTAAGAGGAAGATGAGCATAGTATTTTAGGGAGTTGCTAAATGTGAAAGAGGATAGGAAGGGAAAGGTAGTTGCAGTGGGAAGCGCTAAGAAAATGACCGTGGTGAGTGAGGAAAATGGAGGAGAAATAGGGAAAGATGAAGTGAAGGCAGTTGTTAAGATGATGAGAGCAAGTAAAGCACTTAGGTTGGATAGATGTCATGCAGAATGCCTACAGAAAGGAGGTACAGTGATGGTGGACTGGCTGGTGAGGTTCTTTAATGTTTGCTGGAGAGAAGGTAGAGTGCCGGAGGACTGGAGGAGTGCCTGTATAGTTCCACTTTACAAGGGAAAAGGAGACAAGTGTGAATGTAGTAGTTTCAGAGGGATTAACTTGTTAAGATAATCCGACTTAACGTAGGATTTCCCAATAACCATTGTAGATACTGTATATAGTTGATGGAGTGTCATCCTCAAAAGTGGCGTGATTGACCACTGTTTTATAAAGGCGTGTGGTGTGAGCGTGAGTGTGTATGGCGCGGACGGGGACGAACGGCTGGCACCCACCCCCCTCTTTCGGGGGGGGGAGGGGGGTCAAAGGGCACGAGCGCTGGTATCCCCCTTCCCACCAGGGGGGGGGGGTGCCCTCGCGTTGGCTTGGGTAAGGCAGTGCCAGGGAAGGACCACGCGTGGGTGGTGGGGTGAATGCGAGTGTGAGAGAAGTATACACAAAGGGGGGATCTGATAGGCTAGCATTAATGGTTAGGAGATAGGGAATTAGGCTAGAGTGAGACTAAGGCAGTGGAGCGTGTGTTACAAAGGAAGGCAAGGACCCACCCAGGAGCGACCGAAACCGAAGAACCGTCGTTATCGACGCACAAGTAAGTACTTTTGATCACAAGGCGTTATAAACATCTCGACCATCCATTCATTAAATAATTAATTTTTGTGGATGCAACGATGGCACTACCTAATTTCGTTATAGCAGCGGTGGGATTAACGTCCACTCGTGAATAATAAAAGAATATTCAATAGATGCCATTTTGGCATTACATATGTAGAAATATTTTGGGAGCACCTAAAAATGCAGCATTAGAAACACTAAGAGAAATGGGAATATCTAATATGAAAATGAGGATAGCAGAAAGGGAACTAAAATATGTAAAAAGCATAATAGAGAGAGGCAATTGTTTATTAAATAAGGGAAGACAGAGCAAATTGAATAAAATAAGACACAAGGGCTGAAAAACATGAAACTGAAAGAAATAACGAACAAAATATAAACAAGAAACCATAGAAAATGGAAAGAGGGAGTGGAAAAGAAGACTGCAGATAAAAAAAAAAAAAAAAAAATGGAAAGTAGAAATAAAGAAGGAAGGTTGCTATGGTAATAGACCAGAGTCAGTAATATGATATAGTGCAAGAATTGTTACTACGGAAAAAAATAAATCACCAGAATGATAAGAGAATGTGCAAACTGTGCAACAATGAGAAGGAAGACCTAATACACATCCTAATGGAAAACAAAGGAGTAAAAGTAAAGTCAAATATATATAAATACAACGATGAATTAACAGTTGGGAATTCTTATTTGAGAGAACAAATGTAAAAGGTAAAAAATGTATACAAACTATGGAAAGCAAGAGAAAATATAATGGAGGAGGCAGAAAACGTATGTCAAACATGGAAACGGTATCAAAATAGAAGCGCTTTTCAAACAGAGTAGTAAATACATGTAGAGGGGTGCCGATATAAAGGTAAGGCACCTCAAACCTGAACCTTAGTACCGATAGCCAAACACTTAGGCTCATCTGCTTTGTCGTACCCACAGGTATGTATGTAAGTTGTGATATCCCCATATCCAACAAAAGTGTTATTAGACTGAAATATATTGAGACTGACCCTAGTTCAATCCTGACTGAAGTAATCGTTTGGTAAGCGATTACTGTAAATAATAATCGATTACTGAAATTTTACACTGTAATCAATTACGCCCACCACTAATGCGTATAGTTTGTATTCGACAAGTGGGCGGAGTTTGGTAGTTGGGTGGAGAGATATACAAGTCGGTCCGTCGTCCCTATATGAGAGAAGACGCCCAATCATGTTGGTTAATGTTGAAGGCCTCGTAAATTAGGGTAAATTATATCGTCTCACAACCACCGCATATGTTATGTGCACCGTCTCCGATTTTAGCGGTTTTGCACTTTGGGCCACAGAACAAAATTGTATGTAAGTAGTTTCTTGCATGTAATGGATAACAATATTACATATCAGTTTGATATTTATTGTTAAGAGATGAAAGTGAAAGGTATGGTGAACTTGAGCAAATCGGCTATAGGCCGACTTAATACTTGCTAGGGCTTAGCACCAGTTTGATCATACTTGTTACGCGTAGACTTTATTTATCTGGTCCCACTCCACCAATAGTATTCCCGTAACTCCGCAGGACCCTCGCATCAATTAAGATCTACTTCAATTTCATAATCTGTATTCCTCTTTGATTGATGGTGAGGTCTTCCATATAGTAACATTCAGAGAACAGGAACGTCTTGAGTTTATCCTTGAAACCATGTATACTGACCATACGTCGTAGATCAAGTGGAAGACTATTGCAAAATCTTGGGGAGGCTGAATTAAAAGAGCGAAAACCAACTCATGATACAACTTGGTGGTTCAAATAAGGTTCACCCGAGTCGGCTCCACACTTAGTATGATGGTTTTCCTGTTTGTAGAACTTGTGAATGAAAACAAATTACAAGAGATGGCACAACCATTGTGCTCTATTTGTGACCAGTTCTTAAAAAAAAAAAAAATTCTTGGGGGGGGGCACAATTATGAATTAAACTCGTCTTGCTTTCTTATTTGAATTGTCTATATTTTTTATAATACAGTCTAAGAGTCTTATAAAAGTTCTACAACAATCATCTCCAACATACAGGTATTTAACAAAATGAATTTTCCTTGAGCATGACAAATCATGAATAAAGGTCTTATAATATTTTAGTATATTAATAGTACACTAATGGATCAAATAATACATTAATAAATGTATGACATTACAACTGAAATAGTTTTGGAATGTCTCCTAAATTAAATGCTTCTAAATTAATGAAAACTGCAATGACTTCAGAGCCTAAGTAAAGCGCTTAACTAAAATAAACTTATACAACCTTCAAAATGAATTTTCCTTGAGCATGACAAATCATGAATAAAGTTCTTATAATATTTTAATATATCAATAGTACACTAATGGATCAAATAATACAATAAGTGTATGACATTACAACTGAAATAGTTTTGGAACGTCTCTTAAATTAAATGCTTCTAAATTAACGAAAACTGCAATGACTTCAGAGCCCAAGTAAAGCGCTTAACTAAAATAAACTTATACAACCTTGTCCATACAATCTTTAACATTCTCCCCATCATAAGGGGGAAAGCTACTTATTTCCACAAGTTAACCACAGTTCAATGAAGGGATATCACACAACTAGTTAAGAAGTAGGTGAGGTAGACCATGTACCTACTTGAACAACCCTTCTTGAAATGAACACAGAGTAAGTCATGACCTCCTAAGCATTTAGAATAGATATGCAAATCAATTTAAAGGATTCAATACCTTTATAGTAGACACTTCATAAATCTAGTTTTTGAGGCCTCCTAATTGGACGACCTCCCCTTGAACACACATTATCATCAATAACATTTGTATCAGAACTCTGATCTGATAACTTATCAGCAGTGGTATATATTTCCACTTCAGGATTACCAACTACTGGTTGAGAAGTATCCTTTAACCCCTTCCATACGGTGCCGCACACGTAGGCGTCATGGACTTAGATCTCGGTGGCAGCAGCCAATGCCAGCCGTACGACGTGTCGTAATAATACTCGCATCATAAAATATAGTCACCGCTTATATCGATCGTTCTCTCTTCACCCGTGAATTTTGATAACCATAGAAAATGCGATTACAAAAGAATTAGAAAGAATGGAAAATTGGAGGGGCGACTACAATACAGATACTCAACACGCCGATATGGCAGCCTCGCTAATACCCTCGCGCCCCATGACGCCAACTTGTGCGGCACCGTATGGAAGGGGTTAAGGGAGCGTCGCCAGCAATCATTTGAAAAATTGTGATACGTGAGCGAATTTTAGGTACATACATACATATACCAAGGCTTTTTCCCCCTTCCAAGGGAGGTAGCCAAAAAGGGAAAGGCACAAAAACACTCCCACCCATTTCATCCCTAAATACACTCCACACCCCTCCCACCCTTCCTCTCATCTGAGCACCTCCTGGATGACGGGTCATCCCTGCACCCTGCCCACCGCCCTGGGTTAGAAGCAGTGTCGCAAGACACAGTACATCCACAGCGAGGCCGCTTCATTTAATCGGCGACCCCCCCTCTCCGTCCCCCTTTGCATATAAGGCGAGGACGGGGAGAAATCCCTTCGGGCTGCGTCAAAATTTACTCACACATACTACCCCACCCCCCACTTCCCCGCCCATTCCTCCTCATGCAGTCACAACATCATCCATATACAACCATTCTCCACTCACCTCTGTCTTCTGTCCTCTCCCTTCCTTCCTCAACAGACATTCCCCTCTTCCCCAAAGCCCCCTTCACCCCATCCATCCACCTCATCCTAGGACGTCCCCTCATGTTCACTCCCTCCACATCTGCCTTCCATACCTCTTTTACTAGTCTTTCTTCACTCATTCTTTCCATGTGTCCAAACCATCCTAATATTCTTTCATCAACCCTATCTCCCAAATCCTTTTTCACCCCTGTTCTCCTCCTCACCTCCTCATTTCTCACTCTATCTAGCCTAGTAACCCCCACCATACTTCTCAGACACCTCATCTCAAACACATTCAAACTCCTTCTCTCTTCTTCTCTTATGTTCCACGTTTCTGCCCCATACAGTGCTGTTGGCACAATCACTCCTTCATACAGTCTCCTCCTCTTTGCATCCATTCCCAAATGTCTATTCCTCATTACACTCTTTAAACCACCAAGGCATTTACTCGCTTCTCTCAATCTACATTCTACCTCCACCTTCACTCCACCTTTTCCTGCTACACTTGCACCCAAGTATCTAAAACTATCCACTTCCTCCAGTCGCTCTCCCTTAATGTTCACTTCCAGTCTACTGCCACTTTCACCCCTTGTACATCTCATCACCTTACTTTTACCCACATTTATCTTTAGCTTTCTTCTATCACATACTCTCCCAAACTCTGCCACCAGCTTCCTCAATCCCTCCTCTGACCCTGCCACAAGCGCAGTGTCGTCCGCAAACAACAGCTTTTAGGTAAATATTTCAAAAGAATCTCTATGATGGTGGGAACACCAATACAAAGTTATACAACTATTTCATTTCTATTTTTTTTTATACAGCATAAAATAGATCAAATATTGGCAACCTCTGGCAACCCCATTGCATAAAAAATAATCTCTATATTGAAATAGCATCAACATTTCTATAGCTATATAATTTTTTGCTACAGAATTGTGTTTATGGAGATATTTGGCAACTCCTCCCACCACCATACTCCACAAAAGCAGTGGACAGGGCACCAGTACTCTTGAAAAGGTCAAAGTAAGGTGACGTTGCTCCTGGCACTCTCACCATACGCAACAATTTTGATTCATCACCCTGTATTGTTGCTGTGATCATGAAAAAATTAACAAGAAACAAGAGAGTGAAGCGGCAGAATATAGAGAGGGCCCATGAGTGCCTGAAATTGAAACAAGAAGGAAAAAGAAAGAGGAGAAAAGCATCAAAGCTGCATCCAGCACTACAAGCATTTACTAGCCACACCCACCTTACAGCTCCACCCATGCCACACCATTCACCCTCACCTCACACCTCATCAGCAAAGAAGAGGAAATCGGAGATTTGTTATACATCGCAACCATCAAACAAATGGTCGCAAAAATTTAAATCCCCTGTCCTGTAAAGTTTGTTTTTGTTCTTTCTGTTGTAATATCTTTGGTTGTTCTTTATGGATTTTTGTCATTTTTGTTTCATTTGAAAGAAAACATCATGCTCTTTATTTTCTATAGTAGAAAATATAAAAACTGAATTTTTAGAAAAAAAAAAATGAAACCTGAATTTTGCAGCATTTTTTAATTATTCAGAGAAACTAATATAAAATCAGAGGTATTAATTTGAAAAAATGTCTTCAATAAGATTTGTTCCCCAGACTCTATGCTTTCATTTCATACCAAGCTGAATGATGTGGAAGGATTTTCCATCAAGTAATTAGAGCTTCACTAGTGCTCACTATATCTTCATTAAATATTCACTATGCTTTATATATACATGGGAGGAACACAATACCCTGAGGAATTACACACTAATGTAAGGGATATTTATACCTATATTCATTAAACACATGCTTGAAAAAAGAAATTCACGTACTCTATAAAGCGGCGCAACATTCCCTTAAAACATTAGACAAACGATAATTTAACTCCAAATCATGTAGTCTCTGAATTGATCTGTTAATTACACCTTTTCTAGTTTTAACATCTACACTGTAAATTAAACCATCCCTTCCAGGATATACCTTTACAATCACTCCAATAGGCCACTGCAATCCAGGCATATTGTCATCCTTGATTAGTGCAATGCTACCAACTCCTAATTTACATTTTGGTTAAATCTCTTTACAACAGAAGGGAGATTTGCTATATAATTTTTCCTCCAAATATTCCAGAAGTGTTCTAATATTTGAGTCAAATCTTTTTTGACTATTCAGAAGTTACAGTATGTAGTTTGATATCAACAGGGGGCTTAGATGTTATAGTTCTACCAATAATAAAATGGGAAGGAGTTAGATAATGGTCTAAATCTGGTTCATCACTTACAAAGGTCAGGGGTTGAGAGTTTATAAGTTTATACAGAATTTAACTTCTATAAGAATAGTCTCTAATTCTGCCATACTTACATATTTTACTCCCAAAGTCTTTCTTAGCGCTAACTTAACTGACCCAACAAGTCTCTCAAACCATCCTCCCCACCATGGAGACCTTGGCACATTAAATCTCCACTTAGGTGTCAAGTGTCCAAGTAACCTTTGTACTACTATGGAGGCTGCAACAAAGGTTTTTGCATTATAGTAAATTACACTTTGAATACATCTATGAGCTACAAATCTCCTTAAAGCTAGCATACAATCAGCCAGTGACATAGACTGTGAGTTCAAGATGGACTGCCCTAACTACAGCACAAGCGAAAAGTAACAAAATTTCTTTCTTGGAAAATCAGCACTAAGTAATACATACATATACCAAGGCTTTTTCCCCCTTACAAGGGAGGTAGCCAAAAAGGAAAAGGCATAAAATCATTCCCACCCATTCCATCCCTGAATACACTCCACACCCCTCCACCCTCCCTCTTATCTTAGCACCTCCTGAATGACGGGTCATCCCTGCACCTTGTCCACTGCCCTGGGTCAGAAGCAGTGTCGCAAGACACAGCACATCCACAGCAAGGCCGCTTCATTAAATCGGCGACCCCCTCTCTCCGTCCCCCCATGCATAAAAGGAGAAGACGGGGAGAAATCCCTTCAGGCTGCGTCAAATTTTGCTCACACATACTACCTCACCCCCCATCCCCCCGCCCATTCCACCTCATGCATCACAACATCATCCATATACAACCATTCTCCATTCACCCCTGTCTTCTGTCCTCTCCTGTCCTTCCTCAACAGACATTCCCCTCTTCCCCAAAGCCCCCTTCACCCCATCCATCCACCTCATCCTAGGACGTCCCCTCATGTTCACTCCCTCCACATCTGCCTTCCATACCTCTTTTACTAGTCTTTCTTCACTCATTCTTTCCATGTGTCCAAACCATCCTAATACTCTTTCATCAACCCTATCTCACAACTCCCTTTCCACCCCTGTTCTTCTCCTCACCTCATTTCTCACTCTAGCCTAGTAACCCCCATCATACTTCTCAGACACCTCATCTCAAACACATTCAAACTCCTCTCTTCCTCTCTTATGTTCCATGTTTCTGCCCCATACAGTGCTGTTGGCACAATCACACCTTCATACAGTCTCCTCTTAGCATCCATTCCCAAATGTCTATTCCTCATTACACTCTTCAACCCACCAAGGCATTTACTCGCTTCTCTCAATCTACATTCTACCTCCACCTTCACTCCACGTTTTCCTGCCACATTTGCACCCAAGTATCTAAAACTATCCACTTCCTCCAGTCGCTCTCCCTTAACCCATTTCAGCTCCAATTATTTTTTTTGTAGTAATTTCATATCTTATCATATTTTTGGTGTTGGTTCTACCTAATTGATTAGGAAAACGTCTCGGTTTACTTTTCTCTACAATATTATTGCTAGAATACGATGTGCCATATATGTACCACTGAGCATATCCAAGTACATATTTTTATGTTGAAAGAAAAAACGACCGTATCCGAAATGCACTTATTTATTTGTAAATTGACAAGTTATATTACAGTTTTAGGATATTACAAATCTAAAATTAACAATGAAATATAACCTCTATGAATTTCTTTATTAGATGTCTTAAGAGTGGACGAACTTTGGCATATTTGTCAGTTGTATCCAATGAAGAATTATCGGAAAAATGAATGAACTGCATAATTTTTTTCAAATCTTCTTCTTCTCATAGCTTGATAGACAGCTTCATTTCTTGTCACAGATGAATTTCTCCAAAACATCCTCCGAGAAGATACAGGAACGATGCCAGATACTATCAAAATTCCAAGGAACACTTTCATTTCATCTTTGCTTACCAAGAAATCTGGTTCACCTTTGAAAGTTGCATAGACAATTGTCTGATCCACATATCATCATCAAAAAATAGTTCAAAAAGTTCAACTGGAGTAAAATCTCTATATTTTGCATAATTTGCCTCAGGAAATATGCAGTCACCAGGTGTGAGTGAAGTGCCAAGACTCCATTTGGGAGTCTTATAGCTATTGATAGGCGAAGAATTATGAGCCTCACCATTATCTTCAGTAGTACGACGTTCGTCGTGGAAAATAGCTTCATCATTACCACTCAGTTGAGCTTCACAATCATCTTCAGTTGTACGTCGTCCGTCATGGAAAACAGCTTCAGCATTACCAGTCAGTTGTCTGCCGGACAAATTATCTATCAATCCACTATCGTCTTCATCAGCAGAGTCTTCATCAGTCAATAGGCCGGGATCATTAGGCTCAATATAAACTTCTGCATGGCTCTCATCTTCTTCTAATACAGCTAATATGTCATGCATAGTCAGGGATCTGAAATATGAAACATAAAATGGACTTAGAACATGCTAGAAATTCGATATTCATAAAATATGTGTACACAGAAAAAATGTATCTGCATTAGCTCAGCGAACCATATATGGCACAGCAAATATAAAATGATATGCAGAAAAAAGAATGGATTAGACAAATATGAAAGTTAACTAGAGAGGTCAGTTTATTACTTGTTCAACATGTGCAGTTGTCAAAAGAACCTAGTTATCAAAGAAATGTGCAAAATATACTTACTTTTTTCTGGAAGCCATTGTTTTTGGCAGAGAACAGCAACACTTCTTTTCAACGTGACAGCAGAGCACAGACTGGCAGGTTTAAGGGGCTGTACTCATATGAACATGTAGCAGGTTTGGTGTGCATTCCCAGTACACTTGTTCAGGCTTGTCTCAACCCAGAGCGATGTATGATGCAATATTACATCATGCTTTTAATGTGCCGTATATGTACCACTGAGCTGAAATGGGTTAATGCTCACTTCCAGTCTACTGCCACTTTCACCCCTTGTACATCTCATCACCTTACTTATACCCACATTTATCTTTAGCTTTCTTCTATCACATACTCTCCCAAACTCTGTCACCAACTTCCTCAGTCCCTCCTCCGATCCTGCCACAAGCGCAGTGTCGTCCGCAAACAACAGCTGGCTCACCTCCCATTTTTCTCCATTTTCTTTAACCATCTCCAATCCCTGACCCACTACCCTTGCATTTACCTCTCGCACTACCCCATCCATGTATAAGTTGAACAGCCAGGGTGACATAACGCATCCTTGACGAAGTCCCACCTTTACCTCGAACCACTCACTCTCTCCATTTCTAATCCTGACACAAGCTCTACTACTCTCATAAAAACTCTTGACAGCTCCTAGAAGCTTTCCTCCTATCCCATATATCTGCATAACCTCCCACAGTGCCTTTCTGTCTACCCTATTGTAAGCCTTTTCCAGATCCATGAAAGCCAAAAAACATCCTTCCCCTATCCTATAGCTTTCTCACATATTTGTCTTACCACAAAGATCTGATCTACACAACCTCTACCCGTCCTAAATCCACATTGTTCCTCACCAATTACTCCCTCTGTTCCTCTCCTAATCCTCTCAATCAAGATCCTCCCATAAGCCTTCCCAACTACACTTAACAAGCTAATCCCTCTGAAACTACTACATTCACACTTGTCTCCTTTTCCCTTGTAAAGTGGAACTATACAGGCACTCCTCCAGTCCTCCGGCACTCTACCCTCTCTCCAGCAAACATTAAATAACCTCACCAGCTAGTCCACCATCACTGTACCTCCTTTTTTTAGACATTCTGCATGGCATCCATCCAGACCAGGTGCCTTACCTGCTTTCATCATCTTAACAACTGCCTTCACTTTATCCTTCCTTATTTCTCCTCCATTTTTCTCACTCATCACTCATTTTCTTAGCATTTCCCACTGCAACTATCTTTCCCTCCCTATCTTCCTTCACATTTAGCAACTCCCTAAAATATTCTGCCCATCTTCCTCTTACTGCCTTCTCTTCCATTATCATCTCTCCATCTACACCTTTTACCTTTTCTTCTCTACTTGATTCGCCTCCTCTTCCTCTCTTAATTTCTTTCCAAAACATCTTTTTATTACTTTCAAGATTTTCTGTCATAATCTTACCCCACTTCACATCTGCTCTCCTCTTTGCCTCATTTACCTTTGCTTTACTTCTCTTTTCTTTTCTTTGTACCT
Organism: Oratosquilla oratoria; assembly: GCF_046742065.1. Lineage (NCBI taxonomy): Eukaryota > Metazoa > Arthropoda > Malacostraca > Stomatopoda > Squillidae > Oratosquilla > Oratosquilla oratoria. The sequence continues at coordinate 129,314,244 of NC_134777.1, forward strand.
CTCATATGACTCCCTTGTCCTCTTTTGTAACCAATCTGTGAAAGCTCGCTTCTTCTCTACTACAACCTTCTTTGTTTCCTTATCCCACCATTCACTACCCTTCCTTCTATTTCCTCCTGTCCCTCTTGTTCCACACACCATCCTTGCACACTTTGTGACTCCCTCCTTGAACCATCCCCATTCCTCCTCCACACCTAGCTCTACTCTATCCTTCACTCCCTCCCACTCCTCCTTGAGCTTCTTGTACTCCTTTTCCTTTTCATTTAAAGAGTTCACTCTAAGCACCTCCCTACCTTTTGTCCCTTTCCTCCTCTACTCTCAACTTACCTTCCACCAGAAAATGATCTGATATTCCCCCACCCTCTCCCCGTAGCACATGTACATCCTTAACTCTTCCTATCATAGTCCTATTTACCACTACATAATCCATAAACGCTCTATCTACCACCCTTCCATCCACCACCCTCTCCCATGTGTACTTATGCTTGCCTTTCTTCTGAAACACTGTATTTGCTATCATCAACTCTCTAGACACATTTCCACCATCAACTCTCCACTACAATTCTTTCTTGGAACTCCACATTTCCCAACCACTCCATCAATTGGACCATTTCCTACCCTAGCATTAAGGTCTCCCAGTACTATTACATTGACATTTCTCCCTAAATCCTCTATGCACTCATTTCAATCTATCCAAAAGGCGTACCATTCTTCTACACTCTTCTCACTGCCAGGCCAATATGCACTTACAAAGACCCACATCTCCTTTCCCAGTTTCACCTTCATCCACATTATCCTTGAGGAAACCTCCTTCCACTCCACTACCTGTTTACCTATCTCTTCACTTACTAGAATAGCCACCCCTTCCCTCCCTCGCCCTCTCTTCACTCCTGATAACCTCCCACTTACACTCACCCTTCCCTTTCAACTTAGTTTCACTCAAAGCCAACACATCCATCTTTCGTCTCACAAACATACTACCTATCTCTTCCCTTTTACTCTCATCTGTACCACATCCACGCACATTAAAAGACCCAAACCTTAGGGTGCTGGTCGGAAAACTCCTTTACTTCTTCGTTTAGGAATGTCCCCTGTGGGGGCTACAAGGAGAAGGATGCCTAGTCCCACTCCCCGTCCCTTTCTTCTCGCCTCTTATGATCCAAGTGGAAATACTTGGTGGCAGTATTCTTTTCCCCCACCACAATGGGCCAGCAAAATCTATCCCTGTAACAGAAAAAGGGGGTGCTGGAGTAATTCTCAGATCTGGCAAGGGTGCAGCTGGTTGACTGCATGGACGGCTGTCATGCCTACAACAACTTAAACACACTTTTACTACAATTTTGGTCGTTCTTCTTAAACCAAATATATAAAATTCAGTTTTCAGTGATGAAATATACTATTAACACCAGCATGCTTTAAGAACATATGTTGAAACTGTACTAAGAGCTTAGAAAATTGTCTTTTAGGAAGAATTATGGGTGTTTAGAATCATAAAGTAGAAAATTGAAGTCTACCTTTTATCCTTACAACACCATTCTTATCAATAAATGGGCCTAGATTTCTTAATTTAGAATTCTTACAGACTGACCTTTGATTAGACAAAGCCTGAATTTCAGTGGAAAATGCTTCTTTGAATAACTAATATCTAAATCTTCAGCAGTGAAATCATTATTTCTTATGATTTAGCTTTATAATTGTGGTTAAACCTTAAAACATATCCAACAATTCTCAACAGCTTATTAATATTATTGTACCTTTCTACATCAAACATGGAAGTAGCAGAGTGAACAGTTAGACATACCAAGTCATCTTTAAGTTCATGGTCCATAGTCACATTATGGTCTGTATGAATATCACTATCTTGATTAATAAATGTGGGACCTGCAAATGTACTAGGACCATGAAACCAGAAGTCATTGCCTACAAATTCTTTTGCTAACAAACCTCGAGTCATTAAACCTGCAGGATTATCTACTCCCCAACAGTGTTGCCAAGGACTAGGAGGGGTCAACTGTTGAATCTCTAACTCCGTTGTTAACATATACATTTCTTATCAATGAATTACTCTTTATCCACCCTAAAACAATAATGGGATCTGTCCAACATGCAATTTTAGGTTTGTTCTCAAGTCATCTTTAAGTTCATGGTCCATAGTCACATTATGGTCTGTATGAATATCACTATCTTGATTAATAAATGTGGGACCTGCAAATGTACTAGGACCATGAAACCAGAAGTCATTGCCTACAAATTCTTTTGCTAACAAACCTCGAGTCATTAAACCTGCAGGATTATCTACTCCCCAACAGTGTTGCCAAGGACTAGGAGGGGTCAACTGTTGAATCTCTAACTCCGTTGTTAACATATACATTTCTTATCAATGAATTACTCTTTATCCACCCTAAAACAATAATGGGATCTGTCCAACATGCAATTTTAGGTTTGTTCTCAAAATCTAAAGCACTTACAAGTTTTACAAGTGTAGCCAAGATAAGTGCCAAGATAAGAAGGAGGGTGGAGGGGAGTGGAATATGTTGGGAATGGAATGGGTGGGAGTGGTTTCTATGCCTTTTTCTTTTGGCTAAACCCCCCCCCCCCCATGTAAGGAGGGAAAAGCCTTTGGTATATGTATGTATGTACAAGTGTAGCACAAAGTAATGTACCCTTAAGTTCCAATTTAGGAAGGGTGAGTTTCTGAATTGAAACTACTCTAGTTTTAGCTATGACCAATGACGACAATTATTATTGATACAAATTCTAATGTACATACAAGCCCCAAAATCCTTTTCAGAGTCATCTCCAAATCCGTGAATCTCGACATGTTTAATACCTTTCCAGGGTACATAACATCTGTATTCAGTGAATTTAAGTCTTGTCTACTTTCTAGCCAATTCTTAAATTTGACTTCCAAGTCAACTGGTAAACTTTCATTCCAAGATAAAACTAATTTCCAAACATCCTGAAATAAAATATTGGCATACATAATAAAGGGACTGTCCACGAGGATAAAAAAAATCTTAGCAATCAAACTTGGTAGTTCTTTTAGTATACGAAACTTCAACAGTAGAATCAAAATTGAAACCAGAATAAGAAAATACATCAGTATCATTAGACCACTTAAGACCTAATACAGTATTAACTTCATCGTCCCTTACAATTTGCATTTTTTCTCTAAACTTAGAATTTATTACAACACTATTAGAAGAAAGTTTCTCAAAAGACATTAGCATCAGCCATAATATCGTATTCTGTGCTATACTTGCTAGCTACTTCTACAGTATCGGCTCCACTGAACCAATTATCAACATACATGTCTCTTTTCAGATCTTGAACAACTTCACAATCAGGTTATTTACTTAAATGATGCTTAATAGTGGCATTCAGAATAAATTGACTTGAGGTGTTACCAAAACTAATTCTATTGAATCTCATGTTTCATTCCATCTTTACCAGGCATAAAAATATATGGGCATTTTTAGCCAGACTGTTTACACTGATTTGCATAAATGCTTTAACTATATCATTGCTAACCACATACAGCCAACACCTAAATCTGACCAATATCTCAACCAAATCTGAATTAAGAGATGGCCCTGTAACCATACAATCATTTAGAGAGATTCCATTGGGTCCCTTAGCAGATGCATCAAATACTGGATGTGCCTTAGTAGTACTACTACTGAATTCTACTACAGGTCTGTAGGGCAAATAGTAAATGGGTTTAGGTTGCAACATCTCTAAGGGAACCTCCTCAATAATTCCCGTAGACTACTCATCAAAAACCTTATTATATTCAGCCTTAATGTCTTCATCTTTATCTAATCTAAGTAAAAGCCAATTTAGTCTCTTTAGGGCTTGATTTTTATTACTCATTAATGTATCTTTAACATTGTTATTCTTCCAAGGCAATTGAACTTCATACCTGCCATTCACAAATTCTATTTTATCCCTGAACTCCTTAACTACATTATCTTTGATATCCTCCTAATACTCTTTACTAGAAATGCCAATTGTTTCTAAATCCCAAAAGTTTGACACATCAGAATCAGATACCTCAGATATACATAAGAGCTGGGAGGATGAAGACAAAAGCTGAATTAGAAGACATACTTGAAACATTAGAATTATCATAACATTTACCAATATTTCCAGACAAAATCCACTCAAACACAGATTTCATGACAACAGTAGTTTCTTCTTGTATGGAAACCTTGGGAGTTAGGAGGCTCCAATAGTAATCCAGACCAATGAAAATATCTATTTTAAAAGGAGAATGATCAAACTCTCCTGTTAAATCTAAATGACAAAAGCATCTAAAACATGGGCTGGAACTACTGGTTTTACTAGTGGGTTACATATTTTGGGAATGCTTGCAGCATAAATAGGAATAGGTTCCTCCTTTATCATTCAACACCTGTAATTTGTATATCCTTGTTAGAGGTATAGGTTTGGCCACCAAAACTACTATAAGGGACTTCAGTTCTAGTAATCCAGTCTAGTTTACATTTCTCTACACAGTTATAAGTGACATATGTGCAATCACAACCACTGTCAAAGATTAATTTGGCCTGGAAAATATCTCCTTTCTTATTCAAGATCTTCACCTTTGCAGTTTGTAATAGTTTTACTACCATAATGGCCTGACAACATAGTAACTGTAGAGGAACCATTTGAATTATCATGTACTATATTTTCTTGAGTTGCTACATTTAACATCACACAACACATTATTATATTATGATTACCATGACTTTGGTCACATTTAACCTTACATTTTTTAGAAAATGTCCCAGATTTAAACATCCGAAACAAAAAGTTCTTTTATTTATTTTATTTTTTTTTCCAAATTTCTGTTGACCATCTAATGCTAAAAACATGTGACACTTTTCAGACTTATGACTAGTCTTATTACAAAAGACACAACTAACACTGTTGGAATGGGATGTAAATCAGAGGCTGTAAATAGACCTGACTTTCCCTTGCTATTACTCTGTCATTCTCCACATTCCTCGCAATAGGCTTAGAAACAGAACCACTGGTATAGTTCTCGTACATTTCATTTCTATTGAGAATTTCTATATCCTTTTTCAGCCACTTTGATAACCACTCAAGGTCACTTTCATGGCCAACACAGTCTCCTGACCAAGTTAGTCTTGAATCAGTTGGGAGCCTGGAAACAATTGTGGGAGTCAAGAGAACTTCATACTGCTTGCCTGCTACCTTCAGAGCTTCCAGGCTCCTGTATGTTTTACTACCTCATCTCGGAGTATCCACAACTGAGTAGTGTAGTTCCTACTTTGTTCTACTGGTACCTACAGAGAAAGAAGAGCCTGGACATGTGCATGAATGATACGCTCAGTCTTTCCAAAACATTCCTTTAGAAGTTCAACAACTGTCTTGTAGCTGGCACTGGTGTGTGGCACTCCTTGCACCACATTTTGAGCAGGACCTTCTAATAGTGACAATAAATATGTCAACTTGCTAATTACTGGCAAATCTGTGTCATCTATGTGATGAAAACTGGTCCCAGAAACTCTGCCACTGGGTAATTTCACCATTAAATTTTGGTCATTCTAACTTGGGAAGTTTTGCATGAACTAAAGATGTGTTGATACTTGCAAATTCGATGGAATCCTTATCTGGTACTGACATTTCCTGTAGTTGGTCAGCACAATCTTGTTGTCCTAGCCCTGTCTCACTGCATCTGCCTGATCAAGGTAATCTAATAGGTTAGGATTGAGTTCTAATTCTATCTGACCTTGAATTTCTTCTGGCTTTGACAACTTTTTATCAGACCCCTCTAATGCTTCTACTAGCTCATTAGAGGTAGCAGGTAAAATGTCTATTTTAGTAGCCCTAGTCAACCACCCTTCTGCAGCTTTGTTAGCCTTCTGAAATTGCTCCATCTTATCTATTTCAGTGGATGACACTTGCTAAAATGTTACTAGAAATGTCTTACCAGATACTAATTCCTAGGTCTGGGCACCATGTGCTTTGCTTGTGAGCAGTTCTTTTTAAAAAAAAAAAACTAACTTCTTTCTCAGGGGGCTGGCAATTAAACTCATCTTGCATTCCTTTTTGAATTTGTCTATATTTTCAGTAACAACAATAGTCTTATAAAAGTACAACAGACAGGTATTTAACAAATTGAATTTTCCTTGAGTATGACCAATTGTGAATAAAGTTCTTATAGTATTTTAACCTATTAATAGTACACTAAGGATCAAATAATAAATGTAATAAATGTGCAACATTACAACTGCAGTAGTTTTGGAATGTCATCTAAATTAAATGCTTCTAAATTAATGAAGCTGTGGTATAGTGTTCTAAGGGGCCCTGGCGTTCGACACGAGCAGGGCACCATAGGGTTACAAGAACTCTTTGGGCACAAGGCCCTCATTGATAAATATATAGGATGTGGCATCGTTTTCCTTCTGCACAGGGAATACGATGTCGCCCCCATACCAGTCTTTACCCATCTGTCTTACTGGGAGCATGTAGCTCTCCTATCGTGGCTCACTCCATGTATGCTTAATGTCACAATAAAGATTTCAAACATCCCCCTGAATTTCTGTTGCACACATAACATGGTGCAGTGAGTAGGACAGTGCTTGCAATTGCTTGCAACAGTGAAGCATGGGATAATACCTGAATCGTGAACGGAGTACCTGCTGGACTGTGAGTGCAGTACAGATGACAGTGAGTATGCACGGGATTGTGCAAAATCGTGTGATGGTGACAGTGGCGCACCTTTGTGCACATAGTAGGGCAAACAAAGAGGCCTTCATCCCACTACTTCGTCCTACCCGCCACGAACGTCACTCTGCACAGGGCCCAGGCTACTTATGCAGGCCACCCGAACAAGGAGGCCTTTGTCCCACTTTGCCCGTTCACTGTGAGAGCCACCCACATGGAGCCCAACTGACTTGCACAGGCCACGCCCACCCAGCTCAGGAACCTGTATCACCACCTCTGCTCCCTCATGGCAATTATATCACCTCAGGAGGTGGCGACACCACTGCTGCCCACAGGAGGCATTGATGGGGACTGTGTAGGACACCCAGTAGGACCTGCACGCATGTGCCATGTTGCCATGCAAAGGGTTCTCCACCAGATGCACACACCCCCACCCCCTCTCCTGGGAAGGCTGGCACCTGCCATCCTAATGCCTTCCAGGCCATCGCCCTCCACCACCTGTCAGCGCCCACGATGCACTGCCCTATGCAGGTGTTTAAATCACGGGGATAGGCCCTCAGCACCAGGGCGTGTCAGACATATCAAGAGCTCTACAGCCGCCCCTCACAGCACAGATGACGCAGCCGACATATACCTGACCCCACCCCACCCTCAACAAACGCTTCCAGACCACCTCAACATTGGAGAGAGGGACTGCAACACTGCCATATGGATTCACAGGGAGGTCCAAACACCCCTCCTCTCCTTCGGCTTGGCCAGTCCCACTTGACTACCCAGAGCCTGTCCTGGTGATGACATCCGCGAACAGGTGCGCTGAGCTAACATTGCCCGTTGACAGCTCACCGGCTGCCACTTGCGACTACCTCCTACGGGACTTTTGTGATGTTCTGATCTCCAAGGATGACCCCCAGCACTGTCCCACTAGGAAAGACAATGGTTCTCCCCCCCCCCATGTGAAAACCCACCTGTAAGCTGACGCAATGCTCCTTGCTACCCCCACACCCAGGCCAATACTGTTAGCATTTTAGGTTCAAGTGAAGGAAGACTTGACTCAATGGTGCAACAAGGTATCGTCACACCTATCGTAAGGCAAGCTCTGTAGCCACCGCCCATGCTGGCACCCTTCAAGCAGTGGGCTGTCGTCTTAGTGTGCAGGACCCCTTCGATTCTGCCCCTGACACAGTGTGCACGCAGGGCTGAAATACCAGGCACTTTGCGAGCACTGTCACTGCCACCCGTACTGGTGCCCTTCAAGCACCGGGCCACCCTCTCCACTCGGTGGAGGACCAGCCGTCCTCATGTGCGCCCCTTAGATTCCACCCCTGACGCAGTTACATGCAGGATTGAAATACTGGGCACTTCTGCCTCGTCCAGTGTGGCTCATGGTTTCCGACAGATGCCAAAACCTGACACACCAATACCACTGGAGGCACTTGTTGCCACCTGGGCCACATCCAAATGCAAGCCATGCCCGTTTGGATGGCCCCACTTTTCGTGGATGACAGACCGTCATCCGCTCATCCCCCTTCTCACATAGAGAGCACCGTCACCGGCAATACCAGTGCTTTGCGGTGACAACCCTTCACCAGCCGCCACTGACCTGCGTGACCTCTGGGCTCCCGTCCGACCGCCGTGCCCTACCCAACTACATCCCTTCATATTGGAAGCTCCGATATGCCCTTTCCGCCAACAAGGATTGGCGCTGTCCAACCAGTCTTGCCGCCCCACCATCTACGGGAGCAACCACCGGCCTCCAGAGATGCCGCCCTTCACGTCCCATCCTTCGATGGAGGACCTGCCATCCTCATGTGCGGATCCCCCCCCACTTCCACCTCCACCATGGAGGGTGGGGAGCTGTGGTATAGTGTTCTAAGGGGCCCTGGCATTCGACACGAGCAGGGCACCATAGGGTTACAAGGACTCTTTGGGCACAAGGCCCTCATTGATTGGATATGTAGGATGTGGCATCGTTTTCCTTCTGTGTAGGGAATATGATGTCGCCCCCACATCACTCATTACCCATCTGTCTTACTGGGAGCATGTAGCTCACCTATCGTGGTTCACTCCATGTATGCTTAACATCACAATAAAGATTCCAAACATCCCCCCGCGTTTCTGTTGCACACATAATGGAAACCTGCAATGACTTCAGAGCCCAAGTAAAGGGCTTAATTAAAATAAACTTATGCAACCGTGTCATACAATCTTTAACAACCACTATGGATTATGAAATTTAAACTTTCAAACAATTATGACAATAAACCATGAAACATAAACAATGCATAATATATATATATATATGTATATAAGTGTATATATATATATAAATGTATATATATATATATATATATATAAATGTATATATATATATATATATACATATATATATATATATATATATATATATAAATGTATATGTATATATATATATGCAAGGTAACCACTTGAGAAAATAAACATGTGGAGCAGAGCACTTTCATATATTATGTCTTCAGTGTAAATTACAAATAAAGAGGGCACAGCAAACATAATATAGTATGACGAGCATAAGGAACTACACTAGGAAAGGTAGTGGACAAATTGTCCGTCCGTGGGTCACATGTCCAGCATTCTTACATATACCAAAGGCTTTTTCCCCCTACACGGGGGGTAGCCAAAAAGAAAAAGGTATAGAAACCGCTCCCACCCATTCCATTTCCTATATATTCCACTCCCCTCCACCCTCCTCCCTCCCTCTTATCTTGGCACTTCCTGGATGACGGGTCATCCCTGCATCCTGTCCACTGCCCTGGGTCAGAAGCAGTGTCACAAGACACAGCACATTCACAACAAGGCCGCTTCATAAATTGGGCGACCCCCCCTCTCCGTCCCCCCATGCAGCAAAGGAGAACCCCCCATCCCCCACCCACTCCCCCTCATGCATCACAGCATCATCTATACACAACCCCTCTCCATTCGCCCCTATCTTCTGTCCTCTCCCATCCTTCCTCAACAGACATTCCACTCTTTTGTAATGCCCCTTCCACCCCATCCATCCATCTCATCCTAGGATGCCCCCTCATATGAGGAGCCGCGTGCTGTAGGGGCTCAAGCGCCAGTTCCCGCAATTTCAGGTTTTTGCATGTTCTGGGTGCTCCATCTCATCTAGATCATGGGGCAATAGACTGGGATAGGATTCTCTACCTTATTCCCACTGTATCGAGGGGTTAGAGTTGCATACTGAAGGGAGAGTGAGGTAGACGTGCATGAGGGGCCGGACTACATCCTCGATTACTAATCCCCCCCCCTTATTCAAGTTACGTGGGCACAACATCTTCCCTGGAATGGTGAGTGTGAATTTCATGTGTTTATTGCGATTTGTCTCTGGTAAAAAAAAAGTAAAAAAACAAACAAACGTAATTTAAAAAAATAATTAAAAATAATTACAATGGATAATGAAATTCATACTATATTACATATTTTATACATGTATTTACCTTCCATTTTGAATGTTTATTTACATGCCACACATATTGGGAATATTGGGAATCGTACATAGGTGTGCATAAATTTGCATATTTCAATAATAATATGCAACAAAAAAATAATGAAAAACACATAGCAAAAAAGATCTGTTCGAAAGCTTTCAAATGATATATTACAGTTTGATTTTTACGCGTAAATAATGTCCGTAATATGTACCCATACTTTAATGCTTAATTACTCGGAATTCCTAATTTGGCGCTTGAGCCCCTACAGCATGCGGCTCCTCATATTCACTCCTTCCACCTCCGCCTTCCACACTTCTTTTACTAATCTTTCTTCACTCATTCTTTCCATGTGTCCAAACCATCCTAATACTCTTTCATCAACCCTATCTCCCAGTTCCCTTTCCACCCCTGTTCTCCTCACCTCCTCATTTCTCACTCTATCCAGCCTAGTAACCCCTATCATACTTCTCAGACATTTCATCTCAAATACATTCAAACTCCTCTCTTCCTGTCTTATGTTCCATGTTTCTGCCCCGTACAATGCTGTTGGCACAATCACTCTTTCATATAACCTCCTCTTAGCATCCATTCCCAGATGTCTATTTCTCATTACACTTTTCAATCTACCAAGGCATTTACTCACTTCTCTCAATCTACATTCTACCTCCACCCCCACTCCTCCCTTTCCTGCCACATTCACACCCAAGTATCTAAAACTATCCATTTCCTCCAGTCTTTCACCCTTAATGCTCACTTCCAGCCTGCTGTCACTCTCTCCCCTTGTACATCTCATTACCTTACTTTTGCCCACATTTATCTTCAGCTTCCTTCTTTCACACACCTTCTCAAACTCTGTCACTAACTTCCTCAATCCCTCCTCTGATCCTGCTACAAGCACAGTGTCATCAGCAAACAACAGCTGGCTCACCTCCCACTTTTCTCCATTTTCTTTAATCATCTCCAACCCCTGACCCACTACCCTTGCATTCACCTCTGACACCACCCCATCCATGTAAAGATTGAACAGCCAGGGCGACATAACACACCCCTGACGAAGTCCCACCTATACCTCAAACCATTCACTCTCTCCATTTCTAATCCTAACGCAAGCTCTACTACTCTCATAAAAACTCTTGACTGCTCTTAAGAGCTTTCCTCCTATCCCATATATCTGCAGTACCTCCCACAGTGCCTTCCTGTCTACCCTGTTGTAGGCCTTTTCCAGATCCATAAAAGCCAAAAAAAACATCCTTACCTTTTCTTATAGCTTTCTCACATATCTGTCTCACCACAAAAATCTGATCTACACATCCCCTACCTGTCCTAAAACCACACTGTTCCTCACCAATTACTCCCTCTGTTCCTCTCCTAATCCTCTCAATCAAGACCCTCCCATAAGCCTTCCCAACTACACTCAACAAGCTGATCCCTCTGTAACTACTACACTCACACTTTTCCCCCTTTCCTTCGTAAAGCGGAACTATACAGGCACTCCTCCAGTCCTCTGGCACTCTACCCTCTCTTAAACAAACATTAAATAACCTCAACAGCCAGTCCACCATAACTGTACCTCCTTTCTTCAGACATTCTGCATGGCATCCATCCAACCCAGGTGCCTTACCTGGTTTCATCATCTTAACAGCTGCTTTCACTTCATCCTTTCTTATTTCTCCTCCATTTTCCTCACTCATCACGGTCATTTTCTTAGCACTTCCCACCGCAACTACTTTTCCCTCCCTATCCTCCTTCACATTTAGCAACTCCCTAAAATACTCTGCCCACCTTCCTCTCACTGAGTATTTTAGGGAGTTACTAAATGTGAAGGAGGATAGGGAGGGAAAGGTAGTTGCAGTGGGAAGCGCTAAGAAAATGAGAGTAATGAGCGAGGACAATGGAGGAGAACTAGGTGGAGAAAGGAAAAGGGCAGAAGGTAGGGAGGTACTTAGAGTGAACCGCTTAAATGAGAAAGAAAAGGAGAAGGAGTATAAGAAGAAGCTGAGAGAGGAGTGGGAGGGAGTGAAGGATAGAGTAGAACTAGGATTGGAGGAGGAATGGGGATGGTTCAAGGACGGAGTCATAAGGTGTGTGAAACAAGGAGGGCGGGAGGAAATAGAAGGAAGGGTAGTGAGTGATGGGATGAGGAAGCAAAAAAGGGTGTAGAAGAGAAGAAACAGGCCTTCATAGATTGGCTACAAATTAGGACGAGGGAATCGTATGAGAGGTACAAAGTAAAGAAAAGGGAAGTTAAGTATAAGATAAAGGAAGCAAAGAGGAGAGCAGATGTGAAATGGGGTAAGAGTATGACAGAAAATTTTGAAAGTAATAAAAAGATGTTTTGGGAAGAAATTAAAAGAGGAAGAGGAGGTGAATCTAGTAGAGAAGAAAAGGTAAAAGGTGCAGATGGAGAGATGATAATGGAAGAGAAGGTAGTGAGAGAAAGGTGGGCGGAGTATTTTAGGGAGTTGCTAAATGTGAAAGAGGAGGGAAGGAAAGGTAGTTTAGTGGGAAGTGCTAAGAAAATGACCGTGATGAGATAGGAAAATGTAGGAGAAATAGGGAAAGATGAAGTAAAAGCAGCTGTTAAGATGATGAGAGCAGGTAAGGCACCTGGTCTGGATGGATGCCATGCAGAATGTCTGAAGAAAGGAGATACAGTGGTGGTGGACTGGCTGGTGAGGTTATTTAATGTTTGTTTAAGAGAGAGTAGAGTGCCAGAGGACTGGAGGAGTGCCTGTATAGTTCCGCTTTACAAGGGAAAGGGGGACAAGTGTGAGTGTAGTAGTTTCAGAGGGATCAGCTTGTTGAGTGTAGTTGGGAAGGCTTATGGGAGGGTCTTGATTGAGAGGATTAGGAGAGGAACAGAGGGAGTAATTGATGAGGAACAGTGGTTTTAGGGCAGGTAGGGGTTGTGTAGATCAGATCTTTGTGGTAAGATAGATATGTGAGAAAGCTATAGGAAAAGGTAAGGATGTTTTTTGGCTTTTATGGATCTGGAAAAGGCTTATGACAGGCTCTTCACCATTTCTTCGTCCAGGTATGTAAATGCCACCTTGATTGATCTTATTAAATTATAAGTTCCTCCAAAAATTTTGTTTATATTGTATGTTTCTCAGGGGACATGTTATTCATAATAATGACTCCCAGGTCCTTCTCATTTTCTACTTTTTTAATTTCTTCCTCTCCCAATTTATATGATCCCACTATTCTTTTTTTGCTTCTTCCAAATCCTATTATACTGCGCTTCTTAATATTGAATTCTATCTCCCACTTTCTACTTAATTCCCATACTTTATTGAGATCACTCTGCAGCGACTCACAATCTTCTACAGTGTTCACTTTTTCAACAATTTTGCATCATCCGCAAAGAAGCTCATATAACTTTCAGTTCCTTTATCCATATCATTAATATATATAGCAAACATTATTGGGGCCAGAACTGTTCCTTGTGGAACTCCAATAATCATTTCATCCCAATTAGAATGATTGTCTCTTATCACCACTCTCATTTTTCTTTCATGCAAGAAGGCAGTAAGGGGAAGATGGGCAGATTATTTTAGGGAGTTGCTAAATGTGAAGGAGGATAGGGAGGGAAAGATAGTTGCAGTGAGAAGTGCTAAGAAAATGACCGTGATGAGTGAGGAAAATGGAGGAGAAATAAGAAAGGATGAAGTGAAGGCAATTGTTAAGATGATGAGAGCAGGTAAGGCACCTGGTCTGGATGGATGCCATGCAGAATGTCTAAAAAAAGGAGGTACAGTGATGGTGGACTGGCTGGTGAGGTTATTTAATGTTTGTTTAAGAGAGGGTAGAGTGCCGGAGGCTGTATAGTTCCACTCTACAAGGGAAAAGGGGACAAGTGTAAGTGTAGTAGTTTCAGAGGGATTAGCTTGTTAAGTGTAGTTGGGAAGGCTTATGGAAGGATCTTGATTGAGAGGATTAGAAGAGGAACAGAGGGAGTAATTGGTGAGGAGCAGTGTGGATTTAGGGCAGGTAGAGGTTGTGTAGATCAGATCTTTGTGGCAAGACAGATATGTGAGAAAGCTATAGGAATAGGTAAGGATGTTTTTTTGGCTTTTATGGATCTGGAAAAGGCTTACAACAGGGTAGACAGGAAGGCACTGTGGGAGGTATTGCAGATATATGTGATAGGAGGAAAGCTTCTTGGAGCTATCAAGAGTTTTTATGAGAGTAGTAGAGTATGTGTCAGGATTAGGAATGGAGAGAGTGAGTGGTTCGAGGTAAAGGTGGAACTTCGTCAGGGATGTGTTATGTCACCTTGGCTGTTCAACTTATACATGGATGGGGTGGTGCGAGAGGTAAATGCAAGAGTGGTGGGTCAGGGATTGGAGATGTTTAAAGAAAATGGAGGAAAGTTGGAGGTGAGCCAGCTGTTGTTTGCTGACGACACTGCACATGTAGCAGGATCAGAGGAGGGATTGAGGAAGTTGGTGACAGAGTTTGGGAGAGTGTGTGAAAGAAGAAAGTTGAAGATAAATGTGGGTAAAAGTAAGGTGATGAGATGTACAAGGGGTGAAAGTGGCAGCAGACTGGAAGTGAGCATTAACCCCTTCCATACGGTGCCGCATACGTAGGCGGCATGAGGAGCAAGTGGATACGCGAGGCTGCCATATCGGCGTCTTGATTATATTTATTGTAGTTGCCCCTGCGTAATGACATACTCTCTAAACTGTCTTCATCACATTTTCTATGGTTATCAAAATTCACAGGTGAAAGAGAGAACGATCGATATAAGCGGTGACTATATTTTATGATGCGAGTATTATTATGACACATCGTACGTCTGGCAGCTAATGCTGCCTGCGAGATTTTGGCCCGTACTGAAGAGGTTAAGGGAGAGCAGCTGGAGGAAATGGATAGTTTTAGATATTTGGGTGCAAATGTGGCAGGAAAGGGTGGAGTGGGGGTGGAGGTAGAATGTAGATTGAGAGAAGCGAGTAAATACCTTGGTGGATTAAAAAGTGTAATGAGGAATAGACATTTGGGAATGGACACTAAGAGTAGACTGTATGAAGGAGTGATTGTGTCAACAGCACTATACAAGGCAGAAACATGGAACATAAGAGAGAAGGAGATTGAATGTGTTTGAGATGAGGTGTCTGAGAAGTATGATGGGGATTACTAGGCTGGATAGAGTGAGAAATGAGGAGGTGAGGAGGAGAGCAGGGATGGAAAGGGAGTTGGGAGATAGGGTTGATGAAAGAGTATTAGGGTGGTTTGGACATATGGAAAGAATGAGTGAAGAAAGACTAGTATAAGAGGTATGGAAGGCAGATGTGGAGGGATTGAACATGAGGGGGCATCCTAGGATGAGATGGATGGATGGGGTGAAGGGGGCTTTGGGGAAGAGGGGAATGTCTATTGAGGAAGGATGGGAGAGGACAGAAGACGGGTGAATGGGGAATGGTTGTAAATGGATGATGTGATGCATGAGGTGGAATGGGTGGGGGGGTAGGGGGTGAGGTTGTATGTGTGAGAAAAATTGACGCAGCCCGAAGTGATTTCTCCCCATCTACTTTTCTGAATGGGGGGATGGAGAGGGGGGGGTCGCTGATTTAATGAAGCGGCCTTGCTGTGGATGTGCTGTGTCTTGTGACACTCCTTCTGACCCAGGGCCATGGACAAGGTGCAGGGATGACCCATCATCCAGGAGGTGCCAAGATAAGAGGGAGGGTAGAGTGTGGAGGGGAGTGGAGTGTATTTAGGGATGGAATGGGTAGGAATGGTTTTTATGCCTTTTTCTTTTTGGCTACTTCCCTTGTAAGGGGGAAAAGCCTTTGTTGTATGTATGTATGTAAGAAGTCTTCCATCCACTTCAGCAGCCCATTCATCTCTTTCTTGTATTACATCTATTAGCCTTGAATAGAAACGCATTAAGTTTGTGACGCATGATCGTCCTTGTCTAAATCCAAATTGTCTTGGGTTATAGAAGAGACCTGAAAAAGAAAATCAAGAAGGACAGTTATAGAAGAGACCTGAAAAAGAACAGCTTTCCCCACAGGGTGATAGATGTTTGGAACAAGTTAGATGAGAAAGTGGTGTGTGCAAAAACAATACACGAATTTAAAAGCAGTCTAGACAAAATGAGATATGAAGACGGGACACCATGAGCATAGCTCCCCTTCCCGTAAAATACAATTAGCTAAAAAAAAAAAAAAAATCTTATCTACACAATCCCTACCTGCCCTAAAACCACACTGTTCCTCACCAATTACTCCCTCTGTTCCTCTCCTAGTCCTCCCAATCAAGACCCTCTCATAAGCCTTCTCAACTACACTCAACAAGCTGATCCCTCTGAAACTACTACACTCACACTTGTCCCCCTTTCCTTTGTAAAACGGGACTATACAGGCACTCCTCCAGTCCTCTGGCACTCTACCCTCTCTTAAACAAACATTAAATAACTTCACCAGCCAGTCCACCATAACTGTACCTCCTTTCTTCAGACATTCTTCATGGCATCCATCCAGACCAGGTGCCTTACCTGTTCTCATCATCTTAACAGCTGCTTTCACTTCATCTTTCCTTATTTCTCCTCCATTTTCCTCACTCATCACAGTCATTTTCTTAGTGCTTCCCACTGCAACTACCTTTCCCTACCTATCCTCCTTCCACATTTAGCAACTCCCTAAAATACTCTGCCCAACCCCTCACTGCCTTCTCTTCCATTATCATCTCTCCATCTGCACCTTTTACCTTTTCTTCTCTACTTGATTCGTCTCCTCTTCCTCTTTTAATTCCTTTCCAAAACATTTTTTTATTTCAAATTTTTCTGTCATAATCTTACCCCATTTCACATCTGCTTTCCTCTTTGCTTTTTTTTAAGAGTATAACTATATAGGCCAGATGGTAAAAATGACTAAAGATCATGATAATGAAATAAAAAGTATTACAAAATAATTATTGGTTGGAAAATGTTTGATAAGTATGAGAAGATTATGAGAGGCTCTCTGTCTCTATGTTTGAAACACAAAGTTTATAAGCAGTGTATAATTCCAGTATTAATCAACAGATGTGAGACTTGGATACTGACATAGATGGAGACAAAGCTGAATGCACAGAGGAGAATGGAGAGATCAATGGTGGGTAAATACTGAAAGACAGAAAAAGAGGAAGTTGGATGAGAGAGAAGACTGGAGTGAAAAATATGGATGCGGTAAAAGAAAGGAAGTAGAATCAGGCAGGTAAGTTAGCACAAAAAAGTAATGGGCAATGGTGCAGATGTGTTACTGAGTGGATGCCAAGAGATGGGGATGAGTTGTGTAAGAGGGAGACCAGATAGAAAGTGGAGGGGTGAGATAGAGAAATTTGTAGGAGTGATGTGGCAGAGGTTGGCACAATTATGCAAATAATGGAATAGTATGAAAAAGGGTATGTTCAATAGTGGACCCAAGATGGATTATTGATTAATAGATTGTATTCATTCTTGTGTCCTGGTAGTAATACAATGCTCACCTTAGGGTAATTACACCGAGATCATCTTCCCTTTATTTAATGTTTCCCAGAACTGTTATTTGTATTTGTATGCATAATATTAAGAATTATAAAAACTGTTACCCTGTTCTTTATCAAACAATTTTGGATACAATAATTAGGATTTCCTTTTCATAAACGGAATTCAGAATTGTAACCATGTTTTGAAATATTCCATCACCTGATAAACAGGTGAAATCTGTGATGTGACTTGTGAGCCAGTAAAGAAAAAACATGAAATCAGATATAACAGCTCTGCATTTGTGTATGCAGCATCTGCCACAAATGAATATATATATATATACATACATACATGCATACACACATACCTCTTTTCCAGGACTTGATTAACCATCATCTTTGAATGGAGGACCCATTGATCCCACAAATATGCCATGTGACGACCCCATTAGAAAGTAATTCCAAAAGGTAAACTATGTCACAGGAATAGATGCCTTTCCAGTGTGACTTGTGTAATGGTACTTTCTGAAAAAAGTTTTCTCAGACAGCATAAAATGACCCAAACAGGAGAGAAGTCATTCCAGTGCAACCTGTGTGATACAGCTTTCTCACTGAAGTATAATCTTAAAATTCATTTGAGGACTCACACAGGAGAGAAGCCTTTTCAGTGTGAACAATGCAGTAGAGCTTTCTCAAGGAAGGATGGACTCAAAATCCACATGAGGACTCACACAGGAGAGAAGCCTTACAAGTGTGACTTGTGTGATGCAGCTTTCTTACAGAAGAGTCATCTTACATTTCATATGTGTATGCACACAGGAGAAAAACCTTTCCAGTGTGATGCATGTAATGGAGCTTTCTCACGTAAAGTTGATCTCAAACAACACATGAGGATCCACACAGGAGAGAAGCCTTTCAAGTGTGGCCTATGTGATGCAGCTTTCTCACAACAGTCAGCCCTTAAAAGGCATGTCAGGACCCACACAGGGGAAAAACCTTTCCAGTGTGACCTATGCGATATGGCTTTCATAGATAAGTCTAATCTTCAAAGACATTTGAGTACACACACAAGAGAGAAACGTTTCCAATGTGACCTATGCAGTACAGCCTTTTCACTAAAGTGTACACTCAAAAGCCATATGAGGACCCACACAGGAGAGAAGCCTTTCCAATGTGACCTATGCAGTGCAGCTTTTTCACTAAAGTGTACACTCAAAAGCCATATGAGGACTCACACAGGAGAGAAGCCCTTCAAGTGTGAGCTATGTGATGCAGCTTTCTCACACCGGGCTTACCTCAAAAGTCACATTAGGACCCACACAGGGGAAAAGCCTTTCCAATGTGACCTATGCAATACAGCTTTCTCACAGAAGGGTACACTCAAAAGCCATTTGAGGACTCACACAGGAGAGAAGCCTTTCAAGTGTGAACTGTGTGATGCAGCTTTCTCACACCAGGCTGGCCTAACAAGCCACATAAGGAACCACACAGGGGAAAAGCCTTTCCAGTGTGGCATATGTGATGCAGCTTTCTCACGTAAAAGTACTCTCAAAAGCCATGTGAGGACTCACACAGGAGAGAAGCCTTTTCAGTGTGGTCTATGTGGTACAGCTTTCTCACTTAAAGGTACTCTCAAAAAACATTTGAAGACCCACACAGGAGAGAAGCCTATCCAATGTGACCTATGTGATGTGGCTTTCTTATGGAAGAATGCACTCAAAAGCCACATGAATGCCCACACAGGAGAAAAGCCTTTTAGATGTGACCTATGTGATGCAGCTTTCTCACATAAACGTGATTTCATAAGGCACACGAGGACCCACACAGGGGAAAAGCCTTTCCAGTGTAACCTATGTAATGCAGCTTTCTCACGTAAAAGTGGTCTCAAAAACCATGTGGGGACCCACACAGGAGAGAAGCCTTTTCAGTGTGATCTATGTGATGCAGCTTTCTCACACAAACGTGATTTCACAAGGCACATGAGGACCCACACAGGGGAAAAGCCTTTCCAGTGTGACCTATGTGGTGCAGCTTTCTCACGTAAAAGTGGTCTCAAAAACCATGTGGGGACTCACACAGGAGAGAAGCCTTTTCAGTGTGATCTATGTGGTACAGCTTTCTTTCTTAAAGGTACTCTCAAAAACCATTTGAAAACCCACACAGGAGAGAAGCCTTTCCAATGTGACCTATGTGATGTGGCTTTCTTATGGAAGCATCGCCTCAAAAGTCATTTGAGGACACACACAGGAGAGAAACCTTTCCAGTGCAACCTATGTGATGCAGCTTTTGCACGTAAAAGTAGTCTCAAAAACCATATAAGGACTCACACAGGAGAGAAACCTTTCCTATGTGACCTATGCGATACAGCTTTCTTATATAAACGTGATCTCAAAAGGCACATCATGATCCACACAGGGGAGAAGCCTTTCCAGTGTAACCTGTGTGATGCAGCTTTCTTAAGGAAGGATCATCTTAAAAGTCATATGAGTACACACACACAAGAGAAACCTTTTCAGTGAGCTATGTAATGGACTTTCTCACTTAAAGAAGCTCTTAAAAACCATGTAAGGGCCCAAACAGGAGAGAAACCTTTCTAATGTGACCTGTATGATGCAGCTTTCTTGCATAAATCTTATCTCAAAAACATATGAGGATACACACAGGAGAGAAACCTTTTATGTCACCTTATTACATGTAGTAGATATATCATTTTTTCTTTCTTTTTCTTACTAGTAGTTTGATAGAGCTAATAAAGATTATTGGGATGGTTTAGGGTCATGGGAAGAATAAGTCCATAAAACTACTCTCATCATCCCACTCCCATGGAGTGGGAAGTGAGAAACCTCTGGTAGAGTACAGCCCTGTCAGTTGAGGCATGCTTCTGTTTATTTTAAGGCTGACATTAGATTGCCTTCCCACTTGGCCAGGGCAATCAGGAATCAATGGAGCAAGCCCTCAGGTGGTCCCAGGAAGTAAACTCATGACTACCTGCTCATGAGTTCAAGACAGTACCCACAGGGCTACCGCACAAAGTGTCATTAGTGAAGTATCCACTTCTGAAGCATTCTTATTCTCTTGGTTTTCATATAAGATGTTGCTTGTGTATTTGTAAGAACCTTGGAAAATTCTTTGTATATATATGACAAACTAATCAGCTGGATTTTCTGGTCTTCTGAAGTAAAGTCACCATATCATCGCACCATGATTAAGTAAAGCTTTCCTGATGTGTACAGCTCTGAACTTCTTTGCATCTTTCAGAAGATCTATTGATATGCCATCATCTACAGGAGGCTTTCTTCATGTATTTTCTATAACCAAAACTATTTTTTCATTTGTAACTTCTGGTATGCTACTAATGCTTACTGGTGTATTTACCATGTAAAAGAGGAAAGTTGAAGATTAATGTGGGTAAAAATCATCCAGGAGGTGCCAAGATGGGAGGGAGGAGGGTGGAGGGGAGTGGAATATTTAGGAAATGGAATGGGTGGGAGTGGTTTCTATGCCTTTTTCTTTTTGGCTACCCCCTGTGTAGGGGGAAAAAACCCTTGGTATATGTATGTAAAAGTAAGGTGATGAGCTTTACAAGGGGAGAAAGTGGCAGCAGACTGGAAGTGAGTATTAAAGGTCAACTGAGAAGGTTTTCAAAGAGATGGTGAATATTTGCTAGATGTATGGCTTAGTCACTTTTTGATAAAATAATGCAAGAATAAATCCTTGTTATTATGCAGTGTGATAAAAAGGCCTATCAAAATATTGGTAGCAGACGAACTTTTCCTTCATCAGTCTTTGGCTGTTCTCGTAAGGCTCTGTCAGCTGTGACGTCATTTGGGCTGTTTACATTCTGATGCAAGTCACTATACCAGTGGTTCCCAAACTTTTTTTCTGTCATTTCCCCCTACAACTAGTTTAACTATCCAGATTTCCCCCTTTGTGGCAAGACACACTGTGAGTATTTACTAATTTATTTTAAAAATGTATAAACTAATAAACAGTCACAAAATAAACTACATTGCCCATCTATAACAGGCATACTCTCAGGCATGAAAAAATCAATCTGATTTATTTTTTTATTGCTAGTAGGTAGTGTAATTATTTCCCCCCTGATAACTTACAATTTCCCCCTAGGGGGAAATTCCCCCATTTTGGGAAATGCTGCACTATATAGAAAAAAAAGACAAAATTAAAAAGGAAAAAAAAACATGAAAAAGCTATGGAAACACATAAACAGCTTAAGGTCATATGGCACAAACAAAACCACAAGTGACAGAGCAGTATATGATGAAAACAAAACCAAAATAAATAAACAAGAACTAGAAGAGAAAATTACAACTTTCTGGAAAGGCATATACCTATGACATGCAAACCTCATTGAAGATGCCTGGAGCCCAGAAGTTTAATTCAATTACAAAAAAACAACACCAAGAAGAAATAAAAAAAAAAAGGTGCCATAGCCACATACTGTACATAGATCATACAGTCAACATCCCAGAAATTCTAAGAGAGCATGACCATACCTTCAACATCAAAGAACCAAGTACCAAACCTATGAGCTCGGGGGACATCACAGCAAAAGTGCTAACTAAACAAAAAATGAAAAATGGTAAAGCAGTAGGTCCAAACGGCTTAAGCATTGGAATGTTTAAAGAAATAATAATAGACAGAGAAGCCACAACAAAACTCATTGCAACCTACAATTCAGTAATCAAGCAAAACAGTACCTCATAACTGGAAAACCTCAAAAATAAAGCTCATCCCAAAAACACAAACCCCCACAAATCAAGGACTTCAGACCAATATCCCTACCAGACACATCTTACAAAATACTAATGGGCATTATCAAAGAAAAACTGGAAAAACACCTCCAAAATCAAAACCTAGAAACACAAAATGGCTAACACCAAAGAGAAGAATAGCTGACAACATTTTCATGCTACAATACAGCATCACAGAAAGTTACAATAAAAAAAACTCTGATCATTTCAATATATTTCACCAAGGCCTTTGACAGTGTAAGAAGGGAAACCATACATATACCAAAGGCTTTTTCCCCCTTACACGGGGGTTAGCCAAAAAGAAAAAGGCATAGAAATCATTCCCACCCATTTCATTTCCCATATATTCCCCTCCCCTCCACCCTCCTCCCTCCCTCCTATCTTGGCACCTCCTGGATGACGGGTCATCCCTGCATCCTGTCCACTGCCCTGGGTCAGAAAGTAAAGGGAAACCATAAAAGCACTAAAAATTCAAACATCCACCCAGACATCATATCTACAATAGCCAATATACCAAGGAGATGATACCAAGATAATGATAAATAATGAGGAAATGTGCAAAGTACAAATCACCAATGGTATCAGACAAGTATGCAATGGCTCCACCATACTTTTCCTATTGATAACATACCTGATCATCAACTACTTAGACCTCCATCTAGAAGGCTTCAAAAACCACATCACACAAATAACTTCAATCTTCTTTGCTGATGATGGACTCCTACTAACAAATTCTGTAGATGAAGCGGTACAAGCACTCGCATTGCTAACTGAGATTGGAGAAGAATGTGGTTTAAGAATAAACAAAGCAAAGAGCAATATCCTAACCTACAATCTAGCAGAGTCCCCAAAAGAAATTAGTGGAATAAAAGTCATGGACTCCATAACATATTTAGGAATATAAATAATAAATAAGAGGAAATGTCTCAAAGAGTACATTACATCATCTGCAAAACAACTCATTTGCTAATCAGCCTCAATAATAATAAGAAGCTGCAATAAGATCAGCATCGGCAAAGTGTTCTGGAAAAATGTCGCAATCCCCAGTCTGCTCCACTCAACTGAATCAATCTTCTTCACAAAAAAAGTGAACTCAACAGGCTGTAGATAATAGAGAACATGGCATACAAAATAATATTCAGAGCAGAGATCAGGTCTTCCTCAGCTTACACTAAAGATATACAAAACAAGCTCTTATACACCAGACACATCATTGGAGATGGGGGGGAACAAGCTAGTTATTAGTTAGTCAAGTTCATTTTTCAAGATGTATTTGAAACACAAGGAAGTTACTGGGCCAAGCTACTTTGATATACTTAAAAAATCTAAACTTAAACCTAGAGGGTCTCAGAATGATAAAAACCTCAAAACCAGAATTGATAATATAGACACAGACATATGGAAAGCTGAACTGGCAAGTAACCCCCCCCCATCCCACTACAGGTGATTGAAACTAGAAAGAAAAAAAAATTGGAAGGAGAAATTTATGAAAATAACCTAGACTGCCATTCTATTCCATACCAGGACAAACACACTGAAACTTAATTGGAGAAACCAGCACACAAACCAAGACACAAATATTAGTCACATTGATTAGACCAAAACTGGAATATGCAGCGACACTATGGACACCCAATACTAAAAAGAATATAAGGAAACTAGAAAGAATACAGAGAGCAACAACAAAGTTGGCACCAGCTCTTTCCAAATTAACATACGAACAAAGCTTATCGAAACCAGAACTACCAACACTAGAGCAAAGAAGAGAAAGAGGTGATCTACTGACTATATATAGAATCATGAAAGGAATGGAAATCCTTGACAGAAAAGATTTACTAAAAAGACAATGGAAAAACAAGAGGTCATGAAGAGAAACTCAAAAAGGACAACTATAGAAGAGATAGGAAAAAGAATAGCTTCCCAAACAGAATGCTGGATATATGGAATAACGTAGATGAAAAAACAGTGTGTGCAAATACTATTCACAATTTTAAGAATAAACTTGATGCTGAAAGATACAAAGACGGGTCATCACGAGCATAGCTCCCTTCCCATATAATACAACTAGGTAAATACAACTACATTAAATACAAACTGCCCCCCTACCAACACAATGAAAGGAAGGCAAGTACATATGTAACTTGAAATATCTCTTGATGTAATTTCATTACGGTAATTCAGGTACAGGGGGCTGAATTAAAATTGAGAATGGTAAAATGCATGCATGGTGATTGAAAATTATTATCAATTTTCCACTTTCAGACTACTACTTACTGCCCTTCATTTCAATGAAAATTCATATAAAAAGCAGAAAACTGGAGGTGTTGGAGTATGTAAACAACAGCTCTTACGTCATCAGTATACTAGAGGTGGAAAATGTAACTACAACACGGAAAAGTCCGTCTGCTATAAGGCACTTTTAAGATCATGCTATTTGGATAAAATCAAGACTATAGAATGCTAGAAACATGCATTTTAGTGTTCTAACTTCTAAGTTATATTTTCATACATGAAATAAAAAATAAATCCAAAACCTTCTCAGTTGACCTTTGACCACTTCACTCCAGGCCAAAATCTCGCAGGCAGCATTAGCTGCCAGACGTACAATGTTGCATCATAATACTTGCATTATAAAAATAAAGTCACCGCTGTATTAATCGTTCTCTCTTTCACCCATGAATTTTGATAACCATAGAAAATATGATGAAGCCAGTTTACAGAGTATGGGGGTCACGTAGGTACAACTACAATAAATATAATCAAGACGCTGACATCGGCATCCTCGTGTACCCACTTGCTCCTCGACGCCTACGTAGGCGTCACCGTATGGAAGGGGTTAAGGGAGAGAGAATGAAGGAAGTGGATAGTCTTAGATACTTGGGTGCAAATGTGGCAGGAAAGGGAGGAGTGGGGGTGGAGATAGAAAGTAGATTGAGAAAAGTAAATGCCTTGGGGGATTAAAAAGTGTAATGAGAAAGAGACATTTGGGAATGGATGCTAAGAGAAGATTTTATGAAGGAGTGATTGTGCCGACAGCACTGTATGGGGCAGAAACATGGAACATAAGAAGAGGAGTTTGAATGTGTTTGAGATGAGGTGCCTAAGAAGTATGATAGGAGTTACTAGACTGGATAGTGAGAAATGAGGTGAGGAGGAGAATAGGGTTGGAAAGGGAGTTGGGAGATAGGATTGATGAAAGAGTATTGGTATAGTTTGGACACATGGAAAGAATGAGTAAAGAAAGAGTAAAAAAGGTGTGGAAGGTAGAGGTAGAAGGAGTGAACATGTGGGGGCGACCAAGGTTGAGATGGATGGATGGGGTAAAAGTGGCATTGAGAAAGAGGGGAATGTCTGTTGAGAAAGGATGGGAGAAGACAGAAGATGGGGGTGAATGGAGAATGGTTGTGTATGGATGATGCTGTGATGCATGAAAGGGGGTGAGGGAATATGTGTATAAAAATGTTTTGATGCAGCCCGAAAGGATTTCTCCTTCTCTTTTCCTGCGTGAGGAGATGGAGAGGGGGTTCACCAATTTAATGAAGCAGCCTTGCTGTGGATGTGCTGTGTCTTGTGACACTGCTTCTTACCCAGGGCAGTGGGCGAGATGCAGGGATGACCTATCATCCAGGAGGAGCCAAGATAAGAGGAAGTGAAAGGAGTGGATGGGAGTGGAGTATGTGGGGATGTAATGGGTGGGAGTGGATATTATGCCTTTGTTTTTAGCTACCTTCCTTTAAGGGGGGAAAAACCCTTTGATATATATGTATGTATATATATATATATATTTATATATATTTGTTTTTATATATATATATATAAATATATATATATATATATATATATATATATATATGTATGTATGTATGTATGTTTGTATTTCATTAGAAAATACCATTTTCTGACCCTAAACCTAGTTACCCCTGGTCCTGTGTAATACTTTTATCTGAATTAAGACATTTGGGAAAATATAGTTGAAGTTCCAGTATTTTAAGGTATCCATAGTCTACTAAAAGCAAGTCTTGGGTGGTACAAATTACATCATATGAAGTCTATAGTTGCATGACTGAAGAGTATCATACATTGTCTATGACACATGCTATAAGCTTGTTTGCCGTTGATCAAACAAGTGTGACAACAAATGGCTTGTACATCACAGGTAATGTACAAATCAGGAATTGCATTTGATTATTTCTGGTCCCTGCTATTCTATGAAGGGCACTCCCAATCCCTGACATTATGGGTCTCATTGGTATATTACTTTTTATGGGTAGACTATACATCATAGTTGTATGTGGGAGGTTTGGCAATAGGTGAAGGAGTGTCTTCCCTGCATCAGAACTTTTGAGAGTTTTTCTTTCCTTGTATGTGAAGTTCTTCGTCACATTGTCTACTTCTGATTGGGAGACTTCATGATACATATTGTCATCACTGAGCAGGTCTTCCATCTTCCGTGTGCACTCAATGCTGTCCATCACCACTACCTACTCCACCTCCCTTGTCAGTGGTGGTGATCCTTATGGAAGATCTTTGGATAACACCTCAAGAGTTTGAATGTATCTTCTGGGTATTGTTGGGTTGGATGTTTGCTGAGAGCTAAGGGCAGCAGCCCTTGTGTATAGCCTTGCATGAATTCACTGTCATAGTATCTGTAACTTTTCATGATCAAATCAATGTTCTGGTTTTACCTGTGGATGCCAGTTGCAAACTTTAGCCTGAGGCTGAGCACTTTGGTCTCAATGTTGGATAATGCCCTGTTGGAGAGATTCACTATGCTCTTAGGTCTTCCCATGGATTTCCAAACACTTTTGGCAAAAAGTCTATTTTTCTGCAGGTCATTAAATATGGTGATGTTCACTCTTATATCTTTGGCGATTGAACCAGACATTATATGGGACAGCTGTGAGCCAAACTTCTTGGCTTTATCTCATTGTATTTACAAGGTTAGATATGGTACCTGACTGTGACCTGATCTTCAATGGGGATGAGTGAAGTAGACTAATGTCAACATTAGTAGAGAAGTAGTAGTCAAACAGATTGATAGACTTAGCTACAAAATCTCTGGTTCCAGATGAAATTTTTCTGGGAGTGCTCAAAGAGTGTAAATTTGAAATCTGCGACCAGTTAACAGAAATCTTTGATAAGCTGGTAGACTATGGATTCATAGCTATTTCTTGGGGGCAGGCAAACATTGTTCCTGTCTACAAAAAGGGTGATAAATTGTCTATGCAAAACCACAGGCCAATCAATTGTGATGCAGACAAGGTCATTATATTAAAACAACAGGGCAGGACTTGCAGTAATGGATTTAAAAGGGACAAATTTAGATTTATATGCAAGAACTGGTTTACCAATAGAGTGGTCTACAAATGGAATAGACTAAGTAACCATGTAGTGAGCGCTGAAACTATTGGTTGTTTTAAGAAAAGGTTAGACAATTTTATGGATGGGGATGATAGGTGGTAATGTACATGGAACTCCCTAGTGTATGCCTTATGGTGTCTTGCAGTCTTCTTTCTTATGTTCTTATGATCTTCTGAACTCACATAGCAAAAGTGTGCAATGCCCTTAGGCTGGCAAAAGGCTAATTGAAAAGTGGGGAAATGGAAGTGGTTGGACTTCCCAGGATTGTTCTCTTCACTTGGATTTTAATGGATGTATTGCCAAAAAATAGATAAATAAGAAATGGAATTTTTTAACATAACGAAGTTAATTAATTAAATGTAGTAATGATTTACAATATATTACTATGATCACACTAGAATGTATAGTGCCTTGCATATATTACCCAGGGCCCCGACAAGGGGAGAGGCAGGGTGGGGCAATGCCCCGGGGCGGCATGTTTTGGGGGGGCGACACTTTTGGTGAAAAGAAAGTAAAGCAAAATCCCCCTAATGTAGTTTTATACATACATACATATACCAAAGGCTGGGGGTAGCCAAAAAGAAAATATGAGTATATATATATATATATATATATTTATATATATATATATATATATATATATGTATATATATATATTTATATATATTTATATGGATTATTTGGATGATGGAGAACATAAACACAGGGGAAGGCTCGGAACCCTAAACACTCCAACGTTTCGTTCGCGTAGAACCTCTTCAGAGAGTGTATGTAGAACTGCAATTGAAGTTTATGTACTAAATCTAATTATCTTTTCGGACACTTGGGAAAGGTCGTTTTTCTGGCGTGCTTTAGAATTAAAATACTATATAAATGTACAGGGCCCTGACAAGGGGAGGGGCAGGGGGGGGCCAATGCCCCAGGGCGGCACTTTTGGTGAAAAGAAGGTAAAGCAAATTCCCC
The DNA here is from genome assembly GCF_046742065.1 of Oratosquilla oratoria. Lineage (NCBI taxonomy): Eukaryota > Metazoa > Arthropoda > Malacostraca > Stomatopoda > Squillidae > Oratosquilla > Oratosquilla oratoria. Next base: position 129,342,958 of record NC_134777.1, read on the forward strand.
CTAATGTACTTTTAATGGATGATTTATTTATCATGAGTTGTGTGTATGAATGATGTGGGTATAAATGTTGTTTTGTGGATGAATGTTACATGTGAATCGTGCCAGTAACCATCAGATATGGAAGGTAGTGGTGGTATGTGGGGGGGGGGGCACTTTTCGACTCGCCCCAGGGTGGTATTTACCCATGTCGGGGCCCTGATGTTACTGGTAACTTAAATGCACATCTAAGGCAAAAAGCTATCTGTTTTGAAATCTAGCTTAGCCAACTGTCATGGTGCACCTAATAGGTGTTGCTTCCAACTCAGATAAGAGCAGCGGCAAGATAGACTTGCCACTCACTACTACAATCACACCAACCACATCAGCAGGGCGGTGGTCTCTTTCAATTTGATTCTGATGTTTTGTAAATATCTGGGTGTTGCAAATAAAATGTATTCCTAAAGTGATGTGTAGTTAACCTTTAGAAAGAGAGGGTGAAGTTTTCCTGCCTATTATGAATCCCAGTCTTGCCCTCACTGCCTTATCTTCTGCCAAGGATGAGGGTGGCAAGACCTTGAAGCACACCAGACCTCCTGCTAATGTATGAATGGTCAGTAATACCAGACCTGCACCATAGTTACTTTTACTTTTTTAAGTTGTAGGCCTATTTTATTTTTTGTCATCCTGCTCCCCCAAGGTGGCACTCTGGAGGACTTTGCAGCATGGAATTTAATGAACCACCCCCTTGGTCCAACTTGCTGCCGTCATCTCAACCTTACTTCTTAAGATGGCTAGCATACTACTTGTTTTTGCTAATTTGATTGAGTAGAAATAACTTCAGTTAAGATATTCTAGACTTTCATAAGAACATCTCAACAATGTGCCTAACATTCAGATAGGTTTAACATCTCTTATTTTGCCATTCAACTTCTCACTACAATATAGAAAATATAACAACCATAAAATGAAATAATGATATGAAAACTTGTAAACTACATGAATATAAACAGGGATACAAGAGCATATTGCCTAATATGCTAATCTGAACAAAATTATATCTTGTTCTCCAAACACACTTCAAGATTTAGAAAAAATAATAGTACACACATATACCAAGGCTCTTTCCCCCTTACAAGGGAGGTAGCCAAAAAGAAAAAGGCATAAAATCATTCCCACCCATTCCATCCCTAAATACACTCCACTCCCCTCCACCCTCCTTCCCATCTTAGCACCTCCTGGATGACGGGTCATCCCTGCACCTTGTCCATTGCCCTGGGTCAGAGGCAGTGTCGCAAGGCACAGCACATCCACAGCAAGGCCGCTTCATTAAATCGGCGACCCCCTCTCTCCGTCCCCCCATGCATAAAGGAGAAGATGGGGAGAAATCCCTTCGGGCTGCGTCAAATTTTGTTCACACATACAACCTCACCCCCCATCCCCCCACCCTGCCCACCTCATGCATCACAACATCATCCATATACAACCATTCTCCATTCACCCGTCTTCTGTCCTCTCCCATCCTTCCTCAACAGACATTCCCCTCTTCCCCAAAGCCCCCTTCACCCCATCCATCCATCTCATCCTAGGACATCCCCTCATGTTCACTCCTTCTACATCTGCCTTCCATTCCTCTTTTACTAGTCTTTCTTCACTCATTCTTTCCATGTGTCCAAACCATCCTAATACTCTTTCATCAACCCTATCACCCAACTCCCTTTCCACACCTGTTCTCCTCCTCACCTCCTCATTTCTCACTCTATCTAGCCTATTAACCCCCATCATACTTCTCAGACACCTCATCTCAAACACATTCAAACTCCTTCTCTCTTCCTCTCTTATGTTCCTCTCTTATGCTCCAAAAATAATAGTAATAAAAAGAATAAACTAAAAAAAATTCAGTGACAGCAGTTCAAAAGACATAAGGATGGTTTGCAAAAACCTGCTGCAAATGGCAAAGATATGACAATCTACAAAAATATTAACATACAAGGCAATAGAATATGAAAAAAATATATATATGACAATAAACTATGGTACTTGTGGGCTATTACAAAGGAGCATACCAACAGGAGACCTTTTGGTCCATAACAAGGTCAGATGCAAAAAAAGATTATGATAAAAAATTTAATGGCACAAATGATAAAATAAATGCATAGGTACAGTTAAATAATAAACAGGTGAATAATGATAAATTGACAGATAATTAAAAGCAAGGAAATAAACTAACAGACAACAAACAATTGATATAAAGCAAATGGCAGGCATTACAGCATCTTGCTTAGGTGTTTAAACGAATCTTAAAGCTTCAAACTGAATGACATTGCACTGCCTCTGCAGGAAGATTATTCCATTTATTAACTGCATGGTTGGCATAGTTGTTTCTACCCACTTCCAAATTAAATTATTTCCTGACAGTTTGAGACCATTATTTCTTGTCAGATTCTCATTCATTATGAAAATTTTGTCATTTTTTATGTCAATCCCCTTTAGAATTTTAAAGACCTGTATCAAGTCACCTCTGAGTCTACGCTTTTTTAGGGAAAACAGATTCATATGTTTTAGGCAATTTCCATATGATTTTTTTTTTTATATTTGGAATCAGTTTTGTGGCTTGCCATTGTACTTTTTCCAGTCTGCCAATGTCTTTAATGAGATTTGGTGACCATACAGAAACAGCATATTTCAAATGTGGACAAACTAAGGATTTATATAGCTTGGTAATGAGAGATTGACTTTTGAAGTCAAAAGATCGTGCAATTGGTCCTAGAATCGTATTTGCCTTCTCAGAGGCTGAAATATACTGCTTAGATGATTTGAGATCATTACTGATAATTATGCCGAGATCCTTTTCACTATCCACTTTTGTTAACGAGTTTCCAAATAACTTGTAATTGTACTTACTGCTATTTTTACCTATGTGCATAACCTTGCATTTACTTGTGTTAAATTTCATTAGCCACTTTTCAGATGTAGTTTATCTAAATCTTCTTGAATATCTAATTGGTTTAAGTAATCATTTGCCATTCCACACAGTTTTGTATCATCAGCAAATTTGGAGATGATAGATTTTAGTCCATGGTCTATATCATTTATATATACCATGAATAGAAGTGGCCCAAGAATGGAACCCTGAGGAACTCCACACATAACATTTTCCATCTAGACGTTTTGCCATTTAGAACAACTCTCTGTTTTTAATCATTCAACCAATTACTAGTCCAACTTAATAGGCTACCACTTAAACCATGTAAAGCTAGTTTAGTAAGTAGTCTAGGTATATTAAATCTATATTGTTTCTTTTGTCATAATTTGAAATGACTGTTGTAGAATTCGAGTAACTTAGTCACATAAGAACAGTTCAGTCTGAATCCATGCCGGCTGTCATTTATCAGTATCTAAATGATGTTACAATAGCATCTCTGATGATAGTTTCCATAATTTTTCCTATGATTGAAGTCAAGCTATAGGCTTGTAGTTATTTGGTTTCTTTTTGTCACCATTTTTGAATATGGGAGTAATGTTAGCTAGCTTCCATTCTCTTGGGACATCACTGGATATGATGGATTTCTTGAAAATAATTTCTAACAGAACAACAATCTCATTTTTCATTTCCTTTAAGATTCTTGGATACCAACTGTCAGGCCCTGGTATTGTATTAACGTTGGGTAACCATCTCAAGTAGAGTGTTTCCCCATGAGCCGTCTCCACCCTTTACTGTCATTTCTTCCCAGCAGATTTCTTTGCAATTAAAGTCGCCCATCATAACTATTTTTCCTCCCTCTTCCATTATCTTGTTTAATGTTATCTTTGTGTCCTCTAATATACTTTTATGTTCACTCTCTTCCCATGAGGCTGTTTTTGGGGGCACATAATTTATCACAAACTTTCTGTTCTTATCTCTGTCTTCTACTTCCATCATTATCATCTCTACTGTATTCTTTCCATATGTGACACACTTCACCTTTATATCCTTCTTAGTCAGGAACATAACTCCACCCCCTTCCTTTTACACTCTGATTCTAATCAAATAATTATATGAATCATGTACTACACTGTTTCCCTTTTGTTTTTCTATTGTATGTTGACATTCTTTAGTTTCATATTCACTACTCTCCAATAGAATCTCTCTTTTTCTGACTACGTTCTTATCTCGTTTTTTTCCTTTGCTTCAAGTCTTTTCTGTTTTTCTTCCTCTCTTTCCTCTTTATTCATTTCCCTTTTTATCCATACCTTTTTATATTGTTCACTTGTTGCTAGTTTCCCTGTTTTGGATAAGATATTCTCAGCCGTAGTTTGTGACCTGAATTTAATCTTAATTGGTCTGGTCTTGTCTGTACTATATTTCCCGAGCCTGAATTTCTCTTCAATTTGTTTCATTATTTCTGGTTCATCTTCCTGAACTAATTCTAGTAAATTTCTTACTTTTTCATTTTCCTCTTTGATTCTTGTGGTTCTATCTGGGTTATGTTTCTCTTCCATTCCTAATATAATTATACATTTCTTTCTGTCTGCTAAGTCTCTTACTATATTCTCCTTCTGTCTCATCACTTTAATAACTGAGTTTTCAGTTTGTTCATTCATTTGCTGTCTGATTATGTCAGTGAATGCAACTTTGCTATTTTCTTGGATTTTTTTCCAACCCTCCTTGTTCTCCTTATTATTCTCCTTTAAGACTTTATTCTCTTCTTTTAACTGTTTTTTTAATTCTTCAATTTCCTTAGTTAAGTTTTTGTTCGCCTTCTCTAGTTCTTCCAATTTTTCAACCCTCTGTACAATTTTGTTAACATGACCGAACCTACGCTCCAAGTCCTCGATCATCTTATCGACCTTCTCTTCTAGTCTTGTCAGTCGGGGGGTGGGGGGTGGGGGGGTGTCCCCCCCCCACCCTCTTTAAATCCCTGGAAAATATTCTCATCACTTTCTACTGTATTGCTCTTATCTATACTTCTAATCTTTACATTTTTATTAGACATTTCATCGTCGCTCAGCTGGTCGGGGGGCCGTTTGTTTACCTTTCGCCTGTCTGCCTGGGCCAAGTCCTCTCCTTCCTCATTTCCTTCCATTTCCCTCAGCAATCCCTCCCCTTCTCCTCTTTCCCTACTTTCCCACTACCCCACGAGCAATTTCCCCCCACCCTGTAAATACAATAGGCACTTCTCTTTGCGTTGGGATCCACGAAACTTCAATTTTCTTCAGAACGTCTTCTAAGCCGTCCGTTCGTTGAAGTGTGTGTATTTACCTAGTTGTATTTTACGGGAAGGGGAGCTATGCTCGTGGGGTCCCGTCTTCATTTCTCATTTTATCTAAACAATTTTTAAATTCATGTATTGTTTTTGCACACACCACTTTCTCATCTAACTTGTTCCAACTGTCTATTACTCTGTGTGGAAAGCTGTTCTTTTTCAAATCTCTTCTATAGCTGTCTTTTTTTATTTTCTTTCCGTGTCCTCTTGTATTTCTGTCATCCCATTTTATCAGATTCTCTCTATCAGTAATTTCTATGCCTTTCATGATTCTGTAAATAGCTATCAAATCTCCTCTCTCTCTTCTTTGCTCTAGTGTCTGTAGTTCAAGTTTTTGTAGTCTCTCTTCATATGATAGTTTTGAGAGTGTTGGTGCCAGTTTTGTAATTGCTCTTTGTATTCTTTCAAGTTTTTTTATACATTTTTTTGTACTTGGTGACCATATTGTTGCTGCATATTCTAATCTTGGTCTTATCAGGGTGATTAGGATTTTCCTCACCATTTCTTCATCCAGGTATGTAAATGCCACTTTGATTGTTCTTATTAAATTATAAGTTTCTCCAAAAATCTTATTTATATGTTTTTCAGGTGACATATTATTCATAACAATGACTCCCAGGTCCTTCTCATTTTCTACTTTTTTTATTCCCTCTTCTCCCAAATTATATGATCCTGTTATTCTGTTTTTGCTTTTTCCAAATTCCATTATACTACACTTTTTTGTATTGAACTCCATCTCCCACTTCTTACTCCATTCCTGTACTTTATTTAGATCTCTCTGTAGTGATTCACAATCTTCTTCAGTTTTCACTCTTTTCAGTAGTTTTGCATCGTCTGCAAAGAAGCTCATATAGCTTTCAATTCCTTCATCCATATCATTAATATATATAGCAAACATTATTGGGGCCAGGACTGTTCCCTGCGGGACACCGCTTATTACTTCATTCCATTTTGAGTGCTGGTTTCTTATCACTACTCTCATTTTTCTTTCTTGCAAAAAGTCTTCCATCCAATTTAGTAATTTACCTTGTATTCCTCCTTCAGATTCTAGTTTCTTAAGCAACTTCTTATGTGGTACTTTGTCAAAAGCTTTTTTTAGGTCTAGAAATGCACAATCAGCCCATCCATCTCTTTCTTGTATTATATCTATTAGCCTTGAATAGAAACATATTAAATTGGTGACGCATGATCGTCCTTGTCTGAATCCAAATTGCCTTGGATTTAGTACGTTGTTTTTTTCCAAGTATTTTACCCATCTATTTTTGATAATTCATTCACAAATTTTTGCTATTGTACTTGTTAGAGAGACTGGTCTATAGTTGGTAGGTTCTTCTTTATTTCCTCCTTTATATATAGGTACTATATTTGCTTTTTTCCAATCTTCTGGAACTTTTCCTTCTTTCAAGGAACTGCTTATTATGCTATGTATTTTGTCTGCCAGTTCATTCCTGCATTCTTTCAGAATCCAGTTTGCTATTTCATCTGGTCCATGTGATTTTCTGACATCAAGATTACTCAATTGTATCAATATTTCATTCTTTGATACTTCTATTTTTTCTATAGGGGGGACTTTCTCTTTCCATTCAATCTCTTCAGGTTGTATGTTCTCCCTTGTAAACACTGATTTAAAATGTTTGTTCATAATTTCCGCCATTTCCATTTCCTCAGTGTATTCAACTCCCCCTTGTCTTAATTTCTCCAAGTCCTGTTTGTTTTTCAGTTTATTGTTTACAAATCTGTAGAATAGTTTTGGTTGATCTTTACATTTTTCTATGACGTCTTTTTCATATTTTCTCTTTTCCTCTCTGCACGTTTGTACATATTCATTTCTATAACTGGTATATATCTTCCATTTTTCAGGTTTTCTGTCTTTTTTCCATCTGGTCCAGGCTTTGTCTCTTTTGTCTTTTAACTCCCTACAACTTTTGTTGTACCAGCATTTTACATATTCTTTTTCTTGTTTTTGTCTTGGGACATACTTTTCCACTCCTTTTTTGTAAATTTTTGTCAAAATATTCCATTTCTTTTCCACTGATGTTTCTTCTTTGTATATTTCTTCCCAGTTTTCTTGTTGAAAGAATTCTCTTATTTTATCAAAGTTTGTTTTTTCATACATCATTCTTCCTTTTCTATATTGTTCATTTCTTTTCATATATTTTTCTTCATTAAGTTCCAGTTCAATCAATATGTGGTCACTTTTACCTATTGGTGTTTTATATTCAATCTTGTCCACTATTCTAGGTTCAGATGTAATTAATAAGTCTAGTCTCGATGGTTCTTCTTCATTTCTATACCTAGTGTTCTCCTGTATCCATTGTGTCATTGTGTGGTCAATAATCATCTCAAGTAGAGCGTTTCCCCATGAGTCATCTCCACCCTTTACTGTCATTTCTTCCCAGCAGATTTCTTTGCAATTAAAGTCGCCCATCATAACTATTCTTCCTCCATCTTCCATTATTTTATTTAATGTTATCTTTGTGTCCTCTAACATACTTTTATGTTCACTCTCCTCCCATGAGGCTGTTTTTGGAGGCACATAATTTATCACAAATTTTCTGCTCTTCTTATCTCTGTCTTCCACTTCTATCATAATCATCTCTACTGTATTCTTTCCATATATGACACCTTTCACGTTTATATCCTTCTTAGTCAGGAACATAACTCCACCCCCTTGCTTTTTCTCTCTGTTTCTAATCCAATAATTGTATGCATCATGTCCTACACTGTTGGGTGGTAGTGGGCCTTTTAATTTTGTTTCTACAATTCCCATTATGTCCGGTTCTTTTTCTTTCAAATAATCATTCAGCTCATTCAATCCTGTTATTAATCCATCTATATTTGTGTAAGACACTCTTAGTTTTCTGCCACTTCCATTGTGTTCTCTGTTTCCCTTATGTTTTTCTTTTGTATGTCGAACTTCCTTAGTTTCATGTTCACTACTCTCCAATAGAATCTCTCTTTCTCTGACTCCGTTCTTATCTCGTTTTTTGCCTTAGCTTCCAGTCTTTTCTGCTTTTCTTCCTCTCTTTCCTCTTTATTCATTTCTTTTTATCCATATCTTTTTGTATTGTTCACTTGTTGCTAGTTTCCCTGTTTTGGATAAGATATTCTCTGCCGTTGTTTGTGACTTGAATTTAATCTTAATTGGTCTGGTCTTGTCTGTGCTATACTTTCCGAGTCTAAATTTCTCTTCGATTTGTTTCATAATTTCTGGTTCATCTTCCTGAACTGATTCTAGTAATTGGCTTACTTTTTCATTTTCCTCTTTGATTCTTGTGGTTCTATCTGTGTTGTGTTTCTCTTCCATTCCTAATATAATTATACATTTCTTTTTGTCTGCTAAGTCTCTTACTATATTCTCCTTCTGTCTCATCACTTTAATAACTGAGTTTTCAGTTTGTTCATTCATTTGCTGTCTGATTATGTCAGTGAATGCAACCTTGCTATTTTCATGAATTTTTTTCCAACCCTCCTTGTTCTCCATATTATTCTCCTTTAAGACTTTATTCTCATCTTTTACTTCTTTTAACTGTTGTTTTAATTCTTCAATTTCCTTAGTTAAGTTTTTGTTCGCCCTCTCTAGTTCTTCCAATTTTTCAATTCTTCGTATCATACTGTCAACATTACCGAACCTACGCTCCAAGTCCTCGTTCATCTTATCGACCTTCTCTTCTAGTCTTGTCAGTGTGTGTGTGTGTGTGGGGGGGGGTTGTGTCCCCCCCACCCTCTTTAAATCCCTTGAAAATATTCTCATCACTTTCTACTGTATTGCTCCTATCTATACCTCTAATCTTCACATTCCTATTAGACATGTCATCCTCCAGCTCGTCTTGCGGTCGCTTGTCCACCTTTCGGCGGCCCGTTAGGGCCAATTCCTCCACCTCCTCATTACCTTCCATTTCCCCAGCAATCCCTCCCCCTCTCCTCTTTCCTTACTTTCCCACTACCCCACGAGCAATTTCCCCCCACCCTGCAAATACAAAAAGGCACTTCTCTTTGCGTTGGGATCCACAATCTGCACTTTTCTTCAGAACGTTCTTCAAGCCGTCCGTTCGTTGAAAGTGTGTGTATTTACCTAGTTGTATTTACCTAGTTGTATTTTACGGGAAGGGGAGCTATGCTCGTGAGGTCCCGTCTTCATATCTCATTTTATCTAAACTATTTTTAAATTCATGTATTGTTTTTGCACACACCACTTTCTCATCTAACTTGTTCCAACTGTCTATTGCTCTGTGAGGAAAGCTGTTCTTTTTCAAATCTCTTCTATAGTTGTCTTTTTTTATTTTCTTTCCGTGTCCTCTTGTATTTCTGTCATCCCATTTTATCAGATTCTCTCTATCAGTAATTTCTATGCCTTTCATGATTCTGTAAATAGCTATCAAATCTCCTCTCTCTCTTCTTTGCTCTAGTGTCTGTAGTTTAAGTTTTTGTAGTCTCTCTTCATATGATAGTTTTGAGAGTGTTGGTGCCAGTTTAGTAATTGCTCTTTGTATTCTTTCAAGTTTTTTTATACATTTTTTTGTACTTGGTGACCATATCGTTGCTGCACATTCCAATCTTGGTCTTATCAGGGTGATTAGGATTTTCCTCACCATTTCTTCATCCAGGTATGTAAATGCCACTTTGATTGTTCTTATTAAATTATAAGTTTCTCCAAAAATCTTATTTATATGTTTCTCAGGTGACATATTATTCATAACAATGACTCCCAGGTCCCTCTCATTTTCTACTCTTTTTATTCCTTCTTCTCCCAAATTATATGATCCTGTTATTCTGTTTTTGCTTTTTCCAAATTCCATTATACTACACTTTTTTGTATTGAACTCCATCTCCCACTTCCTACTCCATTCTTGTACTTTATTTAGATCTCTCTGTAGTGATTCACAATCCTCTTCAGTTTTCACTCTTTTCAGTAATTTTGCATCATCTGCAAAGAAGCTCATATAGCTTTCAATTCCTTCATCCATATCATTAATATATATAGCAAACATTATTGGGGCCAGAACTGTTCCCTGCGGGACACCGCTTATTACTTCATTCCATTTTGAGTGCTGATCTCTTATCACTACTCTCATTTTTCTTTCTTGCAAAAAGTCTTCCATCCAATTTAGCAATTTACCTTGTATTCCTCCTTCATATTCTAATTTTTTAAGCAACTTCTTATGTGGTACTTTGTCAAAAGCTTTTTTTAGGTCTAGAAATGCACAATCAGCCCATCCATCTCTTTCTTGTATTATATCTATTAGTCTTGAATAGAAACATATTAAATTGGTGACGCATGATCGTCCTTGTCTGAATCCAAATTGCCTTGGATTTAGTACGTTGTTTTTTTCCAAGTATTTTACCCATCTACTTTTGATAATTCTTTCACATATTTTTGCTATTGTACTTGTTAGAGAGACTGGTCTATAGTTGGTAGGTTCTTCTTTATTTCCTCCTTTATATATAGGTACTATATTTGCTTTTTTCCAATCTTCTGGAACTTTTCCTTCTTTTAAGGAACTGCTTATTATGCTATGTATTTTGTCTGCCAGTTCATTCCTACATTCTTTCAGAATCCAGTTTGCTATTTCATCTGGCCCATGCGATTTTCTGACATCAAAATTACCCAAGTGTGTCAATATTTCATTCTTCGTTACTTCTATTTCTTCCATAGGGGGGACTTTTTCCTTCCACTCAATCTCTTCAGGTTGTATATTTTCCCTTGTAAACACTGATTTAAAATGTTTGTTCATAATTTCTGCCATTTCCATTTCCTCAGTGTATTCAACTCCTCCTTGTCTTAATTTCTCCAAGTCTTGTTTGTTTTTCAGTTTATTGTTTACAAATCTGTAGAATAGTTTTGGTTGATCTTTACACTTTTCTATAACATCTTTTTCATATTTTCTTTTTTCCTCTCTGCACTTTTGTACATATTCATTTCTATAACCAGTATATATTTTCCATTTTTCAGGTCTTCTGTCTTTTTTCCATCCGGTCCAGGCTTTGTCTCTTTTGTCTTTTAACTCCCTACAACTTTTGTTGTACCAGCATTTTACATATTCTTTTTCTTGTTTTTGTCTTGGGACATACTTTTCCACTCCTTCTTTGTAAATTTTTGTCAAAATATTCCATTTCTCTTCCACTGATGTTTCTTCTTTGTATATTTCTTCCCAGTTTTCTTGTTGGAAGAATTCTCTTATTTTATCAAAGTTTGTTTTTTCATACATCATTCTTCCTTTTCTATATTGTTCATTTCTTTTCATATATTTTTCTTCATTAAGTTCCAGTTCAATCAATATGTGGTCACTTTTACCTATTGGTGTTTTATATTCAATCTTGTCCACTATTCTAGGTTCAGATGTAATTATTAAGTCTAGCCTCGATGGTTCTTCTTCATTTCTATACCTAGTGTTCTCTTGTATCCATTGTGTCATTGAATGGTCAGTAATCATCTCAAGTAGAGCATTTCCCCATGAGTCATCACCACTCTTTACTGTCATTTCTTCCCAGTAGATTTCTTTGCAATTAAAGTCGCCCATCATAACTATTCTTCCTCCGTCTTCCATTATTTTAGTTAATGCTATCTTTGTGTCCTCTAACATACTTTTATGTTCACTCTCCTCCCATGAGGCTGTTTTCGGAGGCACATAATTGATCACAAATTTTCTGCTCTTCTTATCTCGGTCTTCCACTTCTATCATAATCATCTCTACTGTATTCTTTCCATATATGACACCTTTCACGTTTATATCCTTCTTTGTCAGGAACATAACTCCACCCCCTTGTTTTTTCTCTCTGTTTCTAATCCAATAATTGTATGTATCATGTCCTACACTGTTGGGTGGTAGTGGGCCTTTTAATTTTGTTTCTACAATTCCCATTATGTCCGGTTCTTTTTCTTTCAAATAATCATTCAGTTCATTCAATCCTGTTATCAATCCATCTATATTTGTGTAAGACACTCTTAGTTTTCTGCCACTTCCATTGTGTTCTCTGTTTCCCTTATGTTTTTCTTTAGTATGTCGAACTGCTTTATTTTCATGTTCACTACTCTCCAATAGAATCTCTCTTTCTCTGACTCCGTTCTTTCCTCGTTTTTTGCCTTAGCTTCAATTCTTTTCTGCTTTTCTGCCTCTCTTTCCTCCTTATTCATTTCTCTTTTTATCCATACCTTTTTATATTGATCATTTGTTGCTAGTTTCCCTGTCTTGGATAGAATTTTCTCTGCCGTTGTTTGTGACCTGAATTTAATCTTAATTGGTCTGGTCTTATCTGTACTATATTTTCCGAGTCTGAATTTTTCCTCAATTTCCTTTATAATTTCTGGTTCATCTTCCTGGACTAATTTTAATAAACTGCTTACCCTTTCATTTTCCTCCTTGATTCTTGCGGTTCTATCTGGGTTATGTTTCTCTTCCATTCCTAATATAATTATACATTTCTTTTTGTCAGCTAATTCTCTTACTATATTCTCCTTCTGTCTCATCACTTTAATAACTGAGTCTTCATTATGTTCTTTCAATTGCTGTTTGACTATGTCAGTGAATGAAACCTTATTCCCTTCTTGAGTTATTCTCCAATTTTTAGCTTTTGTAGCTATTTTCTCACTGTTTTCATTACTATTCTTCTTCAATTTCTCATTCTCCTCCTTTACATTTCCTAACTGTCTTTTTAGGTCCTCTACTTCTTCAGTTAAGTTTCTGTTAGCCTTCTCTAGTTGTTCCAATCTTTCAATTCTCTGGAAGATGGAGTCTACCTTACCTAACTTACGTTCCAAGTCCTCGATCACCTTATCAACTCTCTCCTCTAGTCTTATCAGTCGGGGGGGGGTTGTGTCCCCCCCACCCTCTTTAAATCCCTGGAACATATTCTCGTCACTTTCTACTGTATTTCTCCTCTCTATACTTCTAATCTTTACATTTTTATTTGCCATTTCGTCATCCGGTGGTCGTTTCATGTTGACCTTACGCCCGTCTGCCTGGGCCAAGTCCTCCACATCCTCATTTCCTTCCATTTCCCCAGCAATCCCTCCCCTTCTCCTCTTTTCCTACTTACCTACTGCCTCACGAGCAATTTCCCCCCCCACGCAAAACCAAAAAGGCACTTCTCTTTGCGTTGGGATCCACAGACTTCACTTTTCTTCAGAACGTCTTCTAAGCCGTCCGTTCGTTGAAGTGTGTGTGTGTGTGTGTGTGTGTGCGTGTTGAAACGGTTACTTTCTTTCCCTCCTTCCCCAGCACCACCACCCAAACTCCTGGACATGAAGGAGCAAGGTAAATATGCGTCTGAAAAAAAAAAAAAAAAACTTCATAGCCAAACATTCGCACAACAAACAACTTGAAACACCCTTGCAGTGAAAAAAGTTACGATGAGTTGTGTTAGATTTAAATATATTTAGACGGTCTCCAGTTCAATTCTGACTCCGGGAGTAATCTTATGGTAATCGACTACTGGAAATGCCACGCTGTAATCGATTACGCCCACCACCAACATCCCTCGTCCTTGTATTGACTAGGCCTGCACTGTATACTCCATTAATGGCCTTACCAGCCCCAAGCCTCTGATCATGTCATCAAAAGCAGTTTCAGTTTCTTCGAGATATTCAAGTAGTTGTGTTATATGATCTTCCTGCTCCGAACTATGCTGGTGCTGACTGGGATCTGAGAATAATGTTGACCTTAAAAGGTGTCCCACCAAGTTTTTTTTTCCTTAATTTGTTTCTCCTGGAGTTTGTATGGTACCGAAGTGTTTTATCCCTTTGTATTAACACATATTCCAGTGTTATATTCATGATTGTTGAAGTGCACATGTTAAGTACAACTTTAGGAGATTACAAGTAGGCTTAAGTTTTGCCACTTATACCTACATACATATACCGAAGGCTCTTCCCCCCTTACAAAGGAGGTAGCCAAAAAATAAAAGGCATAAAAACCACTCCCACCCATTCCATCCCCACATACTTCACTCCCATCCACCCCCTTCCCATCCTCTTTGGCGCCTCCTGGATGACAGGTCATCTTTACATTTCACCCACTACCCTGGGTCAGGAGCAGTGTCACAAGACACAGCACATCCACAGCAAGGCCACTTCACTAAATCGGCAACCATCCCTCTCCGTCCCCTCATGCAGAAATGGAGAAGACGGGGAGAAATCCCTTCGGACTACGTCAATTCATTTTTCACACATACTCCTTCACTGTAAGAGGCTGGTTGATTGAGGTAGACAAGTAGGTAAATAGAGGGGTAGGTGGCGAGAAATGAATTTTACGACTTGCATGTTTTGAAAACAATGGCCGCTAAGGAGTTGCATAGTTGTATATTCTCGCTCACCGTCCAATATTTGTAAACACAAGCTAGGGTATCGATAGAGGTGCTGATGTTGTGAACTGTTAACGCTAAGCCACTTCGCTTCGTAACAAGAATGCTTGCGTAAGCAGTATTGCTTGAGACAGTATAACAGCCTTTCTAATTGGAGAAAAGGGTGGAGGAGGAGAGAAATTATTGATGCGCGGAGGTAAAGTCACGCCCTTAAAGGGTGGCACTTATTTATGACATTCAAATTTATTGGATGAATTAAATGTGACGTCGAAGCAGACTTGGCTTGGTGGGTGTAAGAGGATCCCAGGTGGGAATCCTCTGATATACCTAAGACCATACGTTGTACCAGAATTTGTGAAGAAAATGAAGAGAAGTTTAAGTTCAATTTAATTCCCCTTCGTTTACTGAGTAATGGAACTTGACTAAAAGCATACACTACGAAAGAGGCATGGGGCCTACAGATGAGTGACTTACAATACTACAATGATGAAAAGAAAGTGAAGAAAGTTGAAAGTGAATGAAGAACTATAATACCATAGAAGGAACAGTTAACCGAATGAAACCAGTCATTAAGGAGAGAAGGGAACTGAAAGTGATGGTACCAACAGAGCTAACATTCACCATCCATCCCCCACTCACTCTCCCTCATGCATCACAGTATCATCCATACACAAGCATTCTCCATTCACCTCTATCTTTTATCCTCTCCCATACATCCTCAACAGAAATCCCCCTCCTTCTCAATGCCCCTTTTACCCCATCCATCCATCTCATCCTTGGTCGCACATCCACAGCAAGGCCACTTCACTAAATCGGCAACCATCCCTCTCCGTCCCCTCATGCAGAAATGGAGAAGACAGGGAGGAATCCCTTCGGGCTGCGTCAATTTATTTTTCACACATACTCCACCATCCACCCCCCACCCACTCCCCCTCATGTATCACAGCATCATCCATACACAACCATTCTCCATTCACCCCTATCTTTTATCCTCTCCCATCCTTCCTCGACAGACATTCCCCTCTTTCTCAATGCCCCTTTTACCCCATCCATCCATCTCATCTTTAGTCGCCCCATCATGATAATATAAATAAATACAATATCAGTTTCTCGCAACAACACTAATTCTACCCTTTAGAAACAGTTATCTTGTATTCCTAATAATCTCATTTTAACATGTCAAATGTATGGAAATCAGTGACACTTGGAACAGCCATGGAATAAGGCAATGCAGAAAAAGTCATTGTATCAATCATATGCTTAGCGCTTTCTATCTATAACATTTAAATTTTGCTTTGACTTTGCTTCATAAACAAACATTACTTGAGGCGCAAGGAAGTACGCTAACTCAGTAAGTGGCGTGTAAACTTTTGTATAGGAAGGTGTTGATAACTTAGATAGGTAAGTAACATAATGTTTCGAGTTTTGAATAGATAAAAAAAATTGCAGCAATTGTTAGAGATTATAAAACTGTTTGATACGTCCCTTTCAAATCGAACAACTGCTGGACTGTGACAACTACTTGGTCTACCGTCTTGGTCTAAGACCAAGTAGTTGTCACAGTCCAGCAGTTGTGACTTGGAGAGTATGTGGTTTTACTATACCCACATACTTTCCAAGGAGACAGTGAACCTGTAACTTGTGGGTTAACTGTCTAGAAATGTCTGTACCTAGGATAAACCACTTTTGATATACCGTCGTAATTAGTTTCTTGTATAAAATAATGTATTATAATAATAATGGATATTATTTTAGTCGTATACACCTACGCGGTATAGCATTAGATGATTAGAAAATTAAATATTAATTTTGTAAATTATAATACATGAACATAATATGCAAGTTTATTGGCGGAAATAAATAACAAAATAACTTGCTACAAGCACAAGATTTGCTTGTAACAAGCAAATTTACTAATGAACGAAGCCTCTAGGATACATCATACAGTCCATATGCCATGTTGTCGTCTGTCCAGTCCAGTCGCTGTCAGTTAGAGGATGGCTTTCACATTATGGACTGGGCGTTCTCCAACTCCAGGTGACATTAAATGATTAATAAATGCCGTATTATATGTATAGGGTTTCCTTGGACTTTTTGAGAGAATACAGAGTTCTACCATCATGATCATCTGTTAATTGCCCGAAGTACAATAATAACCAGGCTGTCAGTGTATGTGATGACTCGGATGATTTTTAGAATTTGAGGCACCAAATTACTAAATATAGGTTAGGATAGACGAATTGATCATCCTTTAATTTCTTCGACCTTGGCATCTATCAAAACAAATGTGGCATATCATTGAATCACTGCAACTTCATTTGTTAATAAATCTGTTTTAGCAACTTTTTTGTTATTGGTTTCTGCCAAGAAAATTCAAATTGCATACTATGTTGATGTATTTTAATTTATAAAACTAATAATTTTCTATTTCTATATTGCATAGGTGTGCAATTTACCTTATGTTAGTAGTAATGTAGATATAATTGTAAGAATATAGGAAGGCTTGGTTATTTCTCTTTTTCCGGAAGTGCACACCTATGCAATATAGCATTAGAAAATCAAATGTTAATTTTGTAAATTATAATATATCAATGTAACATCTGTTTTTCTTGGCAGAAATCAATAAAAGTTGCTAAAAGCAAATGCACAGTGTATGGTCAACTTGGCCCATCACTAACTTGGCCCACCTACTTGACCAAGTTGGCCTACCACGGTTAGATTAAGTAGGTTATAGTAGACAAATTTATCATACTTTAATTTCTTCGACCTCCATATCTATCAACAAACAAAGATGGCTTCTCAAGCAGTCGATGGACAGAGTTAGCGATGGCCCGAGTTGGCGATGGGCTGAACTGGCCAGTAAACAGATTCACCACCAAACGAAGTTACGATCATAGGATCAAGATGCCATGTTGTCTGACCAGTCCTGCTAAAAGCAAAACACTATCAAAAACAAAGCTGTGATCATAGTATCTGGAATACACCCTTAGTACTTCTATCAGTACCTTGCACAGTACATATTGTTAAAACTGCTACAGAGCTGAGATTCATGCATTTCTTAAAGATGTGCAACTCCTGTACACCCCACAGTCCAATCAGATACCAAAACCAGCTGTCAACTTCCCTGATGACCTATAGAATTACAGGTATCACATTACTAAATGCAGGTTAGGTTAGGTTAGAATAGACATATTTATCATACTTTAATTTCTTCGACCATCACATCTATCAAAACAAAGATGGCATCTCAAGCAGCCCCTGCAGCTTTGTAAGTATATCGCATTTATCAACATCTTTTTGTCATTTCAGCCAAGAAAAATGTATATTATGTGGATATGTTATAATTTACAAAATTAATATTTACCTTTTTTTTTCTGATACTCTGGCAAACATGACTGCCGCATTTTGCCTAATACTTTGTATTAGACCATAAACAGTAATAGGGCTAATATGATTTATTCCAGTAAATGTTCACAATGACATAGATCATTATTTTCCAAATTAAATGTGGGTACAATTTCTGCAGAGGTCTACCACACCCCACCCAATAAATGTTGTAGCTCTAATTTGAGAACTATAACTATATAATGGCAAAGGAAAAACTGTGGACACTTTCTCAAGTGTTTCAGGTTGTAAGTAGGAGAGGCATGCAAAATATGGTGGAAATGGTGAATATCAGAAATCAATGTTTTATAGTGTGATTCATGTGAATATGATATTGATTTCTACTGCAGAAAACCTTATTTTGGTTTTATTTATTTATTCATTATTATTATTTTTTGTTTTTGTTTTTGCCTAATCCCTAGAAGTTGGTGTCTATCTTTATACTAATAGGCTTCTTTCCCCATCACCCATCCCCCTTCCATCTATCACCAATATTCTTTTTATCTTAGCTCCTCATGGATGAAGGGTCATCCTTGTCCTCTGCCCATTGCCCAGATCAGAAGCAGTGCAGCAAGACACAACACATCCACAGCAGGACCAGCTGCTTCATATAAATGGGAACCCTCCCTCCTTATCACCTTCATGCAAAAATAGAGAAGAAAAATCTCTTTGGGCCACATCAATTTGTATTCCATTTACAACCATTCTCCAGTAACATCTATCTCTTGCACTCTTCCTTCCCTGCTCTAAGCTACCTTTGCCCCATCCATCTATCTTATTCTTGGTGACCCTAAATATTTAAAATTATCCATTTCCTCTAACTTCTTTCCTTTAAGACTTATCATTGCCACCTTTACCTCTTGTACAATTCATCACCTTGCTTTTACCCACATTTACGTTCAACTTTCACAACTTACAAACTTTACTTTTACATACCTTCCCAAACTCCAGTACCAACTGCCTCAGATAATGCTCGTACCCAGCTGCAAGTGCAGTGTTATCAACTAACAATAACTGGCTCGCCTCTCACTTCCCTCCAGTCTCTAACCATCCCCAATCCTCAACCTATCACCCTCGTATCTACCACCCCATCCTTATACATATTGAACAGCCATAGCAACATAACGCAACCCTGGCACACCCCCACCTTTACTTCAAACCACTCACTGTCACCATACCAACCCTAACACAAGCTCTACTATTCATGTAAAAGCTTTTAACTACCCTAAATAATTTTCCCCCTATCCAATTTATCTGCAATACCTCTCACACTGCTTTCTTCCATTGCTCTCCTCCTCACCTCATTTCTTACTCTTTCCATCCTTGTAACACCCACCATACTTCTGAAACACATTTGAATTTCTCCTTTCTGCCTCCCTTGGGTTTTAAATCATAAGCCTTCTTTAAATCCATAGAATCCCAGAAAACATCCTTACCTTTTATCAAAAACTTCAACAATCTGCTTTACCACAAAATTTGTATTGAAGCATCCTCTACCTTTCCTAAACCTACATTCTTCTTCAATTACTCCCTCTGTTGTTGTAGGAATAAGTAAATTTCAGTAAAAATAGCACCATAAATTTATGGTGATGTTAATAATCTATTTTGCTGTGTTTAGCATTGGCAGAGTGGAGTGTAATTTATTTTTCTGAGTTTAGCATTGGCAGAGTGGGGGAGCAAATTGTTTCTGTAACACATCACTAATTTCTAAAGTAGTATATAACCCTTTCCTTCCTCTTTCCATCATTATTTACATGGATGACAAAAGGGAGTGTGCATGTACAGTATTACTAACTATATACCAAGGGCTTTGTCCCCCTGGTGTGGTGGCGTCTACATTGTAGGACCACTCCCCAACCCCAGAAGAGGTTGGGAGCAGCTTTGCTTACCCAGGGCTAGTACTAAAACTCTTACCCAAAAGTACACCTTCACATTTTTTTCAACACTGGCAGTCACCTCTCTCCTCTTAGCTGGAGATATAGAAAGCAGCCCTGGACCTGCCACAAATTAAAGGGCTCAGTGCAATGCAACTTATGTAAAAACTGGGCCCACCACACTTGCACAACACTTGCTGACAGAAAGAACTACACAAATGCCAGGACCTATTCCTCATGCCCGTCCCTGACTTCACTCTCAGTCTACATCCTTGTCCACACCCTTACCCTTGCCTTCCCCTCTACCTCCGTCATCCACCCCCCATTCACTCCTCCTCCTCCTCCTAAACCTGATTTTATTCTTCTCCCACCCCATGCAGCAAGCTCCAACACATACAAAACACACATGAATATATTACAATTAAACATTTACAAAGGATAAAAAGGAAGAGGATTGATGACATCAAGACAGAAAAACACAAACTGAAAAACTTCCTCAAGCAATACAGGCTACACATTGCCATCATACAAGAAACAAAACTCAGACACTCAAAAAGAAATAATAATTTCATATTTTCACCACCATCAGACAAGACAGGACTGACAGCAACAGTGGTGGATTTGTCACTCTAGTCCAGCGGTCCATCTGCTTCATGGGCACAAGTTCCACCACCAAACAATAGTCAACATGCACACCCCCTTAAATCCCAACAACTTCAAGCCCATTCTCAACCAACTTGCCACCATCCCCAACCTTATCCTGGGCAACGACTTCAGTGCCAAGTTGTTGGCCTGGTATGTCAACAACTCCATCACGGACAGAGGGCTTGAATTACAGACACAACTTGACTAACAATCATGAACAACACCCATAATCACACACATATCTCCCATCAAGCACTTTATAACCCTTCCTCTCCTGAAATCACTTTCTCTTCCCCCTGTTAACTCCAAAAACTTCTTGGAAGGTGGTCATAGCCCTTGGACACAACAAAGACCTATATGCAAACTATATATGCTTAGTATTGAATTATGCAGGCCCTGCATGGGCCTCTAATCTTACTGAAATACATCACAAAGCCCTAAGGATAATTACAGGCTGTACAAATACAACACCTACAGACCATCAACACTATGAAATGAAAATCCTCAAAGTCGAGGATCAACTTGACATGAGAGTTGCACATACATTTGTCACAGTCTCCACAAACACTTGCCACAGTCTCCACAGACACTTGCCACAGTCTCCACAAACACTTGCCACAGTATCCACAAACACAGCCCACCCACTACTATAGATTATGAAAGGAATGGAAATCTTAGATAAGAATGATTCATTGAAAGAGGACGAAAAGAAACTCAAAAAAGATAATTACAGAAGAGATCTGAAAAAAAAACTAGCTTCCCACACAGTGATAGATACCTGGAACAAAATAGACAAAGAAACAGTGTGTGCTAACACTATTCAAGATTTAAAAAAAAACTTGATGCTGAAAGATACAAAGATGGGTCACCACGAGCATAGGTTCCTTCCTGTATTATACAACTAGGTAAATACCACATGTCAGAACACCCACACATGCCAAAAATATCAAAACAACACCCAAAAATCCATATCACACACAAATACACTCTTCTCTTGCCCCACAACCACCAGATAGCCTGCTTCAGAAGCATATTCATAATCATATCACTGAAAGATGACTCACTACTGCATACATGACCCCTTGACGTCTATCCCCCTGAATTCTCTCTATCTCGAGAGGACAGAGTCCATCTGGCCAGGATGCAATGTGGCCACAACCCAGCCCCTCTAAATTACTAGAGGCAGATGGATGAATGCATTGTGGATATCTGTCCAGGATGTAATACTTCACACCTTACTATTCAACATATTATGGAAAACTGCATTGTACACAATTACACACACCAATATCACAACATGTACTCTATAAGGGTTTTATGGGAAAACCCTGTTCCAGCCATGTTCCTCAGAGAGGACTGCTTGGCCAGACAGCCCAGGGAATGTCATCATCATTCCCCTTACAAGGGAGGTAGCCAGTCAAACCATATACCCACTCCTACCCATTCCATTCACATCGTAGCTCCTCATGTTCGTAAGCAACACAACAAGACATGGTACATCCACAGCAGGGCCACTTCCCTTACACTGTGATCCTCCCTCCTCCTCGTCTCATGCAGAAAATAGAGAAAATTGTGAAATGCCTTTGGGCTGCATTAAAATATCTATACCTGACCATTCTCCACTCATCCCTATCCCCTACCTTCTCCCATACCTACTCGACAGACATTCCCATATTGCTCGGATCCCTTTCACCCCATCTATTCATCTCGTCCTTGGTCATTACCTAAAGTTCACTCCATCAATATCTACTTTCCACACTTTTTGCTCATCTTTCTTCACTCAGTCATGCATGCATGATGCAGCTCAGAAGATTCCATTGCAAAAACTGAAGAAAAAAAAACACATTTTGCAATATATTTTTACTTAGAAAAAGCTGGTGTGATTGACCTGGTGAGTTGGTCTAGAATAGGAAAAATGATGAGGCATATGGTGGACCTCTAGAAAAATAATACTTAAATGTGCTTTTCAAATTTGTTTGGTCAAAATAAAGGTGCCTTCTTTATTTTCATATATATATTATTAGAAATTACGTAAAAGGTGACGTCATATTGAACGCATTTATTGAACTCTGGAGGTTTAATTTCATTAAAGTAATAAATTATGTATATTTAAATTATTGGATGAAATCTGAATAATTAATAATTTTAATGATCAATTGCTACTGATAATTTGTAGTCTATTGAAAAATTTAAATATTTGAAATGAATACGAAAATTCTGGTTGGTGAAAAAGTAAACAATGATCGAGTTATATGTAGCTATTTCTTACTGCTAGCTGCTAGCTTCAGTTTCAAATCTCTGATTCTGTGAAATTAAGATGCTGAGAATTTGTGTCAACTAAAAGTAAATAATATAAAATTACTGTAAATCAATTTCGGAGGAACATTTACTCCCAACTGTAAAGAGAAACCTCTCTTTAAAAACAAAAGAGGATTACATCACAATTTAAGATAACAGTTGGATAGACTCAATAAGGCGAAAGAGAGTAAGTACATACTCGGCCAAGTTAAATCAGTCTCGAAAAGTCTTCGCCTTTTCAATAAATTACATCTAAATATCTAGAAGAAGGTAAGATTGAACTTTCTCATTTTGAATTAGTCTAACTAAAGTAAGAAATTGTTTGTTTGGATGAGGAAAACAGATCCTTTTCCAATATATTTAAAGAGAGCTTTATTAACATCAAGACTCGGCATAATCTAATTCGCCATAGCCAATAGTTTACCTCTGTGAATTGATTCAGTATTCGAGCCTGAAAGTGGGCCTATTTGTTTATAGTAAAAAATTAATTTTTGATTTACTTAGCCGATTATTATTAAAAGGCTTAACATATTCGTGAGTAAATTAAGTTGTTTTATATAATAGCGTTGAATTTCACTCTGTCAGTACTAAAAGACAATTGTTATCCGAGACTTCAAGTTTATTCGATCCACTGGGGTTAGTCTTACCCATTAGTATCAAAGGAAAGTTATTGATGAGGAAGGTGTGGCAACACAAATTAGGATGGGATGAAAAATTGCCTGAGGACATAATAAATGAATGGGATGATATCAAACCAGACTTTGAGAAAGCCAATCAGGCAGGCAATTAAATGAGGCAGGCATTAGATGAGAATGAAGAGTATGGACTTAATATTTTTAGTGACAGCTCACAAAATTGCTTTGGGTTTGTTGCTTATGGTACCAGTAAGGAAAGTAGTTCCCTCTTATTTGCTAAAGCAAAAGTGGCTCCTGCTAACAAGGAAAAAGAACATAGTATCCCAGTCTTGGAGCTACTTGGAGTGATTCTTGCTTTAAAGTGCATCTCCACCATTTTGAATGCCTATTCCAATATAAGATTCAACTATATTAATATTGCTGTTGATGCACAAGTTGTGCTCATCTGGTTAACAACTAGACAGACTAAACTAAAATCTAAGTTTGTCAAAAATGGAATAGGTGAGATGGATAGTAAACTACAACAGCTTGAAAGGGATTATAACATTCCCATTAGTTTTAATTATGTCAAAACTGAAAATAATCCTGCTGATCTCTTAACTAGAAGCTTAACCTACAACAAATTCATCGATAAATTTGAATTTTGGCTCAAGGGACCAGATTGGATGAAATATGATTTAAATACCTGGCCTAAATACCCATTGTTGAGTGTGGGTTTTAATCTGATAAATCAAAATATCAATACTCACAATACCATGCAAGGAAAGGAAGTTGAAATCAAACCTATTTTTGACATTAATAAGTTTTCAAACTATAATAAAGTTATGAAAATCACCGAGTATCTCTTCAAGTGGATTTGTATGAAGAGTGGTGAAAACTCTCATGAGAAGGCATTGGATTATTGGATCATGATAAATCAGTCAGTCAGTTTTGCTAAAGAAATTAGCTTCCTTAAACAAGTGGATACACTCAAGTCAAGTAACTTTAAAGATTCAGAAGTGCCTTTCTTAGTATTGAATTTAAACTTGTTTCTTGATGAAAAGGGCATCCTGAGATCACGAGGAAGGATTTCCAAATCACTTTATTTTGATTATAATATGCACAATCCTGTACTTTTGGGAAAAGATCACCATTTCACTGTACTTTTTACCAGATTTTGTCATGCTCAGGTACAACACATGGGAGTCGGTACTACCTTAAATTTCCTAAGGTCCCAAGGATTCTGGATCCCAAAGGGTAGATCTTCTGTTAAAGCTTCAATTAAGGACTGCAAAATTTGCCAGAAGTATAATGCACTTGCCTATAATTACCCTAAAGTAACCAGTATGCCTAAGCAGCACATGAATCTGATCAGATCTTTCAATCATGTGGGAGTTGATTATACAGGTCATGTGTTTTTGAGAAAAGATAATACTAATGCTTTGAGTAAATATTTTATATTGATTTTCACTTGTCTTAATATCAGGGCTGTCCATTTTGAGTTGTTGCCTGACATGTCAACTAAGAATTTCATTCTGGCCTTTCAAAGATTTTGTACTGTATTTTCCGGCTTAAAATGCGCATCGGGTTATAATGCGCACCCATGCACTTCGTTATCTCAGTACACAGATAGCGCGCACCGACATATAACGCGCATGCCGGGAAAAGTCACTGGTGGCGTGAACTGCATGTATGCGACTCCTGCTTGCGTTGGTCCATTGTTTTGTGGGAAATTTGAGCCATGAAAAGTTTATTGAATACAAAATGTACATGAAAATTTTTGGATTTTTTTACAACAAAAAATGTAATTTAATATCCTGAGGGAATAATTCATCTTACAAGTTTTTATCACCGTGTACAAGTTTTTATCGCCATGCAGCAACAAACTATGTTTCGGTTCATAAGTGTCTTTACTGAAGTGACGTTTAGTTTAACAAACTCTTGCAAGAGGGTGTTTAGTGTAGGCTAGATTGGCAATAGAACTATCAATCTTGGCCCTGATCTAGCATATTCCGGGTGAGCTAAAATGGCCAACGTTCATGATGTTGGTACCAGTGCTGTTTTACGGATCCTAAATATTTGCATAGACTACGATAATTAATGTTAGTAAAAATAAACCAATGAAATAATGGAGATTAATTACTTAGTATCATGTGAACGAGGTTACATGGAGAAGTATTTTTCATTGGCTAGAGCCACCACTGGGAAATCTGTTGATTTGTCACTAAATTAAGTGTCAGTTTAGGCATCAATCAGGACAACTAAGAAAAAGTCGGAACTACATGTACCGGTATATGACTCATGTTGTGCGTTGGTCCCTTATTACTTTGTAGCTTAAATAGTTTGTAGGAAATATGATCTAGAAAAAGTTTATTGAAAGTAAAATATACAGAAAAATTTCGGGATTTTTACAGAAAATGTTCATTTTATATCTTGAGGAAATAATTCGTCTTTACCATTTTTTATTTAATATTGAAACAAACTACAGACTGTTTCATTTTAGCTTTGAACCTGCAATGACAGTGGTGAAATAGGACAGTCTCTCATCGAGGTGACGTTTGGTTAATATAACTCCCGAAAGAGGGTGTTGTAGTCAGGTGTTTGACACGAGTTTATGAACGGATGCAACGGAATTTGTACCATACCTAAAGTGAAGCAACAAAGCCAACATAAAAATTCAAACTAGGATGCTGTGAACATGGGCAAATATCATGAATATTGATCATGTTTCATGGTGTTTAGGCCTATTTAAACATGAAAAATAAGATTCGATAGATACCTACCTATACCAAATATTTATATAGCCCATGCTGGCGTATTCTTTCATGTCACCATGGCTGTTCTTCTTGTTCTCACGGAACGTCACGGAGAAGTGTGCCGTCCCGACTTTGTGATGGCCAACATCGTCACGTTGTTGTGAAAAAAATTACACACACAGCCGCAGAATTTTTATCGTAGGCCGTAGATAATGCGCACCCTTCCAACGGAAAAAAGTCGCGCACTATACGCCGGAAAATACGGTAATCAGTATACTTCTCATTCAAGGAATTCAGCAAGGAGCTGAAATCCTTTGTGTGACAAGTGCACCCCATTCTTTGTATATAGGTAATTCTTGCCATAAAGGCAATTCCAGTTGTCAACAAATGCCCATCCATTGGCCTTACAATGATTTGATGATTTGCCAGTCTACAATTCATAGCAATAGCCCTGGAATGCCACATGCCTCCAACTTTATGCCTTAGAAGGATTCAGAACTCGTCCTGTATCCCTAATCATGTCTTATAAAGGGCCAGTTAGGAATGAGAGACCTACCAACAGTTGCTTGAGTTTATCTAGTGTCAATCTTACTAAACATCAAGAAAGTCTACTTAATCTTAGCCTTGACTGTCATTTCCCCAAGCAGCTCCACACTGAAGGTAAAAGAATAGAAACTGAATACCTTATAGACCAATCTCTCACCCTGCAGCATGAAGGCAAGGTTACCCTCTCCCCAACCATTAGGGAGGAACTCGTTGGAGAAGCTGGGCACAATATGGGAAAGTGCCACAATCAAATCCTTATGAAGGATCTAAAACAAACTTGTGCTGTATCACCTTCTAAGGTATTCCACATATGCATCTATATGGAAAACTGTATTTCTTCAAATCCTTTTGACATATGGTCTTTCTTAATCTATTACCATGACCTCTTAAAGCCCTCCCATCTTTAATCAGGAGGTCTCTTCCATCAATGCAATCCAACTTTAGTGACCTGGACACTGTAATCATGTCACCTCTTTCTCTTTGATCTTTCAAAGTTGGCAGACCCAGTACTTTTAGTCTTTCCTTATATGGTTTATCTGCCAGGCTGGGGACCAGTTTGGTTGCTGCCCTTTGTATTCTCTCAATCTTGCTTATATCCTTCACTCTGTGTGGGGACCATACTACTGACACATATTCCAGTCTTGGATGTATCAGGGTTTTGATGAGCTTTTTCATCATCTCTTCATTCATATAATGGAGGGCCACTTTAATCAACTGCAGTAGTCCATATGTCTCTCCCACAGTCCTGCAGATATGTCTGTCAGGTGACATGTCTTTTATCAAGAATCCCAAGTCTTTCTCATCTTTTACTTTTGTAATGGGTTTGTTTCCCAAGGAATAGTTTAAGGATGGCCTTTTGCTGCTATTGCCCATTTCCAGTATTTTGCATTTTTTGGTATTGAACTTCATTTCCCATTCTTGGTTCCATGCAAAAATAGTATCTAGATCTTTTTGCAATATTCTACCATCCTCCTCATTTTTCACTCTTATGATTTTTGCATCATCTGCAAACATGTTAGCATATATATATATACACACACACACTTCAACGAACGGATGCCTTAGAAGACGTTCTGAAGAAAAGTGAAGTTTCGTGGATCCCAAAGCAAAGGAAGTGCCTATTGTATTTACAGGGTGGGGGGGAAATTGCTCGTGGGGTAGTGGGAAAGTAGGGAAAGAGGAGAAGGGGAGGGATTGCTGGGGAAATGGAAGGAAATGAGGAAGGAAAAGACTTGGCCCAGGCAGACAGGCAAAAGGTAAACAAACGGCCCCCCGACCAGCTGAGTGACGACGAAATGTCTAATAAAAATGTAAAGATTAGAAGTATAGATAAGAGCAATACAGTAGAAAGTGATGAGAATATTTTCCAGGGATTTAAAGAGGGTGGGGGGGGGACCCCCCCCCAATGACAAGACTAGAAGAGAAGGTCGATAAGATGATCGAGGACTTGGAGTGTAGGTTCGGTCATGTTAACAACATTGTACAGAGGGTTGAAAAATTGGAAGAACTAGAGAAGGCGAACAAAAACTTAACTAAGGAAATAGAAGACCTAAAAAGACAGTTAAAAGAAGTAAAAAAGGAGAATGAAGAGTTAAAGATGAATAATAAAGAAAACAGAGAGGGATGGAAGGCAATTCAAGAAAACAATAAAGTTGCATTTACTGACAATTAAACAGCAAATGAGAGAACAAACCGAAGACTCATTTATTAAAGTGATGAGACAGAAGGAGAATATAGTAAGAGACTTAGCTGATAAAAAGAAATGTATAATTATATTAGGAATGGAAGAGAAACATAACCCAGATAGAACCTCAAGAACCAATGAGGAAAATGAAAAAGTAAGCAGTTTACTAAAATTAGTTCAGGAAGATGAACCAGAAATTATGAATGAAATTGAGGAAAAATTCAGGCTCGGAAAGTATAGTACAGATAAGACCAGACCAATTAAGATTAAATTCAGGTCACAAACGACGGCAGAGAATATCTTATCCAAAACATGGAAACTAGCAACAAGTGAACAATATAAAAAGGTATGGATAAAAAGGGAAATGAATAAAGAGGAAAGAGAGGAAGAAAAGCAGAAAAGACTTGAAGCTAAGAAAAAAAACGAGAGCAGAACGGAGTCAGAAAAAGAGAGATTCTATTGGAGAGTAGTGAATATGAAACTAAGACAGTTCGACATACAAGCGAAAAACAAAAGGGAAAAAGAGAACACAATGGAAGTGGCAGAAAACTAAGAGTGTCTTACACAAATATAGATGGATTAATAACAGGATTGAATGAGCTGAATGATTATTTGAAAGAAAAAGAACCGGACATAATGGGAATTGTAGAAACAAAATTAAAAGGCCCACTACCACCCAACAGTGTAGGACATGATGCATATAAATATTGGATTAGAAACAGAGAGAAAAAGCAAGGGGGTGGAGTTATGTTCCTGACTAAGAAGGATATAAACATGAGGGGTGTCATATATGGAAAGAATACAGTAGAGATGATTATGATAGAAGTGGAAGACAGAGATAAGAAGAGCAGAAAGTTTGTGATAAATTATGTGCCTCCGAAAACAGCCTCATGGGAGGAGAGTGAACATAAAAGTATGTTAGAGGACACAAAGATAACATTAAATAAAATAATGGAAGATGGAGGAAGAATAGTTATGATGGGCAACTTTAATTGCAAAGAAATCTGCTGGGAAGAAATGACAGTACAGGGTGGAGACGGCTCATGGGGAAATGCTCTACTTGAGATGATTACTGACCATACAATGACACTATGGATACATGAGAACTCAAGGTATAGAAATGAATAAGAACCATCGAGACTAGTCTTAATAATTACATCTGAACCTAGAATAGTGGACAAGATTGAATATAAAACACCAATAAGTAAAAGTGACCACATATTGATTGAACTGGAACTTAATGAAGAAAAATATATGAAAAGAAACGAACAATATAGAAAAGGAAGAATGATGTATGAAAAAAACAAACTTTGATAAAATAAGAGAATTCTTCCAACAAGAAAACTGGGAAGAAATATACAAAGAAGAAACATCAGTGGAAGAGAAATGGAATATTTTGACAAAATTTGGTAAAGGAGTGGAAAAGAAAAAACAAGAAAAAGGAAATGTAAGATGTTGGTACAACAAAAGATGTAGCGAGTTAAAAGACAAAAGGGACAAAGCCTGGACCAGATGGAAAAAAGACAGAAGACCTGAGAAATGGAAGATATATACCGGTTATAGAAATGAATATGTACAAACGTGCAGAGAGGAAAAGAGAAACTATGAAAAAGATGTCATAGAAAAGTGTAAAGATCAACGAAAACTATTCTACAGATTTGTAAACAATAAACTGAAAAACAAACAAGACTTGGAGAAATTAAGACAAGGGGGAGTTGAATACACTGAGGAAATGGAAATGGCGGAAATTATGAACAAACATTTTAAATCAGTGTTTACAAGGGAGAACATACAACCTGAAGAGATTGAATGGAAAGAGAAAGTCCCCCCTATGGAAGAAATAGAAGTAACAAAGAATGAAATATTGACACACTTGAGTAATCTTGATGTCAGAAAATCGCATGGACCAGATGAAATAGCAAACTGGATTCTGAAAGAATGCAGGAATGAACTGGCAGACAAAATACATAGCATACTAAACAGTTCCTTGAAAGAAGGAAAAGTTCCAGAAGATTGGAAAAAAGCAAATATAGTACCTATATATAAAGGAGGAAATAAAGAAGAACCTACAAACTATAGACCAGTCTCTCTAACAAGTACAATAGCAAAAATTTGTGAAAGAATTATCAAAAGTAATTGGGTAAAATATTTAGAAAAAAACGTGTTAAATCCAAGGCAATTTGGATTCAGACAAGGATGATCATGCGACACCAATTTAATATGTTTCTATTCAAGGCTAATAGATATAATACAAGAAAGAGATGGATGGGTGGACTGTGCATTTCTAGACCTAAAGAAAGCTTTTGACAAAGTACCACATAAGAAGTTGCTTAAGAAATTAGAAACTGAAGGAGGAATACAGGGCAAACTGCTAAATTGGATGGAAGACTTTTTGCAAGAAAGAAAAATGAGAGTAGTGATAAGAGACCAGCACTCAAAATGGGATAAAGTAATAAGCGGTGTTCCGCAGGGAACAGTACTGGCCTCAATAATGTTTGCTATATATATTAATGATATGGATGAAGGAATTGAAAGCTATATGAGCTTCTTTGCAGATGATGCAAAACTACTAAAAAGAGTGAAAACAGAAGAAGATTGTGAATCACTACAGAGAGATCTAAATAAAGTACAGGAATGGAGTAGGAAGTGGGAGATGGAGTTCAATACAAAAAAGTGCAGTATAATGGAATTTGGAAAAAGCAAAAACAGAATAACAGGATCATATAATTTGGGAGAAGAAGGAATAAAAAAGTAGAAAATGAGAAGGACCTGGGAGTCATTGTTATGAATAATATGTCACCTGAGAAACATATAAATAAGATTTTTGGAGAAACCTATAATTTAATAAGAACAATCAAAGTTGCATTCACATACCTGGATGAAGAAATGGTGAAGAAAATCCTAATCACCCTGATAAGACCAAGATTGGAATATGCAGCAACGATATGGTCACCAAGTACAAAAAAAATGTATAAAAAAACTTGAAAGAATACAAAGAGCAATTACAAAATTGGCACCAACACTCTCAAAACTATCATATGAAGAGAGACTAGAAAAACTTGAACTACAGACACTAGAGCAAAGAAGGGAGAGAGGAGATTTGATAGCTATTTACAGAATCATGAAAGGCATGGAAATTACTGATAGAGAGAATCTGATAAAATGGGATGACAGAAATACAAGAGGACACGGAAAGAAAATAAAAAAAGACAGCTATAGAAGAGATTTGAAAAAGAACAGCTTTCCTCACAGAGTAATAGACAGTTGGAACAAGTTAGATGAGAAAGTGGTGTGTGCAAAAACAATACATGAATTTAAAAATAGTTTAGATAAAATGAGATATGAAGATGGGACCCCACGAGCATAGCTCCCCTTCCCGTAAAATACAACTAGGTAAATACACACACACACACACACACAATTTGGGAGTAATTATCACAAACGACTTGCCCTATGAGAAACAGATTAACAAAATTGTCGGGGAGACTCACAACTTACTAAGATATAAAAAAGTCGTATTTGCATACTTGGACGAAGACATGATAAAAAAAATATTGGTTACATTGATAAGGCCTAGACTAGAGTATGCGGCGACATTGTGGTCCCCCAGTACCAAAAAGAATATAAAGAAAATAGAAAGAATCCAAAGAGCAGCTACAAAAATGGCACCTACACTTGCAAACTTATCATACGAAGAAAGATTGGCTAAACTGGAGTTACCGACACTGGAGCAAAGAAGAGAGAGAGGTGACCTATTGACCATCTACAGAATCATGAAAGGCACAGAGATTCTTGATAGAGAGGACTTACTTTACTGGGACAAGAGAAACACGAGGACATGGAAAGAAAATAAAAAAACAGCAGAAGAGAACTGAAGAAAAACAGTTTTCCACATAGAGTTTTGGACACTTGGAACAAACTGGATAATGAAATAGTATGCACAAAAACCATTCATGAGTTTAAAAGCAAACTAGACACTGCGAGATACAATGGCGGGACACCACGAGCATAGCTCCCCTTCCCGCAAAATACAACTAGGTAAATACACATGTATATACATATGCCAAAGGCTTTTTCCCCCTTACAAGGGAGGTAGCCAAAAAATAAAGGCATAGAAACCACTCCCACCCATTCCATCCCCTACATACTCCACTCCCCTCTACCCTCTTCCCTCCCTCTTATCTTGGCACCTCCTGGATGATGGGTCATCCCTACATCTTGTCCACTGCCCTGGGTCAGAAGCAGTGTTGCAAGACACAGCACATCCACAGCAAGGCTGCTTCATTAAATTGGCAACCCCTCCTCTCCGGCCCCTCATATATATAGAGTTGAGGTGGCAAATGAATTTTTAAAGCTAGAATATGAAGTTTTATTCAGTACTAGGTGTTTTTACCTCAAGGACCTTCTTCAATGGACTGATGATAAAAGAAAATGTCAAACCTAATTGCTAAACTGAAATGAAGCCCACAGAAAACTGAAAAAAAGCTCTGTAAGCAGCATACATTGCCACTGAAAATACCACCAATTCCCAAGGTGGGATTATGTCTTGGGCATAAATGTCTCATAGATGGTGGTTGGTGAGTAAGGAATAAAGGGACCAAGGTGAGGTCCAGCAAGATCATCAGTTCATGACTGATGAATTAAAGTTGTTGACAGGTTTGAAGTGTTAACCTATCATCAGTCCACTGAAGAAGGCCCAAGAGGATGGAGAGGGGCAATCGCCAATTAAATAAAGCAGCCTTGCTGTGGATGTACTGTGTCTTGCTGTATTGTGTTTGGCCCAGGGCAGTTGGTGGATGCAGGGATGACCCGTCATCCATGAGGAGATGAAATGGGAGGGGTGGAAGGGAATGGTGGGAGTAAAATGGGTGGGAAAAGTCATGTGCCTCTGACTTGGCTACCTCCCTTGTAAGGGAAGAAAAAAAACTCCATATATAGATGGATATAAATTGTTTTCCAGATAGTTGGAATTTTATTGTACAACCATGAGTGGTTGTTGTTGTTGTTGTCGTTCCCTAGACTGTCTGTCCGAGCAGTCCCGTCTCCCCAAGGAAGGCCACAGCCGAAACTGGGTTTTCCCACAAATCCTTTATAGAGTGTATGTTGTGTTGTTTGCGTGCATGATTGTGTATAATGCAGTCTTCCATTATGTGTTGTATGGTATGGGGTGAAGTGTTACATCCTGGGCAGCTGTTCACAACACGGTCGTCCAGCCTCTTCTGGTAGCTTAGAAGTGCTGGGTGGTGACCGCATCGCAGTCTGGCCAAGTGGACTCTGTCCTTACGTGGGAGAGAGGATTCAGAAGGGTGGATATCAGGGGGTCTGGCATGTAGCAGTGTGTTGTCTTTCAGTGTGTTAATGGAGCGGTGAGTGATATGATTATGAATATGTTTCCGGAGGCTGGTATTTGGTGGTTGTGGAGGAAGAGAAGAGAGTATCTGTGTGTAATAAAGGTCTATGGGTGTAGTTTTAATGTTTCTTGGTGTGTGTGGGTGTTCTGCTATGTAGTGTAGCGGGTGTGATGTGTTTGTGGTGGCTGCAGCAAGTGTTTGTGTGCCTCTCATGTCGAGGTGGTCCTTGACTTTGAGGACTTTTGTTTCATGGTGTAAATGGTCTGTAGGTGATGTATTTGTGCAGCCTGTAATTGTTTTTAGGGCTTTGTTTTGTATGATTTGAAGGGTGTTGTGGTGTGTCTCACTGAGATTAGGATCCAATCAGCAGCAACTACCCCTGGCCATCAGCTCTACCATGAGTGGTTGAAGACATTAGTTAAGGCTTTTATTGCATTTGGGCTAATGTGTTTCAGGAAGCCAGGTAAATGGTCTGATACCTATATGAGTTTATGGCAATGAGAAAGATGTGTAACAGAAAAACATGTTGAAATGAGATGTTGCACATGTGTAGCAGAAAAATATGTTGAAATGAGATGTTGCATATGTGTAGGAGAAAAATGTATCAAAATGAGACCTTGCTTGATAGAATTTATTGATTACATAAAGAATGTACTTGCAGTTATGTATTTAGTATTCTGTCAGTGGTAATCAGTGCTTCTATTCTTGGGGACAATATTGTACCAAAGATGAGGAATCACTGAGATGGTAAAGGAGAACAGAAATTTTTAGAATTATAGATTAGTTATAGGAATTAGTTATAGTTAGGAATATTAGAAAAATTAGTTATAGGTAGAAATATTAGTTATACATATACCAATGGCTTTTTCC
Organism: Oratosquilla oratoria; assembly: GCF_046742065.1. Taxonomy (NCBI): domain Eukaryota; kingdom Metazoa; phylum Arthropoda; class Malacostraca; order Stomatopoda; family Squillidae; genus Oratosquilla; species Oratosquilla oratoria. The sequence continues at coordinate 129,377,502 of NC_134777.1, forward strand.
CCCTTACAAGGGAGGTAGCGAAAGTCAAAGGCATAAATCCACTTGCATTTCATCCCCACATACTCCACTCCCATTCACCACCCCTCCCTCTTTTCTTGGCTCCTTCTGGATGACAGGTCATCCCTGCATCTTGTCCACTGCCCTGGGTCAGAAGCATTGTAAGACACAGCACATCCATAGCAAGATCACTTCATTTAATTGTCAGCCCCTCTCTGTCCCCTCATGCAGAAAAAAGAGAAAATGGGGATAAATCCCTTCAGGTTGCATCAAAACATCGTTCACACATACTCCCTCACTCCCATCCCCCACCCACTCTCTTCCATGCATCAGAGCATCATCCATACACTAACATTCTCCACTCATCCCTATCTTCTGTCTTCTCCCATCCTCAACAGACATTTCCCTCTTTCCCAAAGCCCCTTTTACCCCATCCATCCATCTCATCCTTGGTCATCCCCTCATGTTCACTCCTACTTCTGCCTTCCACACCTCTTTTTCTAATTTTCACTCATTCTTTCCATGTGTCCAAACCATCCCAATGCTCTTTTATAAACCCTATCTCCTAACTCCCTTTCCACCCCAGTTCTCTTCACCTTATCGTTTCTCACTCTATCCAGCTAGTGACCCCTACCATCTCAGGCATTTCATCTTAAACACATTTAAACTCTTCTCTTCCTCTCTTCTGTTTCATGTTTCTGCCCCATACAGTGCTGTTGCCACAATCACTCCTTCATACAATCTCCTTATATCATCCATTCCCAAATGTCTATTTCTTATTACACTTTTTAATCCCCCAAGGCATTTATTTGCTTCTCTCAATCTACATTCTACCTCCACCCCTACTCCTCCCTTTCCTGCCACATTTGCACTTAAGTATTTAAACTTTCCACTTCCTCCAGTCTATCTCCCCCAATACTTCCAATTTGCCACCATATTCTCCCCTTGTACATCTAATCACCTTTTACCCACATTTATCTTCAACTTCCTTCTTTTGCACACCTTCCCAAACTCTGTCACAAACATCCTTAATCCCTCCTCTGATCCTGCTACAAGTGCAGTGTTGTCAGTAAACAACACCTGGCTTATCTCCCCTTTTTCTCCATTTTCTTTAGCCATCTCCAATCCCTGGCCCAGTACCCTTGTGTTTACCTCTTGCACCACCCCATCCATGTATAGATTGAACAGCCAGGGCGACATAACACATCCCTGGAGAAGTCTCACCTTTACCTCAAACCACTCGCTCTCTCCTTTCTAATTCTAACACAGGCTCTACTACTCTCATAAAAACTCTTGCTGCGCTTAACCACTTTCCTCCTATCCCATATATCTGCAATACCTTCCACAGTGCCTTCCTGTCTACCCTGTCATAAGCCTTTTCCAAATCCATAAAGGCCAAAAAAAAAAACATCCTTACCTTTTCCTGAAATTTCTCGCATATCTGCCGTACCACAAAAATCTGATCCACACAACCCCCACCTGTCCTAAACCCACACTATTCCTCACCAATTACTCCCTCCCATAAGCCTTCCCAACTACACTCAATAAACTGATCCCTCTGAAACTACTACACTCACATTTGTCCCCTTTTCCCTTTTAAAGCAGAACTATACAGGTACTCCTCCAGTCCTCCAGCACTCTACCCTCTTTTAGACAAACATTAAACAACCTCACCAGCCAATGCACCATCACTGTACGTCCCTTTTTTAGCCACTCTGCATGACACCCATCCAGCCCAGGTGCCTTACCTGCTCTCATCATTTTAATAACTGCTTTCACCTCATCTTTCCTTATTTCTCCATTTTCCTCATTCATCACTGTTTTTTTGTTTTAGTGCTTCCCACTGCAACTACCTTTCCCTTCCTATCCTCCTTCACATTTAGCAACTCCCAAAAATATTCTGCCCGTCTTCCTCTTAGTGCCATCTCTTCCATTATCATCTCTCCATCTGCACCTTTTACCTTGTCTTCTCTACTTGATTCGCCTCCTATTTCTCTCTTAATTTCCCCCCAAAACATCTTTTTATTACTTTAATTTTTTTTTTGTCATACTCTTATCCCATTTCACATCTGCTCCCCATTTTGCTTCCTTTATCTTATGCTTTACTTCTCTTTTCTTTGTACCTCTCATCCTATTTTGTAACCAATCTGTGAATGTTCATTTCTTCTCTTCTACAATCTTCTTTGCTTCCTCATCCTACCATTCACTACCCTTCCTTCTATTTGCTCTCATCCTCCTTGTTCCACGCAAAATCTTTGCACACCTTGTCACTCCCTCCTTGAAACATCCCCATTCCTTCTCCACTCCTAGTTCTACTATATCCTTCACTCCCTCCCACTCTTCTCTCAGCTTCTTCTTGTACTCCTCTTTTTCTTTCTTATTTAAGCAGTTTACTGTAGGCACCTCCCTACCTTCTGTCCTTTTCCTCTTTCTCCTATCCTCCACTCTCAACTTACTTTCCACCAAAAAATGATCTGATATTCCCCCACTCTCTCCCCTTAGAACATGTACATCCAAAACTCTTCCTACTCCTCTGGTTACCACTGTATAGTTCATTAAAGCTCTATCAACCACCCTCTCCCATGTGTACTTATGCTTGACTTTCTTCCTAAACACTGTATTTGCTATCATCAACTCTTTAGACACATCTCCATGATCTTCTCTCCAGGAATAGAAGTTATAAGTGATAATTTTTTAGTGTAGATTAATCTTGAACATAAAAGAATGGTGCATGACTGGTGTGTAGAAATGTATTTGAAGTCCCAAAGATATAGACTATTGGGTCCTGCTACAACAGTGTTATGTCTTGCTACATTGCCTTTGACCTGAACAGTGTGGCATAGGAAAGGGATGACTCATCATCCATGAGATGCTAAAATGGGAGAAAAAACAAGTAAGTTTTGGATGGTTTTAAGCTGGAGTGCATTGAACTGGCCAACCAACCTCCCTTATAAGGGGGAAAAGCCCTTTGCTATAAACGTATATAATAAAACTTATGCAGCCAATACTCCTTATGAGGTTATTTAATTTACATTTGTAGTTATGTAATTTTGATTTTAATGCTTTGCTCTCTTTTTCAGATATGATCACAAAATGTTCGCTGCTATTTCTTCTTGTCTTCACAAAGATTTTGTTAGTTTGTGCAGTTGATCCTCCAAGCCCAAAATGGCCAATTGACTTTGGTGATGTTCTGGCAGTGATTCTTACTGGATGCATATTTGTTTTTGGTCTGCTTGCATGTCTTGGCATGTTTGCAAGAAGGCATTCCTGATATAGGTGAAACTAAGAATATTACACCCTTTCAACCTATGGTCCTATACTTAACAGAGAATTGGCTAACATTAGTTGAAACTGAATCCTTCAAGGGAGTCATCTGGTCATAGGTTTTAGTTGAGACAATTTTGTCTTGTGATATGGCCCAAGGTAATGAAGTTGTTTGTTGTTAGCTTGAACAAAATATGTCAAGAGCATTATGGGTTGAAAGGGGTTAGAAAAGTAAGTTGAAAGTGAAGAATGTAAAGAAATATTTTTAGTACGCAGTAATGGTTTGTGAATAGATGTAGTAACATATACTTTTTTTTTTTTTTTTTTTTTTTTTTTGTAAAAATTCATGTTAAACCTATCGATTATGTCATTAGGAAAATATCTTTGTAAATGAAGACCATATTTCACAGGCTACACAAAATCTTTACATACTCGTATATTTATATTTACCAAGGGCTTTTTTCTCCTTACCAGGGAGGTAACCAAAGTCAAAGGCTTAAATCCACACCCACCCATTCAAAAATGGACTGATAAACCATAATATCCCAAGAATTATATGGTTCCAAAGGTGTCTCTTGTTTGAAATTATTAGGATATATTCACATTTTTTATATGTATAAAGTCATGAATGTTGAATGGATTTACTTTTGACAGCTCTTTGGGTAGATAATGACTTTCCAGATGCTTTGAGAGGTCAGTGCATACACTTGAATAATTTCACTTCTAAAGTGTGCAATACCTATTTAGTGTAAGAAAATTCATTAAAGATGTGCCTTTCTTCTTATTTATTACTCAACCTTATTGAACCCCTTCCTTACTGAATGTCAGCAGGCAGATTAAAAGCATAAGAGCCCTTCACTAGTTTAAACTCTTGTATACTGTAGAGATATATAGAGTTTGGCAGCAAGCAGAATAAAAGGAGAAGAACCCTTTAGTATGGAAAGGGTCAAGTTTGTACCATGCAGTCTTTTAATATTTACTTAGTGAAATTGATCAATACTTTCCTGAAGTATACAACAATAGTACATATTAAAATGTTGACCAGTGAATTATGTTTATGATAAAGGACCCATACCAAAAGAAGCTAGTGGTTGATATGAGACAGAAAGCTGATTCACTAACAATACCTGTGTTGATCATCAGGTTGATATATAATTTTGTATTTGTAATTTTTTATAAAGAAGTAGGTTGTGGAAGATCACACATTTACACTTCTTTATACCATGGTATAAAATAGTAAAAGTGAACTTTCTGTATTATTTCAGTTATTGTGCATTATTCTTCTTACCTCTCTCTTTATTCCTGTTTCACATAGCCCAATGTTATAAGAATACCTTCCTTTCATTATTTCAGTAATTTTTTCTTCTTGTTCAGTGTAGATAGGTTTTTAGTTGCTGTCTTGATCATCTTATTTCATCTAACTTTCTTATTTTGATTCACATTCTGGATCATTTAGGGGTTGTCAGTCCATTCCTAGGTACAGTTTGCATTTCCTGAGCTGTATTCTTGATTGTGGGCTAGCTAAGCCTATCACAACTAGAGTTTTGGTCCATTGTCCCCTATTGAGTATTCAGAACAATCCATTTTCATAGAATTTCTCCATCCACCACCTGGAGGACATGTTAGGAATTTAGGGCAAAACCCAAGTGCTAGGATCTACAAAGATCATTCTATGCTAAGGAAATATCTGTGAGGGAACATTGCAGCCCTGCAGCAGCTGACACTGTTCCTCAAGCCCTCCCACAGATCTTTCTAGGATGAAATTTTGGAATGTATTGGAGAAAACCTATACCCAGCACATCCTTTGGGTGGTGGGTGTTAAAATGTAGCCAAACTTACCATTCTCCTTCAGTCCTGTAATCACCCATGGTAAGCTCTCAGGTAGTCTCGATGTAGCCCCACTGTTTCCAGGCAGATACAATTTATCCAATAGAACTGTGTCCTAAGTCATTAATGCACATTAAGTAGTTAATTAATTTTAGTCTTGAATACAAATGCATGTTAAAAAAAATGCTTTTCTTTCAAGTGGTATTCTTTATTTTGTGAAAGCCTGCAGACCTTCACCCACACCATTACATAACAGACCCTCTCCCATCTTGTCATATCCCTGTTTACTACAGTCTTCATGTATGTGCTTGAATACTAGTCACTGGCAAAGTCTTCATCTAGATACACTTCCCACTTCATATGGACACCTTTCTAGATCCACTAATGCCAGTATTTGGTCCATAAATATCTACCGCTTCCTAACCAACTTGAGGAAGTTTATGATAAATTAATCAAGAACTGGAATCCTTATAAAAATATTAACAAAACCTTATCACTCGTGGTGTTAGCCATTTACAAAAAGGATTCCTTTTCCTTTTTCTGTAGCTGTACAACTCATCTGGATTTGGGTGATCATATACAGGAAATTTCCAACAAATATGCTTTGGTTATGTGTGCAAGGAATACATATGTGCACAAATATGTATGAATGCCCTACAAATCCTACATCAACAAAATATAAGCTAGTTTTGACGTACCATACTTCCCATAAACTTGTGCTATACCAGTATGACCTATGCTTAATTCTTTGAAATTGGAGACATTGCTTCAGGACTTTGTTACAGTACATCAATATGACCTTTGTTTGGGTACATGTTATTAATATAAAGGACCATTGATTGGTACCTGCTTATAGTGGTCCTGCAAAATGGATGGCAGAATCATGTTCCTGTTGCCCATTTTCAAAACCTGTCAACCCACCCTCACCTCCATGTGAAAGTGCAGCCTTGAGGGATTGGCACTTGGTCTCTGGACTGGACCCAAGATCTCTATCAACACCAGGTTTTCTCATAAGGAGATCTGACAAATGGTGACTGGACTCACCTCTATTACTTTCAGCCAGTGACATAGAAACAGTCACTCACTAATACAACACAGACAACAGTCCAATTTTTTTCTCAGAGATCTATGGGAAGGCCCACCATTGCCAGCCACTATGAGGCTGTGGGTTTTCGGTCAGTGAAACTCGACAGCAATCATTATTATTGTTATTAATATAATTTCCCCTACAGAGAATACTTTACCAATATAACATCACACAATTGTATGTTACATAGATTGTCCTTGAAGATGTGCACTTCCAACATGACCTCTGTGGATGACATACTATATTGGCTAAGATCTACCTGTATATGTCACATTTATTGGGTCATTTACTTGAGAGTATGCCACTGAGATACAACCTTACGAGGGGCAGCCAGTACTGATGCCCAGTGCTGTTTCTGATCTCCTCCTCGAACTGTAAACCCAAGGACAACCTTGCCTACATATTTATCACTCCTCTTGCCAGATCCTCCACTACTGCCACTGTCTCTTGGTCCACATGGATCATGTACATCCTTGTCAACATCGGGTAGTGCATCTCCACTATCCAACACATCAACTTCAAATGTAGGAGGCAGTGGTCGTGAACACACTGCCAAGATGAAGGTGACATGTTCAACCTGAAAAGAATATGGACGTAAGATTACGTTTAGAAAAAAAAATTGTGGTACACTTTCAGAGAAAGTAAGAGAAGAGATAGCTGTAAAACAAAAATCAATATTAACGATAATGAAAGTAAAGATCAATTGCAAAGTGAGATCATGCATATAATAATAATGATGCAAATTAGAGACACAAAATTGCAAGACTATACAAGTTAAAGATGATATGAATTATTTTAGAAAGGGATAGTGCAGAACAATAAGAAATTAAAAGGTGAAAGTTAGAAATGAAAAAGAAAAGCAGATGACCTAGCACAGTCAAACCTCGCTTAACAAGCATAAGTGGTTCACATAAGCAAAATAAAAAAAAATATTACTCTCTTAATGAGTGATGTTTTGTGATCCACATGCCCGAAACAAGGGGTCCTTTCTACCTAGCTAGCCATGAGTCGCAAGCTGCATCTTGTTACCCATGACTAGCTTGTTCCTGTCTGCTTCTTGGCCAGTGTTGCCACTGCTTGAAATTTTCTACTAGATCTTGGATTATTTACTTTGACCTTGGAGTCTTGAATTTTTTTTTTAAATCCAGTAAATTTTGTAGTTTTCAAGTAACTCAGCTGATTTCATAAAAAATATCCATTATCAGTCGAGACTATTATAGCAGTGAATGTAAAGGCCTGTCTACACGAGCGGGCCTGATCGGCGGGCTTGCCCGTTAACGGGCATATTTGACGGGCAAACGATCAAATTGCCCGAAAGGCCGCCGAGCGAAATCACTGAGCTGGTGCCCGGTAGCTGGAGTTTCTACCCTGCCAGACGCAAGATAATATCGTGAACCATATAATTTTCTTCTTTTTCTTCTTGAGACACACAGCTATTATCATAGAGCACAAAATCTTTTTCTTGACAATGCTAGGCACCATGGTTCTCGTACAGCACTCCACCCGCTACTGGCAACATCGTCGGGCAGGCCCAGCTGTTCATCACTTCGGTCGTGTGGACAACATTCACGGGCAGGCCCGCGAGAATTTGCCCGTTAACGGGCAAACCCGCCGATCAGGCCCGCTCGTGTAGACAGGCCTTTAAGGAATCTCCCTGACTCACTAAGTTTAAATCTTTTAGAAGCATTGCCACAACTGGCACTTTCTCTGAATTCTTTTTCACTAAAAAACTGTCTAGACATTTGTTTGTCTACACTTCAAAATTGGCAAAAATGCGACAGCATTACTATTAAATAAGCTTGTAGCACACACAGCCACTGCCTTATTAGTGTGATACTTCTTAACGTACGATGAAACAGTTTCCCATGCTTTAAGCATCTCGCTTATTGCACTGGAAGGTTGTTGCTCTGTTGAGGCTGTTACCTCCTTCACCCCTGACAAAATCTTCTCCACAACTTCTTGCTGTGAAACAGAATGCAATTCTATAAGCTCTTCAGTGATCAGCTCATGTCTATGCTCATCCACAAGTTTGTCGATGTTGTTATCTACCTCCAGCCCCAAGGTCTTGGCCAAAGACACAATCTCATCAACTACAGGCTCCACAGACACTGATTCAAACCCCTCAAAATCGCATTCAGTAATGTTGCCTGCCCAAAGCTTTTTCTAAGCCAAAATAAGGGTTCTTTTTGTGACCCCCCTCTCATAACTTGTTGATCATCTTGAGGCTGGCAAAGTTGCGGAAGTGGTCTTTCCAAAACTCTGAAAGTGAGATTGGTCTCCTCAGTCACCTCAAAACAATGCTCAAAGAGTACTTTAGTGCAGAGCTTCTTAAAGTTTGAGATGACCTGCGGGTCCATGGGCTGGAGTAAAGGAGTGGTGTTGGGAGGCAGGAACTGGATCTTGATGAATTTAAATTCATCAAGGATTACAAAGGATTACAAAGGCAAAGCATGCCGACAGGAGACCTTTTGATCCATATCTAGGTCGGATGCAAAAAAAAAAAAAAAAAAAAAAAAAAAAAAAAAAAAAAAAAAAAAAAAAAAAAAAAAAAAAAAAAATAAAAAAAAAAAACATATTAATAATAAATTAAAACTATAACAATGTAAATGACAATTAAAATACATAAATAAATGTATTGGTATAGTTGAATACAAACAAACAGGTAAATAGTAAATGATAATAAATTGACATATAACTAATAATAAATGAAAATCAGACAGACAAATTATAACAAAACAAAAACAAATAATATAACATAAATTATAATAATTACAGCATCTTACTTAGGTATTTATCTAAATGATTCTTAAAGCTTCGAACTGAACTACATTGCACTACCTGTGCAGGAAGTTTATTCCATTCATTAACTACACGGTTGGCAAAGTTGTTTCTACCTACTTCCAAATTGAATCTATTTCCGGACAGTTTGAGACCATTGTTTCTTGTCTGATTCTCATTCAATGTGAAAATTTGGTCACTTTTGATGTTGTCAATTCCCTTTAAAATCTTAAAGACCTGTATCAAGTCACCTCTGAGTCTACGCTTTTTTAGGGAAAACAGATTCATGTGCTTAAGTCGATTTTCGTATGATTTATTTTTGATATTTGGAATCAGTTTTGTGGCTCGCCGTTGTACTTTTTCCAGTCTGTCAATGTCTTTAATGAGATTCGGTGACCATACGGAAACAGCATATTCCAAATGTGGACGAACTAACGATTTATATAGCTTGTTAATGAGTGATGGACTTTTGAAATCAAAAGATCGCGCAATCAATCCCAGAATCTTATTTGCTTTCTCAGAGGCTGAAATACACTGCTTGGATGATTTGAGGTCGTTACTGATAATTACGCCGAGATCTTTTTCACTATCCACTTTTGTTAACGAATTTCCAAATAACTTGTAATCGTACTTGCTGTTATTTTTACCTATGTGCATTACCTTGCATTTACTTGTGTTAAATTTCATTAGCCACTTTTCAGACCATTGCTGTAATTTATCTAAATCTTCTTGAATATCTAATTGGTTTGAGTGATCATTTGCCACTCCGCACAGTTTTGTATCATCAGCAAATTTGGAAACAGTAGATTTTAGTCCATGGTCTATATCATTTATATATACTATGAATAGAAGTGGCCCAAGAACGGAACCCTGAGGAACTCCACTTGCAACACTTTTCCATCCAGAAGTTTTTCCATTTAAAACAACTCTCTGTTTTCGACCTTTCAACCAATTACTAGTCCAACCTAATAGGCTACCACTTATTCCATGCAAAGCTAATTTAGTAAGAAGTCTTTCGTGTGGGACGGTATCAAAAGCTTTTGCAAAGTCTAGATATATTAAATCTATATTGTTTCTTTTGTCAAAATTCGAGACAACTGTGTTGTAGAATTCGAGTAAGTTAGTCACGCAAGAACGTTTCCGTCTGAAACCATGTTGGCTATCATTTATCAAACGGTTACTTTCTAAATGATATTCGATAGCATCATCTTTTAGACCTGGAGGATGGGCAGTGTTGTCCATAACAAGCAAGACATGAAGTGGAAGACTCATCTCAAGTAAATATTTTTTTCACAGAAGGACCAAACACTTCATTGATCCAGTCAGTATAAAGGTCACGTGTCACCCAAGCCTTGCTGTTGGACCTCCACATCACACTTAGCCTGATCTTCTAGACTTTACATTTCTTGAAGGCTCATGGATTTTCTGAATGGTAAATGAGTAGTGGTTTCACTTTCAAATTGCTACTTGCATTGGTACAAAACAGCAGCGGTCTTTCATTTGTTTGTGGCTGCGCAGTGCATTATTCGACACTGTTATATAGGTTCACTTTGGCATCTTCCAGAAAAGACCCATCTTGTCACAATTAAAAACCTGCTGTGGCAGATAACCCTCAGAATCCACAAGCTTCCTAGAGTCACTGATGAAGTTCTCTACTGCCTTTGTGTCAGAGCTTGGTGCTTTGTTGTGCCTCACAATGCTGTGGATGCCAGTTCATTTAAATTAATTGAACTACCCACAACTTGCCTTCAATGCTTCTTCTTTGTCCATTGCTGCTGCTGGCATTTTCTTAATAAGGTCACCGAAAATTACATTTTGCCTTCTCACAAATGATGCCCTCATTAATAGTATTGCCTTGCATTTGCTTCTAGTTGATCCATATGAGAAGCAACCTTTCAACATCATCAAGAATACATGACTGTTGCATAGATAATCTTTTCACTCCTTTTGAAGCATCTGTCCTTAACCCCTTCCATACGGTGCCGCACACGTAGGCGTCATGGGGAGCGTGTGTATTCGCGAGGCTGCCATATCGGCGTCTTGATTATATTTATTGTAGTCGCCCCTCCATAATGACATTCTTTCTAATTCTTTTGTAATCGCATTTTCTATGGTTATCAAAATTCACGGGTGAAGAGAGAACGATCGATATAAGCGGTGACTATATTTTATGATGCGAGTATTATTACGACACGTCGTACAGCTGGCATTGGCTGCTGCCACCGAGATCTAAGTCCATGACGCCTACGTGTGCGGCACCGTATGGAAGGGGTTAATCTTGTTCTTGAGGATAGTGCAAATTGTTGGTGTAGTTCAATTGCATGTGTGTGCTAGGTCAGTCATGCTCACACTTTGTTCTCATTTCTCAGTGATTTCACTTTTCATTTCTATGGTGATCTGTCTTCTCATGTCCTGTCTTCTTGTGGTTTTTTCTTTGGGGACATTCTTGCAAGTGTCATTAAACTTTGCACAGAAAAAAATAAATCACAATGCATCTGAACACAAGCTTGGTAAATGCTGGCAGAACAAGTGCTAAATACAGACTTATAGCTGAGCTTCCTGATAATACAAAGAGAATGTTCACTCGCTATATGTATGATACATGTCCAGCTCTCATCATTGGCTTCATACTGAACATAGATAACATTTGTTTAATTTCCAATTGTTTCATGGTCCATTTAGTTACCACAATGCAATTAATACAATATACATACATATACCAAAGGCTTTTTCCCCTTTACATGGGAGGTAGCCAAAAAACAAGGCATAGAAACCACTCCCACCCATTCCATCCCCTACATACTCCACTCCTCTCTACCCTCTTCCCTCCCTCTTATCTTGGCACCTCCTAGATGACAAGTCATCCCTGCATCTTGTCCACTGCCATGGGTCAGAAGCAGTGTTGCAAGACGAAGCACATCCACAGCAAGGCTGCTTCATTAAATCAGTGACCCCCCTTTCTGTCCCTTCATGCAGAAAAGAAGATAGTGAGAAATCCCTTCGGGCTGCGGCAATTTATTTCTCATACTGCCTCACCCCCCATCCCCCACCCACTCCCCCTCATGCATCACAGCACCATCCATTTACAACCCTTCTCCATTCACCCCTGTCTTCTGTCCTTTCCCATCCTACCTCATCAGACATTTCCCTTTTCCCCAATGCCCCTTTTACTCCATCCGTCCATCTCATCCTAGGTCACCCCCTCATGGTCACTCCTTCTCCACCTCTGCCTTCCACACCTCTTTTACTAGTCTTTCTTCACTCATTCTTTCCACGTGTCCAAACCATCCCAATACTCTTTCATCAACCCTATCTCCCAACTCCCTTTCCACCCCTGTTCTCCTCACCTCCTCATTTCTCACTCTATCTAGCCTGGTAACCCCTATCATACTTCTCAGGCATTTCATCTCAAACACATTCAAACTCCTCTCTTCCTCTCTTATGTTCCATGTTTTTGCCACATACAGTGCTGTTGGCACAATCAGTCCTTCATACAATCTCCTCTTAGCATCCATTCCCAGATGTCTATTTCTCATTACACTTTTTAATCCACCAAGGCATTTACTTGCTTCTCTCAATCTACATTCTACCTCATCCTCCTTTCCTTTCACATTTGCACCCAAGTATCTAAAACTATCCACTTCCAGTCTCTCTCCCTTAATACTCACTTCCAGTCTGCTGCCACTTTCTCCCCTTGTACATCTCATCACCTTACTTTTACCCATATTTGTCTTCAACTTCCTTCTTTTGCACACCTTCCCAAACTCTGTCACCAACTTCCTTAATCCCTCCTCTGATCCTGCCACAAGTGCAGTGTTGTCAGCAAACAACAACTGGCTTATCTTCCACTTTTCTCCATTTTCTTTATCTCCAATCCCTGACCCACTACCTTTGTATTTACCTCTTGCACCACCCCATTCATGTATAAATTGAACAGCCGGGATGACATAACATATCCCTGACGAAGTCCTATCCTTACCTCAAACTACTCAATCTTTCCATTTCTAATCCTAACACAAGCACTACTACTATCGTAAAAACTCTTGACTGCTCCTAACAGCTTTCCTCCTATCCCACATATCTGTAATACCTCCCACAGTGCCTTCCCGTCTACCCTGTCATAAGCCTTTTCCAAATCCATAAAACCCCATAATACATCCTTACCTTTTCCTATAGCTTTCTCACATATCTGTCTTACCACAAAAATCTGATCCATGCAACCCCTGCCTGTCCTAAACCCACACTGTTCCTCACCAATTACTCCCTCTGTTCCTCTCCTAATCCTCTCAATCAAGACCCTCCCATAAGCCTTCCCAACTACACTTAACAAGCTGATCCCTCTGAAACTACTACACTCACACTTGTCCCCCTTTCCCATGTAAAATAGAAATATACAGGCAGTCCTCCGACACTACCCTCTCTTAAACAAAGACTAAATAACTTTACCAGCCAGTCCACCATCACTGTACCTCCTTTTTTTCAGACATTCTGCATGGCATCCATCCAACCCAGGTGCCTTACCTGCTCTCATCATCTTAACAGCTGCCTTCACTTCATTTTTCCTTATTTCTCCTCCATTTTCCTCACTCATCACAGTCATTTTCTTTGTGCTTCCCACTGCAACTACCTTTCCCTCTCTATCCTCCTTCACATTTAGCAACTCCCTAAAATACTCTGCCCACCTTCCTCTCACTGCCTTCTCTTCCATTATAATCTCTCCATCTGCACCTTTTACCTTTTCTTCTCTTCTTGATTCACCTCCTCTTCCTCTCTTAATTTCTTTCCAAAACATTTTTTTTATTACTTGCAAAAGTTTGTGCCATACTCTTACCCCATTTCACATCTGCTCTCCTCTTTGCCTCCTTTATCTTATACTTTACTTCTCTTCTCTTTATTTTGTACCCCTCATATGGTTCCCTTGTCCTAATTTGTAACCAATCTATGAAAGCCTGCTTCTTCTCTTCTACACCCTTCTTTGCTTCCTCATCCCACCACTCATTACCCTTCTTTCTATTTCCTCCCATCCTCCTTGTTCCACACACCATCTTTTCACACTTTATGACTCCCTCCTTGAACCAGCCCCATTCCTCCACTCCTAGTTCTACTCTATCCTTTACTCCCTCCCACTCCTCTCTCAGCTTCTTGTACTCCTTTTCTCTCTCATTTAAGCAGTTCACTCTAAGTACCTCCCTACCTTCTGCCCTTTTCCTCTTTACCTATCCTCCACTCTCAACTTACCTTCCAGAAAATTATCTGATATTCCCCCACTCTCTCCCCTTAGAACATGTACATCCTTAACTCTTCCTACTATACTCCTGGTTACCACTACATAGTCCATTACTGCTCTATATATCACCCTTCTATCCATCACCCTCTCCCATGTGTACTTATGCTTGACTTTCTTCCTAAACACTGTATTTGCTATCATCAACTCTCTTTCGAGACGCATCTCCACCATCAACTCTCCACTATGATTTTTCCTGGAACTCCATATTTCTCAATCACTCCATCTATTTTTTCATTTCGTACCCTAGCATTAAGGTCTCCCAATACAATTACATTGACATTTCTCCCTAATCCCTCTATGCACTCATTTAAATCCATCCAAAAAGCCTCCCTTTCCTTTACACTTCTCTCACTACCAGGCCCATATGCACTTACAAAAACCCATATCTCCCTTCCCAGCTTCACCTTCATCCACATTAACCTTAAAGAAACTCCTACTCAATTACTCGCTTACCTATCTCTTCACTTACTAGTATAGCTGCCCCTTCTCTCCCTTGTCCTCTCTTCAGTCCTGAGAACCTCCCAGCTACACTCCCAAACTCACACTCACCCTTCCCTTTCATCTTAGTTTCACTAAGATTATAGATAACACATCCATCTTTCTTTTCACAAACATACTACCTGTTTCTTCCCTTTTACTCTCATCTGTACCACATCCACACACATTAAAATACTCAAACTATAGGGTACTGGTTGGAAAACTAAATCCTCTTATGCCTTTACTTTTTTTAGGAATGTCCCCTTTGTGGCTACAGGTAGCAGTATTCCTAGTCCTATCCCTGTCCCGTTTTTTGTCGCCTCATACAACTCAATTGGGAAGAAATGGTACAGGACAGTAACAAGGGGTGGGGGACAGCATAACAGAGGGACAGTTGCAGTATAATAAAAGTGTCATCATTTCTCTATGAACAGAGACTTCCTCTATCACAGACAAAATGATGTGTGGCTCTGGTCCATAGGGGCACACCATATAGACCCTAAAGTATCAGATGCATGTTACTTTGTCACAATAACATGCAGCCAATACCCCAAAATTGTTGGAAAATATCCAGAATCTGCAGAAAATTTTATTACAAAAACATGTTTTCTATTGTTTTGGACAATTCTAAGATGCTTCTATATTTTCATTAAAAAAAATTGCCTTTTTGAGTTATGCACCCCCTACAATTATGCCAGTAAAATATTAAGAATTTCAAAATAGAAACGGGGATTCATACCATTGTGGATGATTCTACAACACTAGTTCTATGGAATTTCTGTTAGAGATGTTGCATTTTTGAGGTATGCCACCCTCACCCCCTTCACAATTTTGGGAGTGAGAGCCTGGGAGCTGGGAATCAGGGGTTCTGGGTGGGGAAGTAAAAGATGAGTGGGTAATTCTAATCTAACCAACTAAATCAGTGTTTTCTCGATATGGGCTGTATGCCTCATAGGTGGGCAATATGATTTTTAAGGGGGGCAACTGAGGAAGTCTGGGTCAAAAACTTTTATATTTATTTTATTAAATTTGTTTTGTTTTTTATTTTTCATTGAAGCCTTGTTCTTTTGAAGTGGCCAAGGTTATAAGCTTTTTCAGCTGAAGGGGAGTTTATTTTTCAAATGATAAGATTTGTATATCACCACATGGGGGGCATCAGGATTTTAAAGGTGATTAGGTGAGGCATAATGGCCAAAAAAGGTTGAGAACCACAGAACTAACCCTAGCATTAGAGGCACCATGTTCAAACTAAAGGTGGTAATCACAGCCCTGCAGGATAAACATTAATTGGCAGAGTCCCGTGATACTCATGGTTACATATGATTGGCTAGAAAGAAAATAGGCATAACTCAAAAATGCACCATTTACTATGAAAATACCATAGAAGAAAAGTGTGTTGGAACAGTCCCAAATTATAGATAATCATGGTTTTATAATTTATGCACTCATCAGCTGAGTTACTTGAAAACTACAAGATTTACTGGATTAAAAAAAGAAAATCAAGAATCCAACATTTAGTAAAAAATTTCAAGCAGTGGCGACACTGGCCAAGAAGCATATGGGAATGAGCTGGTCACAAGTCACAAGGAGACACTCCTCGTGACTCATGGCTAGCTAGGTAGAAAGGAGCCTTCACGTTGGGCATACAAATCACAAAATGTTGCTCATTGAGTAAATTTGTTTTCATTTTACTCGTTATGCAAATCACTTGTTATGCAAGGTGCTCATTGAGGTTTGACTGTATTCATGTAAACATGAAATTTTATCCATGCTGAAGTTGTGTTGGGAGAGGTCTAATGGTAAACATATGCCATTAACAGTATAATATTTTTAATTTTGCCCCCTCCCACACACACACATTTCTGCAGATGCCCCTGGCCAGACAACCCTCCCTCCTCATCCCCTCATGTGTAAACAGAGAAGATAAGGAGAAATATCTTTGAGCCATGTCAATTCATAATCCACAACAGGCTAGGAGCAGGGCAATTAGCTAAGATAAAAGGGAAAACTGGATGGTCGTTGATGTTCAGGTATTGTGTATTCATGTAATGTACATGTGTTGCATGGATTTTTGTTTTTCAGCCTCAGTGATGTCACTAATTCTATTCATATTTCAAATCTGCATGTGCAGAGCAGGTCCACTTTCATTTGTTTTTTAGTCTGTCATGTGACAATCTGTAGAATTTGTGTGCAATGAGTGCAAAGAACCTGGTAACCTGAATATTTGTCACTTCAAGCTTGTAAGTATCATATCTGATCTTTCCCAGACCCCCATGCATTTTGGCCAAAGACCAATACCTGTGTATGTGGGAGGTCGAATATGAGGGTTTCATTCCATATTGGGTTGACTGTGGCTGCTCTCCACGTGGTCTTCTTCTTTTTGAGCACTCTGCCTGATCCACTTATGAGCAAGACCCGAATGTATGGACCTGCAAATGGGAACAATGAGTTACTGAAAGAGCTTTGCTCATGGAGGAATCTGTGTAAGATTGGGGGACTTCATTAAGCAGGGATGACTAGAAGACTGCATGTACACAAGTTAAAGAAAGTATTGATGCATAAGATGGAACACTGTAACACCACATAATGAATGAAACTGATTTACTAACCGATTTAAAAATGCAATTGCTGACACAATGATAAGAGTAGCCACCATATGAGGATGGAACCTTGATCAAATGTATGTTTCACATGTTGAAGCTTTTTCGAGTACACAGACGCAGATTACAAGCTCTAAGCTATTTATAAGGAAGGGACACAAGGACAGGGCATCCCATGGGGTGTCCTATTGACCCTTCCTCTTTCATTCTAAAATGTATAAATAGCTTAGAGGTGTTCTGCATCTGTGTACTTGAAAAAGCTTCATCATGCAAAATGTACATTTAATAAAGTTTTCATCTTCACATGATGTCTACTCTGATGATTTAGTGGTGTCCAGCATAGGAAATTGACTGAATATTTTGGTGGGAGGGAGGTACTCAGAGCCTTGGTAAAAAGCACATGCTGCCATTACAAGGGAGACTAAAATCACAAAATTGTCCCATCATCCTTAATCCAACATGGAGGAATCTGGACTTTATAATGCACATAATCCAGTCACACTCACTCACACACACACGAATGGAAGGAGAAAGTCCCCCTATGAAAGAAATAGAAGTAACAAAGAATGAAATAATGAAACACTTGAGTAATCTTGATGTTAGAAAATCGCATGGACCAGATGAAATAGCAAACTGGATTTTGAAAGAATGCAGAAATGAACTGGCAGACTAAATACATAGCATAATAAATAGTTCCTTGAAAGAAGGAAAAGTTCCAGAAGATTGGAAAAAAGCAAATATAGTACCTATATATAAAGGAGGAAATAAAGAAGACCCTACCAACTATAGACCAGTCTCTCTAACAAGTACAACAGCAAAAATTTGTGAAAGAATTATCAAAAGTAAATGGGTAAAATATTTAGAAAAAAAACAGCGTGCTAAATCCAAGGCAATTTGGATTCAGACAAGGACGATCATGCGTCACTAATTTAATATGTTTCTATTCAAGGCTAATAGATATAATACAAGAGATGGATGGGCTGATTGTGCATTTCTAGACCTAAAAAAAGCTTTTGACAAAGTACCACATAAGAAGTTGCTTAAGAAATTAGAAACTGAAGGAGGAATACAGGGCAAACTGCTTAAATGGATGGAAGACTTTTTGCAAGAAAGAAAAATGAGAGTAGTGATAAGAGACAAACACTCAAAATGGGATGACGTAATAAGCGGTGTTCCACAAGGAACAGTTCTGGCCCCAATAATGTTTGCTATATATATTAATGATATGGATGAAGAAATTGAAAGTTATATGAGCTTCTTTGCAGATGATGCAAAACTATTAAAAAAAGTGAACACGGAAGAAGATTGTGAGTCACTACAGAGTGATCTAAATAAAGTATGGGAATGGAGTAGGAAGTGGGAGATGGAGTTCAACACTAAAAAGTGTAGTATAATGGAATTTGGAAAAAGCAAAAACAGAATAACAGGATCATATAAATTGGGAGAAGAAGGAATAAAAAAAAAGTAGAAAATGAGAAGGACCTGGGAGTCATTGTTATGAATAATATGTCACCTGAGAAACATATAAATAAGATTTTTGGAGAAACTTATAATTTAATAAGAACAATCAAAGTGGCATTTAAATACCTGGATGAAAAAAATTCTAACCACTCTGATAAGACCAAGATTGGAATATGCAGCAACGATGTGGTCACCAAGTACAAAAAAATGCATAAAAAAACTTGAAAGAATACAAAGAGCAATTACAAAATTGGCACCAACACTCTCAAAACTATCATATGAAGAGAGACTAGCAAAACTTGAACTACAGACACTAGAGCAAAGAAGAGAGAGAGGAGGTTTGATAGCTATTTACAGAATCATGAAAGGCATAGAAATTATTGATATAGAGAATCTGATAAAATGGGATGACAGAAATACATGAGGGCACAGAAAGAAAATCAAGAAAGACAGCTATAGAAGAGATCTGAAAAAGAACAGCTTTCCTCACAGAGTAATAGACAGTTGGAACAAGATAGATGAGAAAGTGGTGTGTGCAAAAACAATACATGAATTTAAAAATAGTTTAGATAAAATGAGATATGAAGACGGGACACCACAAGCATAGCTCCCCTTCCCGTAAAATACAATGTAAATACACACGCTGTTTCCGCATTCAGTTTGTTACAGAGTGATAGATATCTGGAACAAACTGAATGAGGAAACAGTGAGGGCTAAAACTATACATGACTTTAAGAACAAACTGGATGCGGAAAGATACAAAAACGGGTCACTTCTCGTAAAATACATTTAGGTAAATAGGCAAATACACACACAAACACACACACATGGTGTAAAGGAAGTAAAGAAAGTTAGTTCTGAAAAGGACCTAGGAGTAATTATCACCAAAGACATGTCCCCAGACAAGCATATAAACAAAATAGTTGGAGAAACCTACAATTTACTGAGATCAATAAAGGTGGTTTTTAATTACTTGGATGAGGAAATGGTAAAGAAAATCCTAGTCACACTGATAAGACCAATATTGGAGTACACTGCGACACTATGGACACCCAGTACAAATAGAAAGAATCTAAAGAGCAATGACAAAGATGGCCCCAACACTTTCAAAATTGACATATGAGTAAAAATTGTCTAAACTGGAACTACCAACCCTGGAACAAAGAAGAGAAAGAGGCGATCTATTGGCCATTTACAGAATAATGAAAGGCATGGAAGTCCTTGACAAAGAAGACTTATTAAAGTGAGATAAAAGAAAAGAAGGGGACATGAAAAGAAACTCAAAAAGGATAATTGTAAAAGAGATCTGAAAAAAAAAAAAAATCCACATAGAGTGGTGGATGTCTGGAACAAATTGGACAAAAAACAATAGTGTGTGCAAACACTATGCAAGAATTTAATAACAATCTAGAAACTAGATGCTGCAAGATAAAAAGATGGGTCACTATGAGTGTAGCTCCCCTTCCTGTATAATACAACTAGGTATATACAGAGTGGAGGATATAAGCAAGATTGAGAGAATACAAAGGGATATAACCAAAACAAAGAATACAAAGGGCAGCAACCAAACTGGTCCCCAGCCTGGCAGATAAACCATATGAGGAAAGACTAAAAGTACTGGGTCTGCCAACTTTGAAAGATCAAAGAGAAAGAGGTGATATGATTACAGTATTCAGGTCACTAAAGGGGATAGATTGCATTGATAGAAGAGATCTGATTAAAGATGGGAGGGCTTTAAGAGGTCATGGGAGTAGATTAAGAAAGACCACATGTCAAAAGGATGTGAAGAAATACATTTTTCCATATAGATGCATAAATATGTGGAATAGCTTAGGTGATATAGCTCAAAGAGTGCATGAGTTCAAATCTAAATCTGATAATTGGAAATCAAAGATATAGATTAAGTTGGAACGGTACATGAATTTGAGTCTAGATATTTAAAAAATTAGAGAATAGGAGACGGGACCCAACGAGCGTTGCTCCTTTCCTGTATACTACAATTAGGTAAATACACGCACACACACACATCGGACTAACAGCAAAGACTGGAACCCCAGAAAGAAACACAATTTTCATGGATTACAGCGATGAGGGAGTACCTATGTTGTATTAGTAGGGAAGGGGAAGGGGAAAGCTCATGGTGTAGTGGGCAGGTGAAGAAAAAGGAGAAGGGGAGGCATTATTGAGGAAAATGGAAGGAAATGAGGAAGGGGACGAATGGGCCCTGGACGTCACAATTGGTGTCAACAAAAGGTGTGCAGAACACACAGATGAGGTAGAACAGGGGAGCAGAGGTATCAAGAGCAGAAATAGATAATAGCAGCTCCATGCAAAGAGACGATACCTACTTTTATGGATTTAATGAGGGAGAAGAACAGCCTCCCCCGACTAGTAAATCTAGAGGAGAAAAAAAAAATGAACGAAGTATGGGAGGTTAGGTTTAACCAATTAACACTAGTTACGCATAGAGTTTATAAACTCGAAGAATTAAAAAAGGAAAATCAAAACCTAGCTAAAGAAATAGAAGAATTAAAAAGTTAAAAAGTAAAGGATGAGTGAGGAATTAAAGAAGAATAATGAAGAGAATAAAGAGTACATAGCAAAAGAGGTACAGGGTTGGAGAAAAGTCCAAGAGAACAAAATTGAATTTAGAGATATAGTGACACAACAGATGAAAGAACAAACTAAGGACACAGTTATTAAAGTGATGAGAGAAGGAGAATATAGTAAGAGACTTAGCAGATAAAAAGAAATGTATAATTATATTAGGGATGGAAGAGAAGCATAATCCAAATAGGACTACAAGAGTAAAGGAGAAGGAAAAAGTAAACAAGATATTAAAAGTAGTTCAAGATGAACAAGAAACAGGGAAAGAAATTGAAGAAATATATAGACTAGGGAAATACAATATAGATAAGACCAGACCAATTAAGGTTAAATTCAGGTCACAAATGACAGCAGAGAATATCTTAGCAAAAACAGGGAAACTAGCAAAAAGTGATCAGTATAAACAGGTATGGATAAAAAGAGAGATGAATAAAGAGGAAAGAGAGGAAGAGAAAACAAAAAGAATAGAAGCTAAGGAAAAAAACGAGAACAGAACAGAGTCAAAGAGAAATTCTATTGGAGAGTAGTGGATATGAAAGTGAGGAAATGGTTCATAGCAGAGAAAAATGGAAGGGAAACAGAAAACAGGATGGAGGTAGCAGAAAATTAAAAGTGTCTTACACAAATATAGATGGCTTAATAACAGGCTTGAATGAACTGAATGATTACCTGAAGGAAAAAGAACTGGACATAATGGGAATTGTAGAGACAAAATTGAAAGGTCCACTACCACCCAACAGTGTAGGACATGGTGCATATAATTATTGGATTAGAAACAGAGAAGTAAAACAAGGGGGTGGAGTTATGTTCCTGACTAAGAAGGATATAAATGTGAGGAATGTTACATATGGAAAGAATAGAGATGATTATGATGGAAGTGGAGGACAGGGATGGGAAGAGCAGGAAGTTTGTGGTAAATTATGTACCTTCTAAAACGGCTTTGTAGGAAGAGAAAGAACACAAAAATATGTTAGAAGACACAAGGATAACACTAAATAAGATAATGGAAGATGAAGGAAGAATAGTTATAATGGATGACTTTAATTGTAAAGAAATCTACTGGGAAGAGATGACAGTAAAGGGTGGAGACGAACCTATGGGGTAATGTACTACTTGATATGATTATAAAACATACAATGACGCAATGGATACAAGAGAATACTAGGTATAGAAAGGAAGAACCATCGAGACTGGACCTGATAATCACCTCAGAACCTGAAATAGTGGACAAGATTGAATATAAGACACCAATAAGTAAAAGTGACTATATATAAATTGAATTGGAACTAAATGATGAAAAATACATGGGAAAAATGAACAATATAGAAAGGGAAGATTGATGTATGGAAAAACAAATTTTGATAAAATGAGAGAATTCTTTCAAAAAGCAGACTGGGAAAGGATACACAAGGAGGAAACAACAGTAGAAGAGAAATGGAATATTTTGACAAAAATTTATAAAGGAGTGGAAAAGTATGTTCCAAGACAAAAACAAGAAAAAGGATATGTAAAATGTTGGTACAACAAAAGATGTAGGGAGTTAAAAGACAAAAGGGATAAAGCTTGGATAAAATGGAAGAAAGACAAAAGACCTGAAAAATGGAAAATATATACTAGTTATAGAAATCAATATGTACAAGTGTGCAGAGAAGAAAAGAGAAAATACAAAAAAGATGTCATAGAAAAATGTAAAGATCAACCAAAACTATTTTATAGATTTGTAAACAACAAACTGAAAAACAAACAAGAATTAGTGAAACTATGACAAGGAGTTGAATACACAGAGGAAATAGAAATGGCAGAAATTATGAACAAGCATTTTAAATCGGTGTTTACGAGGGAGAACATACAACTTAGAGATGTCGAGTGGGAGGAGAAAGTCCCCCCTATGAAAGAGATAGAAGTAACAAGGAAAGAAATAATGAATCACTTGAGTAATCTCGATGTCAGAAAATCGCATGGACCAGATGAAATGGCAAACTGGATTTTGAGAGAATGCAGGAATGAACTAACAGACAAAATGCATAGTCTAATAAGCAGTTCATTGAAAGAAGGAAAAGTTCCAGAAGATTGGAAAAGAGCAAATATAGTACCAATATATAAAGGGGGAAACAAGGAAGACCCTACTAACTATAGACCGGTCTCTCTTACAAGTACGATAGCTAAAATTTGTGAAAGAATTATCAAAATTAGATGGGTAAGGCATTTGGAAAAAAAAAACGGCGTATTAAATCCAAGGCAGTTTGGATTTAGACAAGGACGATCATGCGTCACAAACTTAATGTGTTTCTATTCAAGGCTAATAGATGTAATATAAGAAAGAGATGGATGGGCTGATTGTGCATTTCTAGACCTGAAAAAAGCTTTTGATAAGGTGCCACATAAGAAATTGCTAAAGAAATTAGAAACTGCAGGAGGAATACAGGGTAAACTGCTGAAGTGGATGGAAGACTTCTTGCATGAAAGAAAAATGAGAGTGGTGATAAGAGACAAACATTCTAATTGGGATGAAGTGATTAGTGGAGTTCCACAAGGAACAGTTCTGGCCCCAATAATGTTTGCTATATATATATTATCAATATGGATAAAGAAATTGAAAGTTATATGCGTTTCTTTTCGGACGATGCAAAATGGTTGAAGAAAGTGAACACTGTCGAAGATTGTAGGTTACTGCAGAGTGATCTCAATAAAGTATGGGAATGGAGTAGGAAGTGGGAGATGGAATTCAATATTAAGAAGTGTAGTATAATAGAATTTGGAAGAAGCAAAAAAAGAATAGTGGGATCATATAAATTGGGAGAGGAAGAAATTAAAAAAGTAGAAAATGAGAAGGACCTGGGAGTCATTATTATGAATAATATGTCCCCTGAGAAACATATAAACAAAAGAGAAGAAAGACTTGGGAGTCTTGATAAAAGACAACCTGTCATCTGGCAGACATATCAACAGGATTGTGGGAGACATATATGGATTACAGCAGAAGAATTAAATGGTGTTCCACTATATGGAACTCTGTTTATTACTGCTCTCCAGCTTGACATCTTGTCCTCTACTACTGTCCTCATGTATCTTTCAAAGTCTTTAATCCATTCCAGTAGTTTTCCTTTCAGGCCTCCAACATGCACCAATTTCTAAAGTTGAATGTAAGGTACTTTATCAAACACCTTCTCTAGATCCAAGTATGCACCACCCACCCCTCTCTTGCAACACATCAATCACTCTCGAGGAAAACCTTAAAAGGTTCGACATACATGACCTTCCAGATCTGAAGCCAAACTGACTGTCTGTCAGAATGTTCATCTTTTCAAAATATTTGGTCCATCGATCTTTCACAATCCTTTCACATAATTTCACTACTGTGCTGGTTAGTGATACTGGCCTATAATTCAGTGGTGTTTCCTTGTTTCCACCTTTGTGAATTGGCACCACATTTGCACTTTTCCAATCAAGTGGCACAATGCCTTCTTTCAATGAATATGTGATAATACTGTGGATCATATCCACTAGTTGTTCCCTACATACTTGAAGTATCCAGATTGAAATCTTGATAAGTCCTAAAAAAAAATTCACATCCAACGATCCCAGGAGACTGAGCACTTCCCTCATTTCTACATTTATATCTGCTAAACCTGTTTTTTCTTCTCCCCTCGCTTTTGTGAAGACCAATTGGAAACCTTCATTCATTATATCTGCCTGAGCCGAATCCTCTTCAAAGACTGCACCATCTACTATTAACTTGGCGATTTTTTCCTTGTGTCTAAATTCACCATTTATGAACCTGTAAAACAGTTTGGTTCATCTTTGCATTTTTCTATTGCATCTCTTTCAAAATTGCAATCTTCCTGAAAATTCTGGTATAGTCATTCCTAACTTGTTGTAAGCTTCTTTTGTTTTATTGCTTCTTTTCTTTCTCCATTTTCCCCAAGCCACATCCCTGACCTTTTTTGTAATCTCACACTTTTTGTTAAACTAGTCCTGTTTTTGCTTCTTCCTTTCTCTAGTATTTGGCACATGTTTGTTCACTTCTAGGTTGTAAATGTCAAGAAAGATTTCCCATTTCCTCTTTATTCCTCTGGTATTCATGAATTCCATCCAGTTTGTTTCTTCAAAGAATTTTTTCAACCCTAAGTAATCTGTTTCCCTAAAATTTATTCTCCCTTGCCTGTGTGATTCATTCCTTGGCTCTATTTCCTCATCTGCCAGCTGAAATTCATTTGTAACATGGTCACTTTTTTGTATTGGGCAAAGGTAGTTCAAGGAGCTGATGATGTCTGGCTCTTTGGTTAGTAACAAATCTTATCTTGGGAGTGTCATCTCTTACCTGGGTTACTTCCTTTACCCATTCCATTATTATGTTCTCCACTACTATACTTAATGGTATTTCCCCAGGAATTTGCTTTGCTGCTTGCTTCCCAATCCTCCCAGTTGACCTCACCACAATTAAAATCCCTAATAAAGACTATGGTACTACTTTGTTCAATATTTGTCTTTAGGAAAAGAGCTGTATCTATTAATATTTCTTGATATTCAGTTTCAGTCTAAGCTTTTGTCTTGGGGCGAACATATGCCATCATGAAGTCTCTTTTATTTTGCACTTTAGTACTAATCTTTAGGTGAATTGTTTCAGCCCTGCCTTCACTTAGATTTGCTTCTTCCACCTTTATGTCACTTCTCACTACAAACATTACTCCACCCTTTTTATCTTCTCTGTCTCTTCTCCAGGAGGTGTATCTATTGTTCCCCAACTGTATATAAATTTTTTTCTCTACAAAACACAATATATCAGGCTCATTTATTTCCAACCTAGCTGATAGTACACCATCAACATTAGCAAATGCTATTCTAAATTTCCTTGTAGTGCTTACTTTGTAATACTGCCTTCTTGTTTTCTTAGAAACCATTTCCTCACGTGATTGAGAAAAAAAAAAAAAATCTCTTTAGGTCCTTCAATAATTTTGGGCTTTAGGGTCCTCTAAAAGCTTCTGTGTCTTTCCTTGTTCCTCTTTGTTAGCATCTTTCCTAATCTAAGCCAACTTCCAAGACTTGCTGATTGCTTCTTTTGCCATGGCTTGCGACTTGAGCTTTATTTTCATCAGACATGTACAATTTCTCTTATACTTACCTAACCTATATATGCTATCAATCTGGTCTATTATATCCAAATCTTCCCCTAGAGTTGTTGATGTAATTTCCTTAATCATTTGCATTTCTTTTTCTTGACATAACTTCCATGAGGTGTTGTATTCTTCTTGGCATCCAAAGAGTAAGAGACGCATCTAGACTTGTCTATAATGTCTAATAATAATTATTGTCAAATAATAATTATTGGAATGGATGAAAGACTTCCTGATTGGGAGGAAAATGAGAGTTGTAATTAGAGAAAAATTCTCCAACTGGGAAGAAGTAAAAAGCGGTGTCCCGCAAGGATCGGTACTGGCCCCAATCATGTTCGCCGTATACATTAATGACATGAATGAAGGCATGGAGTGCTATATGAATTTTTTTGCAGATGTTGCAAAATTACTTGAAGAAGGTAAGAATGGAAGAGGACTACAACTCATTGCAACAAGATCTGGACACAATATGGAATTGGACTCAAAAGTGGGAAGTGAAATTTAATATAAAGAAATGCAGTATAATGGAATTTGGAAAGAGTAAAAACAGAATATCAAAAGATTACAGAATTGGAGACGAAAAAATAAAAAAAGCAAACTCTGAAAAATATCTTGGAGTGATGATTGGAAAGGACATGAAACCTGATAAGCATATAAATAAAATATTCGGAGAAACCTACAATTTATTGAGGTCAATCAAAGTGGCATTTACATATATGGATGAAGAAATGATAAAGAAAATACTAACTACCCTGATAAGACCAAAACTTGAGTACGCAGCATCACTTTGGACACCCAGTACCAAAAAGAATATTAAGAAACTAGAAAGATTACAAAGAGCGACAACCAAACTAGCACCAACTCTTGCCGAACTAACATATGAGCAAAGACTATCCAAACTGAACCTACCAACTCTGGAACAAAGAAGAGAAAGAAGAGATTTGCTGACTATCTACAGAATAATGAAAGGAATGGAAGTTTTAGACAGGAATGACCTGTTAGTGTGGGACAATGGTAAAACGAGAGGACACAGAAAAAAACTGAAAAAAGATAGTTATAGAAAAAACTTGAAAAGGAACAGTTTCCCACACAGAGCGATTAATACATGGAACAAATTAGACAACAAAACAGTATGTGCAAACACTATACAAGATTTTAAGATAAAACTTGATGCGGAGAGATACAAAGACGGGTCACCACGAGCATAGCTCCCCTCCCATATATTACAACAGAGTCCACTTGGCCAGACTGCGGTGCGGCCACCACCCAGCACTTCTAAGCTACCAGAAGAGGCTGGATGACCGCATTGTGAACAGCTGCCCAGGATGTAACACTTCACCCCATACCATACAACACATAATGGAAGACTGCATTATACACAATTATGCACGCAAACAACACACCATACACTCTATAAAGGATTTGTGGGAAAACCCAGTTTCGGCTGTAGCATTCCTTGGGGAGACGGGACTGCTCGGACAGACAGTCTAGGGAACGCCAACAACAACAACAACAACTAGGTAAATAACATCTCTGACAAGAGATTCTCTTTTTTTATATACAGGTATATAACTTTTACTATTGCTTCTTCCAGGTTATCTCTTTCCTGTTGCTTCATGATCTCTTTAAAGGTTACTTTATTTCTCCTATCCTCATTTGCCTCTCCTCTTTTCTCTATGGTGTTAAGATTTTTTTCTCACAAAGTTTCATTTCCCCTTGTCAATTTATCAGTCTCCATTTTTTGAGCCAGGTTTGTTTCCTTTTCCTGCTCAAGATTTTTTTTTTTTTTTTTTTCAGATTGTGTAATCTGGCATCATGTGAGGAAATTAAGTCTCTAAACCTTTCCAATTCTGGTAATATGATTACAGTGTTTAAGTCACTAATGGGGATAAATTGCATAGACAGAAGATATCTCCTGATTAAAGGTCATGGGATTAAATTAAGAAAGACCACATGTCTAAAGAATGTGAAAAAATACAGTTTTCCGTATAGATGCATAAATATGTAGAATATCTTAGAAGGTGATACAGCCCAAGCTCAAACAATACACAAGTTCAAATCAGAATACAATTATTGGAAATCAAGGATGTAGATTAAGTTGGAACTGTAAATGAGTTTGAGTCTAGATATGTTAAAAATTAGAAAATAGAATACACCCACACACTGTGCACACATACACACTTTCATGCTTATATACACAAGCTACTTACAGAACTCCTCAAGGTCCGGCACGATGCTGCAGAACTTGAGATTGGTTGCTTTGATGACAGACACCGAGAGCCGTTGTGCAGTGGGCAGGTAGCTCAGTCCAAACAGCACCTCACCCAGATCCTGTAGGAGGCCAACATGGTGAGACAGGAAAAAAAAGGTGGATGGGGAGGACACACAGAGTAAGCTGATGTTGCTTGAAACACCAGGAAACTGTTAAAACTGATGTTAAAGTTAAAACAGAATTTTCATACAAGAAGAGAAGACATCAATGTTTTTCCCTTCTTCCACCAGCCTGTGAAGTGAAAGTAACCTCACACTCGTGGATTACAGAGAGCACTCCAGTATTTCCTCCAAGAGCAGAGATTGCCAAACCCTATTTGAGTTGTGATCAACAATCTTTATATTTATACACAAATTATTTATACTTCAAATAATGTTAAAAAAAGAAAAGAAACAAGCTAATTGTTATTAGAATTGATGCATGGAGTATACAATATAAAAAACTGTTGACAATGCAATGGTATAGAAGTTAACAGGTATAATATTGGCACTTCATAGGAATATATGATTTTTTAAAATTCAATTACATAATTCTTTTTTATATGAATTATAGAAAACTCCATTCTCCATTCCCACTGGACCCCAACCTATGTATAAGAGCAGAGGTTCTCAAGCTTTATGTTTGTGGGTCCTTTACTTATGTAATGCTGTTTGCAAAGTTCCTGGATATCTTTTCAATGCTGAATAAAATAGTTTTGCATCCGCC
This sequence comes from Oratosquilla oratoria, assembly GCF_046742065.1. Taxonomy (NCBI): domain Eukaryota; kingdom Metazoa; phylum Arthropoda; class Malacostraca; order Stomatopoda; family Squillidae; genus Oratosquilla; species Oratosquilla oratoria. The sequence goes on from NC_134777.1 coordinate 129,406,978, forward strand.
GACTGATACACGTTTCCGAACTGTATTTATTTACCTAGTTGTATTTTGCGGGAGAAGAGCTATGCTCATAGGGACCCGCAGTTGTATCTTTCCGCATCCAGTTCTTTCTTAAAGTCGTGTATAGTTTTAGCACTCACTGTTTTCTCTTTCAATTTATTCCATGTATCTATCACTCTATGTGGAAAGCTATTCTTTTTCAGATCTCTTCTGTAACTGTCCTTAAGTTTCTTCTTGTGTCCCCTTGTATTTCTTCTGTCCCATTTAAGTAGATCATCCCTGTCAAGGATTTCCATCCCTTTCATAATTCTATATATGGATATCAAATTGCCTCTTTCTCTTCTTTGCTCCAGAGTTAATAAGTTTAGTTTGTCCAATCTTTGTTTTGTATGTCAACATGCTGAGTGTTAGTGCCATGTTTGTTAGTGCTCTTTCAATTCTTTCTCGTATATGTTTTTTTTTTTTTTTTTTTTTTTTTTTAATGGATGTCCATAGTGACACTGCATATTCTAATTTTGGTCTTATCAGTGTAACTAGGATTTTCTTCACCATTTCCTCGTCCATGTAGTCAAAAGCCACTTTCATTGATCTTATTAAGTTGTAGGTTTCTCCAACTATTTTGTTTACATGTTTGTCTGGTGTCATGTCATTTGAAATTATCACTCCTAGGTCTCTGAATTTACTTTTGTAACTTCTTTTGTTCCAATTTTGTATTTACCGGATATTTTATTTTTGCTTTTTCCAAATTCTATTACACTACACTTTTAATATTGAAATTCCCTTCATTCTTTTTACTCCAATTCTAAACTTTGTCCAGATCTCCCTGAAAAGATTTACAGTCTTCGTTACTCTCTTCAATAGTTTTGCATCATCTGCAAAGAAGTTTATGTAGCATTTAATTCCTTCATCCATGTCGTTCATGTAAATAGCAAACATTATCGGAGCCAACACAGAGCCTTGGGGTACTCCATTTATCATGTCTATCCATTTTGAGTTCTTTTCTCTAAGTATCACTCTCATTTTTCTTCCTTTCAAGACGTCTTCCATCCATTCCAATAATTTTCCTTGTATTCCACCTATTAGTTCAATTTTTCTTAGTAGTTTTTTGTGTGGTACTTTGTTGAAAGCCTTTTGTAGGTCCAGGAAGGCACAATCTGCCCAGCCATCTCTTTCTTGTATTGTGTCTAGCAATCTTGAGTAAAAGCGTATTAAGTTTGTAGTACATGATCTTCCACTTCTAAATCCAAATTGGTTGGTGTTTAATATTTTGTTCTTTTCCAAGTGTTTAGTCCATTTGTTTTTAATAACTTTTGCATATTTTTGCAATTGTGCTTGTAAGGGATACTGATCTATAATTTGTTGGATTTTCTTTATTTCCTCCTTTATATATTGGTACAACATTAGCATTCTTCCACTCTTGTGGTACTTTCCCTTCTTTGAGTGAGAAGTCATCTTGTGTATTTTGTCTGTGAGTTCGTCTATGCATTTGCTATTCCGTCTGGACCATGTGACTTTCTGACACCGAGTTTCTTTATTTGGGCCCTTATTTCTTTCTGTGTCACCATTATTTCTTCCATTTTAGGGGATCCTTCCTGGTGACTATCATCCCACAATTGTGAGCTTTCAATTGTAAAAATCGACTTAAAGAGTCTGGTCATTACTTCGGCCATTTCTACATCTTCTGTGTATTCTTGATTTCCTTCACGCAGTTTTATTATTTCGTGTTTGTCTTTTAGTTTGTTTACATATCTGTAGAACAGTTTAGGTTGATCTTTGCATTTTGCTATTATATCTTTTTCATAAGTTTCTTTTTTCCTCTCTTCATATGTCTACATATTCATTTCTCAGTTTATGTATGTTTGCCATTTAGTCTCTTTTTTGTCTCTTTTCCATGCTTTGTCTCTTCTATATTTAGCATCGCTACACTTTTTATTATACAAGCACTTTATGTACTCCTTTTTCTGTTTCTGCTTAGGCACATATTTGTCTTTTCCCTCTTTATATATTTCTTTGAAAATGTTCTATTTGTCTTCCGTCTTCGTTTTATCATTTGCAAAATTTTCCCAACAGGCATTTTGGAAAAAAATGTATGTCTTACAAAATCAGTTTTGTTGTACATCAGTCTTCCTTCTCTATGTTTCTTGTTCCTTCTTAGCATATTTTGTTCCTTAAGTTAAATCTCTATTAGTATGTGGTCACTCTTCCCAATTGGTGTTTTATAATTTATTTCTACTATTTCTGGTTCTGAGGTGAATATCAAATCTAGTCTCGATGGTTCTTCGTTTTGTCTAAATCTAGTATTTTCTTTTAACCCATTGCATCAATGTGTAATCTATGGTCATATCCAGTAGAACATTTCCCCAGAGTTCGTCTCCACCTCCCATGGTCAATTCTTCCCCATTTATTTCCTTTGCCTTAAAGTCACCCATAATTACTATATTTTCTCCATATTTCAGTGTCTCAGTTAATTCATTCTTTGTGTCTTCTAGTAATTTGGAGTGTTCACTATCAGTCCAGGTCTTAGTTTTTGGTGGCACATAAACAACTATAAACCTTCTCCTTTTCATATTGCTGTTTTGACTTTAACTGTGATTAATTCCAAATTATCTTTTCTTTCTGTTGCTTTTATTACATTTAGGTCCTTTCTAGTCAATATCATGACCACCCCCCTTGTTTGTCCTATTTTTCGACCAAATGTTGTATAATCCTTGTCACACCATACTTGATTGTACAGGACCTTTCATTTTGTCTCTGCAATTCCCATTATGTCAGGTTTCTCTATTGATAGATAGTCATTCAATTAATTTAATCCTGATATCATATCATCCATATTTGTATATGCCACTTTTACTTTTTTCTTCTCTTCTCTTTTTTGGTTTAAGTTTCCATTTTTCTGATGTACCATTTTTTAAGTCTCAGATCTAGCACTCTCTCTCTCTCTCTCAAAAAAAAAAAAAAAAAAAAAAAAAAACCGTCTCCATTCTTTTCTCGTTTTTTTTTTTCTGAGCCTCACTTCTCATTTCCCTACCTTTCTCTAATTCCTTGGCATTCATTTCCTTTTCTATCCATACATTTTTGTATTTTTCACTGTTTGCTAGTTTTGTTTATTTTGATAGTACTTCTGCTATCATTTGTGTTCTTAGTTTGATTTTCGTTGGTCTGTGATTCTTTTCTTTTGAGTGTACCCATCCTGTGTACATCATCGATTTCTGTATCTAAACTTTGTCCTCCTTCTTGGACTGCTTTTAGAATCTCCTTCGCAATTTCTTTCTCTTCCCTTTGGTATTTGTGTACATTGTGTTTTTCATTTATACCATAAACTACAATGCATTTCTTTTTGTCTACTGTATCTCTCACCCAATTTTCCCTCTCTTTGATCACCTTGATCACTGTTTCCTTTGCAGTCTCTTCTACCTGCTGCTGTACTCTTTCTGTGAATGATAGTTTTTGACTTTTGCATTCCTTTTTTCACTGTTTTTTATTTCGTTTAGTCTCTTTGATTCTTCCATTTTTTCCGTAACTGCTTTCAATTGTTCTTTTACCTCTTTTTTCAGTTCATCATGTGCAGTCTTAACCTCGTTTTCCTTTCATTTTATCTTTTTATCGCACTTAGTTCACTTTTTAGTTCGTTTAATTCCCTTAGTATTACCTCGTTCGTAGTACCTAGGTTGGTTATTTCTAGTTGCAAATCTTTGTAGTCTAATCTTAAATCGATCACTTCGTCTCTTAAGTTGTTAATTTCTCTGTTTCGTATTACTCTGCTAATCCTAAAATTCCTCTCAGTGTCCAAGGTTTTCTCCATTGTTTACCCTTGCCTCCTAAACCCCGAGAAATACTCATCACTTACATACCTGCTGGTCGCTTTGGGAGTGTTGTTCAGGCATGTTTTTTTTTTTTTTTTTTTTGCGTATTACCCCCCATGGGGACTCAATCCTAAATTCGTCTAGTCCTATTTTCGCTAGTTCATTGATTCTTCCTTCTTTATTACTTTCCATTTGGTATTAAAGTATTCACTCAAGAACTGGATCGGATACAAACCCCGGCGGTCCCACGAATACATATTGATACTCCCTGCAATACCAATAAGTCGTTTTTCCGGGTGAGCAGTTAAAGCGCTTGTTCGGAGCGCTAATCGTAGCGAAACTCGGAGCAGCTGTTGACACTTCCTTTCTCCTCAACTGCTTATGACCGAATGTTGTATGCCCTCTAAGGTGGTTCTTTGGATGCTTCAGACTCCCCAGATCCTAGATTGATAACCCCTGTCCTAGGGAGACCTGTGGAAGAATCCGTGGATTTTTGCCGACCACCGTGGGGCCGCGGAAAATCGAGGCAACAACTGATTGACAGACTAAGGTTTCTAAATCCCATTCTCAGCTGAACAAAGCGGCCTGTTATTAGCCAGAACACACAAGCACGAAACTGGACTGAAGGTGCAACTCTTTACTACTTCGGGGTTGGACAGTAGCGAGGGAGAGCTCAGCAACCCCCGACCATATGCAAAAGGCAGTCTATTCATCCATCGGCTCCAGTAACAGTTCCTTCTATCGCCACAGCTGCTAGAATCAGTTTCTTTTCCGCACCCAGTCCAGACATGGGACAGAATGGACGGAAAAGGGAGTAGAGTACAATTAGGGTGGAAAAGAAAATGAGAACATAAACAGAGCAAGAACATTGGAGGTAGAGGCATGATGCACCAGCGTACCGCTCTTGATCATCCTGGTGACCCCATCCCTTCTCTTTGCATTGTTGGAAAATAGATTCTTTGATGTTTTGCTAACATGTATTGGTGATGTTAATAAGGTTACAATGCACTTGGCTTAAAGAGCGTTCACCATTGGTAGTTTTGGCAACACAAATAAGAGAGTCTATTCGTTACAATTACTACTACATTTTTCTATGTTACCAGAGACCAAGACTGCACAGCAGCAGTCTATAAACTTATTTTACAAACAATACTACATATATTACCGTCCCCCTTTCCGCAGTGGAGGTGGAGAAAGAATGAGTCCCCTTAGATTGAAAAAAGGAAGTGCATGTACAGGTTACCCCCTTTCCCTCCTTACACGCACTTTGGGTGTCAATGGACCCGTCCTGAAGCAGTGGCCTTTTGTCAGAGTCGAAAGGAAAGAGGGTAATGACCAATATTTACTATAAGTAAAAACCCTCTTACACAGAACCTAAAGTCGCCAAGACCCTCACCCACAGCTATACCCATACTCAAAAATCCCTCGCAATGTATCACGAAAACGCAAGACACACTCACTAACCAAGATCCCTTCACCTCACTCACTGCCTTAAACTACCAGAAACATTTTCGCTCAGCAGACCACGAGGAACTTCTTACAGAGAACTCACTCACCAGCTTGGGTTCCACCAGGTAGTAATTGAGAGTAGTCTTCTCGTCGGCCGTAGTAAGCGTCTTGATTTCTCGAAGGGGCTGCGTCACTTCACCCAGGGTCGTCGGGCTCGTCCATTTGTCGCAGTCGAGAGCTACCAGTTTCACCATCAGCTCCTGCGACAAGATGAGATATTTGAAGATGTCTCAGAGACAGAGGAGGGAGAAGGAGGTTCTCTGTAGGGAGGATGTAAAAAGGGAGAGAAGGAAGATTCACCTTTCAGGTGAAGAGTGTCCTAATCACAGAGGTCGGGAGGAACTAATTCCATCCTGCTTTACTTTCGTTTTGCACAAAATACACCGAAGAAAAGTAAGGTGGGTGACTTTTATCATTGGGGAAGACGCTGTACAGAAAAGAGATAATGGTAATATATAAATGAATATTATATACTATAATATATATATATACATACACACACACACAGTCAACTCCCCGTTAACACGAGTTCTGTTAACACGATTTCGATCTTACACGACTTAAAATTTATTAATATATATTCTGATAACACGAAATGTCCGATGTTATGTGAGTTGAATTTCCCGCCTACTGTAGTTGAATATCTCGCCGCCAGAGCGCAGGAGAGACGCTCTGACTCCCGCGCTCCCGCTCTCTGCCTCTTGTCCTCAGTGTTAAGCCAGCCCTCACAGCGTGTGGAACTCATAAACAATTTTATCAAAGTTTTGTGTTACATAAATTCGTGTACTATGGCACCCAAGCTTCCTGGTACCCCAAAGGAGAGTACAGCAGAGGTCAAGAAAACTTGTGACCATAGAAAATAAGTTAGAAGTGTTGGATCGTTACGATCGGGGTGAAAGAACTTCTGTTATTGTTCATGCTACCGGACTGAATGAGAGCACTTTGCGGACCATCAGGGCGAATGCTGACAATATCAGAGCCGGTTCTGTTGCTGGTACATCAGCCTCCTCTTCACAATGTTCCTGAGCAATATCCATGGAGATGGAGAGGATGGAGAAGTTATTGGCACAATGGATCCAAAACCAAAACAAGCATAATGTCCCTATCTGCATGGCCATCATACAAGCTAAAGCTTTAAGTCTCTACTAGGATGTGTAAGACGAGAATGAGGAAGACAAAAACAAAGCCAAGACCTTCAATGCCAGTTCTGAGTGGTTCTAAAGGTTCAAGAAACGATATGGCTTCCACAATCTCAAAATGACTGGGGAAGCTGCATCTGCCGATGTGGAAGCAGCCAAAAGGTATCCGGCTACCCTCAAGACCATCATCGAGGAAGGTGGCTACACTTCCAAGCAGATTTTTAATATAGATGAGACAGATCTATATTGGAAAAACTGCCTATCCGGACCTATATATCGGTTGAGGAGACGACTGCACCTGGATTTGAGGCCTCCAAGGATCGTCTTACGCTCTTGTTCGGTGCCAATGCAGAGGGAGACTGCAAGCTGAAACCTGCCCTTGTCTACCACTCGGAAAATCCACGAGCATTGAAGGTGTGTATGTATGGATGTTGATTATTAGTCATGAAAGCTTTGAATTTTTTTTACCAAGATTGTAAACGCTCGTTTTTTTGTGCAAAAAAAAAAAAAACACCGTCACCAACTCACAATTTACGGCACACTAAACTAATTTTGTTTGTTCTTGTGTCTTCACAGGGCTTCAAGACCTTCCTACCCTGCTACTGGTATTCCAACAAAAAAGGATGGATGACGGGGAGCATATTCAAGGACTACTTTGGGAAATTGGAGAAAGAGTTGGAACTTTACTGCGAGAAGGAAGAGATTCCATTCAATATTCTCCTGATCTTGGATAATGCTCCCAGCCACCCCCCGTCAATAGAAAATCTCTCCAACAACATCCAGCTCGCTTTCTTGCCGCCAAACACCACTTCCATTCTGCAGCCATGTGACCAATGAATTATTAAAACCTTCAAGTCGTATTATCTACGTTCGACCCTGACTGACATGGTTGAGAGAACACAAAAAGACAAGATGACCGTGAAGGAATATTGGAAGCAGTTTACCATCAAAGATGCTCTCCGCTTCATTAAAGAATCTTGGGAGAAAGTGCCAAGGAAATGCCTAAACGGGGTTTGGAAACATCTGTGTCCTCAGCTGGTGTACGATTTCATCGGCTTTGAGAACCAAGAAAATGTCTCTAAAGCTAACAAAGAAAGACTTGATAAGGCCAGGGAAGCCAGGTTTGACCAACTTGAGCAGAAGGACATTGATGAACTGCTAGAATCGCACAGAGTGGAGCTGACTAACGAAGAACTGTTAGAGACTGAAACGATACAGAATGCAGAATTGGAGGCAGCTGCATCTCGGCCTATATCAGAAACCCCAGAGCCCGAGAGAGTCTTGACCAAAAGTGACCTCGAAAAAACACACTCGTTTATACGAGAAGGACTGGATATCTTGGAAGCCAAAGATCTGAATATTAACAGAAGTGCAACAGTGGCCAGAGAAGTTATGTCGGAGCTGAACTGTGTAGGCGGCAGACGAATTCCTTCCGCCCACGGACGATTTGTTTCACCTCCAACGAAGGAACAACGGGCCTCCTTACCCAAGAGAAGCCCACTAGGAGGCCCATCGAATAGAACGACTCTTTCATCGCGTGGACCACAGCTGCGCGGACCATACGCCTCAGAGGTCACCTAGTGACCTCTTTCCCCATAAGTCTTTCAAGATCACCAAACATGAGAACTCGCTCAGCCAGGGTCAGAGTTCGCGTCTACGGCGCTCACGACCCCAAGATCTTCTATTGGCTGCCCTTCTTGTGGGCACGCCCATTTTTGATAATTAACTATGTAATTGGCTGCCTTCTTGTGGGCACGCCCATTTTTGTAATTAGCTAGGAAAATCTGGCACCTCCGAAGTCTTCTTCGGACCTGCCAGCCATGTTTTGTACTAGAACTAGGCAGACACCAATAAAGGAGAGAACTCACACCCGTAGTTTGGAAGTTGCAGACGACCCTTCCAACAGTGGTGGCTACAGCGGTGGGATAGAACTCGACATTCAACGACAGCAAGCAAATCTACAAGCAACCAGCACAAGCACGGCGCAAGCACGACGTCCTGGCCATCGCCAATCAATTCACGCGACACCGAAGACAACATTCAACAGACTTAGAGCTTCGTCATTTCTTCAGGGATCTCCAACAGACATTCTATCTCCACCAACCAGCTACATAACCGTGGATTCTCCACCACGCCCTCCAACTTAAGCAACGAGAGACTTCGCTACTACAGCCAGCGGAACATCGAGCGACGAGAGATTTCGCTACTGCAACCAACTGCACATCGACCGACCTCCGCCGCTGTGCCAGCTGCCCAACAGTTACGTCAAGAAGACACCTCCGCAGCTGCCTGACAGCTGTTGTCGAGTGAAGACACGTATAATCTCCTACAAGCCCCTTTTCAATTGTGAAATCACATGTTATACTGTGTAGTGTGCTCCTTTCCCCATACATTCTGATAATTCAACAGAGCACTAACCTTTACCAACATTACAGCAGTCCCCGTGAACGCAGGATCCCCTCACAACTCCCCATCACCCTTCCCTCCATCACCCTGTACGCGACCGCAACCGCCCATCACCCGTTCCCTCCATACGTCAACTTGGGTAAGTAGATATAGTTCCGTTTTATAAGTCCACCTAGTGCAACAGGATCTCTTTTTTTTTTTTTTTTTTTTCGTAAATGCAACATAGTGACCACCACCCTTACACAATAAAAAAACAGACCCATTACACGTAGCCAATCGGCACAGATCCCGCAAGACATGGAAGACCAGCAACAACAACAACAGCAACAACAACAGCAACGTCCTAGCAGTTCGGAACAAGGTGCAACTGCCGCGCCTACCCAAAATTTAGTAACTCTGATCAAAGAGGAGACGACCTTGCCTCTTTTCAATGGTAGGAACATACCAGTACACAATTTTCTAACAGAAGTGGACGCTGAAATTGCACGTAGAGGAGCCACAGATGACAAGACTAAAATCTCTATACTGACGTCTAGGATCGACAAACATGACACAGTAGCGGGATACATAATACACTCAGACGCCTTCCTCGAATTAGACACATACGCAGACTTCGTGGACGAGTTCAATAAGGCCTTTGATATTTTTGAACCGCTTGGCGCCTTTTCAACCATTTATTCTGTGGGGAAACAGGTAAATCACCCACCTTACCAGTCTAAGGATAAAGCAGTGAGTGTAGCTACCTCCGTAAAAACAAAATTGAGAGACAATCTGTGTAACAGTAAATGGGTAACAAACGGAATGATGAGTGTGGAATATGTCGTATCCATGGTAGCCTACCTTGTTTTCCTTTCTCAATTGCACCCAGAGACATTGCGACGAGTCGGCACCTCCGCCTTCAAACCTGATGTCAAATTAGCGCGATTCGCTAGACAATTTCCTGACTCGGACGAGGCGACCGCGGAAATAGAAAGCCAGACTACACCTATTACACGCAACCACATGATAGCACAGGTAACACAGGCCACTCCTCCTATCACGAGATCAAGACATACATCTAGCACACGTCATCAGTCACGTCACCGATCCCCCTCAAGGACACGAATGTTCTGCAACTTTTGCAAAAAAATAGGCCACACAGACGATATATGTTTCCATAAATTCCCCACATCGCCCACCAGGCACTGCAGTTATCATGGAACATGCTTTCACTCATCAGACAGGTGTAGAGTTCTACGTTCACGATCCCCACACAACCGAGGATCCACCTACTCTGCCAGGAATCCACGTAACTCATCCCCGACACATTCACGTCATACATCTCCTGTGAGACATGCACGCCACTCCTCCCCTGCTAACCTGTCACATCACTCATCCTCTACCTGACTCCTCGGTAAGAAACCGAAAGGCCGGTCAAGATCAGACAACCCTTACACTGACATTCAAACGTCCATGTTGCCAGTTCACACGCTTAACGTATCAGATGCATCTCCTCAGACATTAATCTTCAACGCCACGACTGGAAAAAACAAATTGAAGGTTTTCCTTGACACAGGTTCCCCAGTGAACCTTATGTCGAAAGGTAGTTTTCATAAATTGCGCACCCAAACAAAGCGCGTGACTATTCTAGAACCACCAGATGTTAATTTGTGCAATGTGGATGGGATTCCCTTCCCCATCACTGGAAAATTTTCTTTAGACATTAGTTTCAAGAACGAGTGCCCATCCATTACAGTTCCTACTTATGTAGCAGATGTTCATTTCCCTGCTGATGTTCTCATAGGCTTAAACTTGATGAAGCAGCATAACATTATTATATATCCTGCTCAACATGGCATCATTTATGCAAACCATTTCCTCCCAGCATTGCCTTCAGCAATTTCCCCTACAGTCAACCACCTCAAGGTGACCGAGCAGGAAAAACCCAAGTTAATTTCAAGTAATTTTAGCCAAAATAGTCAACCCAACTCTGTTTCGTCACACGAGGACGAAACAGCCCTTGATGGCACCTACAAACAGACACATGCACATGACTCTAAACCCTCCATTCCACTACCAACGGTAGGAAGATGTTCCAAGCGTAACAGGCGCGCACTATCCTCTCATAGGTCTAAGTCTGCTAGGCAACAGACAAAACAACAAATGAATGACATTAATCTTTTACAAGCGGAAGCAAATTTCTTGCCACTCTTAGAGGAATTCCACACACATTCCGCACCAGTCTCTCAAGTGTTAGCTACCTTCCAATATGCTCACGCAGTACTTATCAGTCCAAAGACACTGTTCCCTCGTGAGTACACACGCATACATATACGAGTTTTCCAAGCACCAGACACCGATGTACTCTGTATGCCAGAAACTTGCCGCGTAAAAGGCATCTCCTTGTTTTCAGCCATCAGCTCTACTTCAAGGAGAGGTCACACTTGCATTGTTATTGCAAATGATAGTAACGCACCCCTCCACCTCACAGTTGGCACAAACATCTGTGATTTCCAAATTTATCCCTCACGTATCAAAATCACAGATGACGAGCTCCCAACTTCTCAAGTTTGTGCCATGGTTCCTAATGTGCAAGCAGCACAGGTACCTATTGACGCATCTCACCATAACTCAATTGATTTTCCTGATGCACAAGCAGACTTGCTTGCACTTTGCAACAAGTTCAGACAGACCATTGCAACGGAAGGTGAACCCCTTGGAGTAACTAATAAAATTCAACATCATATACCCCTTCGTGAGAACTCCAAACCATGTTACATTCCCGCATACAGATTACCGCACTCTAAACGCATGATAGTAGATACACTGATTAAAGACATGATTGCACAAGACGTAATTGAACCATCTATTAGTGAATGGAATTTCCCACTCTTTGTAGTACCAAAGCAAGACGGGTCCTTCCGACCTTTAGTAGATTTCAGAGAGTTAAATAAACTCATCATTCCTGACCGACACCCTATTCCCCTTCTAAACGAGCTCCTCCACTCTGTTGGTGAAAACAATGTAGTTTTCACCACCTTAGACCTTATGTCGGGATATTTCCAGATCCCCCTTGCTCCAGAGTCGAGGCCTCTGACAGCCTTTAGCACACCCACAGGACACTATCAATTTAAACGACTCGCCATGGGTCTCGTTTTAGCCCCTTCAGTATTCACACGCCTCATGCATCAAGTACTAAATGGTCTCATTGGTGATTCTGTTTTCATGTATCTCGACGATGTCATAATAGCTTCCAAATCCATTGACGAACATCTACACACTCTACACAATGTTTTCTCGCGGCTAGAACAAGCAGGTCTCAAATTGAAGCTTAAGAAGTGTTCCTTCCTTCAGAAGGAAATACGTTTCCTAGGACACGTCCTAAATTCCAAAGGAATATTAACTTCGCAGGACAAGGTCAAGGCAGTCACTGAATTCCCACGTCCTACTTCCATAGATCACGTACGCTCATTCCTTGGTCTATCAGGATTTTACAGACGTTACATTCAAGGTTACGCTAGTGTAGCAGCCCCTTTGACGTCACTTCTTAAGAAAGACATACCCTTCACTTGGACACCTGACCAAGAGAAAGCCTTTACTGACTTAAAGAAAGCCTTAACCACGGCACCTGTCCTTGCTTTCCCAGACCACAAGCTTCCCTTCACAATTTACACAGATGCATCATATTCCGGATTAGGCGCTGTTCTCATGCAAGAACACAACTCAAAACTCAGACCTATTGTATATGCGAGCCGCACTCTTAACAAGCACGAACGTAATTACTCAGTCACAGAAATAGAAGCCTTAGCAGTGATATACGCCCTCAAGCATTTCAAAGACATTATCCTCGGATACGAAATACACAGACCATCAACCAATCTTACATTTGTTTAAAGGAAAAAATCTGTCAGGAAAACTTGCCCGATGGTTCCTCACCATCCAAGAGTACATGCCTACTTTCCATTTCGTCCATGGAAATGCTCTTAGTCGACACATTGCGACCGTTATTCCAGGCCCTAATTCAACTAACATTACACAAGCACGCATAGCAGCAGCTCAGAGATCAGACCCTCTTTGGAAACGTGTCATATATTTCCTCGAATCTGCAGACACAGGTGACACTGACAATTTCCCCCCAGACATTGACAACTACACACTAGTTGATGACATTCTCTATCATAAAACAACATTAACAAACAAACAGGAACCCAACAGATCGGTCCTCCAAATAGTAGTTCCTACAGAGCTCATTCCAGAAGTTTTAAAACTTATACATGATTCCCCTATTGCTGCACATCCTGGCAAAGACAAATGTGTTACTCAGGCTAGACTACATTATTTTTGGTTAACTATGCGTAAGGACATACACAACCACATCGACTCCTGTCATTCTTGTGCGAGTCACAAAGGTCACATTAGCGGTCATGTTCCAATTCTAAATTACCCTACACCTTCAAAACCCTTCGACACAGTAGCTGTCGATCTTCTTAAGTTACCTCTTACACCCAATGGAAACAAATACCTTTTTGTCTGTGTCGACCACTTTTCTAGATTCTGTATTCTTGCACCCTTACCAGACAAGACAGCACAGCACGTTGCGAAGACAATTATTGACAACCTCATATGCCCATTTACGACACCCAAAACTCTAATATCTGACAACGGCAGTGAGTTCAACAATGAGATTCTTTCGAACATTTGCGATTATTTCCAAATCAATAAATGTAATACTACTGCTTATCATCCTAGTTCAAATGGCCTAGTTGAGCGCCAGAATAGAAAGATTCTCAATGTTATCAGACATCTTGCTTCTGACATTCAACCCTCCTGGGATGAACATGTTCCCATGATTCAAGCGTGTCTAAATTCTGCAATAAATAAATCAATATCGGAGTCACCCCATTTTGTTCTTTTTGGTTAAGACAAACAACTCCCTTATGATCTTCTCCTTACAGAATTACCACCAATATATAACTTCAACGATTTTGTGAAGGTTAAAGTAGCAAATTTTAATCACCTTTTCAAAAGAATACATAATTCTCTCCATCTAACGAAGGACGAAATGGTCCGTTTGCACAACAAATCAGCCAGAACTGACACCTTTGATATTGGAGACATTGTTTACACTCTTAACCACACACCTACCTCTAAGCTCTCAGCAAAATTCTCGGGTCCCTATCGTATCCTTGACCACGAATCCAACAATAAAGTAAAGGCACTCAGTTTGCAAACTCTGACAGAGACCCTGTTGCATAAAGATAACATAAAAAAGGTTCCTCGTGGCTTAGCCATAGAAAATGTTAATTCCCCAACTACCTCTCTTCAGGATAGAGACGACAACTCACAAACCGTCTCGCAAAATCCGCCAGTACCATTTTTCCATTATAATCTACGTAACAGAGCCACACCTTCATAAATGTATATTCCTTATATAGGTGAACGGAAACTATATCTACTTTCCAATATTCTTAATTTTAAGCTCTCATGTTTTCATATATTTTATTCTTGTATATAATCCTAATGCCAAGGCCTTGTTAAGGACCTTGCCTTGTGTTTTGTTCTTGTTTCTCTATGTGTACAGTCACCGGGACGGTGACAATAGCGTGGCCGAGCATTGTAGGCGGCAGACGAATTCCTTCCGCCCACGGACGATTTGTTTCACCTCCAACGAAGGAACAACGGGCCTCCTTACCCAAGAGAAGCCCACTAGGAGGCCCATCGAATAGAACGACTCTTTCATCGCGTGGACCACAGCTGCGCGGACCATACGCCTCAGAGGTCACCTAGTGACCTCTTTCCCCATACGTCTTTCAAGATCACCAAACAACATGAGAACTCGCTCAGCCAGGGTCAGAGTTCGCGTCTACGGCGCTCACGAAGCCAAGATCTTCTATTGGCTGCCCTTCTTGTGGGCACGCCCATTTTTTGATAACAATTAACTATGTAATTGGCTGCCTTCTTGTGGGCATGCACATTTTTGTAATTAGCTAGGAAAATCTGGCACCTCCGAAGTCTTCTTCGGACCTGCCAGCCATGTTTTGTACTAGAACTAGGCAGACACCAATAAAGGAGAGAACTCACCCCCGTAGTTTGGAAGTTGCAAACGACCCTTCCAACAACTGTTGTAAAGTGATGTTAGATCAAAAGAAGAAAAGATGACGCAGACGAAACTCCACTATTTCTTTCAAAAAAAGACAGTCAAGGATTAGGAGGCAGGGCGAGGCGAGGAGGGAGAGGGAGGTGAGGAGGCAGGGCGAGGCGAGGAGGGAGAGGGAGGTGAGGAGGCAGGGCGAGGCGAGGAGGGAGAGCAGTGTGAGGAGGCAGAGAGGGGTGAGGAAGGAGAGGGTAGTGAGGTTGGGGACGGGAGCACGGCAAGCGACAGTGATGGTAGTGATGCGTCATAATGTTTACATGTAGAAATTTTTTATTTTACCGCACAATAAATACCAATATAGTAAGAATGTGTGTTTTTATTGTTTCTGTAACCTTCAAATTTATTAATAGTGTGTCTGCTTAGGATTTTTAGTGATAAAATCCCAAAATAGACGGACTTTCCCGTTGCCCAGGAGCGTAACCCCCACTATTACCATTATTTCTTATGGAGAAATAATGTTCCATTAACACGATTTCCATTAACACGACATCTCTAGGAACGTAACCCTCGCGTTAATGGGGAGTTGACTATATATATATATATATATATATATATATATATATATTATATATGTTACCTAGTTGCATTTTACGGGAAGGGGAGCTATGCTCGTAGTGTCCCGTCTTCATATCTCGTTTTATCTAGACTTTTTACATTCGTGTATTGTTTTTGCACACACCACTTGTGAGGAAAGCTGTTCTTTTTCAGGTCTCTTCTATAACTGTCTTGATTTTTTTTTTTCGTGTCCTCTTGTATTTCTACTATCCCATTTTATTAGATCCTCTCTATCAATATTTTCTATGCCTTTTATGATTCTATAAAAATAGTTATCACATCTCTCTCTCTTCTTTGCTCTAATGTCTGTAGCTCAAGTTTTGCTAGTTTCTCTTCATATGATAGTTCTGAGAGTGTTGGTGCCAATTTCGTAATTGCTCTTTGTATTCTTTCAAGTTTTGTTATACATTTTTTTTTGTACTTGGTGACCACGTCGTCGCTGCATACTATCTTGGTCTTCTCAAAGTGACTAGTATTTTCTTCACCATTTCTTCGTCCAGGTATGTAAATGCCACTTTGATTGTTCTTATTAAGTTATAAGTTTCTCCAAAAATTTTTGTTTATATGTTTCTCAGGGGACATATTATTCATAATAATGACTCCCAGGTCCTTCTTATTTTCTACTTTTTTAATTTCTTCTCCCAATCTATATGATCCCACTATTTTTTTTTCTTCTTCCAAATTCCATTATACTACACTTCTTAATATTGAATTCCATCTCCCATTACCTACTCCATTCCCATACTTTATTGAGATCACTCTGTAGCGACTCACAATCTTCTTCAGTGTTCACTTTTTTCAACAATTTTGCATCATCCGCAAAGAAGCTCATATAACTTTCAATTCCTTTATCCATATAATTTATATAGCAAACATTATTGGGGCCAGAACTGTTCCTTGTGGAACTCCATTAATCACTTCATCCCAATTAGTGTCTCTTATCACCACTCTCATTTTTCTTTCATGCTAGAAGTCTTCCATCCACTTCAGCAGTTTGCCCTGTATTCCTCCTGCAGTTTCTACTTTAGTAATTTCTTATGTGGTACCTTATCAAAAGTTTTTTTTTTCAGGTCTAGAAATGCACAATCAGCCCATCCATCTCTTTCTTGTATTACATCTATTAGCCTTGAATAGAAACACATTAAGTTTGGGACGTATGGTCGTCCTTGTCTAAATCCAAATTGCCTTGGATTTAGTGCGTTTTTTTTTTTTTCCAAATGCCTTACCCATCTAATTTTGATAATTCTTTCACAGATTTTATTTATCGTACTTGTAAGAGAGACTGGTCTATAGTTAGTAGGGTCTTCCTTGTTTCCCTCTTAATATATTGGTATTATAATTGCTCCTTTCCAATCTTCTGGAACTTATTATTCTTTCAATGAACTGCTTATTAGACTATGTATTTTGTCTGTTAGTTTATTCCTGCATTCTCTCAAAATCCAATTTGCCATTTCATCTGGTCCATGCGATTTTCTGACATCGAGATTACTCAAATGATTCATTATTTCATTCCTTGTTACTTCTATCTCTTTCATAGGGGGGGTTTTCTCCTCCCACTCGATATCTCTAGGTTGTATGTTCTCCCTCGTAAACACTGATTTAAAATGCTTGTTCATAATTTCTGCCATTTCTATTTCCTCTGTGTATTCAACTCCTCCTTATCGTAGCTTCTCAAATTCTTGTTTGTTTTTCAGTTTGTCGTTTACAAATCAGTAAAATAGTTTTGTTGATATTTACATTTTTCTATTACATCTTTTTGGTATTTTCTCTCTTCTGCTCTGCACATTTGTACATATTCATTTCTATAACTAGTATATATTTTCCATTTTTCAGGTCTTTTGTCTTTTTTCCATTTTATCCAAGCCTTTTCCCTTTTGCCTTTTAACTCCCTACATCTTTTGTTGTACCAACACTTTACATATCTTTTTTCTAGTTTTTGTCTTGGAGCATACTTTTCCACTCCTTTATCAATTTTTGTCAAAATATTCCATTTCTCCTCTACTGTTGTTTCCTCCTTGTGTATCCTTTCCCAATCTGCTTTTTGAAAGAACTCTTATAAAAAAAAAAAAAAAATCCATACATCTATCTTCCCTTTCTATATTGTTCGTTTTTTCCATGTATTTTTCCTCATTTAGTTCCAGTTCAACCAATATGTGGTCACTTTTACTTATTGGTGTCTTATATTCAATCTTGTCCACTAGTTCGGGTTCTGATGTGATTATTAGGTCCAGTCTCGATGGTTCTTCCTCATTTCTATGCCTAGTATTCTCTTGTATCCATTGCGTCATTGTATGTTCTATAATCATATGAAGTAGTACATTTCCCCATAGGTTGTCTCTACCCTTCACTGTCATCTTTTCCCAGCAGGTTTCTTTACAATTAAAGTCACCCATTATAACTATTCTTCCTCCATCTTCCATTATCTTATTTAGTGTTATCCTTGTGTCTTCTAACATATTTTTGTGTTCTCTCTCTTCCCACGAAGCCGTTTTAGGAGGCACATAATTTACTACGATCTTCTTGCTCTTCCCATCCCTGTCCTCCACTTCCATCATAATTATCTCTACTCTATTTTTTCCATATGTGACATTCCTCACATTTATATCTTTCTTAGTCAGGAACATAACTCCATCTCCTTGTTTTACCTCTCTGTTTATAATCCAATAATCATATGCACCATGTCTTACACTGTCAGGTGGTAGTGGACCTTTCAATGTTGTCTCTACAATTCCCATTATGTCCGGTTCTTTTTCCTTCAGGTAATCATTCAGTTCGTTCAAGCCTGTTATCAAGCCATCTATATTTTTGTAACATACTTTTAATTTTCTGCTACTTCCATCCTGTTTTCTGTTTCCATTCCGTTTTTCTCTGCTGTGAACCATTTCCTCGCTTTCATATCCACTACTCTCCAATAGAACTTCTCTTTGACTCCGTTCTTTTCTCGTTTTTTCCCCCTTAGCTTCTAGTCTTATTGTTTTCTCATCCTCTCTTTCCTCTTTATTCATTTATCTTTTTATCCATACCTGTTTATATTGATCACTGTTTGCTAGTTTCCCTGTTTTTGGTAAGATATTCTCTGCTGTTGTTCGTGACCTGAATTTAACCTTAATTGATCTGGTCTTATCTGTGTTGTATTTCCCTATCCAATATATTTCTTCAATTTCTTTCCCTGTTTCTTGTTCATCCTCTTGAAATACTAATATCTTGTTTACCTTTTCCTTCTCTTTTACTCTTGTAATCCTACTTGGATTATGCTTCTCTTCAATCCCTAATATAATCATACTTTTTTTTTGTCCGCTAAGTCTCTTACTATATTCTTCTTCTCTCATCACTTTAATAACTGTGTCCTTGGTTTGTTCTTTCATCTGTTGTGTCACTATATCTCTAAATACAATTTTATTGTTCCCTTGGACTTTTCTCCAACCCTGTGCTTCTTTTGCTATGGACTCTTTATTCTCTTTATTATTCTTGTTTAATTCCTCATTCTCATATTTTACTTCTTTTAACTGTCTTTTTAATTCTTCTATTTCTTTATGTTTTGGTTCTCCTTCTTTAGTTCTTCCAATTTATCAACTCTTTGCGTAATTCGTGTAAGTTGGCTGAACCTAACCTCCCAGTGTTCGATCATTTTCTCCAATTTTTCCTCTAGATTTGCTAATCGGGGGAGGTTGGCATCCCCTCCCTCATTAATTCCATGGAAATTATTATCTCCACTTTCTATTGTGTTGTTGTTATCTCTATTTCTGATCTTAGTGCCTTTACTTATATTTTCGACTTCACCTGTGTCGTCTGCAGCCCTCATGTTGACATTTCTTCTGAAGTCCAGGAGAGCCTGTTCGTCTCCTTCCTCATTCCCTTCCATTTTCCTCAGTAATCCCTCCCTTTCTCCTTTTTCTTCACCTTCCCACTACACCACAAGCTTTCCCTTTCCCTACTAATACAACAAAGGTACTCCCTCGTAGTTGAGATCGACGAAACTTGAAGTTTTCCTGGAGTTTCAAACTTCGCTGTCACTTTGACCGACGTGTGTGATCCACCATGGTCTTGGATCATGTGTTCGACTCGTGATTGACAGTTATTACCCACCTAGATGAGAGTTCATACTATTGACCGATCTATAGGCAATGCTGAGACCTTACAACCACCCTCCGAACTCCACTAACGAGATTTTGTGTGTATGTGTATTTACTTAGTTGTATTTTACAGGAAGGGGTGCTACGCTCGTGGTGTCCCGCCTTTGTATCTTGCAGTGTCTAGTTTGCTCTTAAATTCATGAATGGTTTTTGCGCACACTATTTTTTTCATCCAGTTTGTTCCAAGTGTCCACCACTCTATGTGGAAAACTGTTTTTCTTCAGATCTCTTCTATAACTATGTTTTTTTTCCTTTCCGTGTCCTCTTGTGTTTCTCTTGTCCCAGGTTAACAAGTACTCTCTACCGAGTATGTCTGTGCCCTTCATGATTCTGTAGATGGTCAGTAGGTCGCCTCTCTCTCTTCTTTGCTCCAGAGTCGGTAACTCCAGTTTAGCCAGTCTCTCCTCATATGACAAGTTTACACGTGCAAGGGCCATTTTTGTGGCTGCTCGCTGGATTCTTTCTATTCTTTTTGGAACTGGGTGACCACAGTGTCGCTGCATATTCTAGTCTAGGCCTTATCAGTATTGACTAATATTTTTTTTAATAATTTCTTTATCCAAATATGTAAATGCCACTTTTATTATTTGTGTGTGTACGCGCGCCATCCACTACATCAAACAAAATCTGAGGGCAACCAGCTCATCGCCTCGAGACATTGTCCCCAAATCCCAAGAAAGAAGGAAAGATCAAAGTAAAGAAAGAAAAGGTTCTTCATCTCTCGCCCGAATTCACCTTTAGTTCGTTTCTAGAAACTTCGACGACGAAAGACTGGTTAAACGCTGGGTTGGTAGTGTGTCGGATCGTTCGCGTCCGGAAGACGTGGAGTGGCGCCGACTTCACCTTTCGCAAAGATCGTCGTTCTCTCCAGAGGATGACCTTGACGTAAGGGTCACAAGCTCCGCCAAGATACTCACGACCTGCTAGCCCTCGCAGCTCCTGCAGAGGGAGAAAGAAGAGGCAAAGCGTTAATTCAGATATGAAGACAGAGAAGAAGAAGAAGGACTGGGATGAAGGAATGGTTGGAGGGGAACATAAGGGAATGGTAGTGTGGCTTGGAGGAAATTAATATCGGGAATATTGAAGAGGAAATGGGGAAAGAGGGATGCAAATGAAAAAGACTGGAAGGGGCAAGGAGCTAAAAGACAAAGGCCACTGGAAAGTGGAACAATTTGAAAAAAAAATCTACATTTTGTTAGTGTTGGTATACACACAAACAAACACACACACACACGCACGCACGCACGCACGCACACACACACACACTATATATATATATATATATATATATATATATATATAATATACATATATATATATATATTATTTATGTGTGTGTGTGTGTGTGTGTGTGTGTGTGTGTGTGTGTGTGTATATATACATATACACACACATATATATATATATA
>NC_134777.1:129430560-129445560 GCF_046742065.1 Oratosquilla oratoria
CAATATTGATAATAAAGTATGCAATAAATTGTTGTGATGTTATTATAAAACAGCTCCGGTGTGTGTGGAATGTTGATCGAGGGTGTAACATTGTAAGTGAAGTGAGTGGTGTAAAATTGTGGGAATCCTAAAAAGTGTCATAAGATAACTTATAGTATTAAATAATATAAAGATAAATATCCAGATAAATAAAATAAAATGAATGAAATAAAATGAAAATAAAAATACAAATACAAATATAAATATAAATAAAAATAAATAAATTAAAATGTGCTTATTTAAAGTGACATGACATCTCATCGCATATCGTTGTGTGACAGAATGTTATCAAAAAATATACATACATATACAACAATGAATAAATAAATAAATGCCAAAGAAATATATAGTAAAAAAAAATATATATATAATAAGAATAAAAAAAAAAAAAAAAAAAAAAAATACGAACTGACCGGCCTCAAGCCCTCAACCCAGGGAGCGCGGACGTTTGGGCACCGGATGGAGTTTGTCGTTCTATGTGGGCGCTGTTCTGGGGCAGGTTCTTATGGCTGCGTATTGAGCTGTGAATTTTTCCCATTTTATATCCCCTACTTTTTGGTTGATGTTGGCATTGGTTGTTATGTATAGGGCTTCAATCACCTTCCTTTGTCTTTTTGATAGACCTTTCTTTACTACCTCTGCCTGTTGCCACTTACAATGTTACACCCTCGATCAACATTCCACACACACCGGAGCTGTTTTATAATAACATCACAACAATTTATTGTATACTTTATTATCAATATTGTTCATTGTATTAAAAACCATTGTACAACCAAACGTAACCCACCTCCAAGGAGGGAACGCGGTCTTACTCAGACTATGTATACCGCCAGCTTCACTCCAGAGTCACATTCTTCTGAAGAAGCGTAGAGCGAAACCGGTCAGGAATAAACTCAGGAACTCGGAACTAGACCCGTGACTTCTTTTTCCACCTTCATCAACTTGTCACAATGTACCAATATATATATATATATATATATATATATATATATATATATATATATATATATATGTGTGTGTGTGTGTGTGTGTGTGTGTATGTATATATATGTATGTGTATATACATGTATGTATATATATATATATATATATATATATATGTGTGTGTGTGTGTGTGTGTGTGTGTGTGTGTGTGTGTGTGTGTGATGCTTGGCAACAATTGAAACTAAGCAAAGATTCCGGGTCACAGTTTTATTGAACGGCGAAATATACACACCAAGTACACCACTATCGACTACAACTCACAGAGCTCGCCTCAGAATGGCTAATGCGCGTTACCCTGGAACTGATGGCGTCTCCGAGAGTTTCCTTGCAATCAGATTTTTTTCAATTATCCACTCGTACACAGAAAATAACAGACATTCAAAATAATACAATAATTTAATTTAATAATATAATAATAATCTGTTTTACATTCATTCAAATTTTGCATTATAATAATAGAAATTATAATTTAATTAGGTAAATAGAAATGACAATTTTGCTTTCTTCCCGAAACCCCCAGAACTCGTTACACGTACGAACAGACACACACATCCAATTACGCATCACTTTCATTTCCTACATATACACAAAATACTAATAGAAATGATAATAACTAGCATACACTATAAATGCTCGGCCAGCTATCTGTCGCTGACCCCAGCGATGTACAATTTGAATTTGAGATCAAAGCTATATACATGAGATAGGTGAAATAGAATTAACATGCATACATAAGGAACTGTATAAATATGAACATATTATGAATTTAAAAGTTTGGAAAGATGGAAGTGGAGAACACTTTGGCAGCTACATGGTTAGAAAATTCAAGAAGTATGACGGCTGCGAAGATTATATGGGTAGGAGACCGGGGACGGTGAATGGGGAAGGGAAGGAGGAAGTGTGTCTGTGGGAGTCGGAGGGTCAGAGTCGCAGTCTACACCTCGGGAGAAGAGCTTAAGGGTGTCCAGGTGCATAATGGTTTCTATGTCCGAATGTAAATGTTTCAATTTGACATTGTAGGACACGGAAGGCACCAAAGAATTTTGGGGAAATCTTGGAAGATGGAGAATGGTTCTGGGCATACACGATGTCACCTATTGCATTTTTATTGTGAAAACGGGCCATCTCGTCTTTGGCGAGAGAAAGAGACTGTGTAATTCTCTTGAAGAGAGTGCTGAAATTTGCAAGTGAAACCTTTACAAAATCATCAAGGTTGTAAATGGGGTCTATATCTGAAGCAAGATGTTCATATGAAAGTCGATGTCGGAAGCAAAGATGACAAAGTGAGACGACTCCGATATGGACCTATTGATGTCACTCTTTAGGCAAGACTGAATCTTAGGGACATGGTGATTCCAGGAGAGATGAAGGTCGGAAGCGAGGTGTCGGAGAACATCGAGAATCTTTCTGTTTTAGCATTCGACAAGACCATTTGAACTGGGGTGGTATGCAACGATATTACATTTTGTTATTTGAAAGTATTTGCAAATATATGAAAGAATCTCATTGTCGAATTCCATGCCATTGTCAGAGAGAAGAATTTTGGAAGTAGTGAAGGGGCAAATAACTTTGTCAATGAAGGTCTTTGCAATTGTTGTAGCAGTCTTGTCGGGAACAGGTTTAAGGATACATAATCTGGAAAAATGGCCCCCACACACAAACAGGTACTGATTTCCACTTGAAGTGAGTGGTAACCTGAAAATGTCAATCGCAACCATGTCAAAGGGTTTGCTAGGGATTGGATATTTCAAAATGGGAACTTTACTGTGAATATTACCTTTATGGGTAGCACAAGAATGACAGGCGTCGGTGTAGGCATGGATATCTTTTCTCATAGTAAGCCAAAAGTACTGAAGTCTGGCCTGTGTTAAACAGTTGTCTATACCTGGATGTGCAGCAAGTGGAGAATCATGTAAAAGAAACAGAACTTCAGGTACTAAGTCAGAAGGAACTACGTGTTGTACAAGTCTGTTTGGTTCATGCTTGTTGGAAGTGTAGTTTCGTGGTAAAGAACGTCATCGACGAGTCTGAAATGTTCCAAGGAGGTAGGGAAGTCTGTAAGGTCTGATGTATCTCCTGACTCGAGAGAAAATATCACACGTTTCCACATTGGGTCGGATCTTTGAGCTGCATGAATACTGAGGGAGGGAATTGATAGCAGCAACATTCCTAGAAAGTGCGTCTGCAACATTGTTTGCTTTTCCGTGGACATAAGAGAAGGTGGGATTGAATTCCTGAATGGTCAAGAACCAGCGAGCAAGTTTCTCGGTCAGGTTCTTGCCTTTGAAAAGCTGAAGAAGCGCCTGGTGGTCTGTATGGACTGTAACGGGATAGCTTAGTATTATTTCCTTGAAATGTCGAAGAGCATATATGACCGCTAAAGCTTCAATTTCAGTAACAGAATAGTTACGTTCAGCTTTGTTAAGGAGTCTGCTGGCAAAGGCAATGGGGCGAAGGTGTGTGTCTTGTTCTTGCATAAGGACAGCACCAAGACCTTGGAAAGAGGCATCAGTGTAGAGAATGAAAGGTAAGTCATAGTCAGGAAAAGCTAAGACAGGAGCAGTAGTAAGGGCATTCTTTAAGTCTGCAAAAGCTTGTTCCTGGGCAGACGACCAGTGAAAAGGAACATCTTTCTTTAGCAGTGAAGTAAGAGGAGCTGCAATGGTAGAATAATTGCGGATGTGCCTTCAATAATATCCTGAAAATCCAAGAAAGGAGCGAAGGTGCTCAACGTCCGTGGGACGAGGGAAGTCAGCAACAGCTTTGACTTTATCAGGAACAGTAAGAATGCCATTAGAAGTGAGGACATGACCAAGAAAACGAATTTCTTTCTTAAGAAAAGAGCATTTGCTCAACTTGAGTTTGAGGTTGGCATCAGCAAGACGAGAAAATACTTGTTGAAGGGTTTGAATGTGTTCGGGTATTGACTTAGAAGGTATTATGATGTCATCCAAATACATAAAAACATTATCACTAAGGAGCAGAGGTTAGACCCATAGCTAAGCGTTTGAATTGAAAGTGACCAGAAGGGGTTGAGAAGGCTGTTAGGAGTCGGCTTTCTGGAGTAGGAGGAATTTGGAAATAGCCTGACATTAGGTCTGAAGTTAAGAAGACAGTATTTTTCTGCCCAACAGAATGGAGGATTTCTTGTAATACAGGAATGGGCGTCCTTTCGGGAAGTGATCTTGTTGAGTTCTCGAAAATCAACAACAGGACGGAAGGTACCATCTGGTTTTGGGACAACAAATAAGGGAAAATTCCATTAAGAAATGGAGGGCTCAATGATATCCTGGGCAAGCATGTCTGCAATGGGCTCCACAATTTTACGTTTACTGTGTGTCAGTCTGTAAGCCGGAATGTAGCAAGGTTTGGAGCCATCTCGAAGAGGAATGTGGTGGTGAATGAGGTCAGTAGAACCTAGGGATTCACCTGGCAAGGCAATGACATGACGAAAGGCATTGCATAAAGAAACTAAATCCTGTTGAGCATCGGGGAAATCAAGGGAATTGAAGTGAGATGCATCAATAGGAACCTGTGCATGAGGCACATCGGAGTTAATGGTACAAACTGGCAAGGAAGAATTGTGGTCATCGATGACTTTTACTCTTGAAGGATACACTAGAAAATCACATAAGTTTGTACCAAGTTTGAGATGGAGGGGAGCATTAGTGTCATTGGCAACTAGAAAAGAAGTATGACCTTTCTTGGTGGTAGTGCATAAGGCTGAATTTAGTGATATGCCTTTGACACGGGTGGATTCTGGCATACAGAGAACATCGCATTCTTGAGCTCGGAAAATGCGAAGCTGCACTTTGCAATACTCATGTGGTGGAAGAGTCACGGGTCTTGTTAACACTGCATGAGTAGTACGACACATGGTGGAAAGCACATCGGAAACAGGGGAGGAGGTAATTACCAATTCATCTAAGGGAGGAGAGAAATGGTGTTCTGTTGGAGAGAATTCTGGAGAAGGGGAAGAGCATTTGGTATTCCGTTTCCTAGATTTTGACATGCGAGAAGAACGCATTCGCTTCGTACGGTTGGAAGCTTTGATCAAGGCAGGTTCACTGGAAGGAGGGAGTGAAGTCTGAAGAGAAGGTTCAGACGACGGCTGTACAGTGTCCTGGGAAGTGGGATCTAGAGGAGGCAGGGAGGAAGTACTATCCGTTGGAGGTGCCTGAACCTGGTCAAGGGGGGAAGGAGGAGCAGCAGTAGTGGGAACTGAAACAACTGGCATGCTGTGCTAAGGGCAGGGGGATTGCGCAGAACTAGGAACTTTAGGAAGTGGTGTAGGTGTAGTCGTCAAAGGTAGGGCAGGAATGAAATGACGACCATAAGCAATGCCATGATAATGGGGGTAGACGACAATGCCAAATTGCCACATATTGTATAGACCCAGAAGCACATATGCAGGAAACTGTACATCTGCCACATTAAGGGGGATTTGAATCTCTGGACTTTGAGTATGGAGACTGATAGGAAGATAGATCTTACCTAGAACTGGAAATGGAACACCATCTACGTTAGTAAGTTGTAAGTCGGGGTTCCAAGAATGTGACACGCTTATAGGAAGAGCGGAGTTTGCGGAAGGTGGAAGAAGATATAATATTTACAGGGGATCCAGTATCTATGAAGAGAGATATAGGGATGTTATGTACAGTAGCAGGAATGGAAAGAGCATATGACAATTTGTTAGAGTTAGAAAGAGTACAAATGGGAAGGGACAAGGGGGCGGGTGGTGGGGATGGGACATGCATGCTAGGAGGGGGTGTCCTGAGAGAAACAGAGGCAGATAGTCATTGAGGAGAAGAAGAAGGGGAAGTCTGACGGGAAGGTCTTATTAGAATGGGTGGAGTTCAAAACAGAGCAGTCAGCAGCAGTGTGATAACAAGTGCCATGAATGGGGGCATTGCTTATTGGGAGGAGTGGCAAGACGAATAGCACAACGATTGGCATAGTGTGTTGATTTCTGACAGAAGTTGCAGATGACAGTGTGATGGGAGAACGATCTGTGTCTAGGACGGGAGGTGGATCTGGTGCGAGAAGTGTATTTATGACGAGATGAAGATCTGGAAATATGGGCAACAGGGAATGTAGGTTTGGTGATAGAGACTGGCTGGGCAACAATGTCATTCAGTGTCTTGGGTGAATAATGAATTTTATTAGCGAACTCCGTTAAGGTGATACCTGGAGTGAATTGGACGGACGAAGTTTTGGATAAGGTGTCCGGATGGAGAAGAGAAAGAAATCGAAAGTAGGAAATGAGGGAAGCAACATTGGCAAGGGAGATTTTGTTGTCAGCGTCAACCCAGGCTGAAGATGCGAGAACTGATTTCAGTTCGGACTTAAGGTCAGATGCGAGTCTTACTGCTTTTTCTTTTCTCACATAAGGTGGGGGGGGTTGATTTGGAGAGCAAGGGTATAAAGAGGAGTGAGAGAACCTAGGGTGTTGTGTTGTCCAAAGGTACGTCTGAATATGTTAACATAGTCATCATACTTAGTGCAGTCTGTGAAGGCATCGGGCTGAAGGAGGTCACCAGCACCGGTCTCTTCGGAGGCGTAAGTTCGTATCCCACCGATGCCACCATATTGTTGCTTGGCAACAATTGAAACTAAGCAGAGATTCCGGGTCACAGTTTTATTGAACAGCGAAATATATACACCACTAAGTACACCACTATCGACTACCACTCACTCACAGAGCTCGCCTCAGAATGACTAATGCGCGTTACCCTGGAACTGATGGCGTCTCCGAGAGTTTCCTTTCACTCATTTTGTTTTCAATTATCCACTCGTACACAGAAAATAACAGACACTCAAAATAATACAATAATTTAATTTAATAATATAATAATAATCTATTTTACATTCATTCAACTTTTGCATTATGATAATAGAAATGATAATTTAATTACGTAAATAAGAATGACAATTTTGCTTTCTTCCCGAAACTTCCAGAACTCGTTACATGTACGAAAAAAAGGAAAGAAGCGAAGAAACTCCGAGAGGCAAAGAACCAGCGAAGAGATGCTTAGAAGAAAGTAAAATTGAAACTCCACTTGATGTCGTTCGAAAGAAGACGTGTCTTTCTCAGACACTAACGGAATACCAAAGGCTTGGAAGAGTTTTTTTTCGGGGTTTGAACGGGAAGGAAATATGCAAAGAGGATTAGAAATGGATAGAGAACCCAGGTATAGAAATATAATGAGAAATAGAGATATTAATTATATTTTGGATGATTTAATAGAATTCAAAAGTGAGTACACAACAATGTACAAAGAAGTATTTATGCTAAGGAAAGCCAACGAGGAGAATAATAGGGATATAGATGACTAAAAAAAGGAATTAAATTAAAGTCGGAAAATGAAAGGTTAAAAAGTGAAGACATAAATAGGAATGAGGCATTAAAAAAGGAGATAAAAGATCAAATGCGAGAAGTGACTGAAAAGGTGGAGGAAAAATCAAAGAAAATGACTTACAGGAAATAAAGAAACAGTGGAAAGTTGAACAAGAATGTCAAAAAGTCTTTCTTAAAGAAATAATGGAACAACAGGTCAAGGAAACGGTGATCCAAGTAATTAAAGTGAAAGGCAACTTAGGGACACAGTAGATAAAAAAGATGTATTGTAATCTATGGCATTAAAGAGAAGCATGATGTACCTAGATATCAGAGGGAAAAGGAGAAAGAGATCGCCAGGGAAATTCTGAAAAAATTACAAGCGGAAGGACAAGGCTTGGATAGGGAAATCGAGGAAACCTATAGAATGGGCAGATACTCTAAAGAATAACAATACAGGCCACTGAAAGTAAAGCTTAGATCTCAACTGCAGAGGAAGTACTATCCAGAACAACGAAATTAGAAAATAGTGAACACTACAAAAATACATGGATAAAAAAAGACATGAGTGAGGAAGAAACAAAAAAAGAACTTAGAAACGAAGCGAATGAAAAAAAGAACGAAAAGAGAATTAAAAAAAGAAAAAAAAATTGAGTGGTGAACCTGAGGCTGAGAAAATGGTATAAGGAAAAAGGAAACAAAGAAGACAGAAAAAGACGAGGAGAAAGGAAACTGAAAATAGCTTATACCAATATAAATGGAATAACTTCAGGAATGAATGAATTAAATGATTACCTGGCCTTAGAAAAACCAGATATAATGGGAATAGTGGAAACTAAATCAAAGTGTACTCCACCACCCAACACTGTGGGACAAGGTTTATACAACTGCTGGATAAAGAACAGAAAGGATAAACAGGGTGGCGGAGTATTAATTTTGACTAATAAAGACAAAAATATATGTAGAATCAATTATGATACAAGTTGAAAGCAAATATATGAAGAGTAGAAAATTTGTAGTGGTGTATGTGCCCCCCCCCCCAAAAAACAAAAAAAAAAAAAAAAAAAAAGTCCCGGACAGAAAGTGATCATTCCAAAATATTAGAAGATACAAAATATGAATTAACTAATGTACTGAAGGACAGAGGAAATACAGTGATTATGGGTGACTTTAATTCAAAAGAAATATGTTGGGAGGAAATGACAGTGAAGGGTGGAGAGGAACTCTGGGGCAACGTCCTGCTCGACATGACCATTGAATACACAATGACTCAGTGGATAAGCGAAAATACCAGATACAGAGGTAGTGAAGAACCATCAAGGCTGGACTTAATACTAACGACAGAGCCTGAAATTGTTGATAAAGTTTATTACAAAACTCCGATAGGAGTGACCATGTACTAATAGAATTTGAGTTGAAAGAGCAAATGGATCAAAGCAGAAATTATAAACATAGAATAGGAAGACTAATGTACAACAAGACAAATTTTGAGAAACTCAAAAAATTCTTTCGCAACGCGAACTGGGAAAAATTCCTAAATGAAGAAACAGGGATGGAAGAGAAATTGAACATACTAAAATAAAATTACGATGAGGGACTAAATAAATACGTACCACAAAAAAAAAAAAAAAAAAAAAAATGGAAAGATCATACATAAAAGGCTGGTACAACAAAAGGTGTAGTGAGGCTAAGGATAAAAGAGACAAAGCTTGGAAGAAATGGAAAAGAGACAAGAAAACAAGCAAATGGCAAATGTACATCAAAGTAAGAAATGAGTATGTAGAAATACGCAGAGATGAAAAGAGAAACTATGAGAAAAAATAATAGAAAAATGCAAGGAAGGACCCAAACTATTTTACAGGTATGTAAATGGCAAACCGAAGAATAAACAAGAAATAGAAAAGCTGCGCCAAGGTAAACATGAATATACAGAAGAACTGGAAATGGCTGAAATTATGAACAACCATTTCAAATCAGTATTCACAATAGAAAACTCACCTAACTGTGATGAAACAGAGATCCCCGTCAATGAAAGAAATAATTGTAACACTAAAGGAAATCAGCGACCAAATCAAAACCCTTGACGTCAGAAAATCACATGGTCCAGACGGATTTGCAAATTGGATACTGAGAGAATGCATGGAAGAATTAACAGACAGAATATACAATATAATTAAATTCTCAATTAAAGAAGGAAAAGTGCCACAGGATTGGAAGGCAAACATTGTACCAATTTATAAGGGGGAAATAAGGAAGACCCATCAAATTACAGACCGGTCTCCCTGACAAGCACAGTAGCAAAAATTTGCGAAAAGGTCGTCAAAAACAGATGGGTTAACATTTGGAAGAAAAAACTATACTGAATCCAAATCAATTTAGATTCAGACAAGGAAGATCATGTACAACAAACTTGATCTGCTTCTACTCAAGATTAATAGACATAATACAAGAGAGAGATGGTTGGGCAGACTGTGCCTTTCTGGACCTACAAAAGGCATTTGATAAGGTACCACACAATAAAACAATAAACTCATAAGGAAGATAGAATCAATATGTGGCATCAGAGGAAAATCATTGGAATAGATGAAAGACTTCCTGACTGGGAGAAAAATGAGAGTAGTAATTAGAGACAAATTCTCAAATTGGGAAGAAAAGAATGATAAGTGGTGTCCCGCAGGGATCAGTACTGGCCCCGATCATGTTTGCTATATACATAAATGACATGGACGAAGGAGTAGTGTTATATGAATTTCTTTGCAGACGACGCAAAAATACTAAAGAAAGTAAAAACGGAGGAGGATTGCAACTCATTACAACAAGACTTGGACAAGATCTGGAAATGGACACAAAAGTGGAAAGTGACATTCAATATCAAGAAATGTAGTATAATAGAATTTGGAAAAAGTAAAAACAGAATATCGATAGAGATTATAAAATTGGCGAAGAAGAGTAATCTCGGAAAGAGACCTTGGAGTGATGATCAGCAAAGACATGACAATAAGCATAATAATAAAATAGTCGGAGAAACCTATAATTTATTGAGGTCAATGAAAGTGGCATTTGTCTATTTGGACGAGGAAATGGTAAAAAAAAAACACTAATAAGACCAAAACTCGAGTACGCAGCAACACTATGGACACCCAGTACCAAAAAGAATATAAAGAAGTTAGAATACAAAGAGCAACAACAAAACTGGCACCAACTCTTTCCAAAATGACATATGAACAAAGACTGTCCAAATACCAACTCTGGAACAAAGAAGGGAAAGAGGAGACTTACTATCTAACTATAGAATTATGAAGGGAATGGAAATCTTAGATAAGAATGGGACAATGGAAAAACAAGAAGACACGAAAAAAAAAATACAGAAGAGATCTGAAAAAAATAGCTTCCCACACAGAATGATAGATACTTGGAACAAATAGGACAAAAAACAATACGTGCAAACACTATTCAAGATTTTAAGAAAAAAAATTATGCTGAGAGATACAAAGACGGGTCACCACGAGCATAGCTTTCTTCCCGTATAATACAACTAGGTAAATACACATCCAATTATACATCACTTTTAATTCCTACATGTACAAAAAATAGTAATAGAAATTATAATAACTAGCATACACTGCATATGTATATATATGTACATGTGTATATAATATATATATATATATATATATATATATATATATATATATATGTGTGTGTGTGTGTGTGTGTGTGTGTGTGTGTGTGTGTGTGTGTATTTACCTAGTTGTATTTTACGGGAAGGGGAGCTATGCTCGTAGTGTCCCGTCTTCATATCTCATTTTACCTAAACTGTTTTTATATTCGTGTATCGTTTTTGCCCACACCACATTCTCATCTAACTTGTTCCAAACGTCTATTAACCTGTGGGGAAAGCCGTTTATTTTCAGGTCTCTTCTATAACTTTCTTGATTTTCTTTCCGTGTCCTCTTGTATCTCTACTATCCCATTTTATTAGATCCTCTCTATCAATAGTTTCTATGCCTTTCATGATTCTATAAATAGTTATCAAGTCTCCTCTCTCTCTTCTTTGGTCTAATATCTGAAGCTCAAGTTTTGCTAGTCTCTCTTCATATGATAGTTCTGAGAGTGTTGGTGCCAATTTCGTAATTGCTCTTTGTATTCTTTCAAGTTTTGTTATACATTTTTTTTGTACTTGGTGACCACGTCGTTGCTGCATACTCCAATCTTGGTCTTATCAAAGTCTTCACCATTTCTTTATCCAGGCATGTAAATGCCACTTTAATTGTTCTTATTAAATTATAAGTTTCTCCAAAAATTTTGTTTATATGTTTCTCAGGGGACATATTATTCATAATAATGACTCCCAGGTCCTTCTCATTTTTTACTTTTTAATTTCCTCCTCTCCCAATATATATGATCCCACTATTTTTTTTCTTCCAAATTCCATTATACTACACTCCTTAATATTGAATTCCATCTCCCACTTCCTACTCCATTCCCATACTTTATTAAGATCACTCTGCAGCGACTCACAATCTTCTACAGTGTTCACTTTTTTCAACAATTTTGCATCCGCAAAGAAGCTCATATAACTTTCAATTCCTTTATCCATATCATTAATATAAATAGCAAACATTATTGGGGCCAGAACTGTTCCTTGTGGAACTCCACTTATCACTTCATCCCAATTAGAGTGTTTGTCTCTTATCACCACTCTCATTTTTCTTTCATGCAAGAAGTCTTCCATCCACTTCAGCAGTTTGCCCTGCATTCCTCCTGCAGTTTCTAATTTCTTGAGCAATTTTTATGTGACACCTTAAAAGCTTTTTTTCAGGTCTAGAAATGCACAATCAGCCCATTCATCTCTTCTTTGTATTACATTTATTAGCCTTGAATAGAAACACATTAAGTTTGGGACGCATGATCGTCCTTGTCTAAATCCAAATTGCCTTGGATTTAGTACTTTTTTTTTTCCAAATGCCTTATCCATCTAATTTTGATAATTCTTTCACAAATTTTAGCTATCGTACTTGTAAGAGAGACTAGTCTATAGTTAGTAGGGTCTTCCTTGTTTCCTCCTTTATATATTGGTACTATATTTGCTCCTTTCCAATCTTCTGGAACTTATCCTTCTTTCAATGAACTGCTTATTAGACTGTATTTTGTCTGTTTGTTCATTCCTGCATTCTCTTAAAATCCAGTTTGCCATTTCATCTGGTCCATGCGATTTTCTGACATCGAGATTGCTCAAGTGATTCATTATTTCATTCCTTGTTACTTCTATCTCTTTCATAGGGGGGACTTTCTCCTCCCACTCGATATCTCTAGATTGTATGTTCTCCCTTGTAAACACCTATTTATAATGCTTGTTCATAATTTCTGTCATTTCTATTTCCTCTGTGTATTCAACTCCTCCTTATCGTAGTTTCTCCAATTCTTGTTTGTTTTTCAGTTTGTTGTTTACAAATCTGTAAAATAGTTTTGGTTAATCTTTACATTTTTCTATTACATCTTTTTCGTATTTTCTCTTTTCTGCTCTGCACACTTGTACATATTCATGTCTATAACTAGTATATATTTTCCATTTTCAGGTCTTTTGTATTTTTTCCATTTTATGCAAGCTTTATCCCTTTTGTCTTTTAACTCCTTACATCTTTTGTTGTACCAACACTTTACATATCCTTTTTCTTGTTTTTGTCTTGGAACACCTTTCCATTCCTTTATAAATTTTTGTCAAATTATTCTATTTCTCTTCTACTGTTGTTTCCTCCTAGTGCATCCTCCCCCAGTCTGCTTTTTGAAAGAATTCTCTTATTCTATATATATATATATATATATACAGTATATATATATATATATATATATATATATATATATATATATATATATATATAAAATCCACATATCAATCTTTCCTTTCTATATTGTTCGTTTTTTTCATGTATTCTTCCTCCTTTAGTTCCAGTTCAACCAATATGTGGTCACTTTTACTTATTGGTGTCTTATATTAAATCTTGTCCACTATTTCAGGTTCTGATGTGATTATTAGGTCTAGTCTCGATGGTTCTTCCTCATTTCTATACCTAGTATTCTTTTGTATCCATTGCTTCATTGTATGTTCTATAATCATATCAAGTAGTACATTTCCCCATAGGTCGTCTCCACCCTTCACTGTCATCTCTTCCCAGCAGGTTTCTTTAAATTAAAGTCACCCATTATAACTATTCTTATTAAGGAGTGGTACAACCGGTTTAAAGACGGCCACACAACGGTGGAGAACGAGCCACGCTGCGGTCGGCCATCAACATGCCAAAATGACCAGGTCATTGCCAAAGTGAAAGCTGTGGTGATGCGGGACCGTCGTGTGACTATCCAAGAAATTGCGGAAGAGATGGGCATCAGCATGTTTTCGCCACATTCCATTGTGACCAAAGATTTGGCCATGAAGAGAGTGGCGGCAAAATTCGTGCCGAGGCTGCTGAGGGCGGAGCAAAAGCAACTTTGTGTTGAAGTCTCAGAGGACATGCTGGACTCCACAGACAGTGACCCCGACTTCATGAATACCATAATCACTGGTGACGAGTCCTGGGTGTACGGGTACGACCCGGAAACCAAATCCCAGTCGTCACAGTGGAAGCATTCCACGTCACCAAGACCAAAGAAGGCCCGCCAAGTGCGCAGCAACGTCAAAGTGATGCTGACTGTTTTCTTTGACTCCCGCGGTGTGGTACACCACGAGTACGCACCTCAGGGTCAAACAATCACCAAAGAGTACTACAGGGATGTCCTCCGTCGCCTACGTGAAGCTGTGCGGCGCAAGAGACCGGAGTTGTGGTCAACAGGAAATTGGCGCCTCCATCACGACAATGCTCCAGCACATTCCTCGAACTTGATTCAGAATTTTTTGACGAAAAACCAGACTCCTGTGGTTCAACAGGCTCCTTACTCTCCTGATATGGCCCCCTGCGACTTCTGGCTTTTCCCCAAACTCAAGAGGCCATTGAAAGGAACGCGATTTCAGACAAGAGAGGACATTATGGCTGCAACCACAGCCGAGCTAAAGTCCATTTCGAAAGAGGCTTTCTCGGAATGCTTCCAACAATGACGGCACCGCTGGGAGAAGTGGGTGGAGTCCCAAGGAGACTACTTTGAGGGTCATTAGGTTTCCAACACTCCAAGTATGCCAAAGGTTGGATATTTTTCTAACAGACCTCGTGTGTGTGTATATATATATATATATATATATATATATATATATACCATATATTTGTGTGTATATATATATATATACATATATCATATATATATATATATATATATATATATATATATCATATATTTGTATATATATATCATATATTTGTATATATATATATATATATCATATATTTGTATATATATATATATCATATATTTGTATATATATATATATATATCATATATTTGTATATATATATATATATATATATATATATATATATATATATATATATTGATAAGTATTTTTAGACAAATTATTTGGATGATGGAGAACATAAACACAGGGGAAGGCTCGGAACCCTAAACACTCTAACGTTTCGTTCGCGTAGAACTTCTTCAGAGAGTGTATGTAGAACTGCAATTGAAGTTTATGTACTAAATCTAGTTGT
>NC_134777.1:129450560-129460560 GCF_046742065.1 Oratosquilla oratoria
AATTTACCTTCTACCAGGAAATGATCTGATATTCCCCCACTCTCTCCCCTTAGAACATGTACATCCTTAACTCTTCCTACCATACTCCTGGTCACCACTATATAGTCCATTAACGCTCTATCTGCCACCCTTCCATCCACCACCCTCTCCCATGTGTACTTATGCTTGACTTTCTTCTTAAACACTGTATTTGCTATCATCAACTCTCTTTCAAGACACATCTCCACCATCAATTCTCCACTACGATTTTTACCTGGAACTCCATACTTCCCAATCACTCCGTCAATTGGTTCATTTCCTACCCTAGCATTTAGGTCTCCCAATACAACTACATTGACATTTCTTCCTAATCCCTCTATGCACTCATTTATATCTACCCAAAAAGCCTCCCTGTCCTTTACGCTCTTCTCACTACCAGGCCCATACGCACTTACAAAAACCCACATGTCCTTTCCCAGCTTCACCTTCATCCACATCAACCTTGATGACACCTCCTTCCACTCCACTACCCGCTTACTTATCTCTTCACTTACTAGTATAGCAACCCGTCTCTCCCTCGTCCCCTCTTCACTCCTGAGTACCTCCCAGCTACACTCCCAAACTCACAGTTGCCCTTTCCTCTCATTTTAGTTTCACTCAAAGCCAGTACATCCATCTTTCTTCTCACAAACATACTGCCTATCTATTCCCTTTTACTCTCATCTGTACCACATCCACGCACATTAAAAGACCCAAACCTTAGGGTACTGGTTGGAAAGCTCCCAGACCCTCTTATGCCTTTTCTTTCTTTTTTAGGAATGTCCCCTTTTTGGGCTACAGGTAGTAGGACTCCTAATCCCATCCCCCGTCCCTTTTTTGTCGCCTTTTACGACTCAAGTGGAAATACTTGGTGGCAGTATTCTTTTGCCCCCACCACAGGGTAGGTAGCCGAAAAAAGGAAATGAATATTCAGAGAAATGGTACAGGACAGTAAGAAGGGGTTAGGGGACAGCATAACGGAGGGACGGTCGTAGTATATAAGTGTCATCATTTCTCTATGTGCAGAGTTTTCCTCTATCACAGACAAAATGATGTGTGGCGCTGGTCCGTG
Source organism: Oratosquilla oratoria (assembly GCF_046742065.1). Lineage (NCBI taxonomy): Eukaryota > Metazoa > Arthropoda > Malacostraca > Stomatopoda > Squillidae > Oratosquilla > Oratosquilla oratoria. The sequence goes on from NC_134777.1 coordinate 129,451,651, forward strand.
GGGGCGCTCTATATAGACCCTAGAGTATCAACTGCATGCTACTTTGCCACAATAACATGCAGCCAATACACACACACACACACACACACACACACACACACACACACACACACACACACACATATATATATATATATATATATATATATATATATATATAATATACATAATGGAATTGGCTAGATTGGTCTTGTTCAGACTATGACAAAATACTTAAAATGTATTTTGACCTTCTTTCAGCACTGTATGAAAGTGAAAGTGAAAGTCGAAAGACTTTTCAACTTTGGCAAGGGACCTATGTTGGGTCACAAGCCTGTATATACATATATATATAATATACATAATGGAATTGGCTAGATTGGTCTAGTTCAGAGACTATGACAAAATACTTGAAATGTCTTTTGACCTTCTTTCAGCGCTGTATGAAAGTGAAAGTCGAAAGACTTTTCAACTTTGGCAAGGGACCTGTGTTGGGTCACAAGCCTGTACAACTGACCTAGTCTCCGTGGGATTCCAGGAGATTTTTTTCTTTCTTTTTTTCTTTTTTTGCAAAGAAAGGCTTGGAGTTCCGGTGGCACCAGGCAGCGGCGTGCCATTCGCCAATGGCACCAGGCAGTGCCTCCACATCACGTGGTCATATTGATTATCATTACAGTCATGCGGGTGGGTGCGTGCGTGCGTGCGTGCATGCGTGCATGAGATTATGATATTTGTTTTGCCGCAGGTGTCTTGTGATTGAACTGTTCGGCAAATAAGCCTATAAGAAAAATTGCATTTGTTTTTAACCAGTTACAGGTGTGTATTCACCTTGGTCTTTGGATCACGTGTTGGACTCGTGATCGACAGCTATTTCCCTCCCGGAAGAGAGCTCAGAGCTCGTATGACCGATCTATGGGTAATGCTATGACCTTTCACACACACACACACCCAACTCCCCGCCCACGAAAGTCAGAGTAACGACCCGAAGCACAGCGATACCGAAATAATTTCGGCCCTGGGCAGGATTCGAACTGGGTACTGCGAGCACTATCGTACTTCCCAGTCCAGCGCTCTACCAACTGTGCGTGTGTGTGTGTGTGTGTGTGTGTGTGTGTGTGTGTGTGTGTGTGTGTGTGTGTGTGTGTGTGTGTGTGTGTGTGTAGGTGATGTGTACCTTAGACCTTCCATATAACCAGACACTATTTGACAACATTTATTTGTTTCCCTGTAGTTCGAACCAGGGCCGTTTCTGGCTCTTTGGGCGCTCTAAGCCAGATTAGAATTTGGCGACCACCCCTAGGTCTATCGGTCTGGAGGCTCCCACACACCCCACCCTCCTTCCCAACACACATGCACTATGCATACATGCATACGCATACAATACACACACACATACAACACACACACACACACACACACACACACACACACACACACACACACACACACACACACACACAGATATATATATATATATACATATATATATATATATATATATATATATATAATAGCACTTATAAGTTCATTCGACTTGAGTTGATAGTGGCAAAGTTCGCAAACTAATGTCACCTCATTGCAGAAAATGTTTGATGAATTGATAAAAGCACATTCGTGATAATTTTGTTCTCAAGGGCGCCACCATATAATCTGGATAAACTAATCTGCAGGTTTTGTTCCATATATGCAAACAGTTATCTTCATTGCTTCGAATTCTAGAAATCTAGAGACTTACACTTTTCAGGGAATTCGGAGGCTGCTACACCACAGCCAAAGAGAAAAAGCCGATTCAGTTTTCAGCAGTTAAGCCCTTGCATTCTCCCGCCCCCCCTTCCCCCTCTCATTCCCACTCCTCTCACTCTCCTCCTCCTCCTCCTCCCCTTCTCTTTCCCCCTTTCCTCTTCCTCCCACTCTCTTTCTCTTCCCCCTCCCCTCTCTATTTCTCTCTCTCTCTTTCTCTCTCTCTCTCTCTCCCTCCCTTTCTCTTGCTCTCTTTTAGCATATCACATCTCTTTTATCTTTTTGCAAAATATTTTGTGGTCCGGGATTACCCCTTCGGCCTCAAGTACGAGGTAAGCTAGGTTAGGTTAATTATAGTTAGACTAGGTTAAACTAGGTTAGGTTAGATTAGATTAGGTTAGGTTTAGTTAGGCTAGGTAAAATTTGGTAAAGTTAGATTAGTATGGGTTTGGTTAGCTTAGCTTAGCTTAAGTTAGTTTAGGTTAGGTTTAGTTAGGTTAGGTTAAATTAGGTTAGTTTAGGCTTGGTTATATTAGGTTAGTTTAGTTTAGTTATATTAGGTTAGTTTAGTTTAGTTTAGTCAGGTTAATAATGTGGTTCCAAATTCATGGAAGGGACCCGTTGAGAAAGAACTACTATTGCGAAAAAAAAAGACCAGGAAATTTTGTATTGAGCATTTGACGGTAGACAGAATAAAATGTATAAACTACGCCACCGCATTCATTAAGGAATCAAACGGACAAAATCACTGAGCCACTTCAGTACTTGATATTCATCAGCTGGAAAGAATCGGCAGGAACTAAGCAAAACAAAATATATATTTCTGTTTGTGTATGTATGCATGCATGTATGTATGCAATGTATGTATGCATGTAAATCCACTTTCATCAGTGCGTCCATCCACGTTCTTACCTTGCAGGAGTTTGTGGGCGAAGACCTGCCGCTGTACTCCGACATGGAGGAGTACGTGGAGTCCCGCTTGGAGGCCAAGGAGCCGAGGAGTGAGTGCGTCTCGGTGACGGTGTGGTGCAAGGGCGAGATGAAGGAGTAGCGCTGGCTGGTCGGCGTGGCTCCGGGGCTGCTGCTGCTGTTCCACACCAAAGGGGGAGCGACAGAAAAAGGAGAAATTTTCATGAAAGTAGCAGTTGCCCACAAGGCTGACGAGTTAAACACCATGTGAGGACGGAGCCTTTATTTGTACGACGTTTCGCTTATTACGAATGTACTTGAACAAGCTGTAATAAGCGAAACGTCGTACAAATAAAGGCTCCGTCCTCACATGGCCTTTAAAAAGGAGAAATCGTTAATGACTCCGCATACATTCATATTTAACACTGCTAAATAAAGAGAGAGAGAGGGTGGGGGGGCTGGGTGACGCAGTTTGACCCAGGCTGACTTCTCGGATACCAAAATACAAAAACAAAGTTTATGGGAGAGTTTTGGAATTGAAGAGCGAGGGAGGGCCGGCCGGCCTGTCCGATGGATTCCATCGTGACATCCTTGTAAGCCACACTTGCCCATCCACGCCCAAGACACAAGAAAGCAAACCTGTTTGCGTGTTTGTTTGCTCTTAGTCTTGTTTTCCTTGCCCCACCTCGTCATGGACCGAAAAGTCTTCTGTTTGCATGATTTTCTTATGTTGTAACCATTGTAGCGAGCTAGCCTTGCATGACAGGATTTGTTAAAGTCACTCCTTTACTTGTAGCAAAACGAACACACACACACACACACACACACACGCACACACACACACACGCATATACATATCATACGAGGGGGCTTCAAAAAGTTCGTGGAAAAAGTCCATAACTAAAAAATATATGTAAGAAATTTAATTTCAATGCACCTGAACATTCTTGTACCAACGTGTTATAACGAGTTCAAACATGAACCCATAAATGCAGGTAATAACGCATCGACGCCAGTTGGAAGACAGGCAGCGCCATTCAAGCAAGATGGAATCCACCAAAATCGAGGCCAGGAGAAACATTAAATTCCTGGTGAAACTCGGTTGGGAGAATAAGCAAATCATTGACGCTCTGAAACAAGTTTATGGTGACAATGCTCCAAAGAAATCAACTTACAAATGGATAAGTCGGATTAGAAGTGGAAGAAACGAAATTGAAGATAAGCCCCGCAGAGGCAGGCCATCAATGTCAATTTGTGAGAAAAATATTGATGCTGTTCGCGACATGATTGAAAAGGATAGATGAATAACCACTGAATCAGTAGAGGACACACACTAACATCTCCGTGGGTTCAGCACACACAATTCTGGTGGAGAGTTTGGGGTTAAGCATCCTCGTCCACTCGATGGGTCTCTAGGTTGTTGCACCCAGATCAGCAACAAACAAGGGTAGCTCTTTCAATGGAAATTTTGAACAAGTGGGATGAAGACTCTGAAGCCTTTCTGCAGAGAATTGTGACAGGGGGTGAGACGTGGCTCTACCCGTGCGATCCCGAGGACAAAGATTCAATCAAAGCAGTGGCTGACTATGGGTGGAAGTGGACCAATCAAAGAAATATCCGAGGGTTCAAGTGAAAAGGTCATGGCCACTGTCTTCTGCGATGCAGAAGGGATTTTGCTGGTTGACCTCCTTGAGAACAAGAAAACAATTAAGGTTTTTCGAAAAAAAAAAAAAAATCAGAAAAAACGCCCTGGAAAGCTGCATCAACGCGTCCTCTTCCACCACAACAATGCACCCATTCGCACTGCTCGGCAGACAAGAGCTGTGCTACGTGAATTTCGATGGGAAATCATCCGACATCCCCCTTTACAGCCCCGATTTAGCTCCATCCAACTTCTTTTTGTTTCCAAACTTAAAATAATAATAATAATAATAATAATAATAATAATAATAATAATAATAATAACTGAAAGGTACCAATTTTCCATCAGTTGAAGATGTAAAAAGAGCTGCTCTGACACGGTTCAGATCACAGGATCCTCACTTTTACTCAGACGGACTTAAAGGCTGGGATCAACATTTGCAGAAGTGTATTGACCTTAACGGAGCATATGTTGAAAAATAAACATCATAAATGAAACCTTTTCTTCGTACTGTCATTTTTCCACGAACTCTTTGAAACCCCCTCGTATATGAGCATTGAGCTCCCTTACGGGATGGAAATAGCTGTCGATCACGAGTTCAACACGTGTTCCAAGACCATGGTGAATCACACACGCGCTCACACACACACTCATACACACGTGCGCGCGTGCACGCACACACATGCACGCGTGCGCTCGCACACACACGCATACATACGTTTGCGCGCGCGCACACACACACGCATACACACGTACACGCATACACACATGCGCGCACACACACGCATACACACGTGCGCGCACACACGCATACACACGTGCGCGCAAACACACGCATACACACGTGCAGGCACACACGCATACACACGTGCGCGCGCACACACGTACACACGCATACACACGAGCGCACACACACAAACATCGCCTTGCTTAGGGTAGACATTAATGCCCTGTAGTATTTCGTAAAAGCTTTCAAGAAGGGGGAGGGGGGCGCGAACCCTGGGCCTCAAGAGTGGTAGGTTACGACGCCAACCTCATGCGTGTCATGAAACTTGTCTTTCCTTTCCTTACAGTAGAGAAGACACAAGTGAACAACAACGACGACGGCGACGACGACGACAATGAAAAAATACCCACAAATCGAACGCCGAACCGCTCGATGACTTTTCATGGGGTAGACCTGAGCTCAACAGAATCGTCTGGAGAATACATATATTTCTCTCTAATGAAAATATCCCAAACATTCTAGATTTATCTAGAAAGGGAGAGAGAGAGAGAGAGAGAGAGAGAGAGAGAGAGGGTGGAGGGTAGAAAGAGGGGGAGAGAGGGAAAGAGATATATATTTTTCTTTCTTTTAGTGCCCAATCGTTCAGTAATGGTGAGGGTTCAGAGCTATCACAGGTTCTCCCGCTGCTCAAGCGAACGAAATGCTCTGCATCTGAGCAAAACCCTCTCAACATGCTACAGCTCGCCTACATATCCTCTTTAAGGGAAAGAAAAAATTACAGATAAAGTGACACATAACAGAGAGGAAGAAACAGAAAGATAGAGATAGAGAGAGAGAGAGAGATATGAAGGGGGAGAGAGGAGGGAAGAGAGAGAGAGGGGGAGGATGAAGTGGCTGAAAATCAGGAGTTCTTGGTGGTGGGGGACTCCATGGTGCGAGGCTATGACGACATCCTGCAGCGGAAGACTAAACGACGTTGCAAGCTTATATGTCAACCGGGCCGTGGGATCGCCGATTGTACCCAGATCATCAGGGAGCAAAGACGGACGAACACGGTTACGATTGTTCATATGGGAAGTGAGATCAGAGGAACTTGTTCGGAATTACAAGGTCCTCCTTCAGGAGATGAAGGAACGTGGGAGCCGTCACATAGTCTGTGGGATCCTCCCGAGGATCTACGCAGGCTCGTGTTGGAACAGTAGAGCCATAGGGATCAATGAGAGGATATCACGATTGTGCACGTAACTGGGATACCACTTTCTTGATCCTTGGTATCGCTTTTCCAGGCGCCATGACCTTTACGCTTCTGATGGGATCCACCTTACCCGCAGAGGCAAAGATGTTCTTACAAACTTCATTGTGGGAGTTTGTAATGAACTAGTTCCTTTTTTGGGGTAGAGGACGAAATGTTACATTAGGATGTAATGTCAAAGGACAAAATGTCACGATGGGGTGTAATGACAGTGGGGGACAAAAGATCACGATGGGATGTAATGATAGTGGAGGACAAAATATCACGATGGGATGTAATGATAGTGGAGGACAAAATATCACGATGGGATGTAATGATAAGGGAGGACAAAATATCACGGTAGGATATAATGTCAGTGGAGGACAAAATATAATTTTAGGAAGAGATGCTGGACAAAATGTCAAGGACAAAATATCACGATGGGATGTAATGACAGTGGAGAACAAAAAGATCACGATGTGATGTAATGATAGTGGAGGACAAAATATCACAGTAGGATATAATGTCACTGGAGGACAAAATATAATTTTAGGAAGGGATGCCCGACACAATGTCAATAAACGACGGAAGGCCGGTGTGAAACGCGGTGACGTAGGGGAACAAATTGTACAAAAGAGATCGGATGACCGTGAGCGACCAGATGCCCGTGATGGGGAAAATGTTAATTTTGATGGGAGAAATGTTAACGAGGCATTGAATGTCAATGAAGGACCAAATATCAATATAGAGCAAGGTGTCAATAAAAAAAAAATTATAATGTAAGGCATGATATTGAAACTCAAAACGTGTCAAAAAGAAATAATTACGAGTTTCTTAAAACCATGTACTTTAATGCTCGTAGTATTAGGAACAAATTCCAAGAAATACAGGCGTATGTCAAAAGCGAAAATCTCGATATAATAGGAATAACCGAGACATGGTTAAATGGTGGAGAGTTTGAAGCTGAATTTAATATTGCGGGATTTAAACACTTTCATCAGGATAAAAACCACAAAAAAGGTGGGGGTGTTCTGTTGTACGTTAAAAACAATGTCCATGCTTGTGTTTTAGAGAAAGTGAAACAGGATGCATATGATAGAATTAACCCAAACAAAAAATGAATGTAGGTGTAATATATAGGCCAAAGACATTATCATTAGCAGACGACAAACTGTTGTTTCAAGAACTGTCTAGTTTCTGCAACCGAGACTTATTCATAACGGGTGATTTCAATTTTACTGACATTGATTGGATGACCCTACAACATGGCCATATACAGTAGGTAGTCGTTTGATGGAATTTCTTGGTGACAATTACTTCAGGATGTAAAAGAATCCACAAGACATGGAAACTTATTCGATCTATTGATCACTAGCCGCAAAAGCATAATAGCCGATGTGGAAGTCGGTGAAACTATTACAAATAGCGATCACAACTTAGTTAGATTAAAACTCCTAAATTTTTTTAGAATAGATACTTGTGTTTCTAAAATACCCGATTTCAGTAAACCTCAGTTCATGAATATTCAAACGAAGGAATGTGTGATATTTTACACAATTATTTTAGCTCAGTATTCATAAACGCTGGCTTAGCGGGTTAGGACGTCGTTATTTGCGGCGAAGGTCGAGGTGAGGGCGGTTCGAATCCTACCACCGGCGAAGTTGAACCAAGGGCATGGTTCATTAAATTCCACGCTACAAAGCCCTCTGTGAAGGGCACCGTCCTAGCCTCCCGATAGGTGTGTGTGTGTGTGTGTGTGTGTGTGTGTGTGTGTGTGTGTGTGTGTGTGTGTGTGTGTGTGTGTGTGTGTGTGTGTGTGTGTGTGTGGCGTTAAACCATATCATCATTATCATTCGAAAACGAAGCACCTCAAAGTGAACTCCAAACTGAAACCAGTGAAAAGTCTAGGGTAAACTTACCACGGTAAATATAACAAAAGAAAAAAATAAAAGGTGTATAGAGAAACTCAAAATTAATAAAACACCAGGGCCTGACGGTTGGCATCCAAGAATCTTAAAGGGAATGAAAAATGAGATTGTTGTTCCATTAGAAATTATTTTCAAGAAATCCATCATATCCGGAGATGTCCCAAGAGAATGAAAGCTAGCTAACGTTACTCCCATATTCAAAAAAGGTGACAAAACGAAACCAAATAACTACAGGCCTATAAGTTTGACTTCAATCGTAGGAAAAATTATGGAAATTATCATCAGAGATGCTAATGAACATCATTTAGAAAGTAACTGTTTGATAAATGATAGCCAGCATGGTTTCAGACGGAAACGTTCTTGCGTTGCTAACTCGAATTCTACAACACAATTATCTCGAATTATGACAAAAGAAATAATATAGATTTACACAGTTATCTCGAATTATGACAAAAGAAATAATATAGATTTAATATATCTAGACTTTGGAAAAGCTTTTGATACCGTCCCCCACGAAAGAATACTTACTAAATTAGCTTCACACGGAATAAGTTGTAGCCTATTAAGTTGGACTAGTAATTGGTTGAATGATCGAAAACAGAGAGTTGTTTTAAATGGAAAAACTTCTGGATGGAAAAATGTTACAAGTGGAGTTCCTCAGGGTTCCGTTCTTGGGCCACTTCTATTCATAGTATATATAAATGATATAGACCATGGACTAAAATCTACTGTTTCCAAATTTGCTGATGATACA
>NC_134777.1:129473060-129475560 GCF_046742065.1 Oratosquilla oratoria
TTTTTCCTTCTCATCCTTTGCACTCCTCTGCTGATGACCCCATTCCTCCTTTTTCTTCCTGACCAATGCCTCCCTCCTCTTCCTCCTCTTCTTCTTCCTCTTTCTCCTCCTCTTCCTCCTCCTCCTCCTCTTCTTCTCCCTCTTTCTCCTCCTCTTCCTCCTCCTCCTCATACTCCTTTTCGTCCTCTTCTTGCTCCTCCTTCTCCCCCTCCTTTTCTTCCTGATCTTCCTCCTTTTCTTCTCCTCCTCCTCCTCTTCCTCCTCTTATTACTTTTTCTGCTCCTCCTCTACCTCTTCGTAATCCTCCTCTTCCTTCTCCTCCTTCTACTCCTCCTGTCTTCTCCCTCTTCCTTCTCCTCCTCCACCTCCTCCATCCTCTTCCTCCTGCTTCTGCTACCCCTCCTCTTCATCCTAACCCTCATCCTCCCTTGCCTGTACCCCTTCATCTTCCTTTTTCTCCTTCCTTTCCTCCTCACCCTCTTTCTCCTCCCTCCTTGTCTTGCTGCTGCTGCTCCTTCCTCCTCTTCCCTCCTCCTTCTCTCCCTCCTCCTCCTCCTCTTCCACCCTCCTCTTCCTCCTCCAACTCCCTCCTCTTCCTCCTATCGCATCGCCGGGACTCTTCGTCTCGTTGGAAATCAAATCCGGCGGCTCGATGTACCACCATACAAGCTTTGTTGTGAATTATCCAATTTCCTCACTCCCCCCAACTGTTTCCCTCCTCCTTCTCCTCCTCCTCCTCCTCCTTCTCCTCCTCCTCCTCCTCCTCTTCCTCCTCTTTCTGATCGGCCGGTTCCTTTCCTTTCCTGTTTTTTCCTTCCTAGAAATCGCTTTGCTTTGTTGATCATATCCAGACCTTTCCTTATCCTCTCTCGTCTTGTCATTTAGGTCTCTTCCTTCGTCACTCACTTGATTTCTTCTCCTTCATTCGCTCCCTCTTGACCCCTAGTCCATCTCCTCCTCCTCCTCCTCCTCCTTTTCCTTCGTTTCCCACTCTCCTTCTTCTATACTATCACTATTCCTCTTTCCCTCTTCTTCTTCCCCTTCCTCTTCCTCTTTCTCTTACTTTTTCTCTTTTTCTTCCTCGCCCTCTTCCCCTTCCTCTTCCTCGTCCTCTTCCCCTTCCTCTCCCTCTTCTCCTTCCCCTTCCCCTCCTCCTACCTCTTCCTCTTCCTCTTCCCCTTCCTCTTCTCCTTCCTCTTCCATTTCTCCTTCCTATTCCTCTTATTCTTCCCCTTCTTCCTCTTCCACTTCTCCTTCCTTTTCTTCTCCCTCTTCTTACTCCTCTGCCACTTCTTCCTCCTCCTCTTCTCCTTCTTCTTCCTCTTGTTCTCCGTAGAATCTCTTCTTTCACCTGACCTTGAAGGTGCCTTTCTGACTCTGTACAACCATCTCTTGGGGGGCTTTCTCCCCCCCCCTCGTTGGGGGCTTCCTTGTCCTCCCCCCATCTTTCTTAGCCACCCCTCCTCTCACCCCCCAAAAAAAACTCCTCTCCATCCTTTTTCCTTTTAATTTCATTTTCCCTTTCCCTCTTTTCCCTCTTTCTCTTTACTTCTCACTCTCTCCTTTCTCTCCCTCTCTCCTCCTTGCCAACTCCCTTTTTCTTTCTCCCTCTTCCGATCCCTTCCTCTTTCTCCACCAAGGTTCACCACCCCATCCTCCTCCTCCTTTTCCTCCTCCTCGCTCCTCCTCCTCCTCTTCCCACGTTGAGCCACCACTTTTGACTTAACTTACCAATGAATACAGGAGAAACAAACATAAATAAATAAAAACATACAAATACATAAATAAGTGAACCAATATGTAAATAAATGAGACAGATAGATATAAAAATAAACACACACACACACACACACACACACACACACACATATATATATATATATATATATATATATATATGTATATATATATATATATATGTATATATATATATATGTATATATATATATATATATATATATATATATATTATGCACAAAATCGAATAATTGAATGAATAGATCAACAAGTAAATTATTGAATAAATTGTCACGCATTTGTCTCCTGCATATCAATAATGACGAAATATTATTTACCGTACGTCTGACAAACGTAAACTTGGGTAAACTCTTTCAAATCTCGACTTTAATTATATAAAATTAATTTCCTGAATCATATACAAATGCATTGTTGAGCATATGATGCAAATTCCTCTTCAAAGAAGAAGTATTAATGGTATTAAGTTCTCATTGAAATATGTCAAAATATTTACATAACAGATGTGTCGTGTTCGAACCTTGCAGTTGTTCGAGAACTGGTACACGACTTTGGCTTAGAAAATTAAGAAGTTGATATTATATTATTACATGTTTTTTCTAATATCTTATTTCCTTGGATGTTGTTTGTATATTAAAAGCTTGCTTTTCGTTAATGATCAACGGCTCTCGAACAACTCTACTTCATAATATTGTTAACTTTCCTTTGTAAAGGTATAATTATTATAAATCTTAGAATCTACTAT
>NC_134777.1:129483060-129485560 GCF_046742065.1 Oratosquilla oratoria
ATGTTGACATACGCCATGATAAATATCAATACCCACATCACAGCGCGACGCACACAGAGACCGCATCCTCAAATTCCTCAACCTTACAACTGATCTCTATTCCTACTGGAGTTCCGTTTTCCCTCTTCAGTCCGCTTCAGTTCCGAGACTGGTTATCAACCGTGATCCAGGCTGCCTTTGACGACACAGAACCTGCCGTTCCGCGACAAATTGTTTGTCGATCTCTCTCTCTCTCTCTCTCTCTCTCTCTATCGCTCTCTCTTGTCCTCCAGCGTCACTATATCAAAAGGCTTCCATTGCTTTCCTCTCTCTCCACGAGTGACTCTGTGTCGCCACAGAAGCGAAGTCGCGCCACAGTCGCTCGCCGCAATCAAGTCGATGTGTCCTGTGACAGGAACATTGCCATAAAGAGTTCTTTCGACAAGATGACTTTCAGCTGAAAGCAATCACACACAAATTCAAGTCAACACGAAGGTAATGTGCGTTCCTTCCGTGTCACTGAACGTTCTGGGCACACAGGGATGGGATGGGGGGGGGGGGGAGGACCTGTGATTTCAAACTATTTCCACACAGGGAAGGGAGACGGGGGAATCTGGAGCACAAACCTAAGAACACTGTGGAGCCACCAATCAAAGTAACTCTGGGGAAAAGGAAGAAGATGAAGGAATGACAAAGGTGGGAAAAACAGAGTACTGTAAGATAAAATAGAATAAAATAACGTCAATAAAATAAAGTAGAAAAATTAAATGAATAGAGTAAAACAAAACAAAATAAAATACAATGAAAATAAATAAGATAAAATGAAGTAAAGTAGAATATAACAGGAGAAAATGAAATATGAAATAAAATAAAATAAGATAAAACAGAATAAGATCAAATGAAATTAGACAAACCAAAATGGTATGAAATAAGACACACAGATGAAAATAATAAAAACAAATAATAACACTCACAGCAGGAATTCTTTAGGTATTCACCTCGTGATTGCTCAGGACTTGCGCCTCCTTACAAGAGAGCACAGGGACAAGTGGACAAAAGCAGGTGAATCACATGAGAGTGAAGTGGGTGACGACCGACCGAGGCAAATTGGCAAAAATAAAACGAATTTCCCTCTCCAGTTTTCTGTGAAGGTGCTCATGGACTTTGAACCCAAGAGGCTGGGAGCTCCGACTCTTGAAGCAGATTTGCAGCCAGGAGCTTTCGGAAAGGAATCTCGTATACCGGAGGAAAAAAAATTCCCTCCAGCAGCATATCAAAAGACATTCTATGCAAATTGTAGACAAAACAAAATAGGTTTGCCAGAAAGTGATTTGACGGCGGAAAAAAATGCTGGAGGTGGGCGGTACCGCTGATGAATCGGAGGTTGGAGGAAAAATATCCCAGTGCGATAACCCCTTAAAGAATAAGATATCAAGACGGCACACCCAAGGCCAGTGAGACAAAAACAACGTTAGACATCATCACCAACCAAGACAAAGGCTCGTTTCACACGCATCGACTTTTTGCCGTGCACCGTCCACGACCTCCCCCTTACACTGGGTCCTCCTGTGTAAGGGGGGAAAAAGCCTTTGGTATATGTATGTATTGGTATATGTATGTACCGCTCACGACACGACGTCGTGCTCTCAAATAACCATGATTATCTATGGACGCTTTCACACAAGGTCGTAGTCGTGATGTGTGAAAGCGTCCATAGGCACCCATGGTTATTTGAGAGCACGACGTCGTGTCGTGGACGGCGCACGGCAAAAAGTCGAATGTTTGACAGAAGCCTATGGACTCCTTCATACGTCACGACCACGACCACTTGTGAAAGCGTCTATAGCCACCCATGGTTATTTGAGAGCACGGCGTCGTGTCGTGGACGGTGCAGGGCGAAATGTCGACACGTGTAAAACGAGCCTTGGTTTTGGTCGGGTTGCACTTTGGGGAGAGGTTCTTGATTCGCGGCAAGTTCGATGTTCCTTCATACTTACCTTTGTAGCTGCGGAAGTTCTTGGGGCGAAGAATCTGGGGACTTGGAGTAGGTGGTTAGTCTGAGTTTAGGTGTTGTGGTGGCGTACACGGGTAGGTGCTGCTCCCCCTCTCGACGCTTCTTCTCAGGATCTACCAGGAAGAGACAGAGCAAGAGGTACACAATCGCAATATCATTAAAGGACAAGCATAAATTAAAATACACTCCCAAGCGCGCGCACACACACACACACACACACACACACACACACACACACACACACACACACACACACACACACACACAGTGGTATGGTCCCCACAGAGTAAGAAATGTAAACAAAATTGAGAGAATACAAATGGCATCAAACAACTTGGTTCCCTGCCTGACAGATATTTCATATAAAGAGGAACTAAAAACACTGGGTCTGCCAACTTTGAAAGATCGAAGAGAAAGAGGCGACAGGATTACAGTGTTCAGGTAACTACAGGGGATAAACTGCACTGACAGGAAAGATCTCTCGATTAAGGATGGGAAGACTTAAAG
>NC_134777.1:129500560-129503060 GCF_046742065.1 Oratosquilla oratoria
AAGAAGGGGATTGGGAGGGGAGGGGAGAAGGGGGAGGGGATTGGGAGGGGAGGGGAGAAGGGGGAGGGGATTGGGAGGGGAGGGGAGAAGGGGGAAGGGGGAGAAAGGGAGTGGGTGAGGGAGAAACGGAGGGGGAAGAGGAAGGGGTGAAGGGGAAGGGGAGTGGGAGGGGAAGGGGGAGGGGAGTGGAAGGGGGGTGGGGGAGTGGAAGGGGGGTGGGGGAGTGGGAGGGGAAGGGGGAGAAAGGAAGGGGTGTTGGAGGGGAAGGGGAAGGGAAGGGGGAGTGGGAGGGGGAGTGGAAGGGGAAGGGGAGTGGGAGGGGGAGAAAGGGAGGGGAGAAGGGGAAGGGGAGCAAAGGAAGGGGACGGGAAGGAGAGAAGGGAAAAGAGGAGAAGGGGAGGGACAGAAGGGGAAGGGGAGAAGGGGAAGGGTGAAGGGTAGGAGAAGGGTGAAGGGGGGAAGGGGAAGGCGAGAGGTTTCCAGTTCTGAGTACGCAGTATCGACTTTTCGCCGTGCGCCGTCCACGACACGACGTCGTGCTCTCAAATAACCATGGGTATCTATGGACACTTTCACACGTGGTAGTGATGTGTGAATATCCATAGACACCCGTGGTTTTTTGAGAGCACGGCGAAAAGTCGATACGTGTAAACGAGCCTAAGCTTACCTTAGTCGTATATTTCATTCACCCTCAGACGAGTAAAATCTATTGGGGACATCATAGACAGCACTGGAGAAGCCAATGCATACACCATATGCATTTCATGCTGTCAGAATGTAACTGCTCAGCATGACAGATTAGCATTCAGTATACCAGCATGAACCTGCAGAGCGCAACCCCATGAACGTATACATTCTATGTTGTAGTAAGGCCGGTCATGCTGACTGCATACACATGCTAAGTACACAACCCACGAAGATTTTGCATCAGGCTGCGTCAGCGGAAGACATGGAAACAGCATACAGAGGAGATCCAAGTGCGTGCGTGTGTGTGTGTGTGCGTGTGTGTGTGTGTGTGTGTGTGTGTGCATGTGCGTGTGTGTGTTTGTGCATGTGTGTGTGTATGTGTGTGTGTGTATGCGTGTTTGTGCATGTGTGTGTGTGTTTGTGCGTGTGTGTGTTTGTGCATGTGTGTGTGTGTGTGGGTGTTTGTGCATGTGTGTGTGTGTGTGTGTGTGTGTGTGGGTGTTTGTGCATGTGTGTGTGTGTGTGTGTGTTTGTGCATGTGTGTGCGTGTGTGTTTGTGCATGTGCGTGTGTATGTGTGTGTGTGTGTGTGTTTGTGCATGTGCGTGTGTTTGTGCATGTGTGATTCACCTTGGTCTTCGGATCACGTGTTGGACTCGTGATCGACAGCTGTTTCCCTCTCGGAAGAGAGCTCAGAGCTCGTATAACCGATCTATGGGTAATGCTGCGACCTTACACGCACACACACACACAACTCCCCGCCCACGAGAATTGGAGTAACGACTCGAAGCGCAGCGATACTGAAATTATTTCAGCCCTGGGCAGGATTCGAACCCGAACCGCCGTAGTGATAGTCGGGGACTCTACCAACCGCGCCACAGAGTCGTGTGTGTGTATGTGTGTTTGTGTGTGTGTATTTGTGCATGTGTGTTTGTGCGTATGTGTGCGTGTGTGTGTGTGTGTGTGTGTGTGTATGTGTGTGTGTGTGTGTATGTGTGCGTGTGTGTGTGTATGTGTGTGTGTGTGTGTATGTGTGTGTGTGTGTTAGAGTAATGTCACTTGATCAGATACATGACGCGAAAGAAGAGACGATAAAAAAGTGCAAAAATGTGCAAACAGAAGTAAAGGAGAGAGAGAGAGAGAGAGAGAGAGAGAGATAGTGCTTGGTAGATAAATAAATAGAAAGATAGATTGATAGATAGAGGGAGAGGGAAAGGGAAAGGGAGAGAGAGAGAGAGAGAGAGAGAGAGAGAGAGAGAGAGAGAGAGAGAGAGAAGAGAAAGAGAGAGGAGAAGAGGGACAGAGAGAGAGAGAGAGAGGGAGAGAGAGAGAGAGAAAGAGAGTATGTGTGTGTGCGTGTGTGTGTGTGTGTGTGTGTGTGTGTGTGTGTGTGTGTGTGTATGTGTATGTGTGTGTGTGTGTGTGTCTGTGCGTGTCAAAATGAACTAATAAAGGCACACACGACAAACGAGGGCGGAAGAAGAGAAACAATCTTGAATTGGAGGCGACACCACATTTCTCCGTTTGTTG
The DNA here is from genome assembly GCF_046742065.1 of Oratosquilla oratoria. NCBI lineage: Eukaryota > Metazoa > Arthropoda > Malacostraca > Stomatopoda > Squillidae > Oratosquilla > Oratosquilla oratoria. Next base: position 129,502,777 of record NC_134777.1, read on the forward strand.
TGAGTTTCAATTAAACAAGAATCTGAGCGAAGCAAAGGGACCCACCACCCACCAGCCCCCGGCACCACTTTCCCCGTTTCCATTGTCATCCCAGGGGAATCTCTCATTGTAGAGAGAGAGCATATCTTTCAGAGAGGTGGAGAAAGAGAGAGAGAGAGAGAGAGAGAGAGAGAGAGAGAGAGAGAGAGAGAGAGAGAGAGAGATAAAGAGATGGTGGACATTTGTACTATTTTCTGTTAACCTCATGTACAAGAGCTAAGCTACCATCTTCATTGGGAGTAAGA
>NC_134777.1:129510560-129515560 GCF_046742065.1 Oratosquilla oratoria
GAGTATATGCCAAGGGCTCACACCCCCCCCCCTTACCTACCAGGGAGGTAGCCAAAGTCAACAAGCATATACCCAACCTCACCCATTTCACTCCCATCCCACTAGTTTTTCCCAGTTTGTCCAATATAAAATTTGTTACAATCTTGGCAACAACGGAATTGTTTATAAAATTCCATGCCAAGATTATAGCAAATTTTATAAAATTTGTTACAATCTTAGCAACAACGGAGTTGTCTATAAAATTCCATGCCAATATTGTAACAAATTCTACACGGGACAAACTGGGAAAAACTTGGAAACAAGGATTTCCCAACATATAGTGTGAGATCTGTCCCCGGAAAATAAGGCGTTATTTCAACACAAAGCATTATACAACCATCATACTGATTAGTCTAAGGCAATAATTTTAGCCAAAGGAAAGAACCTACTTGAAAGAAATGTAATAGAATCTTGCTTAATATCAGGCACTTTTGATCAAAATATAAACTTGAGCTATGGACATTTTAAATGTGATAAATTGGTAACCCAAATGGTGACCAAAATGTTTCTGCCAGATTGAGCCATGTGTGTTGGTCAGGTCGATGGAGGGAAGGTCAACCCCCACCACATTGTATTGTCTACCCCCTCCCCCTCTACGGTTGCTACCTGATACATTTAAAAACAACTCTGCATCGTTTTCATTTAATTTGTTGATGTAATATACGAAAGTACTTACTGTCTACAAGTTTCCCTTCCCCTGTGGTTATTCTGCATATATATATATATATATATATATATATATATATATATATATATATATATATATATATATATATATGTAAGAGGCCGGTAGATAGAGGTAGACAATTAAGTAGATGGAGGGGTAGGTGGACATGTATGCAATTTTACGACTACAGGTTTAAAAACAACGGCCGACAGAAATAGCTTAAGTCATACACGCGCTCTCTCGCGCCTTGTATTGGTAAACAATGCTGATGTAGCAAAAATTGTAAGCGTATAAGCCATTTCCGTTGCGACATAATGCTTACGTACATAATATCATTGAAACAGTATAACAGCCTCTCTGATTGGAGAAAAAAGTGGAGGAGAAAAATTATCGGCGCAAGAAGGTAAAGTCACGCCCTTAAGGAGTGTCACTTGTTTGAGAAGTAAAAGGATATTGGATGAATGAAATAGTGACGTCAGAACGAAGGTGGGTTGACGTATTGTAGAGGAATCTCGAGCGGGACCCCCTTGGTGTAGCTCACAAAACCTAGTAGAATGAAGATAAGAAAAATCAATCTCATTTAATTCACCCCTCAAGCTTTGAGTGAAGGACTAGGCATGGGGCCTAAAGAAGAATGAAAATTGCTAAGTGCTATAGCCAGCGAAGCGAACACTGGTGAATGAAGAATTTTACTATACAGAAAAATAAGAACTTCTTTAGAAATTAGTGCAACAGGCGCTAACATATATATATATATATATATATATATATGTGTGTGTGTGTGTGTGTGTATCATACATACATACATACATACATACACACACACACACACACACACACACACACACACACACACACACACATATATATATATATATATATATATTTCTTATCAACCACAATACATGTAATTCTAAGCCATCAACATCGAGAGACTCGCGGAGGCCAACATACAGAAATTTCGTGTATGTGTAACTCGAGCATACAAATACTGTATATAAGAAAAGTTGCGCTAAACTTAAATCTCTCTGGATAGCGCAATCGGTCAAGTCACTAACACTTGTCACGTGCTAGCCCGGGTTCGAGTCCTTGGCCGTACCACGTTTCAGTTTTTAATGTTGGCCTCCGAGAGTCTCTCAATGTTGATGGCTTAGAATCAAGTGTATTGTGGTTGATAAAAATGTACATCTGTTCACTGGGACCTATTTAGTGTTGTACAAATATATATAAACATATATATATATATATATATATATATATATATGTATATATATACATATATATATATATATATATATATATATATATACTTAAAAAATTGACAACTCTGCTCATTACAGATTCAACGACATTGAAAAAAGTGGGAAGAGACATTTACGTCAAACGGTTTGGTATTACCTTAGTTACTCGGAATACCCGTTTTAGGTGTCTAGAATTATATATAGACAGAAGTTTCAATTCACTTGAACTAGTACCAGTTTACCACTGGCATCTATATGGATGACCGGAACACCTGTATGCACTGAGTCATACTTGACGGCTCTGTAATTGTGCTTCAACTTCTACTGAAGTGCCTTCTGCTTCACGTACCGATGCACTGCATGTTAGTACATCTATGCATACACGTACTCAACATGTACACAGGTATACACTTACGCGTGTACAGGCGTACACATACATACACGAACACGCGCATGTGTCCCTGTGCACACTGAGATCTGTACACAAATGTACACTGAGTACATCACCAAACACAACTTTACGTCCACAGTCTAAAACTTTAATACACTGAGATCATGTACATCATAATCAAAAGTATACACATGCGCGCACACGTATACTCACACACACACACACACGCACGCACACACACACACACACACACACACACACACACACACACACACACACACGCACACACACAAAGTTCTGTATTGGCTCCGATAATGTTTGCCATATATATAAATGACATGGATGAAGGTGTGGAATGTTATATGAACTTCTTTGCAGATGATGCAAAACTACTAAAGAAAGTACAGAAGAAGACTGTGAATCACTGCAGAGAGACCTGGACAGGGTCTGGGAATGGAGTAAAAAGTGGGAAGTGAATTTTAACATAAAAAATGTAGTATAATGGAGTTTGAAAAAGTAAAAATAGAATATCAGGGCAATATAAAATTGGTACAAAGGAAGTAAAAGTTAGCTCGGAAAGGGGCCTAAGAGTAATTATCAGCAAAGCAATGTCACCAGACAAGGATATCAACAAAATAGTTGGAGAAACCTTCCATTTACTAAGATCAATGAAAGTGCCTTTGACCACTGGGATGAGGAAATGGTAAAGAAAGTATCTGTCACACTGAGACGACCAAGTTTGGAGTACGCTGCGACACTATGGACACCCAGTACAAAAAATATATAGAGAAATTAGAAATAATTCAAAGAGCAACAACAAAGATGGCACCAACACTCTCTAAATTGACATACGAACGAAGAATGTCCAAACTGGAACTACCAACCCTGGAACAAAGAAGAGAAAGAGGTGATCTACTGGTCCTCAACAGAGAAGAATTATTACAGTGAGATAAAAGAAAAACAAGAGGATATGAAAAGAAATTCAAAAAAGATAGTTATAGAAGAGATCTGAAAAAGAATAGTTCCCATAGAGAGAGGTAGATGCCTGGAACAAATTGGATGAGGAAACAGTGTGTACAAAAACTATACAAGAATTTAAGAACAAACTAGGTGCTGAAAGATACAAAGACGGGTCACTACGAGCATAGTTTTCTTCCCGTATAATACAACTAGGTGTATAATACACACACACGATGGCGCAGTTGGGAGAGTTCCCGCCTGCCACTACGGAGGTCCGGATTCGAATCCCGCCCAGGGCTAAAAGAATTTCAGTATCGCTGCGCTGCGAGTCGGCCCTCCAAATTTCGTGGGCGGGGAGTTGGGTGTGTGTGTGTACGTGTAAAGTCACAGTATTACCCATAGATCGGTTATATATGAGTTCTGAGCTCTTTTTCGGGAGGGAAATAGCTGTCGATCACGAGTCCATCACGTGATCCAAGACAATGGGGAATCACACACATACACACACAAGTGTGAAGACAAATATTACTGCCACCCAATGGACTGGTGGGGATAGGAGTTGAAAACGGATCTATCTGTGGTGAGAAGTGGGGCGGGGGGGGGGGGCGTGTTATCAGAAGAAGAAAAGAATGGGGCAGACTGTAAGGGACCATAAGGCTTATATTAGGCCTTATAATGATCCCCGCTCATAAAGTTATCACATCTTGTCTTAAAATAACAAGATAGTTTCAGCGCTCATTATATGGTTACTAAATCTCATTCGTTAACCACTCCCTTGGCAAACCAGTTCTTGTCTATTTCCTTCTTGAACCTAAACTTGTCCATTGCTAAGAGTCCTGTCCTGCTCTACTCTCTTCTTGTGATAACCTGTCTAGATTGGGGACTCTAGAATATTAAAAAAAGGGTTACATGTCCTTGCTAAGGAGTACTGCTCAGGGGTCAAACACCATCTTAAGGAGTTTGATCAAATGGTTGAGCACCACAGCGTTGGAGATAATGTGGGAATTGCCATTTGGAAGACAGTGAGGAAAGAGTAAGGGAGAGAGTATCGCCAAGGGGAGAGAGAGAGAGAGAGAGAGAGAGAGAGAGAGAGAGAGAGAGAGAGAGAGAGAGAGAGAGAGAGAGAGAGAGAGAGAGAGAGAGAGAGAGGGGTCTTCAAAGGAGAGACATGGGGAACCGTAGCACAGAGGAACAGGGTACCAGTATGGGAGAGAGAGAGAGAGAGAGAGAGAGAGAGAGAGAGAGAGAGAGAGAGAGAGAGAGAGAGAGAGAGAGCCATCACGAGTGAGGAAAGTGACATCAAAGACACAGGGGGGCTGGCGATCCGAGTGTGAGGGGAGGTGGTAGGTGGAGCCTGAGGCGACGATGGAAACTGTTTCACGAAAAGGAGCTGTCCCGAAACTAATGAGGTCGAGTGAGGAGACTTGGCATGAAAGAAGACTAATTGGGCACAGGAAGGACAACTTTGTGTGTGTGTGTGTGTGTGTGTGTGTGTGTGTGTGTGTGTGTGTGTGTGTGTGTGTGTGTGTGTGTGTGTGTGTGATTCATCATGGTTCTGGATCACGTGTTGGACTCGTGATCGACAGCTATTTCCCTCCCGGAAGAGAGCTCAAAGCTCATATATGACCGATCTATGGGTAATACTGTGACCTTACACGCACACACACACACCCAACTCCCCGTCCACGAGATTTGGAGGCCC
>NC_134777.1:129520560-129528060 GCF_046742065.1 Oratosquilla oratoria
ATGAGGGAAGGGTAGAGGGGAGAAGAGGAGAGGGGAATATCAAAGGAGAAAAGGGTAGATGAGGGAAGAGTAGAAGGGGAAAGGGTAGAGGGGAGAAGAGGAGTGGGAGGAAAGAACAGAAGGGAGAAGGGTATAGAAAAGAAGGGTAGATGAGAGGAGAGTAGAAGGGAAAAGGGGAGAGGAGGAAAGAGAAGGGGAGGGGAGAATGGTAGGGAACGGATGGGTAGATGATGGGAGGATAGATGAGGGAGGGCAGAGGAGGGGAGTGTAGACTGGAGAAGGGTAGGGTAGATGAGGGAAGGGGAGACAAGGGGAGAAGGATAGGGGAAGGAAGGGTAGATGAGTGGAAGGTAGATGAGTGGAGGGTAGATGAGGGATGGGGAGAGATACCTTAGAGCAGAGAGATAGGGGAGGTGTGTGTGGGTGAGGGCTCCTGCAGTCTTTCCGACGAAACCCCACGAGCGAAGCTGCCTCAGGGCCAGGGCCAGGAAGAAGAGGTCGAGGAATTGGATGGGGAGGAGGAGGAGGAGGAAGAGGAAGGAGGAAAAGAAGGAAGAGGAGAAGAAGAAGGAGGAGGAACACAAAGGAAGAACAAACAAGCGCAGGCCTACTGGCCCTTATGAGGATGTCTGTGTTAACTACAGTGAAGAAACAGGACAGCAAGGCGAAAGAACTAAACACTACTTCTAACACCATCCTATCTAATTAGATGCCAGGCTGTCTGATGTTTTTATTGCAAAAGATAACATTTTATTTGCAGATTAGAGTCCAAATATATGTATATGTATATATATATATATATTTATATATATATTTATATATATACATATATATAATATAAATATATACATATATATGTGTATATATATATATATATATATACATATATATATATATATATATCTATATATATATAAACGATTTTTTAATGTTGTAATTGTGTTACTTTCAACGACGGTGAAAGGTAATGTATTCCACACGTTAACAACCCAGTTAAAGAAAAAGTGCTTATTTTCATTTGAAAATATTTTACCAATTACTTTAAATTCGTGACGTCTTCTTGCATTTGATTGGTCTAATGAAAAATTATCTTTGACATTGATGTTGTCAAACCCTTGAACATTTTAAAAACTTCAATTAAATCTCCTCGCATTCTCCTTTTTGAAAGTGAGAATAAATTTAGACTTTTAAGTCTTTCTTCATACAACAGATTTCTTAGCTTTGGTATCATTTTAGTTACTATTCGTTGGAAGAGGAAGAGGAGGAGGAGAAAAAGGAGGAAGAGGAGGAGGAGAAGGAGGAAGAGGAGGAGGAGGAGAAGAAGGAGGAGGAGGAGAAGGAGAAGGGGGAGGAAGAGGATGAGGTGTGACTATCCTGAGGTCAGGATGAGGGCAAAGAGATCGATAGGAGGAGGTGACGAGAGGTTCGAGTTTGAGCCAAAGCGAGGTTCGAGGTCCAGGGCGACGAGGACAAGGGCGAGCACGAAGAGGACGATAAGGAAGTGGAGGTGGCGGAGGAGGAGGAGGAGGAGGAGGACGTGTAGGAAGCGGAAGACGAAATGGACGGCGAGGAGGACAAGAGGAATGAAAAGGAGGACAAGGAGCAAAATGAGGAGAAAGACGAGAAGGACATGGGAGATGAGGAAGAGATGAAGGATGACAAGGAGGAAGAAGAGAGGGAAGACGAGGAGGACAAAGAAACAATGAGGACAAGGAAGACAAGAAGAAGAACGAAGATAAAGACGATGAGGAGGAGGAAGAAGAAGAGGAGGAGGAGGCCACAAGGAAAGCAAAGAACGAAATGCGGCCCCCCAGGAATGGGTGGGGCGAGGAATGAAGAGGGGGAGAGGGGAGAGCACCTGTTGGGAGCGGGCCGAGGACCCGAGGTGCGAGGAACGGCCGGACCCTCCCCTCCTCCCCCCCGTCCCCCTCAGAGAAGGGACCCCTCGCCGGATCTGGACGGGTAGCCGGCTCGCCGGGTCATCCAGACCAGCGGGGCCGCGCGCCTCGATCGAAGACGGTTAGCGGCCGAGAACGCTAAATAGCCCTATTTTTGGCACCCCTCCCCCCGGCACCCACAGAAACCCCTTCAGTCCCGTGGCGCCTCCCCTAGGGGGTGCTGAAAGGGTCGCGGTCGATTTAGGGCGTGTTCAGGCCTTGGTACGTTCCTCAGTTTGATGACATTGCTGAGAACAAATATGAGATCTATGCCACACCCGTTGGACTCGGCTCCACTGAATCATTGCTGGCATCGATCCTATACCTTTGCAAGCAAGAACGCTTTCAAGATCATTTGCACGCACACAAACACAATTATACACACGCACACACACACATACACACAAAAGTACATACAACACGCGCAACCACACATGCAACACACACAAAAAATACAAATACAACACAAACGCGACCGACATATAATATACGCACACAAGACAAACGTTATGCACTCACACATACACACATGCGCGCGAACACACACATAATCTATGTAGGAGACTTACAATGCATGCTCGTGAGGGCAGCATACATAAACATATGAATCAAACTCACAACAAAACCCTTACAACACAACACTTAAAGGATAACACTGCAGCAATCACAGAAAACTACACATCTTTGAGAAAACCTACATTTCACGACAGACCCCTCTCATCAATATACAGACCGACGCACTTGGTACCCTCGACCTATATAAGAACTCAACTGTTCAAAAACTTCCGAGCATCGCAGACCCAACAACTCCAAGAAACAACAGATCCACCCCCACGAAGTTCCAGGAGACATCCTCCCAGCACCCCGAACAAAATCCCACGGAGTTCGAGCAGACATCCTCCCAGCACCGTGAATATAATCCCACGGAGTACCAGCAGACATCTTCCCAGCACCGCAGACATAATCCCACCAAATAGCAACAGACCCACCCTACGCAGCTCCCTTCGGAACCGAGCTAGGTAGCAACTGTCCCTTCCCATGGAGCACCAATATATGTTGTCTCTCCCAGTACCATGTATACTACAAAAATTTTGTACTTAAAGTGTTAGCATCCTTTTCTGTATTAGCTCCTATTCTCGCATGAAGATGGTTGAATGCATCAACCAAAAGATCGCGTTTTGTATGGCATTTTCTTACCAATATACTGTACTATTGATCTCGGTATCCTCGTGTTTGACCTCCCTTCTGATTATAAGAAGACTATTCGGAAGGTAGAGAAAACTACGAAGTTGATACTGAATTAGCGCTGGTCTTTAACCAAACTTGTTTAAAGGAGAACTTACTGCCTATATATTCTAATGCATGTATATATATATATATATATATATATATATATATATATATATATATATATATATATATGTGTATGTACATATATATATATATGTATATATATATATATATATATATATGTAATACACACACACACACACACACACACGCACACACACACACACACACACACTATATATATATATATATATATATATATATATATATATATATATATATATACAACACTAACTGGGTCCCAGTGAACACATTTACATTTATCAACCACAATTCACAATAATTCTAAGCCATCAACATCGAGAAACTCGGGGAGTCATGCATGCAGAAAATGATACGAGGTACAGCTAAGGACTCGAACCTCCGCTAGCACGGAACAAGTGACAGTGCCTTAACCGATTGCGCCATTAACAGAGATATAAGATGAGCGCAACTTCTCATATTTGTATGCTCGAGTTACATTTCATGTATATGTAACTCAAGCATACAAACATACACACACACACACACACACACACATATATATATATATATATATATATATATATAGATATGTATTCATATATTATATATATGTATTATATATACATATGTATATATGTTTACACGCACACATAGACACACACACATACACACACACATATATATATATATATATATATATATATATATATATATATATGATGTAAGCGGAATAGGAAACACAGGAGTCTTAGTCTTGAGTTTATTCCTGACTAGTTTCGCAGGTATGCTTTTTGAAAAAGCATACCTGCGAAACTAGTCAGGAATAAACTCAAGACTAAGACTCCTGTGTTGTGTATACACACACACACACATATATATATACATATAAATAATGTGTGTGTATATACACATATATACATATGTATATATATTTGTATGCTTGAGTTACACATACATGAAATGTAACTCGACCATACAAATATATACTCGTATGAGAAGTTGCACTCAACTTATATCTCTGTTAATGGCGCAATCGGTTAAGGCACCGTCACTTGTTACGTGTTAGCGGAGGTTCGAATCCTTAGCTGTACCTCGTATCATTTTCTGCATGCATGACTCCTCGAGTTTTTCGATGTTAATGGGTTAGAATTAAAAAGTGAATTGTGGTTGATAAATGTAAATGTGTTCACTGGGACCCAGTCAGTGTTGTATATATATATATATATATATATATATATATATATATATATATATATATATATATATATATATGTGTGTGTGTGTGTGTGTGTGTGTGTGTGTGTGTGTGTGTTGTCCAACACTGAATGGGTCCCAGTGAACAGATGTACATTTTCATCAACCACAATTCACTTTAATTCTAAGCCATCAACATCGAGAGACTCGAGGAGGCCAACATGCAGAAATTGAAACGTGGTACAGCCAAGGACTCGAACTTAGTGCTCGCACGTGACAAGTGATAGTGACTTAACTGATTGCGCCATCAAAAGAGATATGGCTTAGAATTAAAGTGAATTGTGGTTGATAAAAATGTATATCTGTTCACTGGAACCCATTCAGTGTTGTACAAATACTTTCCCGCGTTCGTATACTTACCAATTGCAATATCATAGTGGGGATGGAATGAACGCAAAATTTCGTGTATGTGTATGTAACTCAAGCATACAAATATTTAAGACAAGTTGTGCTCAACTTATATCTCTCTTGATAGCGCAATCGGTTAAGTCACTATCACTTATCACGTACTAGCACTAGGGTCGAGTCCTTGGCTGTACCACGTTTCAATTTATGCATGGTGGCTTCCTCGAGTCTCTCGATGTTGATGGCTTTGAATTAAAGTGAATTGTGGTTGACAATATCTATATATATATATATATATGTAAATACAGCCGGTGGTTGTAAATTTGCTCAAGAAACTCAAGTGATGCCTCGGAATGGACAGACCCAAAGGAGACTACCCTGGAACGATGTTGAACAACCCTTAAGGAATATTCGCTTGGCGACTATAAATGCTACAACACTGAATGAAATTGAAGAAGTGGTAGAGATAATGATAGAGAGAAGATTAGATATTTTAGGTATATGTGAAACCAGATTGGTAGGAGAGGGAAAGAAAACGGTGCATAGCAACTTTGAGCTAATATACAAAGGAATGAAAGTGGAAAGAAAATATGGTGTGGCTTTTGTTCTTGCGCCTGAATTCACTGACAAAATTGAAAAGACAGATTATGTGAACGAGAGAATAATAAGCATTACAATCAAATTGGCTGTAAACAAAATTTCACAAGAGGAAAAAGAGCATTTTTTTTTTTAAAGAGTTACAAGATACCATAGATACTGTGGATAATGGTGATAAGATAAATTTGGGTGATTTGAATGCACATGTGGGCACTAATAGAACTGGGTTGTAAAATGTGATAGGTGCCTTCAAAATTGGTGATAAACAATGAGGATGAAATTTTTTATTAATTTTTGTGTTAGGAACAGGTTGGCTATCATATACACATTTTACAAACACCAAGATAGCTACAAGTGGAGCTGGTATAGATGAAATGCTGAGTTATGAGATTATATTGATAAATCGATGATAGACCTGGTTTTAACAAACAATAAAAGAATGTTTAGAGATGTTAAATGCATACCACCAGTATCACTAGACTCAGATCATCGTCTAGTGGTCGCAAAAATGTCTATCAAGAAGCCAAGTATACCAAAAAAGGTAGTGAGAGAAAGAATCACGGTGGAAAGATTAAGCATTCCGGAAATTGCCAGACAATACTGGGATAAGGTGTCAGATGCAGTACCAGAGGAAAATGAAGAAACTGAAAACAATGAACATGAGTGGGAGAAAATGAAACATAAAATCACCGAAATAGTAAAAGAAACAATTGAAGTAAAGAAGATCAGTGGTGGAAAAAGAAAAGAAAAGAAAACGGTTTGGTGGACGGTAGATGTCAAGATAGTGGTGAAACGAAAAAACAAAGCTTTTAGAAAGTGGATGAGAAGGAGAAATGCACACAACAGTACAGAATATGAGGAGGCGAGAAATGTTGCCGAGAGAGTAAATAAGAAAGCAAAAAAGGATGCGTGGGAGAAACTTGGAGAAGAGATGGAACAAGACATGGATGGCACTAGGAAACTGATATATAGTATTGCAAAAAATTACAGAAGGAAAGAAGAATCAATAGTAAACACAATTAAAGATAATGAAGGCGAGTTATTAACAGATACATGTAAGATCGACCAGAGATGGAAAGAGTATTTTTCTGAACTCCTAAACTCATTAGATGATACTAAACTTTAGGAACTCTTAGAAGAAAACCTAGAAGAAGTTGCTTTGAGTAGAGGAGAAATAGGGGTGGCATAACACGAGTTGAGATTCGGGATGCGATAAAGAAAATGAACAATGGAAAGAGTCCTGGCTGTGATGGGATACCTGTTGAACTACTGAAAGGTAATGAAGATATAGTGGACTGGCTTTACCGAATTTCCAACGTGGCTTGGCACGATGGCCGGGTGCCCGATGACTGGTGTAAAGCAGCTATCTGTGAGATATTTAAAAAAGGTGATTGAACGAATGAGCCATTACCTTATTAACACATATCGGAAAATATACGAAAGAATTTTAGAGAAAAGGCTAAGAGACATGGTAGAGGAAAAGCTGGAGGAAGGCCAGTATGGATTTAGACCACGGGGAGGAACGACAGAACCGATTTTCACACTGAGGATGATCATGGAGAAGAGTTGGGAATGGGGTAAAGATATTCACATCGTTTTTATTGGTCTAGAAAAGGCCTTTGATCGAGTGCCAAGACATATTGGCAGATCCTGATTATGAGGTGGAACCCAAACTTGCTAGAGCAATCAAGAGTTTGTACAGAAATTGTAAAAGTGCAGTAAGGACACAGCAAGGAGAAGATAACTGGTTTAGTGTTTCTACTGGGGTTCGACAAGGTGGAGTAATCTCGCCACTGCTTTTTATCCTGTACATGGATAAAATCATGAAGAGTCTTAAAAATGACGCGGATGAAATCATAACCTTAGCATATGCCGATGATATTGCACTCATAGCAAATACCCCTATTGCACTCCAAAGAGCGGTGGACAATTGGAATGACAAGCTAAAATCCATGGGCATGAAAATAAACAAGAATAAGACAGAAATCATGGTGGTTTCGAGAGAAAGATACGATATGGAAATAGAAATTAAAATTGAAGGGGTCCCATTAAA
>NC_134777.1:129530560-129553060 GCF_046742065.1 Oratosquilla oratoria
CAAGAAAACCTGCTCCCTAAATTCACTTATATATATATATATATATATTATATATATATATATACATTATATATATACATATATATACACATATATGTATATACATATATACATATATGTATATATATACATACATATATACATATATATAATATATATGTATATATATATACATATATGTATATATATATATATATATATATGTATGTAAATATATATATATATATATATACATATATGTATGTAAATATATAAATATATATATATAATTATATACATATATTTATATATATATACATATATATACTCATATAAACATATATATACATATTATATATATACACATATATACATACATGTATACATATATATATATATAACATATATAAGTACATACATATATATATATATATATATATATATATTATACAGGTATATATAAACATATACATATATATATACACATATATATACATATATATATACATATATATATATATATATATATATATATTAACCACAGTGCACTCTAATTCTAAGTCATCAACATCGGAAATACCGTGAAAGCGCATACAGAAATTGAAACGTGGTACACCCAAGGAAGTCACTTCTAGCACTTGTCACGTGCTGGCCTTGGTTCGAGTCCTTAGGCGTACCACGTTTCAATTTCTGCATGCGCCTGCACGATATTTCCGATGTTGATGGCTTAGAATCAAAGGGCACTGTGGTTGATAAAGATGTATCTCTAGTCACTGGGACCCATTCAGTGTTACACACACACACACACACACACACACGCACGCGCGCACACACACACACATATATATATATATATATATCATATACATACACATATATACATATACATATGTATATATACATGTATACATACATATATGCATACATATGTAATATATATATATAAAAATATATATATATATATATATAAGTACTAAATATATATATATATATATATATATATATATATATATATATATATATATATATATATATATATATATATGTGTGTGTATATGAGTGGATGGGTGGTGAGATAAACACAGCGAAACGTATATGGATTTATTCTGACGTTTCGTCCTTACCAGGACTTCTTCAGAGTACATGTACATGTACTCTGTAGAAGTACTGGTAAGGACGAAACGTCAGACTAAATCCCGAAACGGTTCCCTGTGTTTATCTCACCACCCATCCACTCATCTGTCTTACATATTTCAATATATGTTTATATAAATATATATGTATATATATATAAATTATATATATATATATATACATATATATCATACATATATATAAATATATATATATATATATATATATATATATACATATATATACATATAATATATCAACCACAGTGCACTTTAATTCTAAGCCGTCAGCATCGGAAATACCGTGAAGGCGCATGCAAAACTTGAAACGTGGTACGCCCAAGGAAGTCACTTCTAGCACTTGTCGCGTACTGGCCTTGGTTCGAGTCCTTGGGCGCACCACGTTTCAATTTCTGCATGCGCCTCCACGGTATTTCCGATGTCGATGGCTTAGAATTAAAGTTCACTTTGGTTGATAAAAATGTATCTCTAGTCACTGGGACCCATTCAGTGTTGTACATATATATATATACATATATATATATATATATATATATATATATATATATATATATATATATGTATATATATATATATATACATATATACACAATATATATATATACTGTATATATATAAAAAATATATATACATATATATATATACATATATAAATATACATGTAGTAGTACATATATATGAATATACATATATATAGATATACATAGATATATAAAATACATATATATATACATATATATATATTATATATATAAATACATATATATATCATATATACATATATATATATATATATATATATATATATATATATATATATATATTATGCTTTGTAGGGGGTGCCCACTAAACAATCGTTCTCCGAGATGTTGGGACAAAGCCAGCAGCAGGAGCTTGGAACCAGATTCCTTTTTGAGCCTAAGACCCTATAGTACACGACCCGACAGGTGGCCCGACGTCGCGGGCACAGGATGACGTAGATGGAGAATATTCAAAAGGGCCTTTCGAAGTAATTGGATCAGGCCAAGTTCTGCCACGCAGGAGAGAGATCCGTGTGAAGAGAGGTCCGAAAGAGCAGATCTATAGATCCAGTGCTTGGGGCTACGCGGAGGCGCATTCGGTGACTGCACGAACCAATCTAAAGCTCGTTTCACACGGATCGACTTTTCGCCGTGTGCCGTCCACGACACGATGTCGTGCTCTCAAATCCCCATGAGTGTCTCTGAAGGCTCTCACAAGTGGTCGTGGACGTGTGGAAGCGTTCATAGACATCCATGGTGATTTTAGAGCATGACGTCGTGTCGTGGATGGCACACACAAACGCGAGCACACACATACGCGCGCACACACACACATACACACACGCACATACATGGACACACACACACAACTGGCGGGCCATGGCTCTCATCGAGTTGAGGAGACCGGAAACATGTTGACACCGTTTAGCTTCAAGAAAATCAGAACAATTTCCAATTGGCTCATAATATTACTATAATGGCGTGATGGCAGCCTTGGGCTACGTTCGCTTGGCTTGGCTTGGCTTCTCAGTGTGCAATGAAGTCATGGTCGTAGTCGTAGCGGTCGTGCTCGTCACTGTCGTCCTCGTCGTCGTTGTCGTTCTTCTTCTTCCTGCGGATGCCATACGGCTGCTGTGGATCAACAGACCCTTTGGGAAAGAGTTAGCTTTAGTTCTTGTGTGTACGTGCGTGCGCGCGCGCGTGTGTGTGTATTTACCTAGTTGTATTTTACGGGAAGAGAGCTATGCTCGTAGAGACCCGCTTTTGTATCTTTACGCATCCAGTTTGCTCTTAAGATCTTGTATAGTTTTAGCACTCACTGTGTGTGTGTGTGTGTGTGTGTGTGTGTGTGTGTGTGTGTGTGTGTGTGTGAGAGAGAGAGAGAGAGAGAGAGAGAGAGAGAGAGAGAGAGAGAGAGTGAGTGAGAGAAAGAGAAACAGAGTGCGTGGTTGAGGTTATGTTTATGCGTGTTTGGGTTTGTGTCCACTTCCTTGTGTGATGACCCCAGAGGAGGCCCAACCAGAACCAAAAGTCCGACGACACCTCTGTTGTCACCTTCGTGTGACGGCGGATGGCGCTGAAGAGGAGGCACATGCTTGCTCAACGAAGAAGAATGACAAAATAGAAGATGACTAATCTCTTCCCAACTTACGACCAGATCAAAGATTTATAGACGCGTAATCCTTAACACTGAAGGCCAGCTGTGAAGACCAGCTGCGGAGGCCTTGGTCGCAGGTGGTCATAATCCTCAACTTTGAGGCCGCTGTTGAGGAGTAAACCTCGACAGAACTCGAAGGAAACCTGCGAGCGGTGGAAGGGAGATTCAGACATCCACTCGTCAATCCCTCCGCCCTCAATTGTTTATTTCTCTATATATCTCCGCCTTTCCCTTTCTTTGTCTCTGTATATCTGTCTCACTGTCGTACAAAATTTGTCTCTGTATATCTGTCTCACTGTCGTACAAAATTTTGAACATTTGAGACAAAATGTTGAGATAAAATGTTCAGACAAAAAAATGTTCAGACAAAACATGTTCAGACAGATAAAATGTTCAGACATAAAAAAAATATAAATAAATAAATAAAAAATAAAAAAATAAATAAATAAATAAAAAGGACTTTCTAAGACAATTTTTTTTAGACTTTCCAAGACAATATTTTGAGACTTTCTCAGACAATTTTTTTTAGACTTTCCAAGACCATATTTTGAGACTTTCTAAGACAATGTTTTAAGATTCTCTAAGAAAAAATACTTTGTAAGAATATAAAAATTAAACTAAGCAAATATTTTGAGACTTTGAGACAAATTTTTGAGACTTTCCAAGGTGATGTTTTGAGACTTTCTAAGGCAGTTGAGACTAAGAGAGCCTCATTTTAAGACCCAGAAGTTCTTACCCTGAATACAATCGTGCTAATCCCCCCCCCAGGGGCCAAAAACGATGATAAAATAAGATTATATTAACAGATACAAACATCGTCTCTCTTTGGCGGGAACAAAAGCATTAGAGCGATCGTTGATAAGGAATTATTAGGCTTATGTCCAGGGGAAATAAGGGCCAAAGTTGTGGTCCCAAGCGGCCAAATTTCGTGAAGAATATTGCCCTATTCCCCAGAACCTCATAAAAACTACCAGATTGCAAATACATCACGATGAATCACACACTTAACCGCATGGCGAGGAGACGAGCATAGGAGGAGAGGAGGAGGAGGAGGAGGAGGAGGAGCTTGAGGCTCATTACTGTATCTGATTTATCATGAGGAGGAGAAGGAAGAAGAGATGGAGGAGGAGAAGTGGGAAGAGCAGCATCAGGAAGAGGAAGAGAAGGAGGAGGAGGGTGAAGAGCAGCAACAGGAAGAGAGGAGGAGGAAGAACAGATGGAGGAGAAGGAGGAGGAGGAGGAGGAGGCGAAAGAGCTGCAGCAGAACGAGAAGAAAAAGTGAAAGGAGAGGAAGTAAAAGAGGAAGAGGAGGAAGAGGAGAAGAAGGAGCCGCAATAGGTGAAGGAAGAAGTATGAAGAGGAGATATAGGAGAAGAGAGAAGAGGAGGAGGAGGAAGAGGAGGAGGAGGAGGAGGATCAGTAGATAGAGGAAGAAGACGAGTAGGAGGAAGAGAAAAAGAGGAGAAGCAGGAAGAAGTGAAGAAGGAGGAGAAGGAGGAGGAGGAGGAGGAGGAGGAGGAGGAGATGGAGGAGGAGGAAGAGGAGGAGGAGGAGGAGGAGGAGGAGGAGGAGGAGGAGAGGGGCGGATTAGGTAGAGCACTGTGTATCTCATTTATCACGATGATAAGTCGCTGATGTGAAGAGAGACATGACCAAATGATTTATGACTGACAACAGCTTCTGACAGTGACGTCATCGCAAGAATGACGTCGCCGAAGCCCTCACAAATAATAAATGATATAAATCGATTACAACTTCTTTGAGGATTAATTTTGTCTTAAAATACGAAAGAAAAACAATAATTTATTTTGGAACGATAAAATTGTATGGAAGACATGATCTAACTTACGTCATAATCGTTTTTCTTTTAACATGACGTCATACATGTAGCTAGGGGCTAGACATTTTGATTACTATTCTAGAGATGAAATAGATACAGAGCGCTGAGGAATAGTGATATTACAGTTCCTGAGACATGAAGACAACAAACTCTTGTATTCGATAAAGTATCGTGGGCTCGAAAGTGGTCGCCTACCGATGGGCATACTGTAAGTGTTTACCATGAATAAACAAATAAACGAATTAAGAAACAAACAAATTTATATGTAAACAATCAAACAAACACAAACAGTTAAGTAAATAATTAAATACAAATGAATAGATAAAGAATAAGTAAATAGATACATATACGCTAAATAAGGCATAACAAAAGAAGTCTACATTAAGGCAGAGACTGAATACAAGTAGAAAGAATGAATAAGTTGCGGGTCTATCACCATTGCTTCTCTCCAACACCCCCCCCCCCACAACCCCGAGCTATTTCCATCACTATATGGACAAAGTACTTGAAGACAACAACACTCGCAGTCACATGGTTGGCACAAAATATTATTTGGAGGGAGGCCGTGGTCCTTTTAAAAAAAACAATAACAGATCCAGTCTTACACACAAGAAAAAATAAGATAAAATCTTCAGACTAAACACCCACACTCGGCAGAAATCAATTCAAAACTAAGTTAGCGCCCGTCGTCCCATTTAGTTTTCGCGACACTGTGATTGGCTGAAAGCGACCCCGGGATTCAAAACGATTCGGTTATTGGCTGAAGGGATAATGTTTACAAGAAGCCTCCGCAAGACGTCTTGCCTGAACGCCCGCGAAGAGATAGTAATCCAGAAACAATTGTAGATGTACAACGAAAGTAAAAATTATTTTCTTTAATTGCATAAGATATATCTGACAGCCGAATTTAGATTTTTTTTCTTTTCATTTTCCAAAAGGTCGGGTGTTCCCTTGACCCGTTTCGTAAGATAGACAGATGTTTCCGCAAAATGTCTCGCCTGTTCGCTCGCGAACAAAAGAAACTAGTGTGTGTGTGTGTGTGTGTGTGTTTACCTTACCTTACCATGGAGCGCCACCGTTCACGGTCCCTAGTTACTTGTAACATCTGTGCAGGTTTGAGTTGTTTTCCCGTCGCCCTCGTCAGCCCGTCCATATACTTCCCTCTGCTTTCCTCTCGCTCTCCTTCCCTCCTTCCCTTCCCTCCTCATTATATGTCCTAAGAATCGCAACTGTCTTTTCCTTATTGTTGTCATCAATTCCCTGTCTCCATTTCTCTCAATACTTCTTCATTTGTTTTCTTCGCTGTCCATGGTACTCTTAATACTCGTCTCCATATCCACATTTCTGCTCCTTCTAAGTTTTCCTGCAATTTTTTGCTGATTGTCCACGCTTCTGAACCATATAATAGTGTTGACCATATAAATGTTTTAACTGTTCTTCTCCTTATATCTGTAGACATTTTTGTTTGTTTGTTAAAACCCCTTTCATTTTCTGAAACGTGCTTTTAGCTATCGCTATCCTTGATTTTATTTCTTTTTCACATCTACAATCTTCTGTCAATACGCTTCCCAGGTACGAAAATTTGGTTACTTGTTCTATTCTTCTCCCTGCTATTTGTACTTGCACTCTTGGTGGATCCGTTTTACTGGCCACTAGCATTTTAGTTTTCTCCATATTTACATTTAAACCTTTCTCCTCACTAGCTCTTACGGTTACATTCAATAGATGTTGCAGTTTTTCTTCTGAGTCAGCCACCAATACCGTGTCATCAGCATATCTGATATGATTTATATTAAATCCTCCAATTTTAATCCCTTCCATTCCCTCTAATTCCCTAAGGATCATCTCCCCATATAAATTAAATAAATCTGGAGACATAACACAGCCTTGACGCACTCCCCTCTTTATAGCTTGAAATTCTGTTCTTCCTCCCCGTACCCTCACTGCTGCTCTTTGCTTCCAATACAAATTTCTGATGATACTCATGTCTTTGCTATTTATATCCACTCTTTCCAAAATATTTATCAAATCCTCATGTCTTACCCTATCAAACACCTTCTCGTAGTCAACAAAGCAAAGATCATTTTGTTGTTTTTCTATCATCCTCTCCATAATCGTTCTTATTATAAAAATTGCATTTGCTGTTCCTTTCCCTTCTACGAAACCAAATTGCTCCCATGAAACTTGTTCTCTCACTTTATTTCTTATTCTATTCAAAACTATCCTTAATATAATTTTGGTTATTTGACTCATGATACTGACTGTGCAATGTTTACTACATTCCATTGTTCCGTTTATCTTTGGTGTGTTTATTTACCTAGTTGTATTTACCTAGTTGTATTTTACGGGAAGGGGAGCTATGCTCGTGGTGTCCCGTCTTCATATCTCATTTTATCTAAACTATTTTTAAATTCATGTATTGTTTTTGCACACACCACTTTCCCATCTAACTTGTTCCAACTGTCTATTACTCTGTGAGGAAAGCTGTTCCTTTTCAGATCTCTTCTATAGCTGTCTTTCTTGGTTTTCTTTCCGTGTCCTCTTGTATTTCTATCCTCCCATTTTATTAGATTCTATCAATAATTTCTATGCCTTTCATGATTCTGTAAATAGCTATCAAATCTCCTCTCTCTCTTCTTTGCTCTAGTGTCTGTAGTTCAAGTTTTGCTAGTCTCTCTTCATATGATAGTTTTGAGAGTGTTGGTGCCAATTTTGTAATTGCTCTTTGTATTCTTTCAAATTCTTTTTTATATATTTTTTTTTGTACTTGGTGACCACATCGTTGCTGCATATTCCAATCTTGGTCTTATCAAAGTGATTAGAATTTTCTTCACCATTTCTTCATCCAGGTATGTAAATGCCACTTTGATTGTTCTTATTAAATTATAAGTTTCTCCAAAAATCTTATTTATATGTTTCTCAGGTGACATATTATTCATAACAATGACTCCCAGGTCCTTCTCATTTTCAACTTTTTTTTATTCCTTCTTCTCCCAATTTATATGATCCTGTTATTCTGTTTTTGCTTTTTCCAAATTCCATTATACTACACTTTTTAGTGTTGAACTCCATCTCCCACTTCCTACTCCATTCCCATACTTTATTTAGATCACTCTGTAGTGACTCACAATCTTCTTCCGTGTTCACTTTTTTTAATAGTTTTGCATCATCTGCAAAGAAGCTCATATAACTTTCAATTTCTTCATCCATATCATTAACATATATAGCAAACATTATTGGGGCCAGAACTGTTCCTTGTGGAACACCACTTATTACTTCATCCCATTTTGAGTGTTTGTCTCTTATCACTACTCTCATTTTTCTTTCTTGCAAAAAGTCTTCCATCCATTTAAGCAGTTTGCCCTGTATTCCTCCTTCAATTTCTAATTTCTTAAGCAACTTCTTATGTGGTACTTTGTCAAAAGCTTTTTTTAGGTCTAGAAAAGCACAATCAGCCATTCCATCACTTTCTTGTATTATATCTATTAGCCTTGAATAGAAACATCTTAAATTGGTGACGCATGATCGTCCTTGTCTGAATCCAAATTGCCTTGGATTTAGCACGTTTTTTTTTTCTAAATATTTTACCCATCTACTTTTGACAATTCTTTTACAAATTTTTGCTATTGTATTTGTTAGAGAGACTGGTCTATAGTTAGTAGGTTCTTCTTTATTTCCCCCTTTATATATAGGTACTATATTTGCTTTTTTCCAATCTTTTGGAACTTTTCCTTCTTTCAAGGAAATGTTTATTATGCTATGTATTTTGTCTGCCAGTTCATTCCTGCATTCTTTCAAAATCCAGTTTGCTATTTCATCTGGTCAATGCGATTTTCTGACATCAAGATTACTCGTGTTTCATTATTTCATTCTTTGTTACTTCTATTTCTTTCATAGGGGGGCTTTCTCTTTCCATTCGATCTCCCCAGGTTGTATGTTCTCCCTTGTAAACGCTGATTTAAAATGCTTGTTCATAATTTCTGCCATTTCTATTTCCTCTGTGTATTCAGCTCCTCCTTGTCTTAATTTCTCTAATTCTTGTTTGTTTTTGAGTTTGTTTTTTACAAATCTGTAAAATAGTTTTGGTTGATCTTTACACTTTTCTATGACATCTTTTTCATGTTTTCTCTTTTCTTCCCTGCACATTTATACATGTTCATTTCTATAACAAGTATATATTTTCCATTTTTCAGGTCTTTTATCTTTCTTTCTTTGGTCCAAGCTTTGTCTCTTTTGTCTTTTAACTCCCTACAACTTTTGTTGTACCAGCACTTTATATATTCTTTTTCTTGTTTTTGTCTTGGGACATACTTTCCACTCCTTTTTTTTTTTTTTTTTTTTATATATAAATTTTTGTCAAAATATTCCATTTCTCTTCCACTGTTGTTTCTTCTTTGTATATTCTTTCCCAGTTTTCTTGTTGAAAGAATTCTCTTATTTTATCAAAATTTGTTTTTTATACATCATTCTTCCTTTTCTATATTGTTCATTTCTTTTCATGTATTTCTCAATATGTGGTCACTTACTTATTGGCGTCTTATATTCAATCTTTTTCCACAATTTTAGGTTCAGATGTGATTATTAGGTCTAGTCTCGATGGTTCTTCATTTCTATACCTAGTGTTCTCTTGTATCCATTGTGTCATTGTGTGGTCAATAATCATCCCGAGTAGAAAATTTCCCCATGAGTCGTCTCCACCCTTTACTGTCATCTCTTCCCAGCAGACTTCTTTGCAATTAAAGTCGCCCATTATAACTATTCTTCCTCCATCTTCCATTATCTTATTTAATGCTATCCTTGTGTCTTCTAACATACTTTTATGTTCACTCTCTTCCCACGAGGCTATTTTTGGAGGCACATAGTTTATTACAAACTTTCTGCTCTTCTTATCTCTGTCTTCCACTTCGATCATAATCATCTCTACTGTATTCTTTCCATATGTGACACACCTCACGTTTATATCCTTCTTAGTCAGGAACATAACTCCACCCCCTTGTTTTGTCTCTCTGTTTCTAATCCAATAATTATATGCATTATGTCCTACACTGTTGGGTGGTAGTGGACCTTTTCATTTTGTTTCTACAATTCCCATTATGTCCGGTTCTTTTTCCTTCAGATAATCATTCAGCTCATTCAGTCCTGTTATTAATCCATCTATATTTGTGTAAGACACTTTTAATTTTCTGCTACTTCCATTGTATTTTCTGTTTTCCTCTTGTTTTTCTCTAGTATGTCCCATTTCCTTACTTTCATATTCACTCCTCTCCAATAGAATTTCTCTTTTTCTGACTCTGTTCTGTTGTCGTTTTTTTCATTAGCTTTTTGTCTTTTCATTTTTTCCTCCTCTCTTTCCTCTTTATTCATTTCTCTTTTTATCCATACCTTTTTATATTGTTCACTTGCTGCTAGTTTCCCTGTTTTTGCTAAGATATTCTCTGCTGTCGTTTGTGACCTGAATTTAATCTTAATTGGTCTGGTCTTATCTGTACTATACTTTTCGAGTCTATACATCTCTTCAATTTGTTTCATGATTACAGGTTCATCTTTTTGAACTAATTCTAGTAAACTGCTTACTTTTTCTTTTTCCTCTTTGATTCTTGTGGTTCTATTTAGGTTATATTTCTCTTCCATTCCTAATATAATTATACATTTCTTTTTATCTGCTAAGTCTCTTACTATATTCTCCTTCTGTCTCATCACTTTAATAACTGAGTCTTCAGTTTGTTCTTTTATTTGCTGTTTTATTATGTCAGTAAATGCAACTTTACTGTTTTCTTGGATTTTTTTCCAACCCTGTGCTTCTTTTGCTATGGCCTCTTCATTGTCTTTATTATTCCTCTTTAATTCCTCATTCTCATCTTTTACTTCTTTTAACTGTCTTTTTAATTCTTCTATTTCTTTAGTTAAGTTTTTGTTCACCTTCTCTAGTTCTTCCAATTTTTTAACTCTCTGCGCAATCTTTGCTATGTTACCGAACCTACTCTCCCAATGTTCGGTCATTTTTTCAAGTTTTTCCTCTAGTCTTGCTAATCGGGGGAGGTTGGTATCCTCCCCCCCCCTCAATAAATCCCTAGAAATTATTATCTTCGCCTTCCATTGTGCTGCTCTTATCAATATTTCTAATCTTTATATTTTTGTTAATCCCTTCTCCAAAATCCTCAGTCCTCCGCTTGTTTACAAGACACCTGGCCTCCTGGACCAGGTCCTCCCCTTCCTCATTTCCTTCCAATTCCTTTAGTAATCCCTCTCCTTCTCCTTTTTTCTCACCTTCCCACTACACCACGAGCTTTCCCCTTCCCTGTAAATACAATAAGGTAATTCCTGGACGTTGAGATCCACGTAAAATTTGATTTTTCTTCGGAACTCCAATCTTCGCCGTCCATCCGACGAAAGTGTGTGTGTGTGTGTGTGTGATTCACCATTGGCTTGGATCACGTGTTGGACTCGTGATCGACATCTGTTTCCCTCCCAGAAGAGAGCTCATAGTTTGTATATGATCGATCTATGGGTAATGATGTGACTTTACACGCACACACACACTCAACTCCTCGCCCACGAGTTGGAGTAAAGACTCAGTGCAGCGATACTGAAATTATTCCAGCCCTGGGCGGGATTCGAACCCGGACCGCCGTAGTGGCGTCCGGGAACTCTACCAACTGCGCTATCAAGTCGTGTGTGTGTGTGTGTGTGTGTGTGTGTGTGTGTGTGTGTGTTCGTGCACTCGGAGAGCCCACTTTTCAGCCATAGTGACGCATGTGTATACGTACGTTCGTTCCACTGGGTTTTGATGCGTGGTTATGCCTGTATATACAAGTGCATACCTATTAGTGGGCTAATATGCATAATTATATATATTTACATAAGAAATCAGACCAATGATTTGCATGTATAATTGCAATATACATACATACATATATATATATATATATATATATATATATATGTACATCTGTACATGTGTACATGTATATATATACATATATGTATATAGATGTATATATGAATATATATATATATATATATATATATATATATATATGTGAATGGTAAGAATGGAAAGACACGATTGGGAACAAGAGACTTTATTCCTGACCGGTTTCGCCTTTGAGACTTCTTCAGAGGTAATATTTACAGAGAATGAAATCATTGGTATTTAAAGGGCAGTTGCTGTGGTTCATGAGGGACGCGGGGTGGGATTCCGTATGCTGTTTGGCTTAGTGGTCATGTGTGAGGCGGGTGGATGAATTTGTTTGTTTTGTGTGAGCAATTGTCTCATGGCGTATTTGGAGGCATGTTTTGCAGTCTTAATATCTCCTGTTCTCTTGTTGATGCAGTCGTTGGTGTTTATGTATATTGCTTCCAATGTTTTTCTTTGTGATTTGTTTAGGTTTTCATGTAAAATGTTAGCTTGGTTTCATTGAGGTAAATGTTTTTCATCTATGTGGTTTACCCAGGCGTTTGTTGTGCGGTGGTGACGGACATCAGCTTCGTGTTCATGTAGGTGTTTCTTTAATCCCTGTACGTTTCACCATAATAGGCAAGGTTGCATCCCTAGCAGGGGGTTTTGTATAGGATACTGTCGGGTTGAGTGGTATTTTGTCTGTTATTTGTGAAGTCGCGTATTTGTCGTCCTTTGTCTGATATTACTGTGATCCCTATGGGTTTTAATTTCCCGGTTAGGAGGTGAGTTAGATCCGATGATGGTGCTACGAGGAGGATATTTTCATTTTTGGTTCGTGGTTCTGAGATGCTTCCTATTGGGAAGTGAATTATTTTGAATGTAGTGGTGATGTGGTCTATTTCGTCTTGAAGGTATTCTGGGCTGCATATTCTTAGTGCTCTCAAGAAAAATCCTATTAGTATACCACTTTTAGTTCTGTCGCTGTGGGCACTGAAGTAGTGTATGTAGTCGTTTTTGTTTGTGGGTTTTCTGTAAACTTTGTATTTTGCTGTATTATTGTTCCTGATGATTAAAGTGTCAAGGTATGGGAGAGTGTCCTGGTTTTCTTGTTCGACTGTTAATTATATTTTCTGGTGTGATTTGTTTAAATTGTGTAGAAGGATGTTAGTGTTTGTGTCTTTTGGTATGATGAGAAGGTAGTCATCTACATACCTGAACCAGGTGGTGCCATTGGGGAGAAACTATTTGTAGTTGTTTTGCCCTAGAATTTCCATTGCTGAGAAGGCGGCTATGACACTGAGGGATGATGCCATTGGTAGGCCGTCGTGTTGTCGGTAAGTTTTGCCATTAAATGTGCAGAAAACGCATTTAAGGCATTTTTCTATTAATTGTTTGTAATCTCTTTTGTTGATTGGGAGGGTGGTCTCATCGATGTTATCTATGACTCTTTGTATGGCTGAAATGGCATCTGCCAGCGACGTGTGGGTGTATAAGGCGATAACGTCTAGACTGATGAGTTTCTTGTTTGTAAAGTCTGTGGTATGGAGTTTTTGTATGAGATCAGTGGAGTTTCTAATGTGTGTCGCTGATAGTTCCAAGAGCTGATGTAAGGGGTCTGGCTAGTATCTTAGCTAGTTCATGGGGGGGCACTGCCTATTCCATTGGTGATTGGTCTCATGTGGATCCCTGCTTTGTGAGTTTTGGGAATGCCAAGTATCGTTGGTGTTTTGGGATCATCTTCTAGGAGATGGAGTAAGTGTTTTCCTTTGTTGGTGCGTTTGAAGATTTTTCTAACATCGGTGTTGAATCTACGAGACTCTTCTTTGGCTTATTGTTCTGACTGTGGGGTGTAGGTGCTTGTGTCTGTGAGGAGGTCTTCCATTTTCTTGATGTAATCTTTGTCCATTATGACGATTTCTTCTCTGCTGTGGTGATATTGATGTTTTCATTTCTTCGAATTTCGTTTAACGCCATAACAAATCTTCTAGGAATTGCTGGGGGTCGATCTTTAGAGGCGATTGTGCAGCAAAGTAAGATGCCTTGAATGAAGCCAATGTCGATGTCGTTAGTTCTCCATTTGTAATTCTTCTCCAGATATTGTGAAAGCTGCTTGGTGTTGGTTCCAGTGTCGAATTTTAGGCCTAATGAGAGTGCTTGTTGTTGTGGTTGGGTTAAGGTATATGATGAGATATTGTGTATCAAGTCAGGTCGTCCGACGTCGTTCCATGTGCTCTTGCTGCAAAGTTCAGAAAGCTTAGTGGCTAAATTGGCTTTTTGTTGCTGGTCTTCATCTCGTATTTCATCGTTAGTTTCAGTGGGGAGCGTGGTGTATTGTAGTTTTTCTTGCGTTTCCAAGGATTGTAACAGTAATATCAGACAAAAGACGACAAATACGCGACTTCACAAATAACAGACAAAATACCACTCAACCCGACAGTATCCTATACAAAATCCCCTGCTCGGGATGCAACCTTGCCTACTATGGTGAAACGTGGAGGGGATTAAAGAAGCGCCTACATAAACACAAAGCTGATGTCTGTCACCACCGCACAACAAGCGCCTGGGTAAACCACATAGATGAAAAACAATATTTACCTCAATGGAACCAAGCTAACATTTTACATGAAAACCTAAACAAATCACAAAGAAAAACATTAGAAGCAATATACATAAACACCAACGACTGCATCAACAAGAGAACAGGAGATATCAAGACTGCAAAAACATGCCTCCAAATACGCCATGAGACAATTGCTCACACAAAACAAACAAACAAATACATCCACCCGCCTCACACCTGACCCCATATGACCACCAAGCCAAACAGCATACGGAATCCCACCCCGCGTCCCTCATGAACCACAGCAACTGCCCTATAAATACCAATGATTTCATTCTCTGTAAATATTACCTCTAACATCTTACAACTTTCTCTTATACTACATCTTCTCATTTCAATTTACCTCCCACTAAAGATTTTCCCGTTTTTCCACCTTTCTCTATTACTACGCCTCCTACCATTTTCTCAACTTTTGGTGATTCTAATCCCGGCCGTCGGCGCCGCCGTCCGAGTTCCCTGCCCATTTCTCCTGAGCCACGACCACCAACCGCCCCTAATCGCTCGCTCAATCGCCCGATGGCAAAAGCGCAAGCGGGTGGTCTTACCTAGCAAGTCGCATTACCTCTGAAAAAGCCTCAAAGGCGAAACCGGCCAGGAATAAAGTCTCTTCTTCCCAATCGTGTATTTCCATCCTTACCATTCGTACATCTGTCATGATGTCACGATATATATATATATATATATATATATATATATATATATATGTATGTATGTATGTATTTGCGTGTGTGTGTGTGTGTATACATGTATGTATAAGTTTTGGGAGATGGCCATTTAGAATGCAGGTTTGTTAAAGCCTGCGGCAGTGACTGCATTAATTATTTTATAGTTTGTTCTTTCATATTTTACGGTAAGACAACGGTTATATCCTTGGACAGTTGATGGAAAAGAATTCCAATTTCCATCTCTGGGCGTTGGGCGAGATGCAGGGATGACCCGTCATCCATAAAGAGCCAAGATGAGAGGGAGGGAGGGAGAGAGGGGTGGTGGATGGGAGTGGAATGGGTAGGGATGACATGGGTGGGAGTGGAATTATGTCTTTAGGCTTTGGATACCTCCCTGGTATGGGGGGAAAGTGCCCTTAGTATATGTATGTATGTATGTGTGCATCCCTGGTTCTCGTGCCGTCTTTCGGTCTGCATGAGACCATTTTTAAGAGAACGAGTTCTATAGATGAGGAGAATTACTTTCTTGTGAGAGATGTAGCCATGCAGTGAGCGCTGAAACTATCGGTTATTTTAAGAAACGGTTAAACATCTTTATGGATGGGGATGACAGGTGGCCATAGACATGGAACTGCCTAGTGTAGGCCTTATGGTCTCTTGCAGTCTCCTTCATTCTTACGTTCTTATGCACACGCGAATGTAGCGGTCTGCTGTGTCCCGAGATGCAGCGAAACATCTCAGCCAATCCGAGCGCCGAGAGCTCAGCCAATCGGAGATGCGAGCTACGATTGGTAGTTTACTTCGGGTTGGATATCTGAGTTGATGTGCACCTACAGTAAATGGCTTCCGCTGTCCTTGATCGCTCTGTGTCGGGGTCTCTACGAAAGTCCACGTTAAGTCGACTAACCTCGGATTCTGCAATAAAGGAGAGTGCCCAGAAGGCTACCGTCCGAGCTCCATCAACGCATTTGTCAGAAGAACTCTCACACCGGTGTGTGGTGTGTGAGTGGTCTCAGACCTACCCAGAGATCGGCAAATAATGAGCTCTGAGCTCACTGCCGTAGGGTGGTGTCTGGCTGTCTCGACAGAGACTGCAGCAGATCCGAGGTGAATACACTCTTCTCCTTGGATCACCACCAGCCTCGAAGGTTATCACACTGGTCTATTTTTCCTCCAACCTCCGATTCATTGGCGGTACCGCCTACCTCCAGCAAAATTTCCATTGTAATATCACTATGGCCAACTATTTTGTTTTCTTAACAATCTATACAGAATGTCATCTGATATGCTGGAGGAAAATCATTTTCCTCCAGCATATGAGATTCCTTGCCGAAGCTGCGGGTCTGCTGCAACGGTCGGAGGAAAAATAGCACAGTGTGATGACGCCTTAACCCCGATGACACGTAATAGACATCACAATAAATCATCACCTTGACACTTTTATGAAGAAACTACGGCAGCACGACGTGAACACACACCAGAAATTCCACTTTTCTATTGAAATTAAATGTTTTCTACCTCTAGTAAATACGAGCAAGACTTAAAGAAGATAACATACGACCACGTCAAGCCTACTGAGCCCAACACTAAACTAAAAATATTTACTATAAGACGGAACGAACCTCTTCCAAATTATTATTAACAATGATATTAATAATGATATTAACACTATAATAATGATGATGCTAATGATAATAATAATAACAGTAACAATAATAATAACAACAACAATAATAATAATAATAATAATAATAATTATAATAATAATGATAATAATAATAATAATAATAACAATAATAATAATAACAATAATAATAGTAATAATAACAATAGTAATAATAACAATAGTAATAATGATAATAATAATAATGATAAGTGATAATAATAGTAATAATAATAGTAATAATGGTAATAGTAATAATAATAACAGTAATAATAGCAGTAATAATAATAATAGTAATAATAATAATAATAGTAATAATAATAATAATAGTAATAATGATAATAGTAATAGTAATAATAATAATAATAATAGTAATAATAATAACAGTAACAATAATAATGCATACATATACCAAGGCTTTTTTCCCCTTACAAGGGAGGTAGCCAAAAAAGGAAAAGGCGTAAATCATTCCCACCCATTCCATCCCTGAATACACTCCACACCCCACCGACCTCCTCTTATCTTAGCACCTCCTGGATGACGGGTCATCCCTGCACCTTGTCCACTGCCCTGGGTCAGAAGCAGTGTCGCAAGACACAGTACATCCACAGCAAGGCCGCTTCATTAAATTGGCGACTCCCCCTCTCCGTCCCCCCATGCATAAAAGGAGAAGACGGGAGAAATCCCTTCGGGCTGCGTCAGAATTTTGCTCACACATACTACCTCACCCCCCAACTCCCCGCCCATTCCACCTCATGCATCACAACATCATCCATATACAACCATTCTCCATTCACCCCTGTCTTCTGTCTTCTCCCGTTTTTCCTCTACAGACATTCCCCTCTTCCCCAAAGCCCTCTTCACCCCATCCATCCACCTCATCCTAGGACGTCCCCTCATGTTCACTCCGTCCACATCTGGCTTCCATACCTCTTTTACTAGTCTTTCTTCACTCATTCTTTCCATGTGTCCAAACCATCCTAATACTCTTTCATCAACCCTATCTCCCAACTCCCTTTCCACCACTGTTCTCCTCCTCACCTTCATTTCTCACTCTATCTAATAATAATAATAATAATAACAATAATAATAATAACAATAATGATTATAATAAAACAGCTTGGTTGCCTCCTGTCTTTGAATCTAAAAATAAATATATAAATAGATGAATAAATGGTAACTGCAATCGCCTTAGGTCCACCTACATCAGCTGCATCACGAACTTCCCATCAGAATGTATCACAGCACACCTTCAGGGCGGCGCATTAATGGGGACAACCTCACTCGACATGGGCCACAGGACCTTAAAGCCAACACCAGTTATTCACAGTGAACCCGACGGAGACCAACTAAGAATAGAAGAAGTCGTTTTTACGTGTAATATCTCCGAGGAATTCCTGGTCAGGAGGACAGAACCTAAGGGAGTAAAAAATCCAACAGTTTTCTGTGTTTACCTTACCAACCTGCCACTCATGCACACGCACACACACGCACACACACACACACGCACACACACACACACACATATATATATATATATATATATATATATATATGCATGTTTATGTATACATACAGGAAACCCGTGTGGAAAACGATAAACCGCGACTGGGCATGTTCGTCTTACTAGAACATTTTCAGAGCACAAAGTTAGGATACACAAAAGTACAGATGGCAGGTAAGGAACTGGGGGAGCTTGTGGCATCGAGAGGGAGAGATCTCAGGTCTGCGTGATCCGACACATATACAAGCACATGAATGCGGATGCCAATATCAATCTCAGTCAACAATTCCGAATCCATTACTAACCAAAGGCCTCTCTCAGACCATTCCTGCATCTACTTAGGAGCAGGTCAATTTTGAAAGAACCACAACTTGAGAATGATAAACATCTTCCAAAAGCGTGTAAGTTGTCAATAGATTTGGAGAAGTCGAAATTGAATAGCAAAGGATGAATATGGAAATCAGACTGGGAGATTAGAGTTACCTGTATACAACTGTTAATAAAATAAATATAGGTAGTGACCAAAGAATGGTAGGTCACACAGCTAAATTAAATTTCAGAGAAAAAAAAATTGAAGTCGGAAATAAGCCTTGGAAGATCAAGGATATCAAGAAGGAATTTCAACTGGAAATTAAAAACAGATTTAAAGTTCTGAGAAATAACAAGTACACCAAGATATGAATTTGAATTTAGTGAATGCCATTAGGGAAAAAAAAAAGGAGGTAAGGAGTACAAAAAACAGTAGAGAACGCAAAGACTTCAAAGTTACAAACGACTTCACCCATTAAACTCCGATGACAAGATGTCTTGTCATTTGGTCAAATAAAACAAAAAATCATAAAACACCAAAATGTTTGATCAAACACCAGAAAAATATGACGTCAATCCTCGCTTCGCTCGCAGCGAAGTGAGGACTGACGTCATATTTTTCTGGTGTTTGATCAAACATTTTGGTGTTTTATGATTTTTTGTTTTATTTGACCAAATGACAAGACATCTTGTCATCGGAGTTGAATGGGTTAATGAAAAGAAGAAATATTATGAAGATTAAAAGCAGGAGGGGCGAAATAGAGTTGAAACGAGCAAACTCATCAATAAAGAGCAAAGACAAGAAGAAAGAGAAACATGGGTCACATCAAGTAAACTATTCGGAAAGGTAAAAGTTTAAATCAGGCCGAGCGCAGACAAGGTACAGGAAGGTGACGAATGATATTTTTGAAAGATGGAGATAGAGAGATTATCAAATACAGCAACAGAATGGTAGAAAGAGAAGAATTTTACCAAGAACTCTACACGTGAAATACAGTAGATTCATTTCACACGTATCTACTTTTCGCCGTGCGCCGTCCACGACACGACGTCGCGTTCTCAAATGATCATGGATATCTATGGATGCGTTCACACATCACGACCATGACCACGTGTGAAAGCGTCCACAGACACCTGTGGTTATTTGAGAGCACGACGTCGTGTCGTGGACGGTGCACGGCTAAAAATCTATAGGTGTGAAATGAGCCATACCATAGCTGAGTTAGTAAAGTCATCTGTAGACGTGTTTAGTGTATCACTAGCCACAACTGAAACAAATAAAAGGATCTGGGGAAGATGATTTATCGATTGACCTTTTGAGAGACGCAGAGAAATAAACTCATTGCAGCTTAGCTTAGCAATGTACCTCGTCTACAGACGCCAGGAGAGCGTCCCTGAATCGTGGTGCAATGATTGACTGACTTCACCTCACAAGATTACAGACTAAAAAGACTTTAATGACTATCGGCCGATTAGTTTGTTATCAAATGTTATCATGGATGTATACATATGTAAATGAATACAAGTAATATATGGAATATGTACGAATATAACTTAATCATACTTAGGTGTACACACACACACACATATATATATATATATATATATGTGTGTGTGTGTGTGTGTGTGTGTGTGTGTGTGTGTGTGTGTGTGTGTGCTATACACATGTTCATGTGTCCAACAGGACCGTGGTGGTGAATCAGACATGATTCAGACACTGCCAATGTGCTCTTTGTTTGAACTTGAGACTACACTATTTCACCCAGTAACAACACGTTTTTTAATGTCGGGGGAATGGTATAATGCCGCTGTTGCTTTGAAAGGATGATTTAGCGAGCTTTGCACCCACGAGCTAAGATGGGATGGGGACACAATGGGTGGTGGGTGGATGGGTGTGGAATGGGTGGGAGTGGGTGCATGTGTGCCTTTGACTTCGCTACCTCCCTTATATGGGAGAAGCCCTTGGTAATTAGGTATATTCGTAGTTTTCATATACATCCACTAAGCCTTTACCCGCAAAGAATGGTGGCCAGACGTGGGAGAGGAGCATGTCCATCCCTTGTCGTCACGCCTATCCATGAGGCAAACACGGCAGCTCACTCACAGCTCACTGGGCTAAATTTCCTCCAACTTCCGATTCATCGGCGGTACCGCCCGACTCCAGAACTCTATCCGCCGTATAATCACTATGGCCAACTATTTTGTTGGAAAAAAAAAAATAATAATATGATATGCTGGAGGAAAATTAATTTCCTCCAGCATGTCATCAGATTCCTTCCTGTAAGCTGCGCACTGCAAATCTGGTCCAACAGTCGGAGGAAAAATATATCAGTGTGATAATGCCTTGATTAAAGAAAACAAGGAGAAATCCCATCGGGCCGAGTCAATTGATCATATCTTTGTCATTATAGAGAAAAAAAAAAAAAAAAAAAAAAAAAAAGGGCAAAAAAAACCGAGATAAATGGATTGGCAACAAGGATGTACCGTAACTAACTTACGGGTCAATACACTGGGCTATTTGGAGCAGATTTGCAACCCGCAGCTTTCTGTGAGGAATCTGATATGATGGAGGAAAATTCTTCTTCTCCAGCATATCAATTGTAATTTATTGATAAAAAATAATTTGCCAAAGAGTGATTGTATGGTGGAAAAAGTGCTGGAGGTACCGCCTATAAATCGGAGGCTGGAGGAAAAATAGCCCAGCGCGATAAACCCCTTTACAGCGAACCAAGAAAGTGATATAGTCAGAGTCTGAAGTGCCAGAAGGAAAGGATAAGTAAAGAAAGATTGAGTACTCAAGACGAAAGCAGTGTAATCCGATTTTGCTTACGATAGCATCTCTTAACACAAGATTTTTTTTTTTCATTTACTGGGACAGTCATGCTACATCCGAAGAATAAAATTAGTTGCAAAAAAAAAAAAAAAAAAAAAAATACAGTAAGTTACTTTGTGTTGACACGAAATCGATACTGAGGATGAGGAGTAGCAACGAGGGAGGAAATAAAGAGCGAAAAACTGACCAATCAGCTATCTCAACTTTACAGCGAATTTGTGTGTGTGTGTGTGTGTGTGTGTGTGTGTGCGCGTGTGTGTGTGCATGCCGGCGGGCTTGTATGTACGCGCGATTCACTACGGTCTTGGATCACACACACACACACACACAAAACTCCTTGCCCACCAGAATAGGAGTACCGGCTGGCAGTGCAGCGATGCTGAAATATTCATAACTGGGCAAGAATCGAACTCGCACCGCTGAATTAGCGGTCGAACGCGGTACCATCACAACAAGGAGCCATGTATACGTGCGCGCCCACGCACACACACACACATATATATATATAGTATATATATATATATATATATACATATACACATATATACATATTGACTATATTATGACAAATAAAACTGAAGGTGGAAGAAGCAGACGAGGAGTAATGGGAGAATTTCGCGATTTAACGTTTCGACCCACAGGGTCTTGATCACAAAGCTAACAACTCAAACATAACAGGAGATTTTATACATGGACGGGTCATCTCATGGGACGCTTCGGAGAGCTTGTTATCTTATTTGCGTATTCCTTTATTATTAATAAGCTTGTGGCTTTTGCTAGACATATAAAGCCTTCTCCTTAGTTTCTTGGATTATCCTTTATTCCATACGGTTGTGTTCTTCCAGTCTGGAAGG
>NC_134777.1:129555560-129563060 GCF_046742065.1 Oratosquilla oratoria
TAATTTATTTTATATTATTTGTTTTTGTTTTGTTATCATTTGTATGTTTGATTCTCATTTATTATTAGTTATATGTCAATTTATTACTATTTATATGTTTGTTTATTATCTAACTATACCTATGCATTTATCTAATTTATTTGTTATTTACATTATTATAGCTTTTATTTAACAATTTTTTATTATTTTTTTTTCGCATCCGACCTAGATATGAACCAAAAGGTCTCCTGTCGGCATGCTCCGCCTTTGTAATCCTTTGTCAAGTATATAACATTCAATGTGGGGTGAATTAAACGTATTTTTCTTTTTTTTCCGAATAATATCACACTTCTACAACTGGTTTTTAGTAATTACAATCGAGGAATCCCAACTGGGATCCTTGTACACCCACCAAGCCAAGTCCGCTTCGACGTAACTATTTAATTCACCCAATAACTTTGAACGTTACAAATAAGTGCCACCCTCTCCGTGCACCAACAATTTCTCTCCTCGTCCACCCTTTTCTCCAATCAGAAAGGATGTTATACTGTCTCAAGCAATACTGCTTACGCAAGCACTTTTGTCACGAAGGGAAGTGGTTTAGCGTTTACATTTCGCAACATCATCACCTCTATCGATACCCTAGCTTGTATTTACAAACATTGGACGATGAGCGAGAATATGCAATTCCGTATTTCTTTAGCGACCATTGTTTTAAAAACATGTAAGTCGTAAAATGAATTTCTCGTCTCCTACCCCTCTATCTACCTACTTGTCTACCTCAATCTACCAGCCTCTTACAATATATACATACTGGGGTTGGACAAAATAATATGAACACCTGCTAAATACACAATATTTATTTATCAATACGGTGTTGGGCCACCATTTGCCTGTAGAACAGCTGCATTCCTTCGCGGTATGGATTCGTAGAGTGTCCGAATAGTTTCCAACGGACTGTTGTCCCATTCTTGTATCAAAACATTCGCCAATTGCTGCAATGATGTTGGAGGTGGAAATCTGCTCTTCACTCTCTGCTCTAAAACTCCCCATAACGGTTTAATTATGCTGAGGTCTGGCGATTGTGCAGGCCGGGGAAGATGTTTGATGATATTCTAATGCTCTACGAACCAAGGCTAAACTATTTTGGCTGTGTGTATGGGCGTATTATATGGCTGTGTCTGGAAGCAAGACACTCATCATAGTAAAAACCTCATCATTAAGGATGTCGAGATACTCGTTCGCAGTCATCCGGCCTGTGATGTGAATGAGAGAAACAGCTGAATACCACGATATAGCCGCCCAAATCATAATGGAATCGCTTGACTGTAGGAAGCAGGCAGTCCAGATTGTATGCCTCTTTTGGGGTTCTCCATACATAAACCCTGCCGTTCGTAGGGAATAACGTGAACGTTGATTCATCGGACCATACCACATTCTTCCAATCATCAAGTGTCCAGGTTTTATGTTTGTGGCACCACCTCTTTTGCAGCTCAGCGTTGGCATCCGTTATAAGCTGTTTCGCAATTGCAGCCCTACCATGAATGTTAGCTTTGTGGAGCTCCCGCCGTACTGTTTTCGTCGACACAGGATTCCTCAGGTGTGTGTTGAGTTCTGCTGTCACTTTTGCCGCGGTTGTTTTATGTTGTCTGGCCACAATCCTTTTTAATGTTCGTCGGTCTCTGTCGGATAACTTTGGGTTTCGCCCACTATTCCTCTTCGCCGATGATGTTTTCCCATGTTTTGTGTATGCTGTCATTACCGTGGAAACGTTCAACAGTTCAGCTGTTTTCGTCACCGACGCTCCCGCTAACCGGGCGCCAACGATTTGCCCTCTTTCGAAGTCTGAGAGATCACACATTACACCGGTCGCTTGTTGTAACCGTCGCAGACCAAAGCGTGTAATACACTGAAATATAACCTACGAGACCTGCTACGTAAACTGCGCAATGCATACGCGGCGCATTATTTACCCTGAAGCAGTTTTGCCAACAAACACCAAGATGTACTCTTTTGTGTGGTGTTCATATTATTTTCTCCAACCCCTGTATATATATATATAATGTATTATATATACATACTTATACACACACACACACATATATATATATATATTGCAGAAACCACAGGGAAATTAAAGTCGGAATACTGAACGTTTTCGTCTATTACGACATCCTCAGAGTACAAAGAAAGAAAAAATAGAACACAATATTTATACAGAAGAAAGAAAACTGGGAGAGGTCATAGCCACATTAGACCTTCGGACATTATACATTCAACACATTCAATTACAAATGGAAATGTAATTGAATGTGTTGTATGTATAATGTCCGAAGGTCTTATGAGGCTATGACCTCTCCCAGTTTTCTTTCTTCTGTATAAATATTGTGTTCTATTTCTTTCTTTCTTTGTACTCTGAGGATGTCGTAATAGACGAAAACGTTCAGTATTCCGACTTTAATTTCCCTGTGGTTTCTGCAATATCTTTTCGTCACGCGTTTTGTGATTATTTTTGCAATATATATATATATATATATATATCACCTCACCAGGCTACCGTATCCACTTGGACGTTGGCCACCATGGAGTTCCATTTCTGTCTGCACATGGCTCTTCTTAACAAGATGGCATTTGTCATTTCTTCTACAGATGTTCTTAACCCGTCTACATATTTTCTGCGTGGTCTTCCTCTTGCCTTCTTACCTTCTATTTTTCCCGTCAGGCACGTATGTTCTAATTATTGTTTTCTCATGACGTGTCCTACAAAGTGTAACTGTCTCTTCCTGATAGTTGCTATTATTTCCCTCTCTGTTCCTATTTGCTGTAGTATTTCTTCGTTTGTTTTAAATTCTGTCCATGAAATTATCAGCATCGTTCTTCAAATCCACATTTCTACTGTTTTTATTCCGTCTTGCATTTGTTTACTAATTGCCTAAGTTTCACATCCCTATAATAATACTGACCAAATGTAACATTTAAAAACAAAATTCTTGTTCTCATGTTAATTTACTTGTTATTTACTGTTTAACTTTGTTGATTTTTTTTTTATGGCTATCCTTCTCTTTATCTCTTCGTCGCTTTTCCCATCCCAAGTTAACATGCTTCCTAGGTAAATGAATTGGTCCACCTGTGTCAATATTCTTCCTTCTACTTGAATTCTTACCCTTGGACATTCTTGTTTTTTCGTCATTACCATCACTTCTGTTTTCTTTTTATTCACTGTTAGGCCTCTGCTTCTACTAGCGTTATAACTAATTCCTGTAACTGAGCTTCTGATTCTGCGTACCTAATATTATTGAGATTTCGTCCTCCTATTGTTACTCATTTTAGATGGTAAATATCTCTCATGATTATCTCACTGTATAAATTAAGCAGGTCTGGCGACATTACACATCCCTGTCTCACGCCTCTTTTAATATTTTGCCAATCAGACAGTTCTAGTTTCCCTGCTGCTTCTTGCTTCCAATAGAGATTTGCGAATGACCTTCCCATCTACCCCTATTTTCTTCAATATCTCTATTAATTAATTGTTTCTTACTTTGTCAAATGCCTTTTCGTAGTCCACGAAACAGGCACAGATATTTTTGCACCTCTGTCATATTTTCAGCTAGTATTCTTACAACAAAAATTGCATTCCTTGTTCCCTTATCTGGTGCAAACCCATGTTGTTCATCAGCTATTTCTGGCCTTATTTTGTTTGTAATGACTCTTATGATTATTTTTGTCAAGTGGTCCATGGTACTAATTGTTCTATGTTTGCTACATTCTAAAGTCCCATGTACTTTTGGTAAAATTATGAAAACTGACTGGCACACTTGTTCTGTTAATTTCTCAGTTCCATAGACTTTACTGGCTATTTTGGTCATAATTTTAATTCCAAAATCTCCCAAAGCCTCAAACATTTCCGTTGCCCTTCCATCTCCTATCGCTTTCCTTTTCGTCATTTTTGATAGTGCTGCTTTTATTTCATCTTCCGTTATGTCTGGATCCTCTTCATCAAAAGTGTCCTCTAGTTCTTCCCTTACATCTGTAAAAAGTTCCCCGATGTATCCTTTCCATCTATCCTTCACTTCTTTTTCTTCCATTTCTACTGTCCCGTCTTTTTTTTTATTGCTATATTTTGTTTGTTTTCTTGTTTTTATTACTTCTTTTACTTTCTCATTCATCTTTTGTTGGTCTTTTGTTTCTAGGTGTTCAATTTCTATCCATCTTTCGTCCATCCATTTTCTTTTGCTCTTATATATTCGCTATGTACCTTTCCGTTAAACTCTTTGTATTTCTCTTTATCCTTGTATTTTCTTCTCTCTTCCATTAATTCATGAATCTCATCTGTCTCCCATGGTTTCTTATTTCTTCTTTCTCTTGTTGGTATGATTTCTGACCCCTCTTCCATGGCCTTCTGTAGTGTCGTCCATTGCCACTGAGCTGATCCTACCTCTGTTTCGTCTGCTACATCTTCTAGTATTGCATACCTGTTATTGCCTTCTACATTGAATTGTTCTCTGATTTCTGTGTTCTTTACTAGTTTCAACTGTTTACTGTTACTATGAATTTTCTTTGGTGGTTTCTTTATTTTTATGTTAACTGTTGCTTCTACTGGAATAGGATCAGTTTCCGTCTGTCCCTGGATAGATTTTTACCTGTTTCTGCGTTTCTGAATCTTCTATTTACTGTTATGTAATCTACTTGGTTCTTATGTCTCCTGGGGTTTTCCATGTATATAGTTTGCGTGGGTGGTGTTTGAACCACGTGTTCATGATGATTTGTGTCTTTTTTCTGTGCACCATTCAACCTATCTGGTGCCTTTCTCATTTATGTTTCCAATGCCATAATGTCCAACAATATCCTCGAATCTACCTACCCCTACTTTAGCATTTAAATCCTCCATAATGAATTTAACTTCTTTGCATTGTTCCTTTACTTTTGTTATCTCTTCATAAAAGATATTCATAACTTGTTCACTCATATATTTGTATCAGGTTAATATTAAAAGTCTTTCCTCTAAGTTTGGCCATTATTACTCTGTCAGACATGGGCCAATATTCCATCATACTTTTGGGTACTGTTTTTGTCATTAATACACCCACACCTCTATGTTATGTCTCCTCAGGGATATATTAACTGACTGCCATCCCTCGTCTCCATACATCCTACCTCAGGCCGTCTCACTTCTCCCAATCCCATGATGTTTGTTTTAATTTTGTTCATTTCTCTTTCTATGTTTGCTAGTTTGCCCCTCTGGTACAAGGTTCTGATGTTCCATGTAGCGGTCTTTAGTTCATTTCTAATCTTATTGTACCGTTTATTTGTTTTGTGTTCTTTGTTTTATGGGTAGTCACTTGCTGATGGTCAAGGGCCACCTGCTCCCCATACACACACACACACACACACACACACACACACACACACACACACATATATATATATATATATATATATATATATATATATATATATATATATATATATATATATATATACACAGAATGGTTCCCAGTGATCGATTGATATCTTTTTTCAACCACGAATCACTTTTAATTCCATGCCATCGCAGTCGAGACTGAAGAATCGCTCGATGGAAGCATCCGTTGGAAATTGAAACGTGGACGAGCCGAGGATTCGAACCCAGCTAACCCGTAGCAAAGCTACAGTGACTTAAACAAATACGCTATCAAGAGATAGCGTAATGGTTTAAGTCACTGTTACTTTGTTACGGGTTAGCTGGGGTCGAATCTGCGGCTCGTCCACGGTTCAATTTCCTACGGATGTCTCCCTCGAGCGAGTCTTCATTCTCGTCGGCGATGACATGGAATTAAAAGTGATATGTGTTTTAAAAAGACACACACACACACACACACACACACACACATATATATATATATATATATATATATATATATATATATATATATATAATATATATATATATATATATATATATATATATATATATATATATATATATATATATATATATATATGTAAACACAAAGGCAGGGTTCGAACTGCCTTCTTGTGAGATGTTCGGGAAGCACACAAACGAGTCGTTCGTTTACGACGTCTGTTACGATCTCGTAGTTATTTGTGTCGTAAGTTGTCGTTACAAGAGACGCAACCAACGGTCGAAGTAAGTGAGGGAGGCGTTGTGCAAATACATGGATGTCTAGGGACACATCCGTGAGACTGGGTCCTTAACCTTTGGTTGACATTTCGTCAAGGGGGCTCTTCACATTCCAGCACACGCTCATACACACACATATAGACGTGCACATACACAAAAAGGTATGATCAATCAGAAAGTGACGGGACCTCACGAGTGTTGCTCCTTTCTTGCATCATACAATTAGGTAAACACACACGCACGCATACATACACGCACACACAGAGAACAAGAGAGAGAGATAGAGAAACTGAGAAAGACAGAGGAAGAGAGACAGTGATAGAGATTGAAAGAGACAAAGGAAATTTTGTCCAAGTTGTAAAACATGTATGAATTAGAAGCTAGGTGCTAACTGGAGAGCAATAGACGAGACCCAACGCGCGTTGGTCCTTTTCTGTATACTGTAACTAGACAAATACATTTAGGTAACAAGCACGCACGCACACACACACACACACACACACACACACACACACACACACACACACACACACAGCGTGTTTTCCGAACTATATAAAACCTTGGTACCAATTGCACAAACAATAATGAAATGACATTACACACAATCACCATGAAAACTGTATTGTTAGTATACCGCAAAAATATCCCTTTGTAATCCATGTCTAATTTGTTTTTTGTTAGTATGCGTTTCGATTACAAAGACATGTCACCTTGGCCAGATTTGATAACTGTGGGATAAACATACATTGTTTAGATTAAGACGAAATTGATCATAACGGTTTTAGGAATCTTACCTTTCACGTTCGCTGGTAACTCTTCATTATCAACAAACGCAGAGTACAAAATTGTCTTAAATTCATCTAAACACCATCATCCTTTAAGTCTCTTCCATGGCGCATTAAACCTTTTTCTTCAACAGAACAAGTAACATCAATTATGAACAGGGAAGTTACACAATTGGACTGGAAAGCGAGATTGCTATTTGAACGCGTAGTGTTTGAGCGTGAGCAGGGACGTCTTTCTCTTCCACGAGTCAACGTACAACTGACGGGCTTGGGGCTCTTGAATCGAGGCGTCAAACTCCCAGCGCGCCAAATATGACGTCGAGTCGACGATAAATGAAATATTTTCTGTCCTCAGATTTTATCATCCACTAAACCAGTGAGAAAGTATACAACATTAGATAATGCTAATCTACGGCGTTCAGTTTCCCTCTAGAAACTAAAATATTTTACCATATATTGCGAGTGTAGGAAATGTTGCGCATGTGCTTTATTTAGTTGTATCTTGTCTTGTTATTCTTGAGTTTGGTGTTGTTCATCTGTTCAAATACCACATAAGCAGTGGCGTCGTTTTAAAGGTTGACTCTGTTGCCAGTCGATTTTATGTACCCGAAGAAA
>NC_134777.1:129575560-129595560 GCF_046742065.1 Oratosquilla oratoria
TACTAGAGCAAGGTTGCGTGATTCAAATCCATAACGATAATTATGATGATTTCGTCGTCATCATCATCATCATCATCATCATCATCATCATCATCATCATCATCATCATCATCATCATCATCATCATCATCATCATCATCATCATCATCATCATCATCATCATCATCATCATCATCATTATCATTATCGTAATGAAATAAAAGTTCCCTTGACCCAATTACATTAAAGACTCCTACAGATGTAGGCCATCGCTGTATCCACCCGATTTCCCATTTTCTGTGTGTGAAAGTGGGTCATGGGGGGAAAACAAGTGGAAGGACGCGCACCTTCGGATTGACCGTGAGCTGCCTCGCTCGATTCCATCATCATCGTGAAGTGCGGGACTCGACAGACACCCTGACCCTCTTTCGCGCTAGAAGTTCTGAACCACGATCGCCAATCTGGAGTAGCGTTGCAACTGGTCAAACACTGCACGCCTCTTTAGCAAAATCATCATGTTAGGCTTCCTTCATCAACGCCGATTGTTGAGAGTTCGTTTGAGTAAAACTACTTTGGTCACAATACTTTCCGTCACATGGAGCAAAGCTGAATGATGAACTAAGTGATTTTAAACCTAGACGAATGTTAGACATACTATTCAAACGTTCTTAGAGAAGTCTAAGTTGTAAGCGAAGTCATGTTCTAGTTATTCAAATGGAGGTTGGAGGTAGGATGTCGGAGGAAAATTAACCCACTGTGACAACCCCTTAAGCAAGCGGGAGAACCCTTTTGTGTGAATGACAAAAGAACTCCTTTTGATGTGATGCCCAGTTTGCACATCTTAAT
Source organism: Oratosquilla oratoria (assembly GCF_046742065.1). Taxonomy (NCBI): domain Eukaryota; kingdom Metazoa; phylum Arthropoda; class Malacostraca; order Stomatopoda; family Squillidae; genus Oratosquilla; species Oratosquilla oratoria. Next base: position 129,576,386 of record NC_134777.1, read on the forward strand.
CTGGTGGAGGCCAGACCATTTTATTCACTTTATACCAGAGTTATGTGTTGTGGATACATGGAAGTTTGTTTATGGAGGTATGTGTACATGTTTATATCTATATATTTGTTTATGTCTATACAACTATGTTTAAAAAAAAAATATATATATATATATATATATATATATATTCGTAAATAGCTGGAATCTAGGAAACATTTTTGGAAGAAAGTATACGCTGGACTCGTCGTTTGCCAATTTATTCCGATTTTCGAACCCTGTCCGGGGTTCGTCTTCAGGGTGATACAGGGGTAGCAATAGAAATCAATATAAAGCGGGTCTCCCTCGTACACTGGGACAGGTAACCCCAGTAACCGTTACATTCCACCACAAACACAAGTAGAACATATAAAAAATAAAAAATAATACATAATGTATAACACATCCATAAAATAAACACGCTAAGAGTTTACAATAAAATAAATAAGAAACAAGTTTTCCTGTTGTCACCTGTTTCCCCTGATACAGTGAGTTGCTGATGAAAAGATTTTTACAGAGGAAGGGTAATATTGGCTATTGTTTTATTATTATCATCATTATTAATGTTATAGAGGGCTTTTCGATGTATTTCTTACTAGAATTTAATGCAATGAAGCATTAGAATAAAGTAATTTTCTTTTCACGTTTCCTAAGCATCTCGAAATTTATAATACTGATCCATAAGTTGTAAACTGGTATTCTGAGCATAAGTCCTACACATTACATTGGCAGCTAGGTCATCAGTTTGGTAAAAGTTTGCCTTCAAAGGAAGAAGTACCGCTCCTTCCTTGCTTGCTCCTCGCTGATGATACAGTTTGGCAGTGATGGTTTAAAAGTATATTATAATCAAGTTTACAAAGCCTTATTGTTCTGTGCTGACTGCTACAGCAGCTGAGAAATGGCGTCACATAGCAGTGAAGTGTGGAAATATTTTATGAGCAAGTCAAGTGACCTAGCACAGTGTCTGTTGTGCAAGAAAGATTATTCACGAAAGGGATGTGGAACTACATCTTTGAAAAACCACTTGAGATCAGTGCATAAAGAACGGTTTGAAGAGTTAATGGCAAAAGAGACAATGAAGTTGGAAGAAAAAATAAATATAGAAAAAACACCTTTGCAAAAAGCACAGATGCTAAGCAAAGGAATGTTGCTGAGTATTTTCAGAGTGCAAAATTATGGGGTGCTTCCAACCCTAAGACAAAGAAACTGGATAAATGTATTGCAAAAATGTTAGTCATGGATGATTTGCCTTTCAGTCATGTTGAGGACATAGGATTCATGAGACTGATGACTGAAGCTGCTCCACTATACAGTCTAAAGCAGCTAAATTTCTATTTATCAATGATTTGTAGTGATATGTACGAGTATGAGTCTGTTTTCAAGAAAATAAAAGAAATAATTGATGAAGTGAAGCAAGACAACAAACTTCCCTTCACAACTGATGTGTGGTCAGATACCTCAGCAGGTGTCTCATTGCTGAGTTTAACTGCACATACCATAAATAAGGAATTTGAAAGAACAAACTTTGTACTAGGTACTGAACCACTGGAAGAACGACATACAGGAGAGTATATTTCCAAAATGTTTAATGATATGCTGATGAAGTGGGACACATCTCGTACAAATGTACACTGTGTTCTGCGTGATGTTGGAGCAAACATGAAAAAAGCCCTGTTTCTCTCAGGTGTAAATATAAATAATTTGGATTGTACTGTGCATAAAATACAGCTGATTGCTAAAACTGGGTTATCATCACATTTTCTTTAACCATCTCCAACCCCTGGAGCATTTACCTCTCGCACCACCCCATCCATGTATAGATTGAACAACCAGGGCGACATAACACATCCCTGACGAAGTCCCACCTTTACCTCAAACCACTCACTCTCTCCATTTCTAATCCTAACACAATCTCTACTACTCTAGTAAAAACTCTTGACTGCTCCTAACAGCTTTCCTCCTATCCCATATATCTGCAGTACCTCCCACAGTGCCTTCCTGTCTACCCTGTCGTAAGCCTTTTCCAGATCCATAAAAGCCCAAAAAACATCCTTACCTTTTCCTATAGCTTTCTCACATATCTGTCTACCACAAAAATCTGATCTACACAACCCGTACATGTCCTTAAACCACACTGTTCCTCACCAATTACTCCCTCTGTTCCTCTCCTAATCCTCTCAATCAAGATCCTCCCATAAGCCTTCCCAACTGCACTCAACAAGCTGATCCATCTGAAACTTCTACACTCACACTTTTCCCCCTTTCCCTTGTAAAACGGAACTGTACAGACACTCCTCCAGTCCTCCGGCACTCTACCCTCTCTTAAACAAACATTAAATAACCTCACCAGCCAGTCCACCACCACTGTATCTCCTTTCTTCAGACATTCTCCATGGTATCCATCCAACCCAGGTGCCTTACCTGCTCTCATCATCTTAACAGCTGCTTTCATTTCATCTTTCCCTATTTCTCCTCCATTTTCTTCACTCATCACTCCCATTTTCTTAGCGCTTCCCACTACAACTACTTTTCCCTCCCTATCCTCCTTTACATTTAGCAACTCCCTAAAATACTCTGCCCACCTTCCTCTCACTGCCTTCTCTTCCATTGTCATCTCTCCATCTGCACATTTTACCTTTTCTTCTCTACTTGATTCGCCTCCTCTTCCTCTTTTAATTTCTTTCCAAAACATCTTTATATTACTTTCAAAATTTTCTGTCATACTCTTACCCCATTTCACATCTGCTCTCCCTCTTTGTTTCCTTTATCTTATGCTTAACTTCCCTTCTCTTTACTTTGTACCTCTCATACGATTCCCTCGTCCTAATTTGTAGCCAATCTATGAATGGCTGTTTCTTCTCTTCTACACCCTTCTTTGCTTCCTCATCCCACCACTCACTACCCTTCCTTCTATTTTCTCCCGCCCTCCTTGTTCCACACACCATCTTTGCACACCTTATGACTCCCTCCTTGAACCATCCCCATTCCTCCACTCCTAGTTCTACTCTATCCTTCACTCCCTCCCACTCCTCTCTCAACTTCTTATACTCCTTTTCTCTCTCATTTAAGGAATTCACTCTAAGTACCTCCATACCTTCTGCCCTTTTCCCCTTTCTCCGCCTATTCTCCACTCTCAATTTACCTTCCACCAGAAAATGATCTGATATTCCCCCACTCTCTCCCCTTAGAACATATACATCCTTAACTCTTCCTACCATACTCCTGGTCACCACTATATAGTTCATTAACGCTCTATCTGCCACCCTTCCATCCACCACCCTCTCCCATGTGTACATATGCTTGACTTTCCTCTTAAACACTGTATTTGCTATCATCAACTCTCTCCCCTTCGAATTTTACCTGGAACTCCATACTTCCCAATCACTCCGTCTATTGGTTCGTTTCTTACCCTATCATTAAGGTCTCCCAATACAACCACGTTGACATTTCTCCCTAATCCCTCCATGCACTCATTTATATCTACCCAAAAAGCCTCCCTTTCCTCTACGCTCTTCTCACTACCAGGCCCATACGCGCTTACAAAAACCCACATCTCCCTTTCCAGCTTCACCTTCATCTACATCAACTTTGATGAAACCTCCTTCCATTGCACTACCCGCTTACGTATCTCTTCACTTACTAGTATAGCCACCCCTTCTTTCCCTTGTTCCCTCTTCACTCCTGAGAACCTCCCAACTACACTCCCAATCTCACACTCGCCCCTCCCTTTCATTTTAGTTTCACTCAAAGCCAGCACATCCATCTTTCTTCTCACAAACATACTGCCTATCTCTTCCCTTTTACTCTCATCTGTACCACGTCCACGCACGTTAAACACATTAAAAGACTCAAACATTAGGGTACTGGTTGGAAAACTCCCAGACCCTCTTATGGCTTTACTTTTTTTTTTTCTGAATGTCCCCTTTGGGGATACAGGTAGCAGGACTCCTAATCCCATCCCCCGTCCCGTTTTTTATCGCCTCTTACGACTCAAGTGGAAAGACTTGGTGGTAGCATTCTTTTCCCCCACCACAGGGTAGGCGAAAAAAGGAAATGAATATTCAGAGAATTGGTACAGGACAGTAACAAGGGGTTGGGGGACAGCATAACGGAGGGACAGTCGTAGTATACAAGTGTGATCATTTCTCTATGAACAGAGTTTTTCTCTATCGCAGAGAAAATGATGTGTGACTCTGGTTCGTAGGGGAGCCCCATATAGATCCTAAAGTATCAACTGCATGCTACTTTGCCACCCACAATAACCTGCACCCAATACCCCAGACGGGGTATATATATATATATATATATATATATATATATATATATATATATATATATATATATATATATATATATATATATATACATATATATATATCTATATATATATATATATATATATATATAAATATTTATATACACACACACACACACACACACACACACACACACACACACACACACACACACACACACACACACACACACACACACACACACACACACACACACACACACACACACACACACACACACACACACACACACACACACACACACACACACACACACACACACACACATATATATATACAGTGTATGTATGTATATATATATAGTATGTATATTTCATGATGATGATAATGATGATGATGATGATGATGATGATCGTCATCATCATCATCATCATCATCATCATCATCATCATCATCATCATCATCATCATCATCATCATCATCATCATCATCATCATCATCATCGTCGTCGTAGTTGTCGTCGTCGTCGTCGTCGTCATAATCATCGTCATCATCATCATCATCATTTTCTATCACGCGGAACGTTCTGTTACGTTCCTGATCTGTCATCACAAGGACCTCCTGCGGCGTTCCGGACGTCCATCCTCACCCGTGGTAGCCACTCCTCCCGGTTGCCCGAACACCCAGGGCAAAGGTGGATATCTTGGCCTCGGCCAAGCGTCTCTTGGACTGCAGTCTTCATGTCTATAAAGAAATTTAAAGAGATTTAGCATCGATGCTGCAGGCAAGGTAGCAGGGCAGGGCTCGTAGTAATGGTTTAAGAAGGAAATAGGCAAGAACTGGTTTACCCATGGAGTGGTTAACGAATGGAAGAGGCTTAGTGACCCTTTAGTAGTGAGCGGTGAAAAAAAATGGCTGATTCAAGAATAAATTAGATAACTTTGTTAATAGGGATGACAGGTGGTAAGGGACATGGAACTGCCTAGTGTAGACCTTATGGTCTCTTGTGGTCTCCTCCATTCTTATGTTCTTAACTTGGTTCCCACATGCTGACAACGCATGTGGGCAGGGAAGTCCGGGGAGAGGGGAGGGGGGTGGACAGGCCGGGGGAGGCGGAGGGGGGAGGGGGTGGGTGAGCGGGGGAGGGGCGATTGTCTCCTTTGTAATAAGTTTTGTTGACAAAAGGTCACCGGGCATGTGGGTCACAACCTACGCAGGTTGGACTTACCACATTTCCCGCACCTGTCCCACTTATTGTATTTGTCTCGTCGGTCACGTCCTACGCAAAGTCGACTTACCACAGCATCTGTCCCACTTCCTCTATTTGTCTCTCCGAGTTGTTGACAGACTTTAGAACCGAAAGAATTAATCAGCTCCGATGCAACCAGTTGCATGAAACCGATCACAACGGATGATTACACTCTGAGAAAGCCGTATTCCTTGTAAGTTTGCCCACTAGCAATCAGGTACAAGCATTTCTGATATAACAAGTAAAGGGAAAATATATATTCATGTCCACACAGTACAGAGAACACTGCTTTCACAGAGTGTAGGCATCCATTGCGACCGGTTTTATGCAACTGGTTGCGTCGGTGTGCGGGTTGCCTTAGCCTCATATGAACAGGACTTATATTTCGTCGTTGGTAAACCAGTGACAACATCGCGTCGTGGAGGTCGAGTTAGAGAGCAAGTAGTGGAGAAATTCAAGGCAGGTGGCAAAAAATAAGGAAATAGAATCTCTGGTCCTTGTAGGTGCTCCTCAAGTCCCTCAGGTCTTGATGATGAGATATATGGATTATTGATAAACATAGGAAGCCGTATCCGCCCGAGATTGAAATATGCAACAGTGGTATTGTCACACAAATTGAAAGATACAAACACGATTGAGAGGGTATTGTAGTGACCACTTGGCGCGCCCACCAGCAGAGGATGCATGACCTGACGCCAAATCGTAACACACATCTGTACCGCCAGTGTGACCCGACGCTGAATTACTGGCCTGACTCAACCCAATGTAACTTAGACAATTATACACCGCGGGTACTTTACCACGCAGTATATTTACGGCTTCGGGCCGTTTGTAAAACCAGTTCTGACCTAACCAAATAAAGGACAAGAAATCACTAGCCTTTGTTCTTTCTTCCCGTAGGCACACCGCTACAATACAAAAGCAGCGACCAAATTGGTTCCCAGCCTCGCAGAGAAGCTCAATGAAGAGAGATTAGAAGTAGTGGATTTGCCATCATTGAAAAAAGAAGAGAGAAATAATCGGATTACGGTGTTCATGTTCTTGAAGGGAATGGACAAAACTGGCCAAGAAGACCTCTTGATTTCGGACGAGAGGGAGTATCCGGGCCGTGGGAACAAAATACCTGATGGACGTGAAGAAATGCATTTTCCGTACATAAACGTCAACTTCTGAGGTGAACTAGAAAATGTCACAGCCCAGGTTAGGACAAAAATTATTTTAGAAATAGGAATCATAGATGGAGACTAAAGGCCCCTATACACTGTCAATCATGATTGTACAATATTCATGATTGCGCAAGCATATCCTGTGTGAGTGGGTGTGATTGAGTGTTTGCGCAGATGATTGAGGAATTTCCAACACGGTTTGATTTTGTAAGCTCAAGCATAGTAGTTGCACCATCATGAGTGATAGTCATTGGCGATGATTGCGCCAACAGCTCAGTCTTTCCTTTGTAGCCAAGAATGGCTATGCATGCAGCCGCTTTACTCATCTTCACTCCACAAACTCCAAGAGGTAAGTAATGATTGCTCAATCTTACTGATAGTGTGTGGCCCAAACACTGCTTGCACAATCTCGATGACTGTGCAATCATGATTGACAGTGTATAGGGGCCTTAAGAGACAGTACCCTACGTGCGTAGCTCCTTTCCTGAATACGACAATTAGGTAAATGTAATGAGGTGAAAACACACACGTATACACACACACACGCACGCACACACACACCAAATACACATATACACATACCAACCACTTGTTTGGGCGACCCTACCCACAGTCGAGATCGTCTTCAACCACGGAAGTCATTCTAGGTCGTCTTGTGACCTCCCAGTCGGGTATGTGGTTCTCATTGCCGAGCCAGATGACCTCGACAATCCCGCCCCAGGCAGCAAAATCGCGCTCAACCTCATCCAACTTTTTGGCCGACTCTTGCCCTTTGGTTTGAATCCAGCGGTCTTGATTCTTCATTGGTGATCTGAAAACTAACCCTATATGAGAGCCACATACCCGACTGGGAGGTCACAAGACGACCTAGAATGACTCCCGTGGTTGAAGACGATCTCGACTGTGGGTAGGGTCGCCCAAACAAGTGGTTGGTATGTGTATATGTGTATTTGGTATGTGTGTGCGTGCGTGTGTGTGTGTATACGTGTGTGTTTTCACCTCATTACATTTACCTAATTGTCGTATTCAGGAAAGGAGCTACGCACGTAGGGTACTGTCTCTTAAGGCCCCTATACACTGTCAATCATGATTGCACAGTCATCGAGATTGTGCAAGCAGTGTTTGGGCCACACACTATCAGTAAGATTGAGCAATCATTACTTACCTCTTGGAGTTTGTGGAGTGAAGATGAGTAAAGCGGCTGCATGCATAGCCATTCTTGGCTACAAAGGAAAGACTGAGCTGTTGGCGCAATCATCGCCAATGACTATCACTCATGATGGTGCAACTACTATGCTTGAGCTTACAAAATCAAACCGTGTTGGAAATTCCTCAATCATCTGCGCAAACAAATGGTGAAGTAATGAAGAGGGCACAATCCGAATAAGATCGTTTGATAATGACCCGAATGAAACCCCGCCCCGCCCCGCCCCGCCCCGCCCCGCCCCGCCCCGCCCCGCCCCGCCCTGCCTCACCACATCAGCCACGGACGGGACTTTGCTCCAAATTGATTAATATCACATGACGACAAACGAAATAAGATAAATACCAAAGGTGTAAAGTACAGAGCGAGGTCCCTACCTACCCCGAGCCGAATAAAACTGCCTGAGGTTCACCAGAATGAAAAATACAACTCAAGAGCTTTAACAAGGGTGATGAGAGCAAGGTCATCATATCAAGACAAAGGCGATGAGAGCAGGGTCATCATATCAAGACATCAGGGCAGGACTCGTGATAATAGGCTTGAATTGCAGAAATTTAGGATTGAGAAGGAAATAGACAAGAACTGGTTTACCCACAGAGTAGTTAACGAATGGAATAAACTTCGTAACCATTTAGTGAACGCTGGAACTATTGGTTGTTTTGAGAGAAGATGAGATATCTTTGTGGATTGGAATAACAGATGGTGAGGGGTATGGAACTGCCTGGTGTAGGCCTTATGGTCTCTAGCAGTCTCCTCCATTCTTATGTTTTTATGTTTTGTGAAAAATATTCCGCACGAGCAAAAGAATCGAAAAGAAGAAAACATATCACAGGGAAAGAAATTTATACCAAATTCTCATGTGAACACTTTCAATACATGTACGTCTGTCGTGCATTAGACCTCTAGATAAGACGTACGGGTAGAGTTCTGGATCCTAGAATGTCTATGTCGTTCTTGGGATGACGTCACAAAATGATGACGTCATACAATATATGACGTCATAGAAGTGATGACGTCAGGAAAATGACGTCAGAGAAGAGTCAAACCATTTCCATACAAGCTATCGGGATACGAAAGCGCCGATGCGTTTGGAAAACAGCCAACCAACGGAGCGTCTCATTGTCTCACCAGGGTGCAGGGATTTGTGCGCGCGCATACACACACACACACACACACACACACACACACACACACACACACACACACACACACACACACACACACACACACACACACACACACACACACACACACACACACACACACACACAAACAAACAAACAAACAAACACACTTTTTTATAACCAAATGTGGTAATGGTACATGATAAAAGCAATGCTGATAGCGGGAGAGGGAGAGAGAGAGATAGAGAGAGAGGGAGAGGGATAGAGAGAGAGAGAGAGAGAGAGAGAGAGAGAGAGAGAGAGAGAGAGAGAGAGAGAGAGAGAGAGAGAGAGAGAGAGAGAGAGAGAGAGAGAGAGAGAGAGAGAGAGAGAGAGAGAGAGAGAGAGAGAGAGAGAGAGAGAGAGAGAGAGAGAGAGAGAGAGAGAGAGAGAGAGAGAGAGAGAGAGAGAGACTGCAGAAAGGATCCGATAAGCAATCTGAAGAACAAGAAGAGAAAGAGTGAAGAGGAAGAGGAAGCGAGGAAGAAAGAGAGAAGAGGAGGGGCGTCAGAAGGAATAGATGGGGGGGGGAAGAGGAGGCAAAGGGAGAAGGAGGGCGAAGGGAAATGGGAGGAGAAGGAGGAGGAAAGGAGAAAAGAAGAAGAGGGAGGTTCAGTGAATGGAGAGGATGGTCGGGAATGGGAAGAGTGAAAAGGGAAAGCGGGAAGAAGTGGCCGAGGGGAGAAGCGTAAGATTAAACGTGTGGAGAAGAGGGAGAAGAGGGAAAGAGGGGGATAAAGGAAGAAGAGGAGGAAAGAAGAGGGAATGAGAAAAGAAGGGAAGATTGAAGGTGAGGAGGGGATGAAGAGAGAAGTGAAAAAGACGATAAAGAAGTGAGGAGGGAAGAAGGGAAGAGATCATTTAAAGGAAGTGAGAAGTGGGGGGATTGACACTTCGAAAGTCCCAATGGACAGGAGGCGTTCCAGTTGTGAAGGGAGAACTGGAGTGCTTAGGGCAGGGGTGGGTGGGCAACCCTTGGCACGCGTGTCAAACCTGCTGGCACACTAACGACTTTTTTTTTTTTCCGGCATGCGAAACCCATGGCTCACCTTAAAAAAGATGAAATAAAATGGAAAATAAAAAGTAGAATGATAAATCTCCACCTTCTTTCCTATGACCGTTGTTGGCCTCATGCTGCCCTGGGCGACGGGTTGAGGCCCTCCTGAGAGGTGAAAGGAGGGAGGGAGGGAGGGAGGGAGGGAGGGAGGGAGGCCCTCATACTCGCATGTATTAGGCCTACAATAATCTTTCTCCGCTGGCACGCGTGAACATTTTTGGTCAAGGATTTGGCTGATTTTGGCACACAGAATTAAGAAAATGTTGCCCAACACTGCCCTAGGGAGAAGGAGAGATCCAAAGAAGAGAGAGAGAGGAAAAGCGGAAAAGTGAAGAGGGTGTAGGAAAGGGAGAGGACGAGGAGAGGGGAAAAGAGGAAAAGTAAAGAATTAAAGAGTAATGGTGAATGGGACTGAGAGGAGTCAGAGAGTAGAGGAGAGGAGACGGGAAGGAAGTGAGGCGGGTGGAAAGTCAAAATAACTCTTCGTGAAATTTTGGGGAAAAGCGATACTTTGATGAGGTGATGGCGCGGGAGTGGAGGGAGGTGAGGGGGAGGAGGAAGAAGGGGGACGAAGCAAAAGATTTGAAATAAGAAATGAGAAGAAAAAGAGAGAAGCACGAGGAAGAGGAGAGGAGGGAATGTGAAGAGTAAGAAGAGTGTTGTGAGTGACAGAGAGTAGAAGTGGATGGATAGGGAAGAGAGGAGAGAGAGATCTGGGAAAGGAGACCAGACAAGTTTGGGAAACGTCAAGAAAGGAGAAAATAGACGATAGAAGAAGAAAATGAGATAATAGAGAGTAGAGGGGAAGAAAAATGGAAGATAGAAATTGAAATAACAAGAATATAAAACATGAAGGAGACTGCAAGAAAACATAAGGTCTACACAAGGCAGTTCTAAGAAAAATACTTATCTATTTAACATGAATATATAATTTCCTTAACTAACAAGTATACAAATCAAAAATGAAAACAAAATTTGCTGTGATCTATCTGAGTCAATATTCAACAACCAAATGATGAGAAAAATTGCCAAATAAATCGTCATGAACGCTGTACCAATCTGTCATGAATGAAGATCCTTTAAAATGTTCTCTTGATGATAAGAGTGGAGGAAGGGTAAAAGGATGGGAAAGGAGGAAAAAAAAAGAAAGGGGAAAGGAGGGAAAGAAGGGAAGGGGAAGGGGAGGGGAAAGGAGGGAAATAATAGAAGGGAAATCGAGGGGAAAGGAGGGAAAAAGGGAAGAGAAGAAGAGGGGAGATGAGAGAAAGAAGGGAGGAGAAGGGGAGGGGAAAGGTGGTAAGAAATGAAAGGAAAAACGAGGGGAAAGAAGGAAAGGGAAAATGGGAGAAAGGAAGGCAAGAAGGGAAGGGGAAACGAGGGAAAAGGATGGCAAGAAGGGAAGGGAAAACAAGGTGATGACGAATGTGGGAATGAGTGAAGGGAGGAGGTGGGGAGAAGGGAAGATCCTCTCACAGCGATGGGAAAACCAGCTTTTCTCTGTGTCGTTGCTTACCAACTGTTTAGAGTTCGTTCGAGTGGGAACGACTTCGGTTACAATCCCTCGTTTTTTTCAGGTCTCCAAATGTCAAATTACCTTTGCATCAAATGCTGAGAAGTTGAGTGACAAACTAAAAGTAGCTAAATCTATGCGAATCTTAGACACATTGTCGAAATGTTCCTGGGGGAGATCTAGGACGCTGTAAGTGAAACCTTCATCCAGATATGCAAATTCACATTTGTCGAGATTAGGTTCAGGGTGGTTTGATACAGCATAAGCTTCCGCAAACCCACACCCAAAAGACCGTCAACCTACGCCCACGTGACCAGCAAGCCACACCCACAAAACCGACAAACCACGCCCACATTGATAATTTGCAGACGGTATACTACGGCGGTATACTACGCTAGCGTGCTACTTCGTTTGAGTAGAAACGACTTCGGTTACGATCTTTTAATTTTCAAATTTCCAAAAGTCAAATGACTTGCGTCATAGAGTGAGTAGCTGAATGACGAACTAAGAGAAGTTAAGCCTAGAACGCGAATGTTAGACACATTCTTCATATGGTCATACGGAAGCCTAGAACATTGTAACCGAAGTCGTTTCTACTTAAACGAAGTAGAAAAAGCAAGTAGCATGCTAGCGAGAAATATCTAGTGTGCCGCCACGTTTAGTCATAAAGCGTCTATCCACGACATAGTAACGGTCGTTAACGGTTCTCTAATATTTTCTTTCAAACCGACGTTCTATACTCCTAACAGAAATTAATTGTTTTTAACGGACGTTGATTATTTAACTAAATTTGGCCGTTTTTAACGGACGTTAATGTTTTTATTACGAATGTTAACTGTTTTTAATAGACGTTCATTTTTTAAATAACGTTTGCTGCTTTTAATGGAATTTAGACATTTTAATCGACAGTAACTGTTTTTAACAGCGTAACCTATTTTTGATAAAAACATTTAGAAAACATTTCAATTCCTTTCATCTATGAGAGACCACACGCGCTCAATCAGACCACAAAGGTCAGAAATCATGAATTGGCAGAAACCTTTTAGCTCATCATTGATCACCTCGCTTCGCTTTAAGCGGAAGGAAAGAAATGGCCGACCATCGCCGACCAGGTTTTGGTGTCTTCATCATCTTACGAAAAACATTTTTTTTTTCTTAATCTATTCATTTTAGTTTATTATTTCTATTTGCTATTATGTCTATTTATTTTATTTCTTATTTTTCATCGCGTTTCTAGATTTTTTTTTTTAATTTTTTATTTTACTTTAATTAATTTCTTATTTTTATTTGTTTTTTTTTCTTTATATTTTTTCTTATCCGTAAAAGGTGGATGGCATGTAAGGTATGTACAATGCAATGATCTTGCTGTATTTTTGCATTTTGTTTAAGCGATGTGTATGGACACTTACAGACATACACCCAAAGAAACACACTCAAACACAAATACACACACACGCACACACCCACACACACGCACACACCCACACCCACACACAATATTAAGGCGAAATTATCCAAAATTGCTTATTCACTTCTTTCAGTGTAAGCTGCTGAAACTCTCAAAAACTTCAGAAAACCATTCATGAAGTATCTGTTTTTTTCACGTTATTTTTCTTCCTTTGCCTTCTCTTTCCCCATCTCTCTCTTTGTCTTTCCCTCTCTCACTCTCCCTCTCTTTCTCATTCTCTCTCTCTCTCTCTCTCTCTCTCTCTCTCTCTCTCTCTCTCTCTCCTTCTATCTCTCTCTCTCCTTCTCTCTCTCCCTCTCTCTCTCTCTCTCTCTCTCTCTCTCTCTCTCTCTCTCTCTCTCTCTCTCTCTCTCTCTCTCTCTCTCTCTCTCTCTCTCTCTCTCTCTCTCTCTCTCTCTCACTCTCTCTCTCTCTCCGTCTCTCTCTCCTTTTCTCCCTCTCCCTCTCTCTCTCTCTCTCTCTCTCTCTCTCTCTCTCTCTCTCTCTCTCTCTCTCTCTCTCTCCGTCTTTCTCTTCCACTCTCCTTCTCTCCCTCTCACTGCCCCTTTCTTTCGCCCTCTCTCTCTCCCTCTCTCTCATTCCTTCCCCCTATCCTTCCCCCTCTTAGAGACACACACACAGAGAAAGAGAGAGAGGGGGGAACAGAGATAGATAAATAGAGAGAGAGAGAGAGAGAGAGAGAGAGAGAGAGAGAGAGGAGAGGAGAGAAGGAGAGAGAGAGGGAGAGAAAGAGAGATAGGGGAGAGAGAGAGAGAGAGAAAGAGAAGGAGAGAGAGGGAGAGAAGGAGAAAGAGAGAGAGAAGGGGAGAGAGAAAGAGAGAGAGAGAGAGAGAGAGAGAGAGAGAGAGAGAGAGAGAGAGAGAGAGAGAGAGAGAGAGAGAGAGAGAGAGAGAGAGAGAGAGAGAGAGAAAGAGAAAGAGAGTGGGACAGAGTGAGAGAGAGAGGGGGGTCAGAGAGAGAGAGAGAGAGAGAGAGAGAGAGAGAGAGAGAGAGAGAGAGAGAGAGAGAGAGAGAGAGAGAGGAAGAGAGGAAAGAGAGAAAGAGGGGGACAAAGAGTGATATATATATATATATATATATATATATATATATGTATACATAGAGAGAGAGAGAGAGAGAGAGAGAGAGAGGGAGAGAGAGAGAGAGAGAGAGAGAGAGAGAAGAGAGGAGAGAGAGAGAGAGAGAGAGAGAGAGAGAGAGAGAGAGAGAGAGAGAGAGAGAGAGAGAGAGAGAGAGAGGGAGGGAGGGAGGGAGAGGGAGGGAGAGAGGGAGGGAGGGAAGAACATTAGAACATATGAACATAAGAAAGAAGGAGACTGCAAGAGACCATAAGGCCTACACTAGGCAGCTCCGTATCCATCATCACCTGTCATCTCCATCCATAAAGTTGTCTAATCGCTTCTTAAAACAGCTGATAGTTTCAGCGCGTACTACATGGTTACTAAGTTAATTCCATTCGTCGACCACCCTATTAGTAAACCAATTCTTGCCTATTTCCTTTTTAAATCTAAATTTGTCCAGTTTATAACTATTACTGCGAGTCCTGCACTGTTGTTTTAATATGATGACCTTGTTTGCATCACCCTTGTTAAAGCCTTTGATCCACTTGAACACTTCTATTAAATCACCCCGCACTCTGCGTCTTTCCAGAGAGTGTAAGTTAAGGTGCCTAAGCCTCTCTTCGGAAGGCAAATTTCTGAGTCTATGTATCATTTTGGTCATTCTTCTCTGTACTGATTCTAGTGAATTGATGTCCATTCTGTAGGACGGAGACCAAAACTGTACCGCATAGTCAAGGATGGGTCTAACTATCGCTAGATAGAGTTTAATATATAATTAACTCTGAATAGAAAAAGCAACGGGGGTGGGGGGGGGGAAAGAGAGCCACCCCCTCACTCACTCACTCCCCCCTCTACAACCTCCTTAGACGGTCTTAGCTTAGAGAGGATGTTATGTGCCTATCGTCGATATACAATAAGCTCTCACACAATTGACCATGTCTCTTATGATTAATAAACAATATAATAATAATGAATAAACATAAGTAGATGAAAAGATAAGTAAATAAGAGAGCTCCCTTTTTATTTCTATATCTACTTAATTTCACGAAATGTAGAGAAGACGCATTTTAACGTCTTTCATACCAAGGTAAAACGAATACTATAAGGTACGTTGAGCACCCCCCCCCCTCCTCGCACCTCCACCGTGACGTCATACGAAATTCAGAGGGGAGAGAATGAGAGGTAGAAGAAAATGTAAACTTTAAAGAAAACTATCTGTATGTATGGTAAACTTTAAAATTACACTATGATGTTCACATAATACTGAAATTATGCAGTATCACTTTCTTATCCTCAAATTATCAGTATCTGAGATATGACTGCCAGAAAAGTTTTAAAAATGTTTTCCATGCTTTCACATTAGGTGGATTATATTAATATGACGAGATATTAGATGGGATGACATGTCAATTTATATGTAGACCTTTATCTCCACCAAGCTCAGTTATGTTTTAACCGGATTCTTTAGTCTGTTTATTTGCAATTGAATGAAAATTTCAGGAAATGTTGCTAATAAATAGTTACTTTCAAAATGACGGCTGCATACATTTCCAGATGTCCGAGTATTGTGTGTGCCACATAATTCAATCCATTTCTTTCTAAGTTCTTTATCTTTGGGTAGTGAAAAGAAATGTATATTTTTATCACCTTTCAGTCTAGCGGCATTGCACTTCTGCACTATACAAACTGTTGGCATTTTTATATGTTATTTGTCTGCCTTAGCTACCCCTTTAATCAGAAGATGGAGCTTCGTTCCACACACTGGTGTGTGAGTGACTGACAGCTCTCGACCCGCGGAACCCTGGTCTTGATATTTCCGTTGACATCATCATCTACCTGCGCAGTGGGGAGGTTTTCTGGCTCTCCCCCCTCCCCGCTAACGTACCTTATAGTATTTGTTTTACCTTGTTTCATACTAAGAATGCACGAAAAAATATGCCTCCAGTGAATAACAATTAGTCAAGTGTACGAAATAATTAGGAATAAACCTTACATTTTGGATACTCAACACGTTTGCCGTTTCGAGAATATGCGTTCGCAGAAGCAGACTGTTTTGGATACACGCTTTGCAAACAGTAGCGTTCGGACTTCGTTCAAAGTAATATGAGAAACCAGATTGAGAATAATGAAATATGACTGTATTTGTCTTCCAGTAGCTTCGGCAACCAGAATGAAATCCTTTGGTAGCAGAAATATTTATTGTAAGAATATAATGATGATAACTATGATAAAAATAATGATGATAATGACAAAAATGATAACAATGGTAATGATACTAATAAAAGTAATGATAATAATAATAATAATGATAATAATAATAATAATAATAATACATACATACATACATATACCAAGGCTTTTTCCCCCTTTCAAGGGAGGTAGCCAAAAAGGGAAAGGCATAAAAACACTCCCACCCATTTCATCCCTAAATACACTCCACACCCCTCCCACCCTTCCTCTCATCTGAGCACCTCCTGGATGACGGGTCATCCCTGCACCCTGCCCACCGCCCTGGGTCAGAAGCAGTGTCGCAAGACACAGCACATCCACAGCAAGGCCGCTTCATTTAATCGGCGACCCCCCCTCTCCGTCCCCCTTTGCATATAAGGAGAGGACGGGGAGAAATCCCTTCGGGCTGCGTCAAAATTTACTCACACATACTACCCCACCCCCCACCCCCCCGCCCATTCCTCCTCATGCAGTCAAAACATCATCCATATACAACCATTCTCCACTCACCTCTGTCTTCCGTCCTCTCCCTTCCTTCCTCAAACAGACAGTCCCCTCTTCCCCAAAAGCCCCCTTCACCCCATCCATCCACCTCATCCTAGGACGTCCCCTCATGTTCACTCCCTCCACATCTGCCTTCCATACCTCTTTTACTAGTCTTTCTTCACTCATTCTTTCCATGTGTCCAAACCATCCTAATATTCTTTCATCAACCCTATCTCCCAAATCCTTTTTCACCCCTGTTCTCCTCCTCACCTCCTCATTTCTCACTCTATCTAGCCTAGTAACCCCCACCATACTTCTCAGACACCTCATCTCAAACACATTCAAACTCCTTCTCTCTTCTTCTCTTATGTTCCACGTTTCTGCCCCATACAATGCTGTTGGCACAATCACTCCTTCATACAGTCTCCTCTTCGCATCCATTCCCAAATGTCTATTTCTCATTACACTCTTTAAACCACCAAGGCATTTACTCGCTTCTCTCAATCTACATTCTACCTCCACCTTCACTCCACCTTTTCCTGCTACACTTGCACCCAAGTATCTAAAACTATCCACTTCCTCCAGTCGCTCTCCCTTAATGTTCACTTCCAGTCTACTGCCACTTTCACCCCTTGTACATCTCATCACCTTACTTTTACCCACATTTATCTTTAGCTTTCTTCTATTACATACTCTCCCAAACTCTGCCACCAGCTTCCTCAATCCCTCCTCTGACCCTGCCACAAGCGCAGTGTCGTCTGCAAACAACAGCTGGCTCACCTCCCACTTTTCTCCATTTTCTTTAACCATCTCCAATCCCTGACTCACTACCCTAGCATTCACCTCTCGCACCACCCCATCCATGTATAAGTTGAACAGCCAGGGCGACATAACACATCCTTGACGAAGTCCCACCTTTACTTCAAACCACTCACTCTCTCCATTTCCAATCCTAACACATGCTCTACTACTCACATAAAAACTCTTGACAGCTCCCAAAAGCTTTCCTCCTATCCCATAAATCTGCATAACCTCCCACAGTGCCTTTCTGTCTACCCTATCATAAGCCTTTTCCAGATCCATAAAAGCCCAAAAAACATCCTTCCCCTTTCCTATAGCTTTCTCACATATCTGTCTTACCACAAAGATCTGATCTACACAACCTCTGCCCGTCCTAAATCCACACTGTTCCTCACCAATTACTCCTTCTGTTCCTCTCCTAATCCTCTCAATTAAGATTCTCCCATAAGCCTTCCCTACTACACTCAACAGGCTAATCCCTCTGAAATTACTACATTCACACTTGTCCCCTTTTCCCTTGTAAAGAGGAACTATACAGGCACTACTCCAGTCCTCCGGTACTCTACCCTCTCTCCAGCAAACATTAAATAATCTCACCAACCAGTCCACCATCACTGAACCTCCCTTTTTCAGACATTCTGCATGACATCCATCCAGACCAGGTGCCTTACCTGCTTTCATCATCTTTACAACTGCCTTCACCTCATCCTTCCTTATTTCTCCTCCATTCTCCTCACTCATCACTCTCATTTTCTTCGTATTTCCCACTGCAGCTATCTTTCCCTCCCTATCCTCCTTCACATTTAGCAACTCCCTAAAATATTCTGCCCATCTTCCCCTCACTGCCAATTCTTCCATTATCAACTCTCCATCTGTACCTTTTACCTTTTCTTCCCTACTTGATTCACCTCCTCTTCCTCTCTTAATTTCTTTCCAAAACATCTTTTTATTACTTTCAAAATTTTCTGTCATACTCCTACCCCATTTCACATCTGCTCTCCTCTTTGCCTCCTTTACCTTTTGCTTTACTTCTCTTTTCTTTTCTTTGTACGTCTCATATGACTCCCCTGTCCTCTTTTGTAACCAATCTGTGAATGCTCGCTTCTTCTCTTCTACAACCTTCTTTGTTTCCTCATCCCACCATTCACTACCCTTTCTTCTATTTCCCCCTGTCCTTCTTGTTCCACACACCATCCTTGCACACTTTAAGACTCCCTCCTTGAACCATCCCCATTCCTCCTCCACACCCATCTCTGCTCTATCCTTAACTCCCTCCCACTCCTCCTTCAGCTTCTTTTCGTACTCCTTCTCCTTTTCCTTTTCATTCAAGGAGTTCACTCTAAGAACCTCCCTACCTTTTGTCCCTTTCCTCCTTCTCCATCTATCCTCCACTCTCAACTTACCTTCCACCAAAAAATGATCTGATATTCCCCCACCCTCTCCCCTTAGCACATGTACATCCTTAACTCTTCCTATCATAATCCTATTTACCACTACATAATCCATT
>NC_134777.1:129600560-129608060 GCF_046742065.1 Oratosquilla oratoria
GTATTGGGGTGGTTTGGACACGTGAAAAGGATGAGTTTAGAAAGATTAGTAAAAGAAGTGTGGAAGGCAGAGGTGGAAGGAGTGAACAGGAAGGGGGGACCAAGGATGAGATGGATGGATGGGGTAAAAGGAGCATTGGGAAATAGGGGAATGTCTGTTAAAGAAGGAAGGGAGAGGACAGAAGATAGGGTTAAGTGGAGAATGTTTGTGTATGGATGATACTATGACATTTGGAAGGAAGTGGGTGGGGGATGGGGGGTGAGGGAGTATGTGTAAATGATATTTTGACGCAGCCTTGAATGGATTTCTCCCTGTCTACGCTTTTTTTCTGCATGAAGGGACGGAGAGGGGGATCGCCGATTAAATGAAGCGGCCTTACTATGGATGTGCTGTGTCTGGCTGCATTGCCTCTGACCCAGGGCAGCGGGTGAGACCCGTCATCCAGGAGGAGCCAAGAAAAGAGGGAAGGAGGGGGTGGATGGGAATAGAGTGCGTGGGAATGAAATGGGTGGGAGTGGATTTATGCCTTTGACTTTGGCTATCCCCCTTGTAAGGGGGAAAAAGCCTTTGGTATATGTATGTATGTATAATTTGTAACAGCAGTGATACTTGCGAGACCAGAAAAACACAATAGTCACGTATTCCATGGAAGATTTGACTCATTAAGTGCAAAGCGTTTGCTATGAGTTCAATCCAGGGAATTCGGAGACATATAGCTCACTTGGCTGCTGTCAGGTTTTGAAAAATAGGGGGAAATGCGCTGAAAAATATCGTCAGTGTGGAAATAAATCCCCAAGATAATCCCTCAGAACGATACGAACGCATTCAATACCATCAACGAAATGGTGCCTTGATTACATAGGGGGTGGGGGGAGGAAAGACCTCGAATCTGGAAATAAAGAGATCCCTCGAGGGAGAGCGGGAGGAAGAGGAGGAGGAGGAAGAGGATGAGGAAGAGGAGGAGGAAGAGGAGGAGGAGGAAAAGGAGGAAGAACCTTTGCTTGGCGTTAACAATCCACGGACTCCCACGTGCCTCTAGGCTCCGTCTTCCGCAAATGTGACGCCATCTTTGCCGAGTGAGACGATTGTTAACAACATGGACTTAACGTCAAGTGCATCGCTCCCTCCCTAACTCCCTCACTCCCTCCCTCCCTCTCTCTCTCTCTCTCTCTCTCTCTCTCTCTCTCTCTCTCTCTCTCTCTCTCTCTCTCTCTCTCTCTCTCTCTCTCTCTATATATATATATATATATATATATATATATATATTTAACAACCACAATGCACTTTAATTCTAAGCCATCAAAGGCCAGCATGCTTGAAATTGAAATGTGGTACTACCCAGAACTCGAACCGGGTAACCTCATGACAAGTGCGACATTGACTTTCCAACTAGGCCATCTCTCTTGATGGCCTAGTTGGAAAGTCAATGTCGCACTTGTCATGAGGTTACCCGGTTCGAGTCCTTGGGTAGTACCACATTTCAATTTCTGCATGTCGGCCTTGATGGCTTAGAATAAAAGTGCATTGTGGTTATTAATATGTATCTCTAATCACTGGGACCCATTCAGTGTTGTACATATATATATACATATATATGTATATACATATATATATATATATATATATATATATATATATATATATATATATATATATATATATACAGGGTGTTCCAAAAAATTGACGTCATTTTAAATGCCAATATCTAGGAAACTACTCAGTGCATCTCAATGAAACTGCACAAACTTTATGTTGAACATCATAAGTTTTATTAGTTGACATTTCAAAGAAAAAAAACAAAGATTTGTAGATTCTATGACCGATTTCACAAGTTTCACAAATGTTCAATATGAGCGCCGCCTGTGACTCTGCACACGTCAAGTCGGTACTCAAACTCGTGCCAAACACGCTGCAGCATGTCTTTGGTAACATTCTCCAGTGCGGCAGTGATTCTCTGCTTGAGTTCTTCAACGTTAGCAGGAAGAGGGGGGACATAGACGAGTCCTTTCACATATCCCCAGAGGAAAAAATCACACGGTGTCAGGTCAGGTGATCGTGGTGGCCATTTCAGCAGCAAATTGTCTTCCTCACCACCACGCCCGATCCATCTCTCTGGCAGATTATCATTGAGATAGGCCCGTACAGTGAGCTTCCAGTGAGGTGGAGCCCCGTCCTGTTGAAAAATGAAGCTTTCATGTTAATTTTCAATGAGCTGATCAAATAGCCAGTTCTGAAGCATTTGCAGATAAACATCCCCGTTCACATTTCCTTCAAAGAAAAACGGTCCATGAATTTGATTCTTGGAGATGGCGCAGAACACATTCACTTTTGGTGAGTCCCTCTCGTGCTCAATTGTGGCATGGGGATTTTCTTTGCCCCAAATGCGAACATTATGCTTATTGACTTTGCCATTCGTATGAAACGTGGCTTCATCACTAAAAATTAGACGCTCATCGAACTCGTCTTCTTCAAGTTTCTCTAGCATATTATAGCAGAATTCTTTACGTTTTCGCTTGTCATCTTCCTTTAAAGCCTGAAGGAGCTGCAGCCTGTAGGGTTTCATTTGCAATCGTTTCCTCAGAACGCGCCAAACTGTTGTTCGAGGAATCTGGGTTTCCACACTTGCTCTTCTTACAGACTTCCGGGGACCTCGCAGGAATGTTTCACGACCTTTCTCGACCTTCTCTTCCGATGTTGATGGCCGTCCAGATCCTTTAGCCCTGCATAAGCAGCCTTCCTCTTTAAATTTTTGGTGCCAGGTCCAAATTTGTTTACTAGTTGGTGCATTTTTGGCAAATTTTGCAAAGAAGGCACGCTGCACGGTCTTGAGTGACTGTGTTTGAGCATATTCCAACAGGCAAAATGACTTTTCTTTTGAAGTGAACGGCATTTCTCAACCTGAAAAGAGATAAATGTCAAACATTAAACATAAAATCTTGAACTGTTTCTATGCAAGCTGTGAAAATTTGAGGTTGTTTCAACGAAAATTGCCAAAATTATTGGCCTGCGAAATGACGTCAATTTTTTTGGAACACCCTGTATATGTAAACATATATATACATATAGGTATATATATATATATATATATATGTATATATTTACACATTATATAAATATATATATATATATGTATATATATATGTATATATATATATACATCAATAAATGAATGAATAAATGAATGAATAAATAAATAAATAAATAAATAAATAAAATAAGATCAGCAGAAGAAATAAGGAAACAAAAACAAAAAACTGGTCGCTCTGTCCCTTTCGGCTGTCTTCGACAACCCAATGTGCAGCAGCAACACAGTACAGCGTCAACCAAATACCGACAGGAGAGCTTTTGGTATATAATTAAGTCGCACGAGAAGAGCTGAGAGTTAAACGAAGAAATGAATAAACAAGCGAACCAAAGCATTGGCAGCTGGCATTTGCAGCTTGGGTGTTCATCTAAATGAATTTTAAAACTTCGAACCCTACTACGTTGCACTGCCTCTGTAGCAAGTTTATTCCACTCACTGATTACTACAAGAACTCTTCACAAGGCACTGAAACATGCGTGGGTTTTGTCAGCTATGGGCCATTGCATGGAAAGGCGTGGCTGTGCATGGCACGAAGAGATGCAGAGGATCGACCAAAAATAGAAACCAATCAGAAGGGGAAATATGCAACCACTAACACACACAGAAAGGCGAATCCACATGTAAGTTTGCATGTACAGTATGTGTGTGGGCTATGTTAATCTTCTAAGCTATTCCGGTACTTAATGCATCCATATGAAAAGGTTATTTTTCTTTACATCATCTATATATTCTTTTCTATTCCTTCCTCGCGATTCTTTCTTGTCCTAAACCACATGATTTTTTTCTGTCAGTTTCATCTTTTTCCTGAACATGATCACATCACCTCTTCCTCTTCTTTCTTCCAATGCTCTAGATCTCTGTTCACATATTACATCTGCTAGGCTAGGGATTAATTTGGTCACTGCTCTTTGTTTCTCTTTCTCAATCAATATATATCAATATATCAATCAATATATCAATATTTCAATCTCATTTATATCCATCACATAGTGCGTAGACCACACCATCAATGCATATTCTGATCTAAATCTCTGCGTCCCAGTAATGAAAAAAAATCATTTCTGTATTCTTCACCCAATATATTGATGATATGCACGAGTATATATCAGGTGATAAGTTATCCGTGACCAGTGTTCCTAGGTCTTTCTCTTCTTTTGTTTTTGTATTTGATACTTTTCCTACTGAGTGATTCATAAATTCTTCTTCTTGATTTTTTCTTATTTCCAATATATTTTTTTTTGGGGGAGCATTAAATGTATTTTCTATGACTGGTTCCTTGCATATATATATACATACATATATATATATATGTATATATATATATATACATAATATATATGTGTGAATATATATATATATATATCTATACACATATACATATATATATATACATATATACATATATATATATATGAATATATATATATATATATATATATATATATTGTCTTGTAACTTTTTTTTTTATTGGTTGTTCTTCTGATTTCCAATATTTTGTACTTTTTGGCATTAGAATAAATTTTCGATGACTGGTTCCATGCATATATATCATCAAGATCTTTTACTATTTTCTGCATATTTCTTCATTTTTCTTTCGTCTCAAGACCTCTGCATCATATGAAAACATATTTGTGTAGCATGTTATGCCTTCCATCTAGTAATTTCCACATCAAAAACACCACATTTGTCAGGACGAATCCCTGTGGGTCCCCGCTGGTCACCGCTCTTCATTCTGGCATCTCATCTTTAACTAGATCTTATGAACCGGTCTTTCAGGAAATGATTTATTCATACAGATTGCCTACCCTTAAGTTTTCCATTATGCTCTAGTTTCTACAAAATTCTATTACAGAGTAGTTTATCAAAGGCTTTCTCCAAATCCAAGTATATGCAATCCACCCGACCCTCTCTATCTTGTAGTATATCAACCACTCTTGAGTAAAAGCTTAATAGATTTTATGCATGTGGTCTCCCATCTCTGGAACCGAATTGGCTATCCACCAACACATTTCCCTAAATGATGTTTAAACCATCTGTCTTTATCATTCACATAATCCAGCTATCGTTCTGGCCAGTCTAGAATTCAATGATTTCTCCTTACTCTTTCATGAATCGGCACTATATCAGCTATTCTCAAATCCTGCGATAACATACCTTCCTTCAATGACTGCATGATTAGATTAAGAATCTTGTCCCCCAACTGCTCTCTGCATTCAATAAGTATCCAATTCGAGATACTACCTTGATCTGGAGCCTTTCTCAAGTCCTCTTTTTCTAACAGTTTGTGTACTTCCTTTGCCTTCACAATTATTTCACATCACCCGAATGTGCTGTCTACAGGTCCTTTTATTTTCTTTGTCAAATCTGTCTATTTTTCTTCAAATGATTGAAAATTTGTATTCATAATCTTAGCCTGTATTGATGCTTCTGAGGCCTCTCCATCATTTCAGTTTACAGTAGAGACTGCTTCCCTATGTCTCAGCTTACCAATGACGAAACTGCGGAATAACTTAAGGTCGTCTTCGCAGTTGTCAACAATACCATTTTCAAAGTTCTTCCCCTCCTCTCTACGAATTTTTGTGTGCTCAATTCTAGTCTTTTTGTATTCCTCCAAGGCTTTCTTGTTTCTTCTCTTGTTCCATCTTTTCCAGGCCCTATCTCTAGCTACCCTGTGTGTGCGTGCGTGTGTGCGTGTGTGTGTGTGTGTATGTGTATGTGTGTGTGTGTGTGTGTGTGTATGTGTGTGTCTGAATGTGGCCTGCACATGTGCGTCTGGACATGCCTTCGCATAAATGTGTGTTAATTAGACGTTTGATTCAGTTTAATGTCGCGATTTTCCTCTCTATCAGGGAATTTAATGGACCATACCCTCGGTCCAACTCGCAGGTGGAAGGATTCGAACCGCCGTCACTTCAAGAAGCGACGCACGCTCGGTCAGCGAGCATCCAATTAGGAGTTCCCGAGTGCGGCTACGTCGCCCCAGGCGTCTTCCTTCCCTCAATGCTTCTATCAATAAACGAATCCCATCTTATACAACCTTCAGCTTGATAGTTGGCGGTCAATAGATACGGTCTTCTCGCCCTGAAGCGTGCACAAGACCAACACAACAGTATTCTGTTACACGGTGCCGACGGATCTGCATGCAACAGATCACAGTGGGTGGAATACAGGCCTTCATCATTATTTGATGTATCTTCTTATGCATCCTCAATAAGGACAGGAAGACTTTGAGCTCGAAAGTAGTCTTTTCTTGCGGTAAATGAGGCCTTACACCTTTCCACAAGGCAAAGATGGCAACCGACTCCTTGTGAGAGTAAAATACAATAAATAGATAAACAATAATTTAATTGATTAATGAACTGATGAAATAATATTCAAATATAAGTAACGGTGACATCATTTAGTCGCCCTTTCCGATTCTCAAGGAAATATGATGACAGTATTCTTCTTCTTCAGACATGTACGTCTGAGTGGTAAGCCAGTGCACCTGAGCACCGATGATCACCCAATTGTGCACCTAACGTTGTCGACTTGCATTTCTGATTTCAGAACCTCAGGTAGAATGCTTTATAAGAAGAAAAAAAAAAAAACACATAAGAATGTAGGAGACTGCAAGAGACCATATGGCTTACACCGGGCAGTTCTATGTTCCTTACCGCCTGTCATCCCTGTTCATAAACTTATCTAATCTTTTAAAACATTCAATAGTTTCAGCGCTCACTACAGGGTTATTAAGTCCATCCCATTCGTTAACCACACTGTTGGTAAACCAGTTCTTTTCGATTTCCTTCTTAAACCTAAATTCGTGCCTCCTCCAGAGTGATAAAGAAATGGGTAATCAATAAATAGAAAGAATTTCTGCAAGAAATAATGTAATCTAATACATTTATAAGTTCTATAATTTACTAGAACGAGTACCTAAGCAATATGCTGTGACGTCTATCAACTAGCCACTTGGTTTGTTGTTTTATGTTCCTATTTGATTGTTGATCTCCTTTTAGCATATGTTTTCTTTATCTGACTAAGTCATGGACTTTAGTTTCCTGAACGGCTCCTGTTTATCGAGTGCAAAGCCGCCCATACTCTCTACAAAACACCATTCACGTAATCTTGCTATTTGAGATACCTTTAATGATTCTGCATACTGAGAATGGCAGGGTTTAATGGGACTATGTTATTTTCACTGAGAATTACCAAATTACCTTATAGAAGCTAAAATAGACTTTGGTAACCGTCCATCCTTCCATTAGCTTATTCGTATTTATTCAAGACAATGCCATACAATTTTATTAATCTGAGAAAGAACTATAGGAATGTATAAGTTAAACTATTACAATCCTAAAGTCAATGTAGCAAGTGTTCTTTTCAGAAAAAAATACAAAAACAGCAAAATAATATGGAACATATATTGATAA
>NC_134777.1:129618060-129630560 GCF_046742065.1 Oratosquilla oratoria
ACTAATTTCGAGTCTAGGGGTAAGTCGAGTTCCAGTTCGGGAGCAAGCCCGCAACAATAAAGTGGAACGTATAGAGAATACAGATAGATTAAGGTACGTTCCGATGAAAAGGTTATATAAGACTGGATGTAAGCAAGATTATAAGTGTGGATGGGTAAGATAGAAGTCTGCACGAAACTTAAATAATCTATATTTATAAGTCCAGCGTAACGAGGGGCAGCTAGACTGGAGAGTCCTTAGTCACCGTGAATCGTCTAGGAAGCTGGTCGCTCCCCTAAAGAGGGTGTCAGCAGTTATGTTGTCTTCTACTTTGATGTGAACCATGCAAAAATTGAAGGCTTGGAGGACAAGGGCCCAACGAAGGACTCGTTGATTGGAGAGACGGGGCCCTCTCGATGAAGGTAAGAGGGTTGTAGTCGGAGTAAACGAGCGTTGAATGACCAGGATACGTCAGGCAGCACTTGAAATGTTTGAATGTAGAGACGAGGGCTAAGGCCTCCTTCTCCACCGTAGAATATGATCGCTGGTAGGGTAGCAGTTTGGCAGAGTAGTAACACACGGGTTGTAAGGCCCAGGTGTTGTCGTCTGCCTGCAGCAAGACCCCTCCTATCCCTTCTCCCGATACGTCTACGTGGAGGACGAAGGGTTGGGAGTAGTCGGGGTCTTCAACACCGGTTCGCTCCTCATGAACTGCCGAAGGGTCTAGAAGCGCCGGCGATGTCCAGGGGGAGCAGCTAGGTTCAGCTAGTCCGTTCTTCAACAGGTAGGCCACTTCTTTCTGCATCTTCTCTGCCTTGTGGGGGTTGAGGCGATAAGGGGTCTGGTGGATAGGAAGAGTATTAGGTGCAATTTTATATCATGGGTAAGGGTGGTGCACAATCCTGGTTTATCCGAATAACCGAATTATGCTTTCCCGTTTCGTTTCATACATATATATATATATATATATATGTATATATATATATGTACACACACACACACACACACACACACACATATATATGTATATATATATATATATATACATATAATATATATATGTATATATACATATATAATATATATATATAATATATATATATATATATATATATATATATGTGTGTGTGTGTGTGTGTGTGTGTGTGTGTGTGTGTGTGTGTGTGTGTGTGTGTGTGTGTGTGTGTGTGTGTGTGTGTGTGTGTGTGTGTGTGTGTTTAATAAAACCACTTGGAAAATAAATTGAAAGGTGACCGAACATTTTTGTCTATTTAAGACAATTTCAAAGGTGCAGCGTAAGGTAGCGGAGACATTATATATACAAAAGAAGCACATTAGGGGGGAATTAGGACAGGTCCAATAGTGACCTCACTCCCTCAGCACTGCCGGACGTTTTGACCCGACTACTGTCAACAATTTTTTTATGTTACAAAGTTATCTAATTTATACATTCCCATACTCATATTCATGTTGTTCTCAAATGAAGCTTTTATATAACATGATTCTATGGTATTCCTCTCCTTAATGTCTTTACAATTTTTTCTTTGTGTCATCCCAATCAATGCAATGATTAAAATCCCTTAGTGCAAAAACAACCCACTTGAAACTTGCCCTGTTCTGATGTTATATTTATGTTGGTTTATTCTCAATTTTAAATCCTTGCCTGTTTATTCAATATGATTAAAGTTACATTTTTTTTGCAAGGGATACTATAAACACAGCATTCATTACAAGCAAGTGAATTTTTAATCAATCTGTTTTTAACAGTGTTGTTATTTTTAAAGACAATTTGGACACCAAATTTATTCAAAGTACGAGTTAAACTAACAAAATTTTGATGAAAAGGGAGGGTTAAAATATTTTTAAAACTGAATTGATGATTATCAGTAAGACTATAAAAAGATTTCTTTGCTGTGTTTTGAGCTACGTCAATTAAGTGTTTTGGATATTTTTATTTATTACCAATGTTATAAATGGTTTCAATTTCTTGGTCTAAAAATTCTGGGCAACAAACTCTAAAGGCCCTTAGAAACATTGAGGTGAATACTGATACTTTAGTCTTAAGATGGTGATAAGAATAATAATGAATATAAGAAGGGACATTGGTTGGTTTCCTTTAAACATCTAATTTAAACTTATTACCAAATCTATAAATCATAATATCAAAAAAGGGCAGACTATTGTTCTGTTGGTCACCTTTAATTTTATTTTCCAAGTGGTTTTAATTACACATTTTGTCATCGCCGTCTCCGAAGGTGGAGGGGCATGAGGTACAGAGGGATGGGAAACAATCATAACGCACACGTCAATCTTCTTTATTGTTGCCCTTCGGTCTGATCTTATACAGACGGTGTGGTTTCTGCAAATTGTGTCACATTGTGATTTGCATTCATAATTAATCTCTCAAATCAATGCAATGATTAAGCACACTATTCGTCAATAACAATCATTGAACTCAACTTCATGATTCCTACCATGATTTTGTTACCCGCCTCCACAACATTCATCATTACATATCTTCGTGATCCTTTGCTATTCTGAGAAACCAAATATATTACTAATTAACATGACTTATCCACTAACTCTTACATATTATTTCAAACAGTGACATTACATAAAAATAACAATTTACTCTTTCAATGCTTACCAATAATGACTGCCATGGCACTTACGGAGATGTTGTCAACTTAACGACTACACACAGAAAGGACATTTATGATTACGATCCTAACGAGGAAAATGCGCACTACTTTCGTGGCGGAGGAATACATCTAAGGGATCGTAAATAAATATACGAGTTATGTTCCACTCAACATTCTCCTTTTTCCTAGAGTTTCTTTAATCTTATTTTACTTTATTATATATATAATGGATCATTACAGTACATCAATTTCGACAATAACATTTTCCATTTTATTTTACATACATTGTAGCTATATACGTAACAACACGGGTTTGTGGTTGCCATTAAGTTCAATTATTTCTCGCACATGTCATCGATATCTTCTCACATATATTTTCATATTACACCTAGACATTGTGCAATCTATACTCAATATACATCAAATGTCACAAGCCGTGATTCGTAATTAACCTTAGTACATATCATAATTTGTCAATACACTCGAACATTATACAATTGGTACTTGACACAGATCAAATGTCACAAGCCGTGATTCGTCATTAACCTTAGTACATATCATAATTTGTCAATACACTCGAACATTATACAATTGGTACTTGACACAGATCAAATGTCACAAGCCGTGATTCGTCATTAACCTTAGTACATATCATAATTTACCTGTATAATATCATACATCAAGATATTCTTATACATAGTGCAATCGGCACTCACACATTTTGTGAATCACGTGTTTTTGTGATTTATTCGCATATATATATATATATACATATATATATATATATATATATATATATATATATATATATATATATATATATATATATATATAATATGTGTATTTACCTAGTTGCATAATACGGGAAGAAAGCTATGCTCGTAGTTATCCGTCTTTGTATCTTTCATCATCTAGATTGTGCTTAAATTCTTATGTGATTTTTGCCCATACTGTTTTTTGTCCAATTTATTCAGACATCTATTACTTTGTGTGGAAAACTATTCTTTTTAAGATCCCTGCTATAACTATCCTTTTTGAGTTTCTTTTCGTGTCCTCTTGTTTTTCTTTTGTACCACTTTAATAAATCTTTTCTGTCAAGGATTTCCATACCCTTCATGATTCCCTAAATGGCCAGTAGATCTCCTTTTTCTCTTCTTTGTTCCAGGGTTGGTAGTTCCAGTTTGGGATTCTTTCGTTCGTATGTCAATTTAGAGATTGTTGGTGCCCTCTTTGTCGTTGCTCTTTAGATTCTTTCTAATTTCTTTATATTCTTTTATATACTGGGTGTCCATAGTGTCTTATCAGCGTGACTATTATTTTCTTTACTATTTCCTCATTCATGTGTGTGTGTGTGTGTGTGTGTGTGTGTGTGTGTGTGTGTGTGTGTGTGTGTGTGTGTGTGTGTGTGTGTGTGTGTGTGTGTGTGTGTGTGTGTGTGTGTGTGTGTGTGTGTGTGTGTGTGTGTGTGTGTGTGTGTGTGTGTGTGTGTGTGTTGAGACATTATGACAGGTTGATGTCAGTGGGAATAGGAAACACGGGAATCTTAGTCTTTGTTTATTCTTGACTAGTTTCGCAGGTACGCTTTCTCAATGCATACCTGTGCAACTAGTCAGGAATAAACTCAGACTAAAAATCCTGTACTTTCTACTTCCATGTACATACATACACATATATATATATATATATATATATATATATATATATATATATATATATATATATGCGGTAAGTAACCACTAGGAAAAAGTAAACCAACGAAGCAGAGCGCTTTCGTATAATTACATCTTCAGTGCTGATGAAAAGAAGGCATTATAAAATGAAGAAGCAAGGTACAGAATATATGACTGAGTGAGACATGGTAAAGAGGGAGTGGAAGAAGTACACGTGACATTTGATACCGTCTTGGTAACCAACAAGTATGGGACAATTGCTCATAAGTGGTATACATCATCTGATGTCAGGAAAGTGTTTTTGGACTATTGTTATGGAAAAATGAGGATGGAGTGTGAGTACCTTACAAAAAAAGTTAAATATGAAATTACTAGCCCTCATTAATGACAGTACCTGGACCATACATGTTAACCTAGATTTCGTGGTTAACTTGTCATCTAAGCCACTCACCAAGGCTCAATCCACAGCGTTAGGATTTGGGGTCAGCTTTGCCAATAATTCAAATCCATCTAACATCATTAACATTGGTCAAGCTTTTAGTGATTTAAAGTGTGATAAAGATCTACCTATAGATGATGTTAACATATGTAAAGGTATTGTTTATGGTGCTTTAGCTAATCAAGTACCTCCCGGCCGTCCTGAACGCTTCCACATTGCCATTAATTCTCTCAAAAAGGACAGTGATTTACATATCACAAAAGCTGATAAATCAAACGCCGTAGTAATTATGAACAAAAAGGATTATTTAAACAAAATGGATGAACTGCTTAAAGATCAAGATACTTATGTTCAACTTTTAAAGAATCCTACTGAATCAGTAAATAGCCATTTCAATAAGAAGATAAAAGAATTGTTAAGTGGAAATAGTGAACTCATAAAAAAGTTTATTTCTATTTGCCCTCCTTTGTCTTACATGTATGGTTTAATTAAGACACATAAACCAAATTACCCGGTAAGACAAATCGTTTCTTCAATAGGTTTAGCTTCATATAAACTTTCGAAATGGTTGGTAACAATTCTTAGTCCACTAGTTGGAAATATTTCCACTTCACATGTTGAGAACAATTTAGACATTATCACCAAACTAGGTGAGGTAAAACCAGAGTACAAATTAAAATTAGTAAGTTATGATATTGTTAGTTTATTCACAAAAGTTCGTTTGGATGATCTTCTAATCTATCTAAAAGAAGAGTTAAATAAGCACGATTTACCATTACCCTCAGACACCTTAATTCTGGGGTTCCCAAACTTTTCAGCTCATCGACCCCCTAGTAAAATCTAAGATTTTCTATAGACCCCCAAACTATTAATTCACGAATTATGTCAGTTTATTATTATCATTGGTGTTGTTATTGTTATTAATGCTAATAATATTATTATTACAGTTGTTATTATCCTTATCATTATTGTTATTACTTTTATTACACACATATACGTATATACACACATGTAAACACACACAAACATGTACACATACACACAAGTACACACACACACTTTTATACACACATGTACAGACACATACACGTAAAACACATCGCTTTAACCATCATACGCGCTCCCTTTAATGTGTTTGACAATCCCGAAGTTTTAAATCCGCCCACATTGAAGTTAAGTAAGTTGAGACGGAGGGGAGGAAAATAAGGATGAGTATTTTGTGTAGGCCAGTGGTTCTTAACCTGGGGCCCCTAAAGGAGCCACGGGGGCCCCCAAAGAGGAGCGGCGGGGGCCCCCAGGAGGAGCGGCGGGGGGCCCCAGAGAAACCGCGGGGGCCCCCAGGAGGAGCGGCGGGGGCCCCCAGGAGGAGCGGCGGGAGGCCCCAGGAGGAGCGGCGAGGGCCACCAGGAGGAGCGGCGGGGGCCCCCAGGAGGAGCGGCGGGGGCCCCCAGGAGGAGCGGCGGGGGCCCCCAGGAGGAGTGGCGGGGGCCCCCAGGAGGAGCGGCGGGGGGCCCCAGGAGGAGCGGCGAGGGCCCCCAGGAGGAGCGGCGGGGGCCCCCAGGAGGAGCGGCGGGGGCCCCCAGGAGGAGCGGCGGGGGCCCCCAGGAGGAGCGGCGGGGGCCCCCAGGAGGAGCGGCGGGGGGCCCCAGGAGGAGCGGCGGGGGCCCTCAGATGGAGCGGCGGGGGCCCCCAGGAGGAGCCATCCCATGAATTCAAGGGGATCCATGGCCGTTCGTTACAAGTTATACGTTTCGATATAATGTAGTCTACGCTTCTTCGCCGTTTCGTCTCTTGGCATCGTATCGGTAGTCGATATTCTATAGTCTGTCAGCCTTACGAAAGTGTCCCCCCAAACACCATCACCACTGAGGTCATTTCAGAATCATTTTGAAAAAGAAATACATCTGAAAATTCCTGTGATCAGACTTTGCACCGTTTTTAACGAACTTCTTATATCCTATGAAGTAATGCCGCATGAATGCCTCTCAATCCTTATCGGATATCATATCGTCCGAACACTCCAATTTGTCAAACATATCGTCACTGTATTCGAATTGTTTATCGTTATCTCGAGTTGATTTGAAGGCGATCATCTTCCTTTGGAACTCATGTATAGACGCTTTCACCTTAAAGGTCTTGGTATCGGCGTACAACTCAGGGAACGTTTTACTGTGCTCGTACCTTAGTCTAGCTGCCAACACCTTATCTTCTTGGAACGTCTTCTTCGTTATACCCTTGGTGCCCATTAGCCATTTCCATAGGTGCTTCCATCTACGCCTCTGTCTACGCTTCTTTACCGTTTCGTCTCTTGATATCGGCATTGTCGCTATGGCTTCGCCATAGGCGCTTGAACTGATTCGCGAGAGGGCGCTTCGCAACCTGCCCTTTGCTCGCGGCCAATCAATCGTCTCCGTTGCCGTGACGTCAGCGTTCTCGGCCAATCAGTCGTCTGCGTTGCCGGAACGTCACCACTCTCGGCCAATCAGTTGTCCCCGTTGCCGTGAAGTCACCACGTATCGGTAGTCGGTATTGTACAGCCAATCACCCTTACGAAAGTGTCCCCCAAACACCGTCACCACTGAGGTAATTTCAGAATAATTTTGAATACGTTATATATATATATATATATATATATATATATATATATATATATATATATATATATATATATATATATATACATACACACACACACACACACACACACACACACACACACACACACACACACACACACACACACACACGCACACACACACACACACACACACACACACATATATATATATATATATATATATATATATATATAATTCATGGTTATATAATGTGCCCTTTTTTCTCATTTTTCCTTGCCTAGCTACGTTTCTCAGAATGTGGCGATGATCCATATAACATATTATAACGTTTGTGTCGCTAAATGAATAGAAAGATTGACTATGTCCTATCTAATCCTGTATCAAGAGATCCACGAAGCTTTCAAGGTTGAGAAATACTGCAATAATATACTGTATATATTCCCGGTGGATATACAAGAATAATTTTTTTTTCAAGACTTCTTTCTGCTTGAGATTCTTTTGATCCTTATTTCGATAATTTTCTAACGCTTCCAGGTAGACGGTGAAAAGTTTTGACACAAAACCAGCAGTGAGAATCTTTCTAATGAGTATCTTATATTGACGAGTCCTTTTCTTCGTTTAAGTCATTGTATTGCTTTTCTTGAAACAGTGGCAAAAGCCGACAAGACTGTGAGAATCAACACCGTGTGAGATCGAAACCTTTATTGGTACGACGTTTCACTTGTTACAGCTTTTTCAAGTACAGACATATGGCAAACACTCTGAGCACATATAGGCCGACGGGGAAGGAACTGCAACGCCCAAGTGTCCGGGTGAGGGTGGTGGTGACTCAAAATAATTGAAGGGCGGGAACCAACGAACGATCCAGCTAGGAGGCTTATCCTTCCAGCCAGTAGCGTCACCACCACCCTCACCCGGACACTTGGGCGTTGCAACATTCAGGTAGTGGGCCAGTTCAGCAGGACTATCAAAGAGCTCTCTAGAAGGACAGCCGGGACGAGATCAGGGAAAAAAACGCTGGTGTCTACCGCATACCTTGTGCTGGATGTGATAAAGTATATATCGGCGAGACCTCCCGTGACCTGAAGACCCGGATCCGGGAGCATCGCTACGATTCCCGGAACAACATCACCACCAACGCCTGTGTTATCCACCGGAACACCAACGACCACCTGATGGATTGGGATAACGCAGAGCTTCTTTTTAGTGAACCAGACAGGGTGAGGAGGAAATGCCTGGAAGCGGCCGCCATTCAAAGCTTCAAAACCATTGAGCAGAACAGAGGCATGTTCAACATCGCCCTTCTTATCATCCATCTGTTACCCGCATTATACAAATGTATGAAATGTCCCCCTTAGTCCACTTCAACAAACTGTCCGAAATGTCCTCCTTTATCTCCACCAAGTCCCACCCGTCATCCATCTGTTACCCGCATTATACAAATGTATGAAATGTCCCCCTTAGTCCACTTCAACAAACTGTCCGAAATGTCCTCCTTTATCTCCACCAAGTCCCACCCGTCCCCTTCTCACACACACCCCTCCGCCCCTCCACCTACCACCCACCCCTCCCTGATAACCTCTCCCAGTTCCTTCCCCGTCGGCCTATATGTACTCAGAGTGTTTGCCATATGTCTGTACTTGAAAAAGCTGTAACAAGCGAAACGTCGTACCAATAAAGGTTTCGATCTCACACGGTGTTGATTCTCACAATTGCTTTTCTTTCATGATTATTCCCAATTTCTCTTTGTATTATCTAATTTTATCAATGGAGCTGCTGGTGCCTAATGTTTTTGTTTTAGACCAGGGGTTCCCAAACTTTTCAGCTCATCGATCCCCCTAGTAAAGTTTAAGATTTTCTGTAGACCCCCAAACTATTAATTCACGAATAATGTCAGTTTATTATTATCATCGGTGTTGTTATTGTTATCAATGCTAATAATATTACTATTATAGTTGTTATTATCCTTATTGTTATTGTTATTATTACTATTATTATTCTTATTATTGTTATTATTATAGTTCTAGTTATCAATAGTGTTATCATCATTTTGATCCGTTATAAAAGGTCTAAATGACAATATTCATCAAGGCGACGGCGTTCCAATAATGATACAGATACTTTCACATATACATAAACATAAGTGTTTTAGAATAAATATTTATGTTATATATTCTTTATTATATTACAATAAGTAATATTCAAGCCATTAATATTACACAAGCTCGTCATCTTGATGTTCATTCACGATGTGGTTGTGTGTATGTGAGATTCTCCCTACATGCACAGAATGGGGAGGATTTTCGACTCAGAGTGAACTGACATGGTTTTTCTTTAAGTTTAGATATTGGTTGGTTGATTATTCTCACTCTTTCAGTACGGGAAGAGAACAGGATCATTTCATGCTAACCATTTAATTTTAAAGACTGCCTTTCGACCCCATAGCAATCTACTGACCCCCTTTCAACCCCATGGATGGTTTCATCGACCCCCTAGCAATCTACTGACCCCCTTTCGACCCCTTGGCTATTTGTCGACCCCTTGGATGGTCTCATCGAACCCTGGGGGTCAATATCGACTACTTTGGGAACCCCTGCCTTAATTGAACTGATTAAATTGTGTGTTAAAGACTGTAAATTCCAATTTAATGATAGATTTTGTTCTCAGAAATTTGGCATGAGCATGGGTAATCCTCTCTCCCCCGTATTGAGTAATTTATATATGGAGTTTTTTTAAACTAGAATATTAAGTAAGATAATTCCCTCCAACATAGTATGGCTGCGGTACATTGATGACATCCTATGTCTGTGGCCCATTCAAGTTAATGTAAATGATTTTTTATGTAAACTTAATAATTTGGTCAGTTCAATTAAGTTCACGGTGGAGATAGAGAATGAAGGTATTTTGTCTTTCCGTGAAAGTGAGTTGAAGTTTAGTGTATATCGTAAACCAACAAATGTTTGTTCATATATACACTATTATTCCCACACCCTGATGGCGTAAAACTATCTGTTTTTTCTTCGATGTTCCTTAGGGCCCTGCGCATTTGCAGCCCAGAGTACATCGATGCGATGATGAAATAAGATGTATTTACGATATTGGTACTAAGCTGCAATACCCCACACATGTTCTTGATACAGCTTACAATCGTGCAAAAAGGACATTTCATAACCTTAGGTCAACCCAAACTTTCAATATGAATAACTTGCTAATTCTACCGAACCAAGAAAACCTAAAAACATTCCAAATATTGTACGCAACTTAAAAATTAATGTAGTTTTTAATAATAAGAATACTGTAAGACAATTGCTCATAAATAATTCTGTAAATAATGATAAAGGGTGTGTGTACAAAATACCTTGTAAATTTTGTGATCAGTTTTGTATTGTTCAGACTGCTAAAACACTCAAAACACGAATCAATCAACACAAGAAATACGTTAGAGAGGGAAACCAATCTAGCGGCATATTCAACCACATGAACAATTTTAACCACCCAGTTGACTGGGATAACACTAAAGTCATCACATACAACAATAACATCACAGAAATAGATTTAATTGAATGCAGTTTGATCAAATCTAGTGAGGGAATAAGTTATAATCTCCATCAAGGTTTGTACAAATTAGATAGTTATATTTGCCATGAAATTTCAAAATTATTTAAATTGTAATATACCACTTATGAGCAATTGTCCCATACTTGTTGGTTACCAAGACGGTATCAAATGTCACGTGTACTTCTTCCACTACCTCTCCGAATTCCCTCTTTACCATGTCTCACTCAGTCATATATTCTGTTCCTTGCTTCTTCATTTTATAATTCCTTCTTTTTATCAGCACTGAAGATGTAATTATACGAAAGCGCTCTGCTTCGTTAGTTTACTTTTTCCTAGTGGTTACTTACGCATTTGTGAACACACGTTCCTAGTGTTTTTATTGCATTATGGATACCACACGATTCTTCGAGAACTTTACTCATCTGAACCCTGGACTTGCTCCTTATGTACACGACTTTTCATGGTCCTTGGTTAAAGCCCACAAGATGCGACTACGTCTACAGTTTCTACAAAACTGCATGAAAGAACAAGTATTACCCAAGTCGGTCTTACCTCAATGGCTTGTGAAGATGTCTGATCGCCTATTTGATGATTTCCAGCGCATCATTCTTAAGAAACGAATCGACATTGCCAAATTAGAAGTCAAAGAAGCCTTTAGGGTCAAGCGTATTAGTTGGCATAAATTCTAGTGTTGTGTATCATCTGATGTCAGGTAAGTGCTTTTGGACTATTGTTATGGAAAAATGAGGATGGAGTGTAAGTACCTTACAAAAAAGTTAAATATGAAATTACTAGCCCTTATTAATGACAGTGACTGGACCAAACATGCTAACCCAGATTTCGTGGTTAATTTGTCATCTAAGCCACTCACCAAGGCTCAATCCACAGCGTTAGGATTTGGGCTCAGCTTTGCCAATAATTCAAATCCATCTAACATCATTAACATTGGTAAACCCTTTTGTAATTTAAAGTGTGATAAAGATCTACCTATAGATGATGTTAACATATGCAAAGGTATTGTTTATGGTGCTTTAGCTAATCAAGTACCTCCCGGCCGTCCTGAACGCTTCCACATTGCCATTAATTCTCTCAAAAAGGACAGTGATTTACATATCACAAAAGCTGATAAATCAAACGCCGTAGTAATTATGAACAAAAAGTATTATTAACATTTATACACATCTATGCATACATGTCGTCGGCATCCCTTCGTTGTCCGAGGAAGGGAGGACCCCCGTTTCCTTCTCTTCAGGATGTTCCTCCGTGTCGATGTCTAATATGGCTGAGCAACCCCAGTCGGTGCCGGAAAAGCCGCGGGCATGAATCTTAGGGGAGGGTCGATGGAGGCTGGGGCTGCGTCGCCTTCGCTTTCTTCTCTTCTCGTCGTTGTTTTTCCCGTTATCTGCGTTGAGTTTCGAAGCCCTCCACGCCACTTTTGACCGCTTGTCTCCACCCCAACTAGTCCTGAGCCATGTCTTCCCAGTCAGTTGGGGGGATGCCAGCTTGTGTCAAAGAGAGCTTGAGTTGGTCCTTGTAACGGCGTTTAGGGGCTCCACGTGGTCTTTTGCCATGGGCCAGTTCTCCGAAGAAATGATTTTAGGAAGGCGAGAGGGTTCCATCCGAGCGACGTGTC
>NC_134777.1:129635560-129648060 GCF_046742065.1 Oratosquilla oratoria
ACCCGTGGTCTTTCCTGGGTCGATATTTAAAACAAACTCTGTGGTCTTAAACATCTGCGACATGAAAGGTCCTGATCAGAGGGATGTTCGGGATTCGAGCAGTTTTTGACCTCCTAAAATGACGTTGCAAGCGCATCAGATCAAGCGGATAAACAACCCACCACCAATCCAAACTCACCCCCCCCCACAAAAAAAAAAAAAAAAAAAAGTCCTGAGACGAATTTTACGAGTAGGAGACCTGTAGCCCATTGCCCCTTTGTAATTATGATTTACATTTTAACGTTTATTGATTTTGAAATTCATGTGTGTGTGTGTGTGTGTGTGTGTGTGTGTGTGTGTGTGTGTGTGTGTGTGTGTGTGTGTATGTGTGCGTGTGTGGGGGACACGCGGGCGAATGTGTTAATGCTCGAGGGCATGTATGCTTGTGTGATTATCTGTATACGTACAAGCAAACATAAATAATCGGACACGATTAGGGTCGTTTATTCTTCTCAGCGGGAAGATTACTGAGCGAAAGCCCACGCGATCGGAAGAAGAGTCAATATTACTTTCCCCACCTGGTTCACGTGCAATCAAAAAGCGACGGGCCAGTGCTACACGTGCGCCGACCACTCGCGTGGGGACTCAAAAAGCTACCAAGAGGTTCGTAGGACAGGGAATGAACTTGGTTCTCTTTCTCATTCCCTAAATTTATTTTTTGTTTACCAGCATGTCATCTCACCTAACCCTCGTATAATCCAGGGCATGGAAAGGGTCTGCACTCTTTGAAACGCTGCTTTAGAGGGTCGGAGACCTTCACAAGTGGGATCACAAACCGGGAGCTACAGATAGTGTATGCAAGACGATTTTATTCACAGTTGAGATAGTCACCATTAGGCAAAAGGAAAACCAGGGGCTCATGAGAAAGTCGATTCCACGAAGTAGATTTTGCCAGGACAAGAGTATTATTAACATGTTTTAATATAATTCATTTGAAGAAAATTAATTCATGCTTGCTGCCACACTCATTAATATACCTACAAGTACGCAGTGCGTGGTTAGATTTTGAACTGTAAACACACACACCACTAGTAGTAATTGTTGTTTCATGGGATTGCTAGCCATATTATACGAATACTTTTTAAACTTATCTATTATCTGATATTTGTGAAATTCCATGGTTTTGAAAGAATCTCTTATCTTCTTAGGAACGATGAAGGGAAGAAGCCTTTGTACCACCTCTAGTATCTGGCTCTAGTTTTTCGACGACTCACCCGCCTTCAAGGATGGGTCTTCGTCTATGACGTCACGTCGTGCAAAAGCTTAGTGTATGAGAGCGAGACGCGGACGGGGTCCGTCTCGAACAACCGAAGGACAACAGTTCTTTTAACAACCTGGAAAAGTATTGGCGTAAACCTGAGGACAGTTCCTTGATGTGACTCAGGCGAGAAGGTCTTGAATCGAACCAATGGCTGAGTGTGTCGGAATAAATGAAGGAAGAACAGCCTTGTGTCAGCCAGGTGGTGATTGATTGTTTGAGTGAACTCCGAACAATTTGAAACTTGAAGGAATATCAGTCAGATGTTATTGGAAAATAGTATGGAAATGTCATTATTATGCATACATGCATATATCTGTGTGTGTATGCGTGTGTGTGCGCGCTTGCTTGCGTGTGTGTGTGTGTGTGTATTCACTTGGTCTTTGGATTACGTGTTGGACTCGTGATCGACAGCTATTTCCCTCCTGTGTGTGTGTGTCTGTGTGTGTAGCGCAAACTATTGTTGTGCTGCATTGTCAAATTTCTGTTCATTCACGTGAGTGCCGGACCCAAAGCATGTGGGTGTGGGTTCGAGACCACATAGCCTCTCTCATACCTCCACATGAATGTCCATTTCGTTTTCATCTCTTTTCGCCGTGGTTTTCTTATTTTTTATGATTCAATGCAATATTAAAATGAAATTCCCACGTAATCCTATTTGTTGAAGATCTGAAGCGAGATCATGACCGCGTCGCGTCGCCCTGTCCTTCATCCAACAGCAATGTCTATTGACTCTTTTTTTTTCTTTCTTTTGCGTCGCAACGTGACTGGCCCATATTCACGTTGTTGCCATGGTTACACCAAAACGAGCTTCATGCTACACTCTCGGAGTCCCTGTGGAAATCGTCACACCATGTTACACTTTTATCCATGCCATGATTTACAACAAATTGATACGAGATGGTTTGATGATAATAAAGATAATGAAAACAATAGTGATGATAATAATAACAGTAATGATAATAATGGTGATGATGATAATGATGATGATGATGATGATGATGATGATGATGATGATGATGATGATGATGATGATGATGATGATGATGATGATGATGATGATGATGATGATGATGATGATGATGATGATGATGATGATAATGATGATGATGATGATTTATTATCATGATGATCATGATGATGATCATGATCAATTGAAAGAACATGCTAGAATATAAATCCTACATTTGATAGTATATATGAATGACCTTGGCAAACTGAACTGCGGCTAAACACAACATCTACCCAGGAGAGAGGTGTTACAAAACTTAGCCAGCTAAGCACAAACTGAACGCAGTGAAGCATAATGATAACATTAGGTTATACAACACGTGTATTGTTCAATCTTAAGCCTGATTATCTGAAACGCAAATGTCGCATCATATAACGTCCACATCAACTTACACACCTCAACAAAGAAAGCGCCATTTACACGCTGGTAAAAACAATTCTACACTGGATCAAATATTCTTGCCTATCTCTATACCAAGGTTCCCCCCCTTATAAGGGAGGTGGGGGGGGTACCCAAGTCAAAAGGTGTCCACGCCCACTCCCACCCATTCCACTCCCGCTCCTCGTTGAGCAAATATTAGAAAACAAATGTCAAATATCAAATGATGAAATATTTTTGTAAGGAAACTGAAGAGATTTTGTTCCTAAATTTTCGGTCAGCCAAATATGTAGTATATTTTTTGTGTTACTTTATCATAACACAGACTGACATCACATCACATAAAACAATCACATGATCAAATACATTTCCGATCGGCAAATACAATGTTCTTACTAAACCCAACTTATAAATTGAGTAGATATTAATAAGAAGGTAAGACACATAATACATTAAAGACACAAAGACTTTTCCACCCAAAGAATTAAAAACGTTTGAACCCATGATAGCCAAATAAGTCTCAGTAAAAAAAAAAATGTAAATAGAAATAAAAAAGAATAAAATAGATATAACTACATAAATAAATCAACAATTAAATGGATAGATAAATAGACAAATAAACAAGTACTTAATAAATGAATGAGTAGATTAGTAAACGAATAATTGAATAGATTAATGAACAAATAGATGATTACACCAGCTAAGTACATAAGTAGATAAATAAATAAGTATATATATAGATAAATAATAAGATAATAATCTCAATAAATAAATACATAAATAAATATCTAAATGAATAAATGACGCTATGAATAGGAAATCATATAGAAAAATAGATAAGTGAATAAATAAACAAATAAATAGATAAATAGAAAACCATAAGATGCATTCCTCAAAGAAAATGAGAGGAAGATCGGTCTCCACGACAAGCCTGTGTGTTTGTGTGCGTTATCTAAATCACGGAGGAGTGCAGCCGTTCCCATGGTAACGGCTCCTTGCAGCATCTTCAAGTTCTGGGATCATTTCTTACATAGGAACAATTCCGTTGGATGCTCACAGATGCTCGCACGTGCCATAGCGCTGCATTGGCCTTTCTCAGCAGAACTGGTCCTAGATAGAATCTTGTATACACAAACTAAAAGAAAGATAGGTATATTGGCAGCTTATATATGCATATATGTACATATATATATATATATATATATATATATATATATATATATATATATGTGTATATATATATATATACATATATATATGCATATATATATATATATATATATATATACTCGTAAATATATATATACATATATATATACATATATATATGCATATATATATATATATATATATATATATATATATGTATGTATATATATATATATACGTTCTTCTTCGCGTTCTTCTTCGCGTTATATATATATATATATATATATATATATATATATATATATATATATATATATATATATATATATAAGTCTAAATAAAAATATTCTTCTAAAAAACGCTGTGAAAGTCGGGGACAGGTGGTATTACGGTGAGACTTTGTCCTAAAAATATTCTTGCAAAAGCGCTTGGGTAAGTCGGGGTCAGGTGGTCTTCTTCTTCTTCTTCTTCTTCTTCTTCTTCTTCTTCTTCTTCTTCTTCTTCTTCTTCTTCTTCTTCTTCTTCTTCTTCTTCTTCTTCGCGTTCCTCTTCTTCTTCTTCTTCTTCTTTTTCTTCTTCTTCTTCTTCTTCTTCTTCTTCTTCTTCTTCGCGTTCCTCTTCTTCTTCTTCTTCTTCTTCTTCTTCTTCTTCTTCTTCTTCTTCTTCTTCTTCTTCTTCTTCTTCTTCTTCTTCTTCTTCTTCCTCGCGTTCTTCTTCGAGTTCTTCTTCGCGTTCTTCTTCGCGTTCTTCTTCGCGTTCTTCTTCTTCTTCTTCTTCTTCTTCTTCTTCTTCTTCTTCTTCTTCTTCGCATTCTTCTTCCTCGCGTTCTTCTTCGCATTCTACTTCGTGTTCTTCTTCGCG
Source organism: Oratosquilla oratoria (assembly GCF_046742065.1). Classification (NCBI taxonomy): domain Eukaryota; kingdom Metazoa; phylum Arthropoda; class Malacostraca; order Stomatopoda; family Squillidae; genus Oratosquilla; species Oratosquilla oratoria. The sequence continues at coordinate 129,640,258 of NC_134777.1, forward strand.
TTCTTCTTCGCGTTCTTTTTCCTCGCGTTCTTCTTCGCGTTCTTCTTCGTGCTGGGGATCCCGTGTTGGGGTTCCGCCCCGAGGCCGAGGCCGAAGGGGAAAACGAGGGATTAGAGCGCGGAAAGCTGTGGCCTTAGGCCGCTGTTTGCGCAGCCAAGCCCCCGGCGAAGCCGGAGAGGGCGAAGCCCGCGGCTTGTATATATATAATATCACACACACACACACATATATATATATATATATATATATATATATATATATATATATATATATATATATATATGCACGTACGTGCAAGGTAACCACTTAAGAAAATAAACAAACGGAGCTAAGCGCTTTCGCATATTACATCTTCAGTGTAATTTGCACTGAAGATGTAATATACGAAAGCGCTCTGCTTCGTTTGTTTATTTTCTTAAGTGGTCACCTTGCATTTATAAAACACACGTTCCTAGTATTCTTATTGCATACACGTACGTATACATACATATGTATATATATATATATATACGTATATATATATGTATATATATGTGTGTGCAAGTGTGCGTGTGTGTGTGTGTGATGTGCGTGTGTATTTACCTAGTTGTATTTTACGGGAAGGGGAGCTATGCTCGTGGTGTCCCGTTTTCATATCTCATTTTATCTAAACTATTTTTAAATTCATGTATTGTTTTTGCACACACCACTTTCTCATCTAACTTGTTCCAACTGTCTATTACTCTGTGAGGAAAGCTGTTCTTTTTCAGGTCTCTTCTATAGCTATCCTTTTTGATTTTCTTTCCATGTCCTCTTGTATTTCTGTCATCCCATTTTATCAGATTCTCTCTATCAGTAATTTCTATGCCTTTCATGATTCTGTAAATAGTTATCAAATCTCCTCTCTCTCTTCTTTGCTCTAGTGTCTGTAGTTCAAGTTTTGCTAGTCTCTCTTCATATGATAGTTTTGTGAGTGTAGGTGCCAATTTTGTGAGTGTAGGTGCCAATTTTGTAATTGCTTTTAGTATTCTTTCAAGTTTTTTTTATACATTTTTTTGTACTTGGTGACCATATCGTTGCCGCATATTCCAATCTTGGTCTTATCAGGGTGATTAGAATTTTCTTCACCATTTCTTCATCCAGATATGTAAATGCAACTTTGATTGTTCTTATTAAATTATAGGTTTCTCCAAAAATCTTATTTATATGTTTCTCAGGTGACATATTATTCATAACAATGACTCCCAGGTCCTTTTCATTTTCTACTTTTTTTATTCTTTCTTCTCCCAATCTAAATGATCCTGTTATTCTGTTTTTACTTTTTCCAAATTCCATTATACTACACTTCTTTGTATTGAACTCCATTTCCCACTTCCTACTCCATTCCTGTACTTTGTTTAGATCTCTCTGTAGTGATTCACAATCTTCTTCCGTGTTCACTTTTTTCAATAGTTTTGCATCATCTGCAAAGAAGCTCATATAGCTTTCAATTCCTTCCTCCATATCATTAATATACTGTACATAGCAAATATTATTGGGGCCAGAACCGTTCCTTGTGGAACACCGCTTATTACTTCATCCCAGTTTGAGTGTTGGTCTCTTATCACTACTCTCATTTTTCTTTCTTGCAAAAAGTCTTCCATCCAATTTAGTAGTTTGCCCTGTATTCCTCCTTCAGTTTCTAATTTCTTAAGCAACTTCTTATGTGGTACTTTGTCAAAAGCTTTTTTTAGGTCTAGAAATGCGCAATCAGCCCATCCATCTCTTTCTTGTATTATATCTATTAGCCTTGAATAGAAACATATTAAATTGGTGACGCATGATCGTCCTTGTCTGAATCCAAATTGTCTTGGATTTAGCACGTTGTTTTTTCTAAATATTTTACCCATCTATTTTTTACAATTCTTTCACAAATTTTTGCTATTGTACTTGTTAGAGAGACTGGCCTATAGTTGTTAGGGTCTTCTTTATTTCCCCCTTTATATATAGGTACTATATTTGCTTTTTCCAATCTTCTGGAACTTTACCTTCTTTCAATGAACTGATTATTATGCTATGTATTATATCTGCCAGTTCATTCCTGCATTCTTTCAAAATCCAGTTTGCCATTTCATCTGGTCCATGCGATTTTCTGACATCAAGATTACTCAAGTGTTTCAATATTTCATTCTTTGTTACTTCTATTTCTTTCATAGGGGGGACTTTCTCTTTCCATTCAATCTCTTCAGGTTGTATGTTCTCCCTTGTAAACACAGATTTAAAATGTTTGTTCATAATTTCCGCCATTTCAATTTCCTCTGTGTATTCAATTCCTCCTTGTCTTAATTTCTCCAAATCTTGTTTGTTTTTCAGTTTGTTGTTTACAAATCTGTAGAATAGTTTTGGTTGATCTTTACACTTTTCTATGACATCTTTTTCATATTTTCTCTTTTCCTCTCTGCACGCTTGTACATATTCATTTCTATAACAAGTATATATTTTCCATTTTTCTGGTCTTTTGTTTTTCTTCCATTTGGCCCAAGCTTTGTCTCTTTTGTCTTTTATCTCCCTACAACTTTTATTGTACCAGCACTTTATATATTCTTTTTCCTGTTTTTGTCTTGGGACATACTTTTCTACTCCCTTTTTATAGATTTTTGTCAAAATATTCCATTTCTCTTCTACTGTTGTATCTTCTTTGTGTATTCTTTCCCAGTTTTCATTTTGGAAGAATTCTCTTATTTTATCAAAATTTGCTTTTTCATACATCAATCTTCCTTTTCTATATTGTTCATTTCTTTTCATGTATTTTTTCTCATTTAGTTCTAGTTCTATCAATATGTGGTCACTTTTGCTTATTGGTGCCTGGTATTCTATCTTTTCCACTATTTCAGGTTCTGATGTGAATACTAGGTGTAGTCTCGATGGTTCTTCTTCATTTCTATACCTGGTGTTCTCTTGGATCCATTGTGTCATTGTGTGGTCAGTAATCATCTCAAGTAGAACACTACCCCATGAGTCTTCTCCACCCTTTACGGTCATCTCTTCCCAGCATATTTCTTTGCAATTATAGTCGCCCATCATAACTATTCTTCCTCCATCTTCCATTATCTTGTTTAGTGTTATTCTTGTGTCTTCTAACATGCTTTTATGTTCATTCTCTTCCCACGAGGCTGTTTTTGGGGGCACGTAGTTTATTACAAATTTTCTGCTCTTCTTATCTCTATCTTCTACTTCTATCATAATCATCTCTACTGTATTGTTCCCATATGTGACATTCTTCACGCTTATATCCTTCTTAGTCAGGAACAGAACTCCACCCCCTTGCTTTTTCTCTCTGTTTCTAATCCAATAATTATATGTATTGTGTCCTATGTTGTTGGGTGGTAATGGACCTTTTAATTTTGTTTCAACAATTCCCATTATGTCCGGATCTTTTTTTTCAGATATTTGTTCAGTTCATTCAGTCCTGTTATTAATCCATCTATATTTGTGTAGGATACTCTTAACTTTCTGTTATTTCCATTGTATTCTCTGTTTCTTTTGTGTTTCTCTCTGTTATGTTCCATTTCTTCAATTTCATATTCACTACTCTCCAGTAGAATTCTTGTTTTTCTGTCTCCGTTCTGGTCTCGTTTTTTTTCTTAGCTTCATGTCTTTTCCTTATTTCCTCCTCTCTTTCCTCTTTATTCATTTCCCTTTTTATCCATACCTTTTTATATTGTTCACTTGTTGCTAGTTTCCCTGTTTTGGATAAGATATTCTCAGCCGTAGTTTGTGACCTGAATTTAATCTTAATTGGTCTGGTCTTGTCTGTACTATATTTCCCGAGCCTGAATTTCTCTTCGATTTGTTTAATTATTTCTGGTTCATCTTCCTGAACTAATTCTAGTAAATTTCTTACTTTTTCATTTTCCTCTTTGATTCTTGTGGTTCTATCTGGGTTATGTTTCTCTTCCATTCCTAATATAATTATACATTTCTTTCTATCTGCTAAGTCTCTTACTATATTCTCCTTCTGTCTCATCACTTTGATAACTGAGTCTTCAGTTTGTTTATTCATTTGCTGTTTGATTATGTCAGTAAATGCAACTTTGCTATTTTTTTCCAACCCTCCTTGTTCTCCTTATTATTCTCCTTTAAGACTTTCTCTTCTTTTACTTCTTTTAACTGTTTAATTCTTCAATTTCCTTAGTTAAGTTTTTGTTCGCCTTCTCTAGTTCTTTCAATTTTTCAACCCTCTGCACAATGTTGTTAACGTGACCGAACCTAAATTCCCAGTGCTCGATCATCTTATCGAGCTTCTCTTCTAGTCTTGTTAATCGGGGGGGGGGGGGGTTGTGTCCCCCCACCCTCTTTAAATCCCTGGAAAATATTCTCATCATCTTCTACTGTATTGCTCTTATCTATACTTCTAATCTTTACATTTTTGTTAGACATTTCGTCATCGCTAAATTGGTCCGGACCTCGTTTGTTTAGATGGCGTCTGCCTGCCTGGGCCAAGTCCTCACCTTCCTCATTTCCTTCCATTTCCCTCAGTAATCCCTCCCCTTCTCCTTTTTCCTTACTTTCCCCTACACCACGAGCAATTTCCCCCCACCCTGTAAATACAATAGGTACTTCCTTTGCTTTGGGATCCACGAAAATTTCACTTTTTCTTCAGAATGTCCTCTAAGCCGTCCGTTCGTTGAAGTGTGTGTGTGTGTGTGTGTGTGTATGTGTGTGTGTGTGTGTGTGTACATACATTGAATGGTTCCCAGTGAACCACAAATTACTTTATTTCCATGCCATCACAGTCGAGACTGACGAGTGGCTCGAAGGAAGAATACGTTAATCCACAGAGTAGAGGAAATGACAACTGATAGGAGACGAAGAGACAAAAATGTGAAGCCTACTATATCGGCTAGGTCCTTCAATGAAAGTGATAACTACGGTTTGAAAACAGTCAGAAAATTGGGAATCAATAGTTGGTGTGTCACAACCCCAAAGTTGTGACATATGTATGTATGTATGTATATATATATATATATATATATATATATATATATATATATATATATATATATATATATATATATATATATATTGTTATGGCTTGCTTAAATGTGCTGAACTACTCTGGGACTCAGGAGTAGTGGCCAGGTCTATACGGGGTGGAAACTGTTAGTTTACGAAGGCACGAACAGCCGTAACAAAGTATGTTCATAGGCGTAGTGGCTCTCGGATTGAATTTTTACAAAATCGTAAAGGCAAGTCGAGAAGTCTAATACCATAAAAACATTTAATATGAATCATCACCAGTACAAATAAATATATCCTGAAGGATGTACAATGACAAAAGAAATAAATTATACAAGAGGAATTTTCACAGATACACAATGGATACATGTAAAGGAAGAGATATAAAAGGGGGTGGGGGATTCCACTTCTACCAAGTACGAGTCGGTTAATACTCAATCTAGTTGTAGACGGAACGAGGCTTGTCCTGGGAGGGAAGGCCGGTGGTTGGACTGCTGGTGAACAGGCTGGTGGACAGGTTGGAACTATGTCAATGCTGAGCGTAGGGAGACTTGAAGAAGCCACGGGTCTCGAATTATGTGGAGAGTCTGTGTTCCGAAGGTGGTGGCCGCCTTTAAGTAGTGGGTCGAGTAGGCGGAGCTATGACGTGGGCCTCGTCAGCTTCGAGTCCGCCTCGAAACAGGATCGAACCAACAACCCATTGAATATGGTAGCAAGTTGTTGACTTGGAGGGGTGGGGTTGATAGGTCGTTTAAGAGAGCCTTTAAATAGTAGTGGTTTCGGAGTTGATAGAAGAAAATGACGGTGGTGATCAGTGACTGTAAATATATATATATATATGTATATATATATGTATATATATATATATATATATATATATGTATATATATATGTATACATACACACACACACATATATATGTTTACATATATATAAATGTGTGTGTGTGTGTGTGTGTATACACACACACACACACACACACACACACACACACACACACACATATATATATATATATACATATATATATATACATGTGTGTGTGTGTGTGTGTGTGTGTGTGTGTGTGTATGTGTGTATATATACATATACATGTATGTGTATGTGTGTATTTACCTAGTTGTATTTTACGGGAAGGGGAGCTATGCTCGTGGTGTCCCGTCTTCATATCTCGTTTTATCTAGACTGTTTTTAAATTCGTGTATCGTTTTTGCACACACCACATTCTCATCTAACTTATTCCAAACGTCTATTACCCTGTGGGGAAAGCTGTTTATTTTTAGGTATCTTCTATAACTGTCTTTCTTTATTTTCTCTCCGTGTCCTCTTGTATCTCTACTATCCCATTTTATTAGATCCTCTCTATCAATAGTTTCTATGCCTTTCATGATTTTATAAATATTAATCAAGTCTCCTCTCTCTCTTCTTTGCTCTAATGTCTGTAGCTCAAGTTTTGCTAGTTTCTCTTCATATGATAGTTCTGAGAGTGTTGGTGCCAATTTCGTAATTGCTCTTTGCATTTTTTCAGGTTTTGTTATACATTTTTTGTTCTTGGTGACCACGTCGTTGCTGCATACTCAAATCTTGGTCTTATGAAAGTGACCAGTATTTTCTTCACCATTTCTTCGTCCAGGTATGTAAATGCCACTTTGATTGTTCTCATTAAATTATAAGTTTCTCCAAAAATCTTGTTTACATGTTTCTCAGGTGACATATTATTCATAATAATGCCTCCCAGGTCCTTCTCATTTTCTACTATTTTAATTTCTTACTCTCCCAATTTATATAATCCTACTATTCTTTTTTTTTCTTTTTTCTTTTTCCAAATTCCATTATACTACACTTCTTAATATTGAATTCCATCTCCCACTTCCTACTCCATTCCCATACTTTATTGCGATCACTCTGTAGCGACTCACTATCTTCTGCAGTGTTAATTTTTTTCAACAATTTTGCATCGTCCGCAAAGAAGCTCATATAACATTCAATTCCTTCATCCATATCATTAATATATATAGCAAACATTATTGGGGCCAGAACTGTTTCTTGTGGAACTCCACTTATCACTTCATCCCAATTAGAGTGTTTGTCTCTTATCACCACTCTCATTTTTCTTTCATGCAAGAAGTCTTCCATCCACTTCAGCAGTTTGCACTGTATTTCTCCTGCAGTTTCTAATTTCTTTAGCAATTTCTTATTTGGCACCTTATCAAAAGCTTTTTTTCAGGTCTAGAAATGCACAATCAGCCCATCCATTTCTTTCTTGTATTACATCTATTACCCTTGAATAGAAACACATTAAGTTTGTGACACATGATCGTCCTTCTCTAATTGCCTTGAATTTAGTACGTTTTTTTTTCAAATGCCTTACCCATCTAATTTTGATCATTCTTTCGCAAATTTTAGCTATCGTACTTGTCAGAGAGACCGGTCTATAGTTAGCAGGGTCTTCCTCGTTTCCCCCTTTATATATTGGTACTATATTTGCTCCTTTCCAATCTTCTGGAACTTATCCTTCTTTCAATGAACTGCTTATTAGACTATGTATTTTGTCTGTTAGTTCATTCCTGCATTCTCTCAAAATCCAGTTTGCCATTTCATCTGGTCCATGCAATTTTCTGACATCGAGATTACTCAAGTGATTCATTATTTCATTCCTTGTTACTTCTATCTCTTTCATAGGGGGGACTTTCTCCCACTCGATATCTCTAAGTTGTATGTTCTCCCTCGTAAACACCGATTTAAAATGCTTGTTCATAATTTCCGCCATTTCTATTCCCTATGTGTATTCAACTCCTCCTTGTCGTAGTTTCTCTAATTCATGTT
>NC_134777.1:129653060-129665560 GCF_046742065.1 Oratosquilla oratoria
TTGTTTTTCACTCTGTTGCTGCATGTAGTGCTGTTATCTTTGATAATTTAATATCTCCTATTCTATTATTTGTGCATTTATTTGTGGCTATGTATATGGCTTCTACCATTTTCCTCTGTTTCTTACTGAGGTTGTTGTGTAATACATCAGCTTCATCCCATTTTGGTAGGTGCCCTTTTTCATCTATATGGTTCACGAACGCGCTGGTTTCACGGTGGTGACGGACATCGGCTCTGTGTTCTTTGAGTCTTGTTGGCAAACTCCTATATGTTTCTCCAATATAAACATTATCACAACCTGAGCAAGGGATTCTATAAACTAAACTGTTGATATTATTATTTTCCATCTTTGGTTTAATGATGTCCCCGATTTTCTTTCCTGCGTCACATGAGAAACGGATGTTAGAGTGCCTTAATTCTTTACTTAGTGTGCAGGCCAAATCAGAAGGGGGAACTACTACGTAATTAATGTTGTTTTCTTCCTTGTTATTCCTCTCCCTTACAGCTTTGGCCTTCTTCAAGGTGGACGAGAGAAGACCGGTAGGAAAGCCAAGTTTTCTGAAAGTTTCGGTGACATGATGTATTTCGTCATGACGAAATACATCATGTCACCACGAACACTGGGAGAGATCACTGGTTGGCGGAAACGGTACTCGGAGAGGTCACTCCCGGGTTCGGTGCCAATCTGCTTCTCAGTCTTTGTGAACGACGTATGGCAGGATGTTCTTCCCTTTCGCGGGGAATGGGAAGTCTCTGTGGAGTAGACCCCGATTTCTTGGGATTGTCCATCTGGCTCCTCCGAACAGGTTTCATGCTAGGGAGGAGGGCGAAGTCATTTACTTGCCTATTAATGGCAGGTTGCAGCTCCTTTATCCAGATGGCTTCCAAGATAGCCAAGCGCTGTGGGTCCTCTTCTTTTGCCACAACTTCGGTGTTTTTTTTTTTACCATAGTCTCCCTATCGAGGTGATGTCGATGCTGGGTCCAGTGGTGTTGCTTAGGTCCTCCGTGTTGCAAGTGCATGGTAATTCTTCTGGATAATGTGGTGGTCGTCCTTCCCACGTAGACTGAAAGGGACGTGCAGTCCTCCTCTGGCCATGTGTATTTATATACTACGTGGTATTGACGTACCTCCTGGGGTTCTGGTGCGGGGTTGTTCCTTAAAAGTAGAGAAGAGGTCTTTCTACTTTTGTAAAAGATTATGAAGGACAATTTGTCACTTTCGTTTTTGGGGACCACATTTCTGTAGATTGAAGCCGCCCAACGACTGCGAAACAACCAAGAAGTAACCATAAGGCGTGCTGACAAGGCATCGATATTCGTTCTCATTCCTACATCTGAATACCTGGAGAAAAGTTACACCATTCTAGAGGATAGGACTAAGTTCCAGCCCATCCAGAATATATATATGTATATATATATATATATACATATATATATATATATATGTATATATATATATATATATATAACACGTATATGCACACAGACTCACACACACACACACACACACACACACACACACACACACACACACACACACACACACACACACACACACACACACACACACACACACACATACACACACACACACACACACACACACACATGTATATATATATATATATATATATATATATACGCACACACACACACACACACACACATTTATATATATATATATATATATATATATATATATACACACATATATATATATGAAGTTTTATATTGGTGTAGCCAGGTAGTATATTCTCTTGTAAACATACGAGGTTGAAGGCTAAAGAGGATTCACTGCAAGAAGCCTTATGATCCCAACTCCATGAATAAATACGACATCCACAGACACTGCACATCAGATCGCCCAGAAGATGGAACCAGGAAGTTCCGAAACGTCGGCCACAATAGGACAACTACTAAGATACGTCAAATTTGAAGACAAAAAGATTGTACGTTGTATCGAAGCTACACGCAATAAAATAATCAACAGTGAATCCTCTTTAGCCTTCAACCTCGTATGTTTACAAGAGAATATATATATATATATATATATATATATATATATATATATATGTATGTATATATATATATATACATATATATGTATATATATATATATATATATATATGTATATATATATATATATATATATATACATAGATATATATATATATACATATATATATACATATATATATATATATATATATATGTGTGTGTGTGTGTGTGTGTGTGTGTGTGTGTGTGTGTGTGTGTGTGTGTGTGTGTGTGTGTGTGTGTGTTCACTTGGTCTTTGGATCACGTGTTGGACTCGTGATCGACAGCTATTTCCCTCCTGGAAGAGAGCTCAGAGCTCGTAGGTCCGATCTATGGGTAATGCTATGACCTTACACACACACACACACACACACACACAACTCCCCGCCCACGAGAGTCAGAGTAACGACCCGAAGCGCAGCGGTACCGAAATAATTTCGGCCCTGGGCAGGATTCGAACCAAGAACTACGGGCCACTATGGTGGCAGCTCAGCGCTCTACCAACTGCGCCACCGAGTCGTGTGTATGTGTGTGTGTGTGTGTGTGTATGTGTGCGCGTGTATATATGTATATGTATATATATATACATAAATATATGTATATATATATATGTATGTTTGTATATGAATATATACACATATTCAGTATATTTGTGTATTTCGGCAACAATTTTTCTCTAATGCATGTACAGTAATCCCTCGCTTAATCGTGCTTCAAGTTTCGCGCCTTCGCTACATCGCGGGTTTTTCAAATAATATTTATCATAAATTAAAAATTCGCGGAAATACCCGCCATAGGCGCCAAATCCGCGAGAAGCGAGACAGCGCGGGAAAGGTAAGCTACGCATTACTCTTGTGTGCACTGCGTTTCGAGACTCACGGTTCCTCCCGCAAGTTTACTTTTGCTTTGTGAAGTGAAATTTTATCTTAGTGAAAACCCTTACGATGGCTCCCAAACGTGCTGCAACTTCTAAGATCTCTGGTACTCAGCCTAAGCGTCAAAGGAAGGTAATGACGATCGCAGAAAAGTTCGAAGTTCTGCCGCGGTTGGCCGCCATTACGGCATCAACGAGTCGACCATTCGCTACATAAAGAAAGACGAGAAGAAAATACGACAGACGAAATCGATATTTTTTAACAAAGAAGCGAAAAGGGTCGTGTAGGTAATGGTTTTTGATGGATCCTGATTGTAGGTGGCAAGTGAGGCGTCTGGAGGGCCGAGTAGTCGCCATTCCTACATAAGAAGTACGAGTTCCACAGTCCTCGTGTTGATATGTATGCATGTAGATGACGTTTCTCCTCTGGAGGGGCTCTGGGGGAGGGAAGGGGTTATTTCTTTATAAAAGGTTGGAAAAATTCTTAGACTGGTAAAAGGTAACAAAACTAAGATACTGTATTTGTCTTCGGGTATCGGTTTTACATTGCGGCGGATGATGCTCTTCATAACTCTTTCTTCAGTTTTATATGCTGATGTCATGTGGCTAGTTTTATGGGTGTCTTGTTTGGGGCGTCGGTGTGAGGGTTATGTCCAAAGTACCATCGGTCGACTTCATCCTTGATAGCTTTCTCTACAAGGTAATTAGGGAAACCGTTGTTTACGAGAACTTGGGAGGTCCGTTCGAGCCCGTGGTGAACAGATGTCCAGTCTGAACAGTGGGTGAGTGCCCTCCTGACGTACGCATTAATTGTGGACCTTTTGTATCTTTCGAAGAATTGAAAATCTTCAGAAAAAGATCATCAGCGCTGAGATTTCCGTCTTATTTAACACTACATGCATATACAGTATATGTATATATACACACATATATATATGTATATATATATATATATATATATATATATACATATATATATATATATATATATATATATATATATATATATGTGTGTGTGTGTGTGTGTGTGTGTGTGTGTGTGTGTGTGTGTGTATGTGTTTGTGTGTGTGTGTGTGTGTGTGTGTGTGTGTGTGTGTGTGTGTGTGTGTGTGTGTAATATTTTTTCTAATAATAAAGCATATTCAGCATTGGATATCTTCTTCCTTAAACTTTCTATCCCTCTCGCTATTTTCTTGTCAGGAGAAAAAAAAAAGATATATAAAAAAGATATATCAAAACAAAGTTACGTTGTGTACATATACTCATACCCTTTCAACAAAAACGATACGCTTTGCAATGACGAGTACATTGGAGGCACAACTCAAACTTTGTCTCAAAATTGAAATGTTTGGAAGCCGTATTAATAAAGAATTACCTACCAGCAATTAATATCCAATTAAATATGTGTGGAACCCTGGAGCGCCAAGAAGAAATTAAACCAAAGTACCTCGTCTGGGGTATTGGCTGCATGTTATTGTGGCAAAGTAGCATGCAATTGATACTTTAGGGTCTATATGGGGCGCCCCTATGGACCAGAGCCACACATAATTTTGTCTGTGATAGAGGAAAACTCTGTTCATAGAGAAATTATGACACTTTTATACTAAGACTGTCCCTCCGTTATGCTGTCCCCCAACCCCTTGTTACTGTTCTGTACCATTTCTCTGAATATTCATTTCCTTTTTTCGCCTACCTATCCTGTGGTGGGGGCAAAAGAATACTGCCACCAAGTATTTCCACTTGAGTCGTAAAAGGCGACAAAAAAGGGACGGGGGATGGGATTAGGAGTCCTACTACCTGTAGCCCCAAAAGGGGACATTCCTAAAAAAGAAAGTAAAGGCATAAGAGGGTCTGGCACTTTTCCAACCAGTACCCTAAGGTTTGGGTCTTTTAATGTGCGTGAATGTAGTACAGATGAGAGTAAAAGGGAAGAGATAGGCAGTATGTTTGTGAGAAGAAAGATGGATGTACTGGCTTTGAGTGAAACTAAAATGAAAGGAAAGGGCGACTGTGAGTTTGGGAGTGTAGCTGGGAGGTACTCAGGAGTGAAGAGGAGACGAGGGAGAGAAGGGGTGGCTATACTAGTAAGTGAAGATAAAAGTAAGCGGGTAGTGGAGTGGAAGGAGGTGTCATCAAGGTTGATGTGGATGAAGGTGAAACTGGGAAAAGAGATGTGGGTTTTTGTAAGTACGTATGGGCCTGGTAGTGAGAAGAGTGTAGAGGAAAGGAAGGCTTTTTGGGTAGATATACATGAGTGCATAGAGGGACTAGAGAGAAATGTCAATGTAGTTGTATTGGAAGACCTTAATGCTAGGGTAGGAAATGAACCAATTGACGGAGTGATTTGGAAGTATGGAGTTCCAGGTAAAAATCGTAGTGGAGAGTTGATGGTGGAGATGTGTCTTGAAAGAGATTTGATGATAACAAATACAGTGTTTAAGAAGAAAGTCAAGTATAAATACACATGGGAGAGGGTGGTGGATGGAAGGGTGGCAGATAGAGCGTTAATGGACTATATAGTGGTGACCAGGAGTATGGTAGGAAGAGTTAAGGATGTACATGTTCTAAGGGGAGAGAGTGGGGGAATATCAGATCATTTCCTGTGGAAGGTAAATTGAGAGTTGAGAATAGGTGGAGAAAGAGGAAAAGGGCGGAAGGTAGGGAGGTACTTAGAGTGAACTTCTTAAATGAGGAAAAAAAGGAAAATGAGTATAAGAAGAAATTGAGAGAGGAGTGGGAGAGCGTAAAGGATAGAGTAGAACTAGGAGTGGAGGAGGAATGGGGATGGTTCAAGGAGGGAGTCATAAGGTGTGCAAAGATGGTGTGTGGAACAAGGAGGGCGGGAGGAAATAGAAGGAATGGTAGTAAGTGGTGGGATGAGGAAGCAAAGAAGGGTGTAGAAGAGAAGAAGCAGGCATTCATAGATTGGCTACAAATTAGGACGAGGGAATCGTATGAGAGGTACAAAGTAAAGAGAAAGGAAGTTAAGCTTAAGATAAAGGAAGCAAAGAGGAGAGCAAATGTGAAATGGGGTAAGAGTATGACAGAAAATTTTGAAAGAAATAAAAAGATATTTTGGAAGGAAATTAAAAGAGAAAGAGGAGGCGAATCAAGTAGAGAAGAAAAGGTAAAAGGTGCAGACGGAGAGATGATGATGGAAGAGAAGTCAGTGAGAGGAAGGTGGGCAGAGTATTTATGGGAGTTGCTAAATGTGAGGGAGGATAGGGAGGGAAAGGTAGTTGCAGTAGGAAGCGCTAAGAAAATGGGAGTGATGAGTGAGGAAAATGGATGAGAAATAGGGAAAGATGAAATGAAAGCAGCTGTTAAGATGATGAGAGCAGGTAAGGCACCTGGGTTGGATGGATGCCATGCAGAATGTCTGAAGAAAGGAGGTACAGTTATGGTGGACTGGCTGGTGAGGTTATTTAATGTTTGTTTAAGAGAGGGTAGAGTGCCGGAGGACTGGAGGAGTGCCTGTATAGTTCCGCTTTACAAAAGGAAAGGGGGACAAGTGTGAGTGTAGTAGTTACAGAGGGATCAGCTTGTTGAGTGTAGTTGGAAAGGCTTATGGGAGGTGTCTTGATTGAGAGGGAGTAATTGGTGAGGAACAGTGTGGTTTTAGGACAGGTAGGGGATGTGTAAATCAGATTTTTGTGATAAGACAGATATGTGAGAAAGCTATAGGAAAAAGTAAGGATGTTTTTTTGGCTTTTATGGATCTGGAAAAGGCTTACGACAGGGTAGACAGGAAGGCACTGTGGGAGGTATTGCAGATATATGGGATAGGAGGAAAGCTGTTAAGAGCAGTCAAGAGTTTTTATGAGAGTAGTAGAGCTTGCGTTAGGATTAGAAATGGAGAGAGTGAATGGTTTGAGGTAAAGGTGGGACTTCGTCAGGGATGTGTTATGTCGCCCCAGCTGTTCAATCTATACATGGATGGGTTGGTGCGAGGGGTGAATGCAAGGGTAGTGGGTCAGGGGTTGGAGATGATTAAAGAAAATGGAGAAAAGTGGGAGGTGAGTCAGCTGTTGTTTGCTGACGACATTGCGCTTGTAGCAGGATCAGAGGAGGGATTGAGGAAATTAGTGACAGAGTTTGAGAAGGTGTGTGAAAGAAGGAAGCTGAAGATAAATGTGGGCAAAAGTAAGGTGATGAGATGTACAAGGGGAGAGAGTGACAGCAGGCTGGAAGTGAGCATTAAGGGTGAGAAACTGGAGGAAGTGGATAGTTTCAGATGCTTGGGTGCGAATGTGACAGGAAAGGGAGGAGTGGGGGTGGAGGTAGAATGTAGATTGAGAGAAGTGAGTAAATGCCTTGGTGGATTAAAAAGTGTAATGAGAAATAGACATCTAGGAATGGATGCTAAGAGGAGGTTATATGAAGGAGTGATTGTGCCAACAGCAATGTATGGGGCAGAAGCATGGAACATGAGAGAGGAAGAGAGAAGGAGTCTGAATGTGTTTGAGATGAAATGTCTGAGAAGTATGATAGGGGTTACTAGGCTAGATATAGTGAGGAATGAGGAGGTGAGGAGGAGAACAGGGGTGGAAAGGGAGCTGGGAGATAGGGTTGATGAAAGAGTATTAGGATGGGTTGGACATATGGAAAGAATGAGTGAAGAGAGATTAGTAAAAGAAGTGTGGAAGGCGGAGGTGGAAGGAGTGAATATGAGGGAGCGTCCTAGGATGAGATGGATGGATGGGGTGAAAGGGGCTTTACAAAAGAGAGGAATTTCTGTAGAGGAAGGACGGGAGAGGACAGAAGATAGGGGTGAATGGAGAAGGGTTGTGTATAGATGAGACTGTGATGCATGAGGGGGAGTGGGTGGGGGATGGAGGGTGAGGAAGTATGTATGAACAAAAAAAAATTGACGCAGCCCGAAGGGATTTCTCCCCGTCTTCTCCTTTCTGCGTGGGGGGACGGAGAGGGGGGGTCGCCGAATTTATGAAGCGGCCTTGCTGTGGATGTGCTGTGTCTTACGACACTGCTTCTGACCCAGGGCAGTGGACAGGATGCAAGGATGACCCGTCATCCAGGAGGTGCCAAGATGGGAGGGAGGAAGGAGGGTGGAGGGGAGTGGAATATATGGGAAATGGAATGGGTGGGAGTAGTTTCTATGCCTTTTTCTTTATGGGTACCCCCCGTGTAAGGGGGAAAAAGCCTTTGGTATATGTATGTATGCATGTGCCTTTCCTAGTTTATTTTGTACAATGTATATATAATCATGATTTGTATATTCTAAATGAAATTACCAGAAGATGCCTAAAGCATATGCGAAACGTCGTAAGTAATGTATTTGTTTTTATTTCCAAATTCACTATGGTTTCATTTGATGATACTGTGTTCTCCCTTCCTCCCATAGAAAAGAAAATAGCGAGAAGGATAGAAAGTTTAAGGAAGAAGACATCCAATACTGAATATGCTGTATTATTTAATAGAAAAAGTATCGAAGAAAGTCTACTCCCTAAATTCACCCGTATATATATATATATAATATATATATATATATATATATATACATATATATATATATATTTATGTATATATATATATATATATATATATATGTGTGTGTGTGTGTGTGTGTGTGTGTGTGTGTGTGTGTGTGTGTGTATGTGTGTGTGTGTGTGTGTGTGTGTGTGTATGTGTGTGTGTGTGTGTGTGTGTGTGTGTGTGTGTGTGTGTGTGTGTGTGTGTGTGTGTGTGTGTGTGTGTGTGTGTGTGTGTGTGTGTGTGTGTGTGTGTGTGTGTGTGTGTGTGTTTAGAAGCTCTGCCATGGGATTCGAACCCTGACCCGTGCGTCCATAATCACGACGCACGGGTTAGGGTTCGAATCTCATGGCAGAGCTTCTAAAAATGTTCAATCTGTCTTTAACATACACAACATGTATATATAATATAGATATATATATATATATATATACATAGGTATATGTATATACATATATATATTTGTATATATATACATATATATATATTTGTATATATACATAGGTATATATATACACATATATATGCGTGTATTTATATATATAAATATACATATATACACACGCATATACGTGTATATATATATATATATATATACAAATATATATATATATATATATATATATATATATATATATATATATATATACATATATATATATATATGTATATATATATTTGCAGAAACCATCAGGAAATTGAAAAAACAGATACCGAACGTTTTCGTCTATTCAGACATTTTCAAAGGTACAAAAAAGCAATACAGAAAGAAACAATAAATACATAAGAAGACAAGGATACTCGGAGAGGTCCCATGTTACATTTTATCACACACAATATTGTCAATGATAAAATTTTCCAATTTAAATATACCCAAACTCAAGTTCATGTTATTTCTAAAATTTCTTTTTATAAAACAATATTCAATAATATTTCTCTCTATAATATTATTACAAGAAGTAATTATTTTAGAACTTCCCCAGTCAATATTATGACCATAATCCCTTTGGTGGACAAATAATCCACTGGACACTTGCCCCGTTCTAATACTATATTTATGTTGGCCTGTTTGGCCTATATAAATAAAATCACAGTTTTTACATGGTATATTATAAATACATCCTTCTTTACTTCTTGGAGAATTTTTAGTTAACAGACTCTTAATGTTATTATTATTTTTGAATACTATCTGGATACCAAATTTTTCAAAAATGCTAGGAAGATGGATTAAATTTTCGTGGTACGGAATTGTTAACATATTTTTATAATTAAATGTTTTGACCTGCGACGTATTAAGAAAACATTCCCTAGCTTTGATTTTTGTTTGATCAATAAGATGTTTTGGATAAATAAATTTTCTCCAATGTCATAGATGAATTGTATTTCTTGATCCAAGAACTCAGGGGAACAAAATCTATAAGCTCTCAGGAACATTGAAGAAAAAACTGACAACTTGGATTTTTGACTGTGATACGAGTAAAAATGAATGTACGAGAGGACATTAGTCGGCTTCCTGTAAACGTCAAATTTAAAGTATCTTCCACATCGGTAAATATTTACATCTAAAAATGGTAACATATTATTTTCTTCAACCTCTACTGTGAATTTAATGGAATGCACCAAATTATTTAAATCTGACAAAAAAGTATCCAAATGTTGATCATTAGGCCAAAGGCATAATATGTCGTCAACATACCTGTACCAAACTGCATTAATTGGAAGAATGTTTGGTAATAACTCTCTTTCAAAAAACTCCATATACAAATTGCTAAGAATTGGAGACAGACAGTTCCCCATGGCCATACCAAATGTTTGAGTATAAAAGTTTCCATTAAATTCAAACCTAATAATAGTATTTTCCGTGTGTTTGGAACTGGGAACCACAATGAAGTCACCTTCCTTATCTTCCTTAACCTCATCCTTTTTATCCAATGTTCTGAGTGCTATTTTTCTCAAGCTGTGTAACAATCCTTCCGGGTACCTGAGATCTGTGAAGACTTTAAAAATATATTTGACCTCTCTATCGATATGCTCCTCACTGCATACCCGGAATGCCCTAAGAAAAAAATCCAATTATTACTCCTCTCTTGGTTCTCTCGCTGTGTGCCGTACTAATCTGGAGAAAGGATAATGGCACGGTGAGTTTTCGGTCCACAGAAAGACAACTAACAAAAATGACCTTATTCATTACTTCTCGGCACACAGCGAGGAACCTAACATTGTATATAGGACAAATATATCAACTATTTACTTATTCAATGCAGTATAAGTTAATATAAACTTTTATAGTGAAATAAGAAACTATTTTTAAGGCACTGTTATGCTTTGAAATGCCAATTTTAGCCGGACTTAACAGGTATTATTGTATGAGGTTAGTGGGCACCAGGGTTGGCGATTTTTTTTTATCTCTTTAAAAATATTAAAAAAATAGATTTTTTTTTTATCTAAATCAGATTTATTTGATTTAAATATATATATATTTTTTTTAGATTTTAAATATTGTGGGATTGCTATCTGATATGCGATCTGATTGCTAAAGGACACTTTTAGCATATCAATATAAGGAGCAGTGTTATATAGACTTGCCACAAGTATACAAAGAACGGTATAAGCCTACATGTAGTATATATCACTGTGCAGCCCACAACAAGTTTCAACAAGATTCTTGTTGAAACTTGTTCTAGGTTAGCAGCTTTTCACTGAGTCAGTTTCTGCTTTGGAATCAACCAGGAACGATGTCTTCTGGACCTGGCAGAGTGGTTCCTTCAGGCAGAAAAAACGATCCTGTCTGGAATTATTTTGAAAATAAATACCAACAACTTCTGGCAAAGGGTACCGAGCTAAATGCAAACACTGCAGCCAGGAACTACAGGGCA
This sequence comes from Oratosquilla oratoria, assembly GCF_046742065.1. Taxonomy (NCBI): domain Eukaryota; kingdom Metazoa; phylum Arthropoda; class Malacostraca; order Stomatopoda; family Squillidae; genus Oratosquilla; species Oratosquilla oratoria. Next base: position 129,664,340 of record NC_134777.1, read on the forward strand.
TTGTGTCAAGATTAAAATCTCACAGAGATAAATGCCAAGGTCAGCCACAGCATACAGAAGAAATTGATGACCCAGGTAAATAATTTTACTTATATTGTGTACATTTCTCCCTTTTCATACGCAACTATATAAATTTAGTGAACAATGGAGAACATGTGCAATAAAAATGTGAAGGCCTAAAGAGATGATACTTCAACTTCATTACTTCTAAATTTGGGTAATGACTATATCACTATAATATACTGTATCCACTCAACTTTGGGGCCTAGATGATTGTTACTCATTTCATTCAACATTGTGTAATATATTTCATAGGTTCCATTGGAATTCAGCCCACATGGGATTCAACCCAAAGGGATTTAGCCTAACCTAACTCAACTAACCCATTATTTTTAGTGAATTTAAAAGTGGACTGATTCCTGTGTGGGCTGAATTCCAAGCCCACCTATTTCATATCCTGTTAATTATTTCCAAATAATTTAGTGGCTTGTGTGAATATGATCATTATCTAAAAAAAAAAAAAAAAAAAAGAATAGCTACTGTACTCAAAAGTAGCCTAAATCACAATGTATTCATTCATTTATTTATTCATTTATAAATTATGCAATATGCTAAAATTTTCTGTTTCCATTTCAGGATCTGTATCAACAGCTTCAATCCCTTCATCATCGGCTCCACTTGAATTATCTGCAAACCTGACTCCACCATTAAAAAGGTCACTATCAGACTCCTCCACAGGCGCCACTTCTGCTAAATAATTTTCATCTAAAAGAAAGTCATCAACATATCTGGACAGATTTATCATAAAAACTTCAGCCTCTCAAAAGGAAAATCTCGACAAAGAAGTTGCAAGAATTATATTTGCTACAAATTCACCATTTCGTCTTGTTCAGCATCCTCAGTTTCTCAAGATGGTTCAGAACCTGAGGCCAGGTTATATTCCTCCATCCAGAAAAGATATTGCTGATAAGTACTTGGATCTTGTGTATGAAAAGGAATATAAAAAGTGTGCAGATGACCTGAATAATGAAACTGTATGTCTTTCAATTGATGGGTGGTCTAACATCCATAAAGAGCCCATAATATGTGTCACTCTAACAACATCCACTGGTCAGGTTTATTTAGTTGACACAATAGACACATCAGGGAAACCTCACACTGCTGAATATCTTCTACAACTTGTACAAAATTCGATCAAGATTTTGGTTGTCACATTGGAAG
>NC_134777.1:129675560-129678060 GCF_046742065.1 Oratosquilla oratoria
AAACACAGTAGTCTTAGTTTGAGTTTATTCCTGACTAGTTTTGCAGGTATGTTCGACCTTGCCCTCTTGCCGTTCATACGTACCAAGGGGGTCAAGACTGATTTTAAATTACCCCTATGGACTACCTAATTTTATACGTAAGGGACACAGAGATTCTTTCTTTCTATTCTTTTTTCATATACTTAATTCCCTCTAAAATTTCTCAAAGACCTAACGTCAACCAACAGTGAGTGTTTTTAGATGAGGGTCAAATGGACCCGAGTTCTATTCTTTGCACCGGACAGTCGCTTTCTCTCGCCCGAGGAGGGGCCTTTTCTTGAGCCGTCGACTGCAGAAGTGGCAAGGGTGCCACGGAGCTGAATGAATTCGCCAGAATAAAAAAAGGCGGTGGAATATCGCCAGGCGAGGGAGAGAGGATCATCGGGGTAGGCAAAAGAATCTTCACTATCGGGTTGGTGGCCACGGACGTGAATCCAATCGCCTGGCGGCAGCAGGTAAAAAATAGTGCTACACGGTACCAAAGGGTCCATCCGTTTCGAGGAGCACTGTTCGAGTGCAACGCGAAGGTCCTGAGACCCCCGAAGGTTGTCCTTCGTTCCCGAGGAAGGATGTAACCGAACGTGCCTACGTCCCCTTATTTTTTAGAACCCAAACATCTCTATGTAGAATATAACAGCCACGAATAATATTGCATTTCAGTGAGAATGCAACCCTCGCTAGCTCAGCACGTGATCTATTAGAGTGAGAATGTAGTCAGGCTTCCCTCACGGAGATCTTGCTGAATTGCATGGCTGAGATGATCATAACAGGCATGAGTCAGGTAATGGCTTCACATCACGCGTCTACTTGGCCTTAGGGGATGAGAAGACACGGATATTCTGAATGTAACCCCAGCTATAATGGGTGGTTAGCAAGATGTACTTTATATATATATATATATATATATATATATAATATATAATATATATATATATATATATATAATATATATATATACATATATACATGCATACACACACATACATATATATACATATACATATATATATATATATATATATATATATATATATATATATATATATATATATACATATTCACACACACACACACACACACACACACACACACACACACACACACACACACACACACACACACACACACACACACACACACACACACACACACACACACACACACACACACACACACACACACACATATATATATATATATATATATATATATAAACATATATATTCACACACACGGATATATATATATATATATATATATATATATATATATATATATATATACTTTATTGAAAGCGATGGCTAACTGCATTATTATTTTCTTAAATGTATTTCTATATGTCTTACTATAGACTTATATTCCTGTGAAAGGAGGTTTATGATTTCACTGTGGGTGGTCATGACCACCTACAGTGAAGTCATATACCTCCTTTCAAAGGAACATAAGTCCATAGTGAGACATATAGAAAATATATTTAAGAAAATAAATGCACAATTAGTCATCACTTTCAATGAAGTATGTATTAGAGAAAATATGCTGGCTATGTATACTAACGTTACTCCCATATTCAAAAAAGGTGACAAAAAGAAGCCAAATAACTATAGGCCTATAAGTTTGACTTCAATCGTAGGAAAAATAATGGAAACTATCATCAGAGATGCTATCGAACATCATTTAGAAAGTAACCGTTTGATAAATGATAGCCAGCATGGTTTCAGACGGAAACGTTCTTGCGTGACTAACTTACTCGAATTCTACAACACAGTTATCTCGAATTATGACAAAAGAAACAATATAGATTTAATATATCTAGACTTTGCAAAAGCTTTTGATACCGTCCCACTCGAAAGACTACTTACTAAATTAGCTTTGCATGGAATAAGTGGTAGCTTATTAGGTTGGACTAGTAATTGGTTGAATGGTCGAAAACAGAGAGTTGTTTTAAATGGAAAAACTTCTGGATGGAAAAGTGTTGCAAGTGGAGTTCCTCAGGTTCCGTTCCTGGGCCACTTCTATTCATAGTATATATAAATGATATAGACCATGGACTAAAATCTACTGTGTCCAAATTTGCTGATGATACAAAACTGTGCGGAGTGGTAAATGATCACTCAAACCAATTAGATATTCAAGAAGATTTAGATCAATTACAGCAATGGTCTCAAAAATGGCTAATGAAATTTAACACAAGTAAATGCAAGGTAATGCACATAGGTAAAAATACCAGTAAGTACGATTACAAGTTATTTGGAAATTCGTTAACAAAAGTGGATAGTGAAAAAGATCTCGGCGTAATTATCAGTAACGACCTCAAATCATCCAAGCAGTGTATTTCAGCCTCTGAGAAAGCAAATAAGATTCTGGGACTGATTGCGCGATCTTTTGATTTCAAAAGTCCATCACTCATTAACAAGCTATATAAATCGTTAGTTCGTCCACATTTGGAATATGCTGTTTCCGT
>NC_134777.1:129680560-129685560 GCF_046742065.1 Oratosquilla oratoria
GAAGTGAATACAGTTGTTAAGATGATGAGAGCAGGTAAGGCACCTGGTCTGGATGGATGCCATGCAGAATGTCTGAAAAAAGGAGGTACAGTAATGGTGGACTGGATGGTGAGGTTATTTAATATTTATTTGAGAGTGTAGAGTGCCGGAGGACTGGAGGAGCGCCTGTATAGTTTCACTTTACAAAGGGAAAGGGGACAAATGTGAGTGTAGTATTTTCAGAGGGATTAGCTTGTTAAGTGTAGTTGGGAAGGCTTATGGGAGGATCTTGATTGAGAGGATTAGGAAAAGAACAGAGGGAGTAATTGGTGAGGAACAGTGTGGATTTAGGACAGGTAGAGGTTGTGTAGATCAGGTTTTTGTGGTAAGACAGATATGTGAGAAAACTATAGGTAAGGGGAAGGATGTTTTCTGGGCCTTTATGGATCTGGAAAAGGCGTACGACAGGGTAGACAGAAAGGCACTGTGGGAGGTTATGCGGATATACGGGATAGGAGGAAAGCTTCTGGGAGAGTAGTAGAGCTTGTGTCAGGATTAGAAGTGGAGAGAGTGAGTGGTTCGAGGTAAAGGTGGGACTTCGTCAGGAATATGTTATGTCGCCCTGGCTGTTCAACTTATACGTGGATGGGGTGGTGCGAGAGGTAAATGCAAGGGTGGTGGGTCAGGGATTGGAGATGGTTAAAGAAAATGGAGAAAAGTGGGAGGTGAGCCAGCTGTTGTTTGCAGACGACACTGCGCTTGTAGTAGGATCAGAGGAGTGATTGAGGAAGTTAGTGACAGAGTTTGGGAGAGTGTATGTAAGAAGAAAGTTGAAGATATAAGTGGGTAAAGTAAGGTGATGAGATGTACAAGGGCTGAAAGTGGCAGTAGACTGGAAGTGAGCATTAAGGGAGAGAGACTGAAGGAAGTGGATAGTTGTAGATACTTGGGTGCGAATGTAGCATTAAAGGGAGGAGTGTAAGTGGAGGTAGAATGTAGCAAAATGATGGAATTACTGGATGACATCACAACATATGAGAAGAAACACGAGAGTTTCGCAAAAAGTGAGGCTGACAAGTTTAGGACGGAAGCCAGGAAAATCTTAAAGAAGAACACAAAGGGAAAACAACTAGGACTGTTGGAAGAAGATCCCAGGCCCGCCCCCCATGACCAAGCGCCTCCCCAAGATCCATAAGCCCGGAATACCAATGAGACCTATAATATCAGGTATTGGAAGCGCGCCTCATAGATTGGCCAACTGTTTCGCAAAACCCCTATCTAGCCAACTTGAAACTATCAGTGATGCACACCTAAGAAACTCATCAGATCTCATACAACGTCTCCAACGTCTAAACTTCAAGGGTAAGAAACTGGCCAGCTATGACCTTAAATCCCTCTACACTAACGTCAACACAGATGGGGCCCTCAAGGCTGTAAAACGGGTAATCAACAATATCAATGATGACGAGTTTCTAGTTAACAAAAATGATTACCTAAAGTTGGTGTCATTATGTGTCAGCTTTGGAGCCTTCACATCTGAACACCAAGAATTCAAACAAATTAGAGGCTTGGCCATGGGGTCTCCTTTATCAGCGTTTGGAATGTTTGGAAGCAAATTACTTCGAGCGAATTATGGGAAGAGGAAGTTCCTGGTTCCGGTATGTGGATGACATAGTATTCGTCATGCCAGAAAACACACGGATAGATGATAAACTCCGAAGACTCAACAGAATTGACAGTAGAAATGGAGACTGACAAAATATTCATCTTTCCTGGACACAGTAATTCATTGAATGGACGACACTTTCAAAATTTCTGTATACAGGAAACCGACCAACAAGTATGACTTTGTACACTATCAGTCAGCACACAGCGAAGAAACGAAACGGGGAATAGTCATAGAATTTTTTCCAAGGGCAATCCGAATATGCAGTGCAGAATTTCTTGTAGACGAATATAAATACATCATCGAAACCTTTAAGAAATTAAAATACCCCAGAAGGATTACTTCACAAATTAATAAGAAAAGCCGTTGAAATTGCCGCAAGAAAGAAAACAGAAGATAAAATCACGATCGAATATATATCGGTACCATTTAAAAAAAAAAAAAACAAGTCCATGGAAACTCTTTTGCGAACAACAGGCGTTAAGATAGCGTACACATCAGGTAAGAAAATTGGAGATTTGGTAAAACCCGGAACAGTAAATAAAAAGAATGAAAGCAACGTAGTATGCGATGGAAACAAAGCTAAGGACTGCACAGAGGAGAATGGAGAGATCAATGATGGGAATAACACTGAGAGACCGAAAGAGAGCAAGTTGGGTGAGAGAGCAGACTAGAGTGAAAGATATTGTGGAAGCAGTAAAAGAGAGGAAGTGGAATTGGGCAGGTAAGTTGGTGCGAACGACTGATGAGCGATGGAGCAAGTGTGTTACTGAATGGACGCCGCGAGATAGGAAGCGTGGAAGAGGGAGACCAGACAGAAGGTGGAGAGACGAGATCGAGAGGTTTGCGGGAGTGACGTGGCAGAGGGTGGCACGGTCGTGTGAATCATGGAATGCTATGAAGGAGGCCTTTGTTCAGCAGTGGACTCAGGATGGCTGATTTGATTGATTGATTGATATATATATATATATATATATATATATATATATATATATATATATATATATATATATATATATATATACATATGTATGTATACATATATGTATACATACATATATGTATACACATATATATGTACAGTATATACATATATATATACATATGTATATATATATACGTATGTATATATAGATATATACATTTGTATATATATACATATATATATACATATATATGTATATATGTATATACATATATATATAGATATGTATATATATATATATATATATACGTATATATATACATATACATACATAATATAATATATATATATATATACATATGTATGTATATATACATATATATATATATATATATATATATATATATATATATATATATATATTCAGTTATCAATTTTAACGGCCTTTGACAAAAAGGGAATACTGATTTTCATCTACGCAATGTAAAGGGCGACAAAAATTATTAAATGATTACTCACAGAGTGTTTCCAGGAAGAAAAGAACGAAGAGCCAAGGACCAGTTCAAAATCAAATCGAAGAGACATTTCGAAATTGCTTTTCTGAAAAAGTTCAAGACAGAGACAGGCGGGAAACCACCAGCCGAAAGAAAGGTCCGGTGGGAAGAAAGACGGACAAAGTAGCACACGTACTGATTCACTCTTCGAAACCGATGCGTGGAAGGAAAAAGAAAAACCTGCTTTACTAACGGAGTGGTTACCGAATGGAATAGACTTAGTAACCCTATGGTGATTGCTCTGAAACTATTGGTAGTTTTAAGAGATAATTTCATGGATGGTAATAACAGGTGATAAAAGGTATGGAACTGCTTAGTGTAGGCCTTATGGTCTCTTGCAGTCCCCCTCATTCTTATGTTCTTAATGCTCGTTCTCCTTGACCACAGAAAATGTCCTTCAGCTGAGGGGGAAAGGCTCCCGACAGACCCTACGGAAGAGCTAAAGAGAACCACAAGAACATAGGAATAGAGGAGACTGCAAGCGACCAAAAGGCCTAAGCTTGGTAGTTCCATGTCCCTTACCACCTGCCGTCCCCACCTTTATAAAGATATCTCGTGTTCTCTTACAACAACATGGTTACTATGTCTATTCTATTCGTTAACCATTCTGTCAGTAAACCAGTTCTTAAGCCTAAGATAGGGGGAAGTGAAAGAGGAATGGTGGTAGACGAATAAGAACAACTCTACGTTTTCTTGAAAAAAGATCACAAAAGAGCACAAAAGAGGAAACTCGTGTGAGAAGACCCAAAGTTAATGCCAAATCCGTCACTTGTGCCCTTTATGTCCACACAGCCTGTGTGTAGTAAGTGGTTATCACGATGTAATTACGTGGAGAGACAGTTATGGTGTGTTGTGAAGGTTTTTAACGTGTGTGCAAATATTACAAAGAATTACAAAGGCGGAGCATACTAATAGGAGACCTTTTGGTCCATAACTAAGTTGGATGCGAAAAATTATAATAATGATAAACAAATAATTATAATAATATAGATGATAATAAATAAAACAGATAAATGCATTGGTATAGTTAAGAATCAGACAAACAGGTAGATAGTAAATAGTGATAAATTGACTGATAACTAATAATAAATGAAAATCAAGCAAATGATAATAAACAAACAGGCAAATAATAACAAATAAACAGATAATGTAAAATAAATGGTAGTCATTACAGCTTTTTGCTTTGGTGTTTATCTAAACGAATCTTAAAGCTTTGAACTGAACTGCATTGTACTGCCTTTGCAGGAAGTCTATTCCCTTCATTAAGTACACAGTTGGTGAAGTTGTTTCTACCCACTTCCAAATTAAATATATTTCCTGACGGTTTGAGATATTATTTCTTGTCGGATTCTCATTCAGTGAGAATAAATATATACATGCATACATATACCAAAGGCTTTTCCCCCCTTACACGGTGAGTAGCCAAAAAGAAAAAGGCATAGAAATCACTCCCACCCATTCCATTCCCTACATATTCCACTCCCCTCCACCCTCCTCCCTCCCTCTTATCTTGGCACCTCCTGAATGACGGGTCATCCCTGCATCCTGTCCACTGCCCTGGGTCAGAAGCAGTGTTGCAAGACACAGCACATCCACAGCAAGGCCGCTTCATAAATTCGGCGACCCCCCCCTCTCCGTTCCCTCATGTAGAAAAGGAGAAGACGGGGAGAAATCCCTTCGGGCTGCGTCAATTTTTTTCTCATACATACTTCTTCACCCCCCATCCCCCACCCACTCCCCCTCATGCATCACAGCATCATATGTGTGTGTGTGTGTGTGTGTGTGTGTGTGTGTGTGTGTGTGTGTGTGTGTGTGTGTGTGTGTGTGTGTGTGTGTGTGTGTGTGTGTGTGTGTGTGTGTGTGTGTGTGTGTGTGT
>NC_134777.1:129695560-129703060 GCF_046742065.1 Oratosquilla oratoria
TAAGAATTATTTAAAGATCTTCTAATCATCGTATACACAAATGAATTGGCATTACAGGCCACTTATTTAAGCACTACAGTACCTTCCATGTTTAGAAAACTATTTCTTTATGACTCCAGACTTTTGTCCCACCCTGCAGTGTTCATCATTATTCCAAGTAGAAACTGCTGTGTGACAGAGCGTTGGGGGTTGCAAAGTCCCATGAGGCTGGCTGGCTGGCTGGCCGGATAGAATCGATAGTAACATGCTTCCCTTGTTTCGTTAAAGCTTTCCGCTGTTCAGTACAGCTGTTTCCCCTCGAACCCTCGGTAACCTTAAGGGACCCAAAGGGCTGATGAAAACGGAAGGGGAACTAGCAGGGCGCACGCGAAATCAAGCTCTCAGCTGAGTGAAGTCTACCGGGTTCTCAGCAGAAGAATATAAGAATGGAGAAGACCCTAAGGCCTACACTAGGCAGTTCCATGCCCCTTACCACCTGTCATTCCTATCCATAAAGTTATCTAACCGTCTCTTAAAACAACCAATAATTTCAGCGCTCGCTACTAGATGGTTACTAAGTCTACGTATTTCATTCGTTAACCACGCTGTTGGTAAACCATATCTTGCCTCTTTCTTTCTTTCTTAACCCTAAATTTGTCTGATGAGAAGGAAAGAAGACATTTGCAAATAATTCTTATGGATTGTAAGGAAAAATACTCACAGAGTTCTCAATAGAAGGAGAGAATCTATTCACACAGGCCTCTGGACAGATTGAAAGGAAAAATACTTTCAGTGTTCTTGATAGAAGAAAAGAATTCATTCAGACAGGGTTCATGACAGAAGGAAATAATTCATTCAGGCAGGGTCCTCTTGACAGGAGGAAAGAATTCATTGGGACAGGGTCCTGGACAAATTACAAGGAAATATACTTACTGAATCATGGCGATTCACATGGGATTCTGGAGAGCATGGAACTTGATGGAGTGGACGTAGTGATTCACATAGGGTTCTGGGTAAGTGGAAATCATTATTCACATTAGTTTCTGGCAAAAATAGATATGTGCATGTAATTGACAGTTGTTGACAAATGTGTCAAAATAAACACCATGTGAGGACAGAGTGCAACGTTCCGCTTATTACAGCTTTATCAAGCATGTGTTTTATAAAGCTCTAACAAGCATGTACTTGATAAAACTATAACAAGCCAAACGTCATACTGATAAAGGCTCCGTCGTCACATGGTGTCTCTTTTGATAAAAGTAGAAATGATTATTTATACTAGGCTTAGGATCAACTGAAAGAAAAAATACACGGCTATGGGAAGAGTGAAAGTGGTAATTCGCACATAGTTTGGGAGAGGTTTAAAGAAAAGATACACACAGAGTTATGGGAAAAGAGAAATATTTATTCACAAAGCTTTGGACGAAGTAAAAAAAATAATCACATAAGGTTCTACACACCGTGAAGGAGTACGTTCTTGAAAAGGTTCTGGTTATTGTAAAAAAAAAAAAAAAAAAAAAAAAAAAAAAAAAAAAAAAAAAAAAAAAAAAAAAAAAAGGGGGGGGGTACATGATTCTAGACCGATGGAAATAAAAGGTTTATTATGGGTGCTTCATATTAGAAAGGAAAAGGTTCATAGAGTTCTATATGGTAAAGGAAATTGTGCCGGGTTTTGGGAACATAAAAAAATTGAGGGGAACAGAGGGCCTCAAAGTGTTTGACAGAGAAAAGAAAGAGCAAGACCATAAATAACGTCTTAACGGCGCGCCGGGAAACGAATTCTACCTATCCTGTCGCCTCGACAGGCATCGGCTGTCTGAAACCAGATAAGACTACCTTATTAAGAATTTTTACGCTCATTTATCACGCTGTCGGACACCGAATGGGCGAGTGATTGATGGTCTGACACTGAAAGGCTCTGGATAGGAGACGAAAAGCAGTATAAGGCCTTCGGGATAGAAGTACAGAAAAACACAAGAAACTAAAAAAAAAAAAAAAAAAAAAAAAGGAGACTTATTCGGACGCCAAGGTAAGTATTTCGACTTGATCACATTTCCTGAAGATATTATAATCACTAAACTCTAGTTTCCATAGATGGCTACAAAAAAAAAAAAAAAAAAGAATATGCAAAGTTCCTTTATATATATATATCACAACTAACACCACAGTCGGACGAAAGAAAAAGTTGCGTAAGCGGAACTATATATTTCGATTGCTACCTGCAATCCTCTTCAGTAGTACAAAGTGGCAGGGAGGAGGCTATCTTAAGTAGCAACCTCTTACAAAAGAAAGGGAACATGAGAAAATACAGAACATCACTGCCCCAACACTCATTCAGGTAGTTACCTCCATTTCTTCAGTCATCACCCAGATCACATTAAAAGGAGTGTAGCTTCGGGACTTTTTCTCCGAGCCTTTAGGATTTGTAGCCCCCAATTTTTAGAACACGAATTAACTTCCATCAAGTCCCAATTAACAAAATTAGCCTACCCTCATTGGTTTCTGGATAAAGCCCTTAGTCAAGCCAGAGCAAGTTTTTTCAAACACCCTTCCACTAAGTTAAAGAAAGAGAGACAAAATCCCCTAGTCATCCCCTTCTCAGAGTCCATCAGTCAATTGTCCAAGTTTCTTCCCAAAGAGAAAGTAAATTTAATTCATAACTACCCTAATACTATTAATAAAAAAGTTGTTAATGTTCACCAGAGGTTGAAGGAATAACATATCCCAGGTGTTTACTCCCTTCCATGTAAAGATTGTAACCTTTCATACATTGGCCAGACGGGAAGAGACCTACCGACAAGATTAAATGAACACAAAAGGTCGATTAGATATGGCCAAATAAATTCAGCAGTGTTTCAACACGTTAATAAATTTAATCACCGGATGGACTGGGAGAAATCTGATCTCATTTATAAATCAGGGTGTGGGTTCAGAAAGAAAATGGTGGAATCAACATTAATTGATTATCTGCCCACGATGAATATTTCCAAGGGTCAATGGACCCCAGACATCATTTCAGGACTATTCATCACCAAAAATATTGTCAACAAGCTTCCTCCCCCTCCCCCTGACCCGACCTCGTGTCAGCCTCAGGTCAACTAGGGTTGGGGCAGTGATGTTCTTTATTTTCTCATGTTCCCTTTCTTTTGTAAGAGGTTGCTACTTAAGATAGCCTCCTCCCTGCCACTTTGTACTACTGAAGAGGATTGCAGGTAGCAATCGAAATATATAGTTCCGCTTACGCAACTTTTTCTTTCGTCCGACTGTGGTGTTAGTTGTGATTTATAAATGTGTTACTACATTTCTCACCTGTGATATATATATATATGTATATATATATAAATGTATATATTTACACATATATATATACATATATATATATATATACATATATATATAATATGTATATATATATATATATATATATATATATATATATATATATTAGATGATCGATAAATTGTTGTTTCTTTGGAAACTAAACCACATTAGGAGGATATGAATTAGGTTTTGCAAGAAACGGGATTCATCAGTGACACACTATTGATGCTCGAAACGTGTTAGAAGCTCACAATTACCTAAATTAATGCAAAGTTCTCCTCCTTTAAGTGGAAGTCTCGCCCTCCATATATTTTGGGAGGAGAAGCCCGAGAGAGACGGGTAGGAACTGCCGAAGTGACATTCTTCACCTCCTCGAGGCCAAGAAACCTGGGTGACTCTGAGTGCAACGTCAGGTGCTATGTGTGTGTGTGGAGGGGAGGGTGGGGGGCGCTAGGCGCTACACAGAACCCCAAAGAGCAACCAAAGAACGCTTCGAGTCGCCCCAGAACCCATCAGCTTGATGACGTACTTTACAGATGTTGCTCTGGCTGATATCAATTTCATTCAGTTGAGAAAAAGATATAGAACGAAATGGTGCCTTGATCAAACAAGACTATCCGCCCACCTTCCCCGAGTCTTTTGTGTTGCACCTTGTCAAATGCTATTTTGGAGACTATGTATCATAGAGGCTTAAGAAACTTCATATATAAAATCTCCTGAGTCTAAAACCAAAATGCTTATCTGGTATCATGGTGTTCTTGTCCAAGGAACCAATCCACTTTTCCAGTTATCTTCTTCTAGTGATAAGCTTGTAAGGGACACTGATCTCTAGTTCGAGGAGTTTTCCTCATCTTTCGTTTTTGAAAACAAGAATCAACGATCGTTTTTTTTTTTTTCACTGTTACGTCAGGAGTGAGGTAATGAGGCTTCCTCCGCTAAACAAAGTTATCGATCAATGTCGTTGTGAAGCATAACCCACTGGCAACACAAAGGTCACCGACCTTCTCTTTGCTGCCGATGATAATGTTCTTCTTGCGGGGATATTAGCAATCCAGGCCGAAGTCCTTTGGTCACAGCACAGGGAGACAAGACCACTAGGACTCCAGGACTTCTGGACCAAGAACAAAGTCCAGCTGTTGAGATGAGTGTTTGTTAAGGAGGAAAGGTATTTACTGGATAATACAGTTTAGTCTATCATTGCATGTGGTAAGTATATTGAGGTCTTGTTTTTTTCACATATCTTGGTAGTGTAGTACATAACAGTATTGGGTCATGCCTTCTAAGGAATGGCATTGCCTATGGTGTCAAGGACACGCTCAACCAGAGTACATGGCATTATCGAGAATTATGTAAGAGAACTAAAATTCGAATCTTCAGGTCACTTGTGTTCCTTGTCTTGCTGTACGGCTGTGAGACACTGACACTGAATGAAGACTTGAAGAGGCGTCTTGACATCTTTGATGTCAGGTGTATTTGGAATAATCAGCTGTTCCGTAAGACTTAGTCAAGGCTTGTTACCAGTATAATTCGTGATCCATAAGAACGTAAGAATGTATTTCAGCGTCTGAGAAAGCTAATAAGATTCTAGGACTGAATGCGCGATCTTTTGACTTCAAAAGTACATCACTCATTAACAAGTTATATAAATCGTTAGTTCATCCACATTTGGTATATGCTGTTTCCGTATGGTCACCGAATATCATTAAAGACATTGACAGATTGGAAAAAGTACAACAGCGAGCCACAAAACTGATTACCAATATAAAAAATAAATCATACGAAAATCGACTAAAATATATGAATTTGTTTTTCCTAAAAAAGCGTAGACTCAGAGGTGACTTAATATAGGCCTTTAAGATTCTAAAGGAAATTGACAACAACAAAAGTGACAAAATTTTCACAGTGAATGCGAATCCGACAAAAAGGAATGGTCTCAAATTATCAGGAAATAGATTTAATTTGGAAGTGGGTAGAAACAACTTCGCCAACCGTGTAGTTAATGAATGGAATAAACTTCCTGCAAGGGCAGTGCAATGTAGTTCAGTTCGAAGCTTTAAGATTCGTTTAGATAAACACCTAAGCAAGATGCTGTAATGCCTGCCATTTATTTTATATTATTTGTTTATTTGTTTGTTATTATTTGTCTGTTTATTTATTATTATTTCCTTGATTATCATTTATTATTATTCATCTGTCAATTTATTATTATTTACTATTTACCTGTTTGTTTACCATTTAACTTTACCTATTCTTATTTTATGTATTATCATTTATATTATTATGATTTTATTTATTTATTCATTTATCATTATTATGATTTTCTTCACATCCGACCTAGTTATGGACCAAAATGTCTCCTGTCGGCATCCTCCTCCTTTGTAATACTTTGTAGGAGACTACAAGAGACCATAAGGCCTACACTAGTCAGTCCCATGTCATCCCCATCCATAAAGTTATCTCATTTTTTCTTAAAACAACCAAATGTTTCAGCACTCACTACATGGATACTAAGTCTATTCCATTCGTTAACCACCGTGTGTGTGTGTGTATGTATGTGTGTGTGTGTGTGTGTGTGTGTGTGTGTGTGTGTGTGTGTGTGTGTGTGTGTGTGTGTGTGTGTGTGTGTGTGTGTGTGTGTGTGTGTGTGTTTACCTAGTTGTATTTACCTAGTTGTATTTTGCGGGAGAAGAGCTATGCTCGTAGAGACCCGCAGCTGTATCCTTCTGCATCCAGTTCTTTCTTAAAGTCATGTATAGTTTTAGCACTTACTGTTTTCTCTTTCAATTTATTCCATGTATCTATCCCTCTGTGTGGAAAGCTATTCTTTTTCAGATCGTTTTGTGTAACTGTCCTTCTTAAGTTTCTTCTTGTGTCCCCTTGTATTTCTTCTGTCCCATTTAAGTAGATCATCCCTGTCAAGGATTTCCATTCCTTCCATAATTCTATAGATGGTTATCAAGTCGCCTCTTTCTCTTCTTTGCTCCAGAGTTAATAAGTTTAGCTTATCAAATCTTTGTTCGTATGTCAACATGCTAAGTGATTTTCATTGGTCTGTGGTTTTTTCTTGTGAGGATGTACCCATCCTGTGTACGTCATCGATTTCTTTATCTAAATTCTGTTCTTCTTCATGAACCGCTTTTAGAATCTCCTTCGCAATTTCTTTCTCTTCCTTTTCTCTTTGGTATTTGTGTACATTGTGTTTTTCATTTATACCATAAACCACAATGCATTTCTTTTTGTCCACTGTGTCTCTCACCCAATTTTCCTTTTCTTTAATCACCTTGATCACTGTTTCCTTTGCATTCTCTTCTACCTGCTGCTGTACTATTTCTTTGAATGAGAGTTTTTGATTTTCGCGTTCCTTTTTCCACTGATTTTTTATTTCGTTCAGATCAGTCTCTTTGATTCTTCCATTTTTTCAGTTACTGCTTTCAATTGTTCTTTTACATCTTTCTTCAGTTCATCATTTGTATTTCTAACCTCGTTTTTCTTTCTTTCATTTTCTCTTTTTATCACGCTTAGTTCACTTTTTAGTTCGTTTAATTCCCTTAGTATTACCTCGTTCGTTGTACGTAGGTTGGTTACTTCTAGCTGCAAAGCTTTGTAGACTAATCTTAAAGCAATCACTTCATCTGCTAAGCTGTTAATTTCTCTGTTTCGTAATGCTCTGATAATCCTAAGATCTCTCTCAGTCTCCAAGATTTTCTCCATTTTTTCCCCTTGGCTCCTAAATCCCGAGAAATACTCATCACTTACGTACCTACTGGTCGTTTTCAGTGTCGTTTTGACATTTTTTTTTTTCATGCGTTTTACTCCCCACGGGAACTCAATCCTGGACTGATCTAGTCCTCTCTTTGTTGATTCGTTGATTCTTACTTCTTTGTTGGTTTTCATTTTGTATTAAACTATTTGCCCAAGAACTGGATCGGATACAAACCCTGCGGGTCCCCACGAAAACATATTGTGTGTGTGTGTGTGTGTGTGTGTGTGTGTGTGTGTGTGTGTGTGTGTGTGTGTGTGTGTGTGTGTGTGTGTGTGTGTGTGTGTGTGTGTGTGTGTGTGTGTGTGTGTGTGTGTGTGTGTGTGTGTGTGTGTGTGTGTGTATGTGTTCATGTGCGCGTGCGTGTGTGTGTGTGTGTGTGTGTGTGTGTGTGTGTGTGTGTGTGTGTGTGTGTGTGTGTGTGTGTGTGTGTGTGTGTG
>NC_134777.1:129718060-129728060 GCF_046742065.1 Oratosquilla oratoria
ACTGTCCTTCCACCTCCCTCTCCATTTCGAACTGGATGGCTTCGTTCCTCCCATTCAAAAAGTTGAGAAAACACTCAACCTCACCCTCCTTCATAATCACGAACACATCATCTACATATCTCATCCACGTTTTCAAAGCCACAGGTGCCGCCGCCAACATCTCTTCCTCAAACTCCTGCATAGCCATCTCTGCCAAGACCACAGAAATCGGGGATCCCATAGGAGTCCCAATCCTTTGGTGGTAAACCATCTCCCTAAACCTGAAGAAGGTCGAATCCAAGCATTTAAATGAATCCTTTTGCTTACTATGTATAACCCTGAGGACGAACTCCGGACAGGGTTCGAAACGTCGGTAATAAATTCTGTTACTCTGAGTCCAGTGTTTCGAAATTTTTCCGATATATGTATATATATATATATATATATATATGTATATACATATGTATATTTATATATATATATATATATGTACGTATATGTATATATAAAATATATATATACATATATACATATATATATATATATAGATGTGTATGTATATGTATATATATATACATATATATATATATATGTACGTATATGTATATATAAAATATATATATATATATATATATATATATATATATATGTATATATATGTATATATATATACATATATATACATATATATATATATATATATATATATATTTCTATATATATATATATATATATATATATATTACATAACTTTGATAGTCATTAGGTGCATCCGAGCATTTGTATTTCTTATAAGCCTGGCTCTTTATATATATATATATATATATATATATATATATATATATATATGTATATGTATATATATATATATATATATATATATATATATATATATATATATATATATAAAGAGATAGGCTTATAAGAAATAGAAGTGCTCGGATGCACCTAATGACTATCAAAGCTATGTAATAATAGAGAAAGATTTAAAAAAGACAATAAAAAAGAAAACGACAATACGAAATTGATATCGCTGATAAATCCAAGGAGAATCCCAAAGAATTCTATAGTGGTTACATTAGAGATAAAAAGTTAATTTGGAATCACATTGACTCAATATTATCATCTGCTGACGGTCAACTTGAATATTCAAATAAAGGAATGTGTGATAATTTAAACAACTATTTTTGCTCAGTATTCGTAAACGAAACACCTCGAAGTGAACTCCATACTGAAATCTGTGAAAAGTCTAGGGTGAACTTACTACGGTAAATATAGCAAAAGAAAAAATTAAAAGGTGTATAGAAAAACTCAAAGTTAATAAAACACCAAAGCCTGACGGTTGGCATTCAAGAATCTTAAAGGAAATGAAAAACGAGATTGTTGTTCCATTAGAAATTATTTTTGAAAAATTCCATCATATCCGGAGATGTCCCAAGAGAATGGAGGCTAGCTAACGTTACTCCCATATTCAAAAAAAGGTGACAAAAAGAATCCAAATAACTACAGGCCTATAAGCTTGACTTCAATTGTAGGAAAAATGATGGAAGCTATTATCTGAGATGCTATTGAACATTATTTAGAAAGTAACTGCTTTATGATAGCCAGCATGGATTCATAAGGAAACGTTCTCGCATGACTAACTTACTTGAATTCTACAACACAGTCATCTCGAATTATGACAGAAGAAGCAATATATATTTTATATATCTAGACTTTGCAAAAGCTTTTGATACCCTCTCACATAAAAGACTTCTTACTGAATTAGTTTCACACGGAATAAGTGGTAGCCTATTAAGTTGGACTAGTAATTGGTTCAATGATCGAAAACAGAGAGTGGTTCTAAATGGTAAAACTTCTAGATGGAAAAATGTTACGAGTGGAGTTCCTCACGGTTCTGTTCTTGGGCCACTTCTATTCATAGTATATATAAATGATATAGACCACGGACTAAAATATTTTGTCTCGAAATTTGCTGATGATATAAAACTGGTCGGAATGGCAAATGATCACTTAAACCAATTAGATATTCAAGGAGATTTACATAAACTACAGCAGTGGTCTGAAAAGTGGCTAATGAAATTTGACACAATTAAATGCAAGGTTATGCACATAGGTAAAAATAACAGTAAGTACGATTACAAGTATTTCTTTCTTTTTTTTAGGAATGTCCCCTTTTGGAGCTACAGGAAGTAGGACTCCTAATCCCATCCCCCGTCCCTTTTTTGTCGCCTTTTACGACTCAAGTGGAAATACTTGGTGGCAGTATTCTTTTCCCGCACCACAGGGTAGGCGAAAAAAGGAAATGAATATTCAGAGAAATGGGCCAAGATAGGAGGGAGGGAGGAGGATGGATGGGAGTGGAATATATGGGAAATGAAATGGGTGGGAGTGATTTCTATGCCTTTTCTTTTTGGCTACCCTTCGAGTAAAGGGAAAAAAGCCTTTGGTATATGTATGTATGTACGATTACAAGTTATTTGGAAATTTGTTAACAAAAGTGGATAGTGAAAAGGATCTCGGGGTAATTATCAGTAACGATCTCAAATCATCTAAGCAGTGTATTTCAGCCTCTGAGAAAGCAAATAAGATTCTAGGACTGATTGCGCGATCTTTTGACTTCAAAAGTCCATCTCTCATTAACAAGTTATATAAATCGTTAGTTCGTCCACATTTGGAATATGCTGTTTCCGTATGGTCACCGAATCTCATTAAAGACATTGACAGATTGGAAAAAGTATAACGGCGAGCCACAAAACTGATTCCAAATATCAAAAATAAATCATACGAAAATCAACTAGAATATATGAATCTGTTTTCCCTAAAAAAAATCGTAGGCTCAGAGGTGACTTCATACAGGTCTTTAAGATTCTAAAGGGAATTGACAACATCAAAAGTGACCAAATTTTCACACTGAATGAGAATCCGACATGAAATAATGGTCTTAAACTGTGAGGAAATATATCTAAATTGGAAGTGGGTAGAAACAACATCGCCAACCGTGTAGTTCATTAATGGAATAAACTTCCTGCAAAGGCAGTGCAATGTAGTTCAGTTCGAAGCATTAAGATTCGTTTAGATAAACACCTAAGCAAGCTGCTGTAATACCTGCCATCTATTCTATATTGTTTGTAATTATTTGTCTGTTTTTTATCATTTGTTTGATTTGTTATTATTTATCTGTCAATTTATTATTATTTACTATTTACCTGTTCGTTTATTATTTAACTATCCCTATACATTTATCTATTTTCCTTATTATTATTTATGGTGTTATAATTTTTTCTTGTTTATCTATATATTCATAATTATTATATTTTTTCGTTGTTAAAATGTATCTCTAATCACTGGGACCCATTCAGTGTTGTACAAATACTTTCCCGCGTTTGTATACTTCCAATTGTTCTATCATAGTGGAGATGGGTTGAACGCAAAAATTTCATGTAAGTGTATGTAACTCGAACATGCAAATATATAAGAAAACTTGCGCTCAATTTATATCTCTCTTGATGGCATAGTTAGTTATTTACTACGGCACTTGTCATGTGATCGCTGAGTTCGAGTCCTCGGCAGTACCACATTTCAATTTCTGCATATGGCCCCATTGGGTCTCCCGATGTTGATGGCTTAGAATTAAAGTGCATTGTGGTTGTTAA
The DNA here is from genome assembly GCF_046742065.1 of Oratosquilla oratoria. Classification (NCBI taxonomy): domain Eukaryota; kingdom Metazoa; phylum Arthropoda; class Malacostraca; order Stomatopoda; family Squillidae; genus Oratosquilla; species Oratosquilla oratoria. The sequence goes on from NC_134777.1 coordinate 129,721,696, forward strand.
AATGTATCTCTAATCACTGGGACCCATTCAGTGTTGTACAAATACTTTCCCGTGTTTGTATACTTCCAATTGTACTATCATAGTGGAGATGGGTTAAACGCAAAAAATTCATGTAAGTGTATGTAACTCGAGCATACAAATATATAAGAAAACTTGCGCTCAATTTATATCTCTCTTGATGTCGTAGTTGGTTATTTACTACGGCACTTGTCATGTGATCGCTGAGTTCGAGTCCTTGGCAGTACCACATTTCAATTTCTGCATATGGCCTCATTGGGTCTCCCGATGTTGATGGCTTAGAATTAAAGTGCATTGTGGTTGTTAAAATGCATCTCTAACCACTCGGCAGTACCACATTTCATTTTCTGCATGTGGCCCCATTGGGTCTCCCGATGTTGATGGCTTAGAATTAAAGTGCATTGTGGTTGTTAAAATGCATCTCTAACCACTGGGACCCATTCAGTGTTGTACAAATACTTTCCCGTGTTTGTATACTTCCAATTGTACTATCATAGTGGAGATGGGTTGACGCAAAAATTTCATGTACGTGTATGTAACTCGACCATACAAATATATAAGAAAACTTGCGCTCAATTTATATCTCTCTTGATGGCGTAGTTGGTTAGTTACTACGGCACTTGTCATGTGATCGCTGAGTTCGAGTCCTTGGCAGTACCACATTTCAATTTCTACATGTGGCCCCATTGGGTCTCCCGATGTTGATGGCTTAGAAGTAAAGTGCATTGTGGATGTTAAAATGTATCTCTTATCACTGGGACCCATTCAGTGTTGTACAAATACTTTCCCGTGTTTGTATACTTCCAATTGTACTATCATAGTGGAGATGGGTTGAACGCAAAAATTTCATGTACGTGTATGTAACTCGACCATACAAATATATAAGAAAACTTGCGCTCAATCTATATCTCTCTTGATGGCGTAGTTGGTTAGTTACTACGGCACTTGTCATGTGATCGCTGAGTTCAAGTCCTCGGCAGTACCACATTTCAATTTCTGCATGTGGCCCCATTGGGTCTCCCGATGTTGATGGCTTAGAATTAAAGTGCATTGTGGTTGTTAAAATGTATCTCTAATCACTGGGACCCATTCAGTGTTGTACAAATACTTTCCCGCGTTTGTATACTTCCAATTGTACTATCATAGTGGAGATGGGTTGAACGCAAAAATTTCATGTACGTGTATGTAACTCGAGCATACAAATATATAAGAAAACTTGCGCTCACATTATATCTCTCTTGATGTCGTAGTTGGTTAGTTACTACGGCACTTGTCATGTGATCGCTGAGTTCGACTCCTTGGCAGTACCACATTTCAATTTCTGCATGTGGCCCCATTGGGTCTCCCGATGTTGATGGCTTAGAAGTAAAGTGCATTGTGGTTGTTAAAATGTATCTCTAATCACTGGGACCCATTCAGTGTTGTACAAATACTTTCCCGTGTTTGTATACTTCCAATTGTATTATCATAGTGGAGATGGGTTAAACGCAAAAATTTCATGTAAGTGTATGTAACTCGAGCATACAAATATATAAGAAAACTTGCGCTCAATTCATATCTCTCTTGATGGCATAGTTAGATAGTTACTACGGCACTTGTCATGTGATCGCTGAGTTCGAGTCCTTGGCAGTACCACATTTCAATTTCTGCATGTGGCCCCATTCGGTTTCCCGATGTTGATGGCTTAGAATTAAAGTGCATTGTGGTTGTTAAAATGTATCTCTAATCACTGGGACCCATTCAGTGTTGTACAAATACTTTCCCGCGTTTGTATACTTCCAATTGTATTATCATAGTGGAGATGGGTTGAACGCAAAAATTTCATGTAAGTGTAACTCGAGCATACAAATATATAAGAAAACTTGCGCTCAATTTATATTTCTCTTGATGGTGTACTTGGTTGGTTACTACGGCACTTGTCATGTGATCGCTGAGTTCAAGTTCTCGGCAGTACCACATTTCAATTTCTGCATGTGGCTCCATTGGGTTTCCCCATATTGATGGCTTAGAATTAAAGTGTATTGTGGTTGTTAAAATGTATACACACACACACATATATATATATGCATATATATACATATATATACATATATATATATATACATGTATATATACATACATATATATATATATATATACATATATATATATATATACATATACATATAAAGTAGCCAAATCCCCGGAGTTGACCTAAATTACCAAGCCCCGCAATATATTTTTGAAAAATACTTACTAAAATAGATGAAGAGGATGGGAGGAAATCAAATGAAAATATATATATATAAATCATTCTTTGGTGTGTTACATAGATGTTCAATTTAATAGAGTAGAACAAACCTGCCGCAGTTGAAGTTTGATTGTAAAAGAAGTCAGGAGAGGGTACAATAGGACGAGGGAGTGTGGACAAGGTCGGCATTCAGAACACGAAGCAGAGGACATCACTCTGTTAGAGAGTTGGAGAAAAGACAACAAAAGTGTCAGGGTACAGGAACTATGAGGACAGGATGCTGGAGTTGTTGCTGTTGGTGCTGTTGCTGTTATTGGTAATACTGTTGTTTTTATTAATGAAGTTGTAGTTGTTGTTGTTTGTTGGTCCTGCTGCTGCTGCTGCTGTTGTTGGTTTTATTGGTATTGCTGTTGTTGTTGTTGATGACGTTGTTGTTGTAGTTCTCGATGGGTCACAAGACTGTAGTTAGGAAGGACATGGATCGGCTCCAAGGGTTCTTGCCAGAGTTACTCCCCCACCCCCGATATGTTGTGATCGTGCTCTACAACCCCCCTCCACACACACACACATCAACAGACCAACAGGTCTCCTACCGACATACTCTCTTTTTGTGAGCCCTGAAAATGTTTGCCAGAAAGAGAGAACTCTCTTTTGGGAAAAAAGAAAGAGGATGTAGAGCTTTTTATCGCTACAGTCAAGGAGAGCAGTATCCTGCCGGCGTGGAAGAGAAGCCACGCTTAGAACGAGGAAGGTGAGGAGAAGAGAGGAGAGGAGAGGGGAGGTGAGGTGAGGATGAGAGGTGAGAGGAGAGAGGAGAGAAAAAGAGAGGGAGTTAGTCGTTAAAGTGGCCACCGGCGGAGGGTGGGTGAGAGTAAAGGCACTGTTTTAACAAGACAAATATAACCACAATAAAGCTAAGCACTAAGAAGGGGGGGGGGAGATGTATGTGGTGTGTGTGTGTGTGTGTGTGCGTGTGTGTGTGTGTGTGCGTGTGTGTATGTGTGTGTGTGTGTGTGTGTGTGTGTGTGTGTGTGTGTGTGTGTGCATGTGTGTGTGTGTGTGTGCATGTGTGTGTGTGTGTGTGTGTGTGTGTGTGTGTGTGTGTGTGTGTGTGTGTGTGTGTGTGTGTGTGTGTGTGTGTGTGTGAGAGAGAGAGAGAGAGAGAGAGAGAGAGAGAGAGAGAGAGAGAGAGAGAGAGAGAGAGAGAGAGAGAGAGGTGTTTGGGAGTTCGTAAGCGATGTATAAGAGGAGTGTGGGAAAAAACTTGAAGAGAAACAGATTATCATCCTTATGTTTAGTGGGCATACAGACCATAATTGAGGAGCCGCGTGCTGTAGGGGCTCAAGCGCCAGTTCCCGCGATTTCAGGTTTTTGCATGTTCTGGGTGCTCCATCTCTTCTAGATCATGGGGCAATAGACTGGGATAGGATTCTCTACCTTATTCCCACTGTATCGAGGGGTTAGAGTTGCATACTGAAGGGAGAGTGAGGTAGAAGTGCATGGGGGGCCGGACGACATCCTCGATTACTAACCCCCCCCTTATTCAAGTTACGTGGGCACAACATCTTCCCTGGAATGGTGAGTGTGACTAATATTGTGTGAATTTCATGTATTTATTGCGATTTGTCTCTGGTAAAAAAAAAAGTAAAAACAAACAAACAAAAAAAACGTAATTTAAAAAAAATAATTAAAAATAATTACAATGGATAATGAAATTCATACTATATTACATATTTTATACATGTATTTACCTTCCATTTTGAATGTTTATTTACATGCCACACATATTGGGAATATTGGGAATCGTACATAGGTGTGCATAAATTTGCATATTTCAATAATAATATGCAACAAAAAAATAATGAAAAACACATAGCAAAAAAGATCTGTTCGAAAACTTTCAAATGATATATTACAGTTTGATTTTTACGCGTAAATAATGTCCGTAATATGTACCCATACTTTAATGCTTAATTACTCGGAATTCCTAATTTGGCGCTTAAGCCCCTACAGCACGCGGCTCCTCAATTGCCTATTAAACGTTTGGTCCCGTTGTAAGAAAATGTCACTTGATAATTCAGCCTCTAAGAAAGTCCTTAATGATTTTATCCTGGCGAACGAAAAACTATTTCATTCGGCTAATGAGGCGAGAGGAGTTTGAAAAGGAAACGGAGAAAGAGAGTAACAGAAAGCAAGAAAGAACGAGAGAACTGAAGAAGGAGAATAAATATATATCGAAGAGAGAAAGAAAGAGAGAGAGAGAAGGAGACAGAGAGAGGGGAGAGAAAGAGAGTAAGAGAGAGCAAGAAAGAGAGAACGAGAGAGACTGAAGGAGAATAAATATATAAAGAAGAGAAAAGGAGAGACAGAGGGGAGAGAAAGAGAGTGAGAGAGAGCAAGAAAGAAAGAGCAAGAGAAACTGAAGGAGAATAAATATATAAAGAAGAGAGAAGGAGAGAGAGAGATAGATAGATAGATAGATAGATAGAGAGAGAGAGAGAGAGAGAGAGAGAGAGAGAGAGAGAGAGAGAGAGAGAGAGAGAGAGATGGTCATCCAGGCAGCCGGGCGGAGAGGCAAGAGCAAGTGACTGGTTCAAAGGACGTGGGGGAGAATGGGAGAGAGAGAGATAGAGAGAGAGAGAGAGAGAGAGAGAGAGAGAGAGAGAGAGAGAGAGAGAGAGAGAGAGAGAGAGAGAGAGAGAGAGAGAGAGAGAGAGAGAGAGAGAGAGAGAGAAAGAGAGGGAGAGAGGGCAGGTAGAAGCTGGAGTGCGAGGGAGGGAGGCTGGAGAAGAGGATGAGAATCTGGATCCAACCAAAGTTAGGTCTGTGACTTTTTCTTTATTTCTTTCTTTCTTTCTTTTCCATTTCAGATTTCCGCGTCTGCGGGCAGCCTCCTGTTTGGCCTCCCATCTGTCCATAGGAGGAGGAGGAGGAGGAGGAGGAGGAGGAGGAGGAGGAGGAGGAGGAGGAGGAGGAGGAGGAGGAGGTGTGTGTGTGTGTGTGTGTGTGTGTGTGTGTGTGTGTGTGTGTGTGTGTGTGTGTGTGTGTGTGTGTGTGTGTGTGTGTGTGTGTGTGTGTGTGTGTGTGTGTGAAGGGGAGATGGGAAAGGACGGCGGAAAAAGGAAGGGAGAGAAAGAGAGTGTGTGTGGAGAAGAGGGAGAGAAAGTGGAGAGGAATGAGAGATGGAGAATAAGGGAATCCAGAATGTGGCGGGAAAGAAAAAGAAATCAATAAAGAGATAGAGAGAGATAAAGAGGAGGGAGGAGGAAAGAGGAAGAGGAAGGAGGAAAGAGGGAGGAGGAAAAAGGAAGAAGGAAGAGGAAGGAGGGAGGATGGAGGAGGAAGGAGGAAGAAGGTAGGAAGGAGGAGGAGAGAGGAGGGAGGAGGAAGGAGGGAAGAGGAAGGAGGGAAGAGGGAGGAGGGAGGAGGAAGGAGGAAAGAGGGAAGAGGATGGAGGGAAGAGGAGGAGGAAGGAGGGAGGAGGGAGGAGGAAGAAAGAAGAGGAAGGAGTGAAGAGGAGGAGGAAGAGGAAGGAGGAATAGGAAAGAAGGAGGATGTAGAAAGGAAGAAGAAGAAGAAGAAGAAGAAGAAGAAGAAGAAGAAGAAGAAGAAGAAGAAGAAGAAGAAGAAGAAGAAGAAGAAGAAGAAGACACAAGTCACGGTCGATAGGAGGAGAGTTGGAAAGGCCGCCGCCGCCGCCGCCGCCGCCGCCGCCGAGGAAGGGTCAGCACAACGTCACACAAACACTTCGTCAGTTGACGCAGGTCCTCCTCTACACGGCAGGAACTCAAAGCAAGAAACTTTCTGCTCCAGTCTGAACAAGTTCCACTCCACGATTATTCATGTGGAGGATTACGCACGGCACGTCCCTTCTCTCTCACTCCACATGGAGGGATCTGACTCCATCTGGCATCCCCGTCTTGGTTCCTTTCGTGTCTGCAGAACTTCAGAATCTCCTCGACGTTTAGTTAGTTTTCCAAAAGGACTACTGGCTCATCAGGACACATGTAGGTGTTCTTCGTGTGTATGTGTGTGTGTGTGTGTGTATGTGTGTGTGTGTGTGTGTGTGTGTGTGCGTGTGTGCGTGTGTGTGTGTGTTTGTTTGTGCCACTGGCCT
>NC_134777.1:129733060-129748060 GCF_046742065.1 Oratosquilla oratoria
CACTGAGGACCCCGTGATCTCACTGAGGACCCCGTGACCTCACTGAGGACCCCGTGACCTCACTGAGGACCCCGTGACCTCACTGAGGACCCCGTGACCTCACTGAGGACCCCGTGACCTCACTGAGGACCCCGTGACCTCACTGAGGACCCCGTGACCTTACTGAGGACCCCGTGACCTCACTGGGGCTTCCCTCAGCCTCACTGATCCCACCAGTTCTAAACCCACCCCGCAAGAGTTATATTAATCCAAAGAAACACCATCTGAAGACAGAGGACTTATTATTACGCCTTTCGCTTGTTACAGTTTTATCAAGTACGTGATCAATCTTTATCAAGGGAAATGTCGTACTAACAAAGGCTCCGTCCTCACTTGGTCTTTCTTTGAATAGACTCATGGACGACTGCAAATCCTATACGAACGCCCTTCACTGGAAGACTTCACTGGAAGTCTCTGGTTCCTGGGCAAAGAGGAGTCTGCCGAGTGAATGGGTGGAGGGGAAGAGGGAAGCAAGGAAGAAACAAAGGAAAGAAAGATGGAACGAAGGAGGGAGGGAGGGAAGTAAGGAAGGAAGGATGAAAGGAGGGAAGGAAGGCGGAACAGGCGGGAAGGAGGGGGAGAAGTAAGGAGCGAAGGAGAGAAGAAGCGAAGGAGAGAAGGAGCGAAGGAGAGAAGAAGGCAAGGAAAGAAGGAGGGAAGAAAGGAAAGAGGGATGGAGGGAAGGAAGGAAAGAGGGAGGGAAGGAAAGAGGGATGGAGGGAAGGAAGGAACGAAAGAGGGAGGGAAGGGAGGGAAGAAGGAAGGAAGGAAGGAGGGAGGGAAGGAAAGAGGAAAGGAAGGAGGAAAGGAGGGAGGGAGGGAGGGAAAGAAGGAAGGAAGGAAAGAGGGAAGGAGGGAAAGAAAGAAGGAGGGAAGGAGGGAGAGAAGGAAGGAAGGAAGGAAGGAAGGAGGGCAATCTCGCATTGAGTTCTACTCTCCTTCAAACAAACCAATTCCAACTGGACTGTTTACTTAAGGGTAAGGGCGACCATACGCTTCGTATCACTATTTGTTTTGAGAGAGAGAGAGAGAGAGAGAGAGAGAGAGAGAGAGAGAGAGAGAGAGAGAGAGAGAGAGAGAGAGAGAGAGAGAGAGAGAGAGAGAGAGAGAGAGAGAGAGAGAGAGAGAGAGAGAGAGAGAAAGAAAGAGAGAAAGAGAGAGAAAGAGAGAGAGAGAGAAAGAGAGAGAGAGAGAGAGAAAGAGAGAGAAAGAGAGAGAAAGAGAGAGCGAAAGAGAGAGCGAGAAAGAAAGAGAGAGAGATAGAGAGAAAGAGAGAGAGAGAGAGAGAGAAAGAGAGAGAGAGAGAGAAAGAAAGAGAGAGAGAGAGAGAGAGAAAGAAAGAGAGAAAGAGAGAGAGAGAGAGAGAGAGAGAGAGAGAGAGAGAGAGAGAGAGAGAGAGAGAGAGAGAGAGAGAGAGAGAGAGAGAGGGAGGGGGGGAGGAAAGGGAAGAGAGTTTCACCATAGTCTTGGATCACGTGTTGGTCTGGTGATTGACAGCTATTACCCTCCCTGAGGAGAATTCAAAGCCCGTATATCGGCCGATCCATAGGCAATGCGGACCTGATACACATGCACACTCTAACTTGTTCGTGTGTGTGTGTGTGTGTGTGTGTGTGTGTGTGTGTGTGTGTGTGTGTGTGTGTGTGTGTGTGTGTGTGTGTGTGTGTGTGTGCGTGTGTGTGTGTGTGTGTGTGTGTGTGTGTGTGTGTGTGTGTGTGTGTGTGTGTGTGTGTGTGTGTGTGTGTGTGTGTGTGTGATGTATGAAATAGTGGCACTCTTGAGGGTTGCCAAAAAGGGGTTTCGATGTGAAGATCATTGGGTCTCGGTCCCACGGCGTGAGCTTTCCCAGAGGTGACCCCTGATCGTTCGTCTCGCGTCGACCACAAGTTTATTGAGAGTCTGTCCGGTTCCTTGGCACTTCTCTGACATATGACCAATAAAGGGGTTCCCGGCGAACGATGTCCCTGCGTGCCTGGCTGAAGGGCCCTTTCAGGGTTGTCCCTTCATACTCGAGATGAAAGAAATCTCCTGGCGTCTCTCACAGAGTATATCACAGGGCTCGGCCAGGTACCCTCACCGTCCCGGTGAGTCTGTGCTTATAGAAATAAATAAATTAATGAATCTATTAAGTTAAAGAACTTATAAACTCCTAAGGTATTGTCATCCCCGGTGAATTTGGGAATATCAATATTGGAGGTATGAACCTCATGCCTAAGCACTGTGTTATTCATATCTTCAGTAAGTTGATTTGACTTGACTTCCTCCAATTAATCTTCCTTGCGTACGTCAACCTCTAACCTCGTCAGTCTTTGTTCGCCATGTTGACCGCCTTGAAGATCGCCTTGAAGATTGCCTTATTCCTCTCGTTGTAGTTGCTCCGTAGTCGATCGCCTCGTCAGACCTTCGTCGTCACCTCGTCCTTGAAATTAACATACGCTTAGTTGTGGTTGCGTCGTGGTTGTGGTTGTGCACTGCGTGGTTATGGTTGCGTGCACTGTAGATTGGTGTACCCGTTCACTTTTAACTTGCACCAGTCTATCTTCAGTCTCTTCGGATATGTGTTACTAATCTCCCGGTTCATCCCACCGCTGCCACCACTGTTAGCGCCTGTGGCACTGATCTCTAAATAAGTTCTTATTCTTCTGTAATAGTATACTTCTTCATTCATCATTGTTCGCTTCGCTGGCTTTAATACTTAGTAATTTTCATTCTTCTGTAGGCCCCATGCCTTGTCCTTCACTCAAAGCTTGAGGGAGTGAATTAAATGAGATTGATTTTTCTTATCTTCTTTCTTCTAAAAATACACTTGGTTTTTGATCTACACCAAGGGACTCCCGCTCGGGATCCCTATACAATACGGCAAGCCACATTCGTTCTGACGTCACTATTTCATTCATCCAAGTGCCACTCCTTAAGGGTGTGACTTTACCTCCATTCGCCTTTTTTTTTCTCCTCCTCCACATTTTCCTCCAATCAGAGAGGTTGTTATACTGTTTCAAGCGATATCATTTACGTAAGCATTATGTCGCAACGGAAATGGCTTATGCGTTTACAACTTTGCCACATCAGCATTGTTTACAATATACAAGGCGCGAGCGAGCGCGAGTATGACTAAGCCATTTCTGTCGGCCGTTGTTTTTAAACCTTTAGTCATAAAATTTACATTCGTCTCCACCTACCCCTCTATCTACCCAAATGTCTACCTCTATCTACCGGCCTCTTACAGAGAGTGATAGTTGAGTTTTTGTAGGTCTTACACAATGGGATTATATTTCAATCTATGAATCTTTTTTGTGGATCGAGGGGAATGTGTGCGTAGATTGCATTTGTCCCTAGCGCTGTTTCAGTGAGGGGGTAATATAGGTCTAGTTGTTCGAAGGGGAAGATGCTTTTTAGGTGGAGGTTTCTTAAGGCGATGGAGAGTGCAGTTTTTAGCTTGCCTTTGGGGAGGAGGTTTGGGGTGCCCTTGTTGGCAGCTGCGTTGACGAGGTCGAGTATAAGTATATGGTAGTAGTGTGTGACTATGCTATGTGGTTACTTAATTCGTTTATTTGTTTTAAGTAGTATATGAACATTTCCAGTTCGTTGAGATGGGTAGACTGAGTAAGGGAATATTGGTAAAGTTTGGAGAAACGGTCTAATAGAATGTTAATTGGGCCTGCTAAGTGCTGTTAGTTTTGGGAGTTTAGCAGAACAAGCTTTCCCATCTTATTAAGTTTGGAGGTCATTTTTTCTATGGTGAGGTGAATATTGGTTATGTCATCTTTAGAGGCAATGCCAAACAGGGATTTAGAAAGGGAGCCCATAAAATTCATGAGTCCTCTTAAATGTCTGAAGGAGGCATGGTGGCGTTCTGAGTTATGATGTAATATCATGTCACTCCGTTCAATTATGGAGAGTTGGAGGAGTAGTATGTTTAGTTTGTTTGGGAATAAGTAGAACATATTGTCTCTTGATTTTGAGGAGTTAGTCTTGGGATTAGGGTGTTTGAAGGTGATATGGAAGTGATCTGATTTTGTATTCGTAAGCTGACGTATTAACTCTAGGTCTGAGTGTAGTTTTGCAATGTCGAACTCCATTTTTACTGTGATTGTGTCTGATGACCATTGCCTGGCCTGCAGGAGTGACTATTGCTCCTGGGATCATCCTCGGTTGGTTAGTGCCGGAGAAGGCTGCGACGAGGCATACGAGGATGAGAGGTAGGAGTGTCCTGGAAGTTGGGGAGTGTGGTTAGGTATCTTATCTCTGGATGTGTTTTTTGTTTAAATATTTCTTGTTATGAGTATGATTTGGGTATGATTCTGCCAGGTGAACACGATCCTGAAGGATGTGAAGAGAGATTATATAGTTGGGGAAAGGTTTGATGGATAGGGATCGTGATCACTTCCCACTCAGGTGAGCATGACGTCCTGCCCTCTAAGGGGGGAGAATCTGGATTGGTATAGAGAGTTAGCGCTTGGAGCGTAGTGTCATGTGAAAGGTAGGGGGTTGAGGTTTCGTGGTTGTGGGTGGAGGTTGGTTTGGTAGGAAACCGTGTCTGTCTAGGATGGACTTTACGTCGAAGGTTGATTTGATTGGTTTCAGTTTTTCTCCATGTGCTGTGATGAGGGTGTCGTCTGACGGTTCAATAGGGTGGTAGTTGTTATTGTTTAGCGTTTCTGCTACTACCAGGGGGCCGAATAACTTTGGTTTAAGTTTGCTAGATCTGTTGTGGTGTTTAAGCATGACAACATCACCTGGGGTGAGCGACAAGGATCGAGAGTGTTTATATTGTTTGTTTTTGTTTTTTTGTTTTTCTTGTTCGAGGTTCTTTTTGACTTCTTTGTGGATCAAGTGCATGGCGAGTTCTACGCGTTTTGCGTAATCTTCTATGGTGTAAAGGGGGAGTTTTTTCCAGTATGTCATAAGGCATACGGAGGGGTTGGCCGAAGAGTACAAAGTGGGGAGAGTTCTTCGTTGCCATTTATGCTGGCCTGCAAGGGGGGGGGGGAAGGACTTTGAGGATTTTTCTGTTTGTTCTTAAAGGATTACAAATGATTATAAAGGCGGAGCATGTCGACAGAAGACCTTTTGCTCCATATCTAGGTCGGATGCGAAAAAAAATTATAATAATAAAATAATGAATAAAAACTATAATAATGTAAATAACAAATAAAATACATAATAAAAATGCATAGGTATAGTTAAATAATAAACAAACAGGTAAATAGTGAATTATAATAAATTGACATATAACTAATAATAAATGAAAATCAAACAGACAAATGATAACAAAACGAAAACAAATAATATAAAATAAATTATAATCATTACAGCATCTTGCTTAGGTGTTTATCAAAATGATTCTTAAAGCTTCGAACTGAACTACATTGCACTACCTGTGCAGGAAGTTTATTCCATTCATTAACTACATGGTTGGCAAAGTTGTTTCTACCTACTTCCAAATTGAATCTATTTTCGGATAGTTTGAGACCATTGTTTCTTGTCTGATTCTTCTCTCTGCTAGTCCGTTTCCTTATGGGTGGCACGCTGTAGCGTATAACCTGTTGATGTGATATAATTTGGCTATGTTTTGGAGGACTTCGTTCTTGAACTCGGATCCGTTATCCGAAAGGATTTGACGAGGAATGTTATACTTACAGAACACATGGTCGACTAAGGCTTGGGCTACCGTTTCCGCCGATTTGTCTGGTAGGGGCACTAGTATCGTATACTTTGAAAAGTAATCTACTGCGGCAAGGACGTATTGGGAACCTTGGCGGCTTGGGGGTAGTTTTAAAAGATCAATGCCCATAGTATCCCATGGTTCTGAGGGGATAGGTACTTCTCCGATTTGGAGTGGTTTCGGGTCTGGTCCACGAAGCTGGTTACAGGTGGTGCAGTGTTCAATGTGACGGTTGATGTCGGTGGCCATCTTGGGCCAGTAGTACGCCCGTCTGGTGTTTGCAAGGCATTTTTCCTTGCCTGGGTGGCCTGCAATGGGGCTATTGTGTACCATTAGGAGGATTCTTGGAATCAGTGAGTTTGGGATTACTGTTTGGGTTGGGGTAGTAGTGCCTCTTTTAAGAATTCCATCCTTTAGATGTAATTCTCGGAGGGGTACAGGGTTTGTAGGGTGGTTCCGATTTCTAGGTGGAGGACTACCTGTGACCAATTTGGGTCTTTTCTCTGTTCTTCTCGGAGTTCCTAGGGGAAAATACAATTGGTGGTTGAGACTGTTGCAATCAGGGGATTTCTGTTAAGTGCGTCTGCTACGACGTTTGCCTTTCCTTTTATGTAGGTAATTTTTGGGTTGAATTCTAAAATGGTTATATGCCATCTTGCTATCTTACTTTGTAAGGTTTTTCCTTTGAAAAAATTCTGTTAAAGGTTAATGGTCTGTCATGACTGTGATTTTGTGACCTAGGATGAGTTCCCGGAAATGTTTAAGAGCCCAGACTACTGCTAAAGCTTCCAAGTGGGTGGTGGAGTAATTACGCTCTGCAGAGTTCAGTACGCGGCTTGCGTACGCTATCGCTCTATGTTTCCCGTATGAGCCTATTTGTTGTAGGACTGCACCTATCCCAAGGGTGGATGCATCCGTGAACAGAAAGAATTCCTTTGTAAAGTTTGGGAAAGCGAGTATGGGATCTCTGTATAGTGCTGTCTTTATTTTCTGGAAGCATTCTTGCTCTTCAGAGTCCCATTTGAAAGGCAAGTTCTTACGTGTAAATTTGGTAAGTGGGGCAGCTAAATCAGCAAAATTTCTGATAAAATGTTTATAATAGGCAGCCATGCCAACAAAAGAACGGATTTGATTCTCGTCCTTTGGGGTGGGGAATTCAGCAATGACTCTGATTTTGTTTGGGTTTGTGTGGATTCCATCTTTATTTACTGTGTGGCCAAGAAAGGTGATTTCCTTTTTTAGGAATGACCACTTGTTAAGTTGAATTTTGAGGCCAGCTTCTTTGATGGTTCGCAAGACGTACCCAAGGGTGTCAAGGCGGTTTTCTACAATATGAGAGAATATTATTAGGTCATATAGATAGACGAAAAGGGATTTGCCTAGTTTGTCTTTGAAAAGACTATTCATGAGTCTTTGTAGTGTACTAGGGGCATTCTTTAGTCCGAAGGGCATTCGATTAAATTCGAAATGACCTTTGTCAGTACTGAAGGCTGTGACTTCTTTTGACTCTTCTTCTAGCTCAATCTGCCAGAAGGCGGATTTGAGGTCTAGGGTTGAGAAAACCTTGTTTCCTTGGCCCAGTGATTGGAGAACATCTGCCATGACAGGCATAGGCATGCGGTCTGGGGTGGTGTTAGTGTTTACTTTACGGAAATCTATGACTGGTCTAAAGGATCCATCATTTTTAAGATCGAGGAAAAGTGGGGAGTTCCAAGGGGATTGAAAGTGTCTGATGACACCTTGTTCCAGCATCTCGTCTATGTTTTGTGTTACCAGATCCTTTTTGCTCTGAGGAATTCTGTAGGTTGGTGTGTTGATGGGAGGGGTGTGGGGTGGTATGTATATGTGGTGTTTAGTCAAAAAAGTTTTCTCTAATTGTTCATCGTTCAAGGCGATTGCCTCACGATGGGATTAAAGAATGTTCCTAAGATTGGTTCTGGTTTGCTGGAAATCTATAACTGGGGTATCTTTGAGGGGGATTGGAATGGGGTTTGGTTTGGTAGTGATGGTGTTGATAGGAGTGGTGTGTGTTTCCTGAATGGGGTTTATATATGATTTAGTTGTTCCTATTTGTTTGTATTTGTTTAGCTTAACTGGGGTATGTGAGATTATTGCCTCTTTCTTTTTGCCTCTGTACAATGTACATGGGACGTTTCCTAATGTGCCCATGAAACATAGGGCTTCTGGTTCATCTATGGGTGATGTTATAGTTTTTTCTTGTGGGAGGCTTGTATGGATTCACCCAACTGTCTGTTTTGTGTGTGTGTGTTACGTGGGGGGTTGGTTGGTTGGTGATTCCTGTTGAAGGTTGTGGGGCGTTCCTGTTGGGGGTTGTTGGGTTGTGGTCGTAATGTTGGGTTTTGGGCTCGGCACTCGTTGTCGGAGTGGGAGTATGTGTTATGGACCGAGCATTGTTTGTTCTGGTTGTGATGGGTAGGTTTGGGGATAGATTGGCGGTTCTGTTGGTGGCAGTCTCTATCTGAATGGCTATAGGAGTTATGTAAAGTACAGTAAGTATGACTTTGGTTGTTTGGTGATCTTTGGGGTCTTGTCTGGCTATTACCCATGCTAGCTGACTGGGTGTAGGGTCGTTGGGCTTTGCATTCAGCGTCTGAATGGGATGCTGTGTTATGAAGGGAACACATTGTACTTTGTCTAGGGCGTTGTCTGCAGTCCCATGTGTTGTGGGAATTTGATTTGTGGATATCGCACCAAGTGATGCCGAGGTTGTTATTTATAGGTACTCTTGGGTTGCGGGGGTTAGGGTGGCTTGGAGTGTTGTTTATGGAGGATATTGTGTTTATTCTGGCTGGTTGAGCATTGCTGAATCTATCAATTCCACATTTGTCTGTTATGTCAAGGATGTATTTGGATGGGGAGGTTTCATTTGTGTCAATGTCAACTCGCTGGGCCTTTCTCTCACACTTGATGGGGAGGGTCATGAAAAACATGGCAAGCTTAAAGAAATTTGCTACATCTCCTTTGACGTAGTTTACACAGTGGTTATTCTGTGAGACCCATTGGGAGGAACTATTGAGTAAAGCTCTGATTGCTTTTGAGACTTCGGCTACCTGTGCCACGATGGAGTGGAAGGAGGAGGAGGAGGAGGAGGGGGGGTTGCGCATGAACTCCAGAAACTTGAATAGGAAATGAAAATTATTCTGAGGTCTGTCACTGAATATTTTTTTAAGTTCTGAACAATATTCTGTGTATGTAATGCCAGATTCTAGTTTTGATTCTAAGAGACGAGAGAGGTGCTTGTGGTCATCCTTTGGCTGAAAGTGGTTATTGATGATAGTTATTTTAAGTTTGTCCTGGGTTATATTATTGTTAGCAAGGTGGACTTTGCAAACTGCGATGTAGTCTGTGATGGTAATGCCACTTGCTTTCGAAAAAGTGGGGACATCAGGACTTGTGGTTGAGAGGGTAGTGGTTATGGATTTGGGTAGGTGGGTTTGGAGGTGGGTGTTTGGTCTTAGAGGATGAGTGGGTGCCTGTGGGTTACCTTACCTTACCGTCGTGCCATATCCTCTTGGACTTCGGCAACAATGGAGCGCCACCGTTCACGGTCCTTAGTTACTTGTAACATCTGTGCTGGTTTGAGTTGTTTTCCCGTCGCCCTCATCAGCCCGTCCATATACTTCTCCCTCTGCTTTCCTCTTGCTCTCCTTCCCTCCACCATTCCCGTCATCACCACCTCTTCCAACCCTTCCTTCCTCATTATATGTCCTAAGAATCGCAACTGTCTTTTCCTTATTGTTGTCATCAATTCCCTATCTGTCTCCATTTCTCTCAATACTTCTTCATTTGTTTTCTTCGCTGTCCATGGTATTCTTAATACTCGTCTCCATATCCACATTTCTGCTGCTTCTAAGTTTTCCTGCCTGTGGGTTACTGGGTTGGTTAGTGGTCTGGGTTTTGGCTGGGTTTATATGACTTTGATTTGCGGGTGGAGCGGTATTGGTAGTTTGGGGGGTGTCGGGGGGGGGGTTGAGTTATTTCCTACTGTGCTCTATTTGTGTTACTGATGTTCATAAAGCTATGATCAACTGATTCGATTAGGTTCCTAGCCGCAGAACGTGATCAGATATTTTGTGACATTGTAAAAAAAAAAAAAAAAAAAACTAATGAATATAAGTCGCTGATAAAAACATAGATATATACAATTATATAAACACAAAGAATATGAAAAAAGGATATTTGTATTACATGTCCATCGTTCCGAAGGTGGTTCCTATAGGGCAAGGGGTAGATTGTTGATGGTTGCTGTTGATGGGGTTCTACCATAGGATTTGCAGAAGTAGGGCGTCGTGAAGATGGTCGCTGTGCCGATGTGTGAATTTGGTAGGTGGTCTTGGGATGTTCTGGAGGGCTAGGTGACTAGCTAGTCACGCAGGGGCTACCAGGGTTGTAGGAGCAGGATGATCTGTCAGTTAGGTGGGTGACCCGAGTCGATGCGAATCTACTGCCGAGTTCGGTTGATTCGGCACCACCGTGACAACTTTATGGATGGGGATGACAGGTGGTGATGGATACGGAGCTGCCTAGTGTAGGCCTTATGGTCTCTTTCAGTCTACTTTATCCTTATGTTCTTATATATGTTATGTGAGTTTCTTTTCTGGGAGGATTGGGGAGGGGGTTGGATACACAGAGGTATCGTTGTCTGGTGACGAATAGTTATTGTCTTTGCTCCCCGGGGATTGGGGGGGGGGATAAGATCGTGGAGAGTCGATTATAGACTGGGGTTCAAAAACGTTCGTTGTAGCGGGGTTGATTATGACAGCTCGCGAAATTCTGCTGAGTTGCTGGGCTGATGCCACTGATACACTTGGATGAACTAAAGATTTGGTTTCTTTTTGGGTTATGTCCTCACAATGTGTTCGAGCGAACTATAACTAAACAGTAATCGATTTCAGCACCCGTTTGTATGGGAAAGAGTACACAAAGTCACTTGTTCCTGGAACACTCAAACACTCGAGTAGTCTCGTGGTATTATGTGTCCTGCTTAACGAGTAATATGGGCATATGTGGTCACTTTGTTCACTTTCACTGAGCACTGGGATTCACTTTATGAGTGTCAGCTATTTCGGGGGGTGAGTGGCAGCTGCCACCAGAAATGTACCATCCTTAGGTGGATAAATCAAAGAGCCGAAGACCTCTTAACAAAAGTCTATTAGTCTAGATTACAACTGCAAACCTTCCCGGTCTGCTTTCCACCTAAAAACTGCTGGCTCCTCTCTCCCCTGGTGGAAAGTAACAAAAATGATGACAAGGGTATTTTGGGGAGTTGGCATGCTATAAATAGTTTACTTTTTATTTTGGTGATACAAGTTTTGGATGTTAATCTATCTTACAATAAGTGCCATTATAAGGATGTATAGTTATTTCTGGTTATTCAATTGTTATGGCTATTAATCTAAATTACGCAATATCGTGTGTATGAGTAAAAGGTGTTCTTAGGATTCAGAGGTATTTCACGGTTTGGTCACGTGAAGGAAGAGCTTAGGGGTGTGTGTGTATGTATTTTGTATATCGCAGTGTAGTTTTCCGTAGGTGTTGTTGCAATATGTTGTGTTATAGGTAATGGTTACAGGGCAAGGGGGATCTGAAAATATTCCCACATAAGGTCTAAGGTCGTGAAAACTACGTTGTTTTCACCGACGGAGTGGAGGAGCTCCTGTAAGATAGGAATTGTGTGTCATGTCTGGTATGGTGAGTTTATTTAAATCTGAATTCTACTACAGGTCGGAAGGACCCGTCTTGTTTTGGTACTATGAAGAGTGGAAAATTCCATTCGCTAATGGATAGTTCGATGTTATCATGCGGAATCATGTCTTGGTAAGGTTATCTACAATCATGCGTTTGCTGTGTGTAATCTGTATGCGGGAATTTAACATGGTTTTGAGTTCTCACAAAGGGGTATATGATGCTGAATAAGATTAGTGACTCCAAGGGTAATGGCATGTCTGAACTTGTTGCAAAGTGCAAGCAAGTCTGCTTGTGCATCAGGGAAATCAATTTGGTTAAACAGAGATGCATCAATGGCTTCCTGTGCTGTTTGCACATCGGAAAATGTGGTACAAGCTTGAGAAGTTGGGAATTTGTCATCCATTACTTTAATTCGTGAAGGACATACTTGGAAATCGCAAATGTTTGTACCAACTGTGAGATGGAGGGGTGCGTTAGTGTCATTTGCAATTAAAATGCAAGTATGACCTTTCTTTGACGTAGAGCTGATGGCTGAAATCAGGGAAATGGCACTTACACGGTAATTTTCTGGCATACAGAGTACACCGGTGTCTTATGCTTGGAAAACTCGTATATGTATATTTGTGTATTCACGAGGGAACAGCGTCTTTGGGTTGATAAGCACTGCGTGAGTGTGTTGGAAAGTAGATAACACTTCTGAGACTGGGGCGGATTGTGTGTTGAAATCCTCTAATAGGGGCAAGAAATGGTCCTCCAGCGGTGAAAGATCAACGTTATTTACTGGGTGTTTTGTCTTTAGTTTCGCAGATTTTGACCTTCGAGAAGAGTTTGCGTGTCTGTTACGCTTGGAATGTCTTCCTACAGCTGGTAGTGAAGTGGAAGAGTTAGAGTCGTGGGCATGTGTGTGTGTGTCGGTGCCATTTGAGTTAAGAGCTGGTGCATCCTCGTGTGATGAAGCAGAGTTACTTTGAGCAGTTGTGCTAGAATTATTTGACGTTAAATCAGGCTTTGCCTGCTTGGCCACGTTGATGTGGTCGACTTTAGGAGAACTTGCTGATGGCAATGCAGGGAGAAAGTGATTAGCATAAATGATGCCATGTTGAGCAGGGTAAATGATATTATATTGCTTCATCAATGTTAAACCTATGAGGATATCAGCAGAGAAATGAACATTAGCTACGTATATGGAAACTAAAATGGATGGGCACACGTCTTTGAAGCTAATCCCAAGAGAGAATTTGCCTATGATAGGGAAAAGTACTCCATCCACATTGCACAGATTTACGTCTGGGGGTTCCAAAATGGAAACCTGTTTTGTTAGGGTGCGGACTTTATGAAAACTGTTCACTGAGATGATGCTTACTGTTGAACCTGTGTCGAGAAAAACTGTCATTTTGGTGTTTCCAAACGTGGCGTTGAAAGTTAAGGTATGGGAAGATGTGTCTGGGATGTCCAGTGTGTATACTGGTAACGTTGATGTCTGTATATCTGTGTAAGGGTCCCCTGTCCTCGGTTGGCACTGAGGCTTCGTAGTGCGGAGTCATGCGGGGGAGGGGTCACGTGACTGACCTGCGAGGAATGTGTTACGTGAATATCTGGCAGGAGATGTGTAACGTGAATATGCAGGAGATGGGTTACGTGAATATATTGCCGAGGATGTTAAGACTAGTTTGTGTTGCGTCTGTGATCGAAGTACACGACATTTGTCGGAAGTGTGAAAGCACGTATCGTGAAAACCACAATGTTTGTTTGGCTGTGTTGAGTACTTATGGTAGCACATGCTTTCCATGTATCCTGGTTTTTGGCAGTAGGTGCAAAAGTTACATGTTCTCGAGGGGGATCGATGGCGTGATTGGTATCGTGTGCGAGATATATTTCTTGATCTCGTGTTATGTGGGGATGCCTGTGTGACCTGAGCTACGGTGTGTTGGTGCGTGATGGGTATTGGGTGGTTCTGTATTTGAGCGATAGTTTTGTCTGAGTCATAGATTTTTCTTGCGAATCGGGCTACCTTATCACCTGGTGTGAATGCATGAGTGCTAGCCTTTTGTAATGTTTCTGGGTGTAACCGAGAGAGAAATCGGAGATATGCCATGATGGATACTATATGTTCTAGTGCAATCTTTTCGTCTACGACCCAGTCTGACTGCTTGAGGCTTTCGCGTAACTCGGTTTAGAACGTTGAAGCTATTTTAATTGGTCTGTCCTTCGTGGTGCATGCCCCATGATTTAAGATCTTTGCAAGAGAGTATACAGGAGATAGTGCTCCAAGTGGCGCAAAAGTAGCAAAGGCTTTTTTTTTAATTCTGTGACGAAATCCGCATAGTTATCAGTTTCCAGGAAGACGTCAGACTGAATGATATCCCCAGCCATGGTGTCGTTTTTGTCTATCCTAGATGTTAAAATGGACTTTTTGCTTTGTCATCAGTGGCATTTCTACGTATTATCTCTGCGCCAACCTCAGCGAGGAAATTGTGTACAGGGATGTTCCTGCCGTTGAAAAGGGGCAATGTCGTTTCGTCCTTCATAACTGCAATAAGATCTTGTGTGGTCATGTTGTTTGGCAACGTGTTTACACCTTGTGACGAGTTGCTAGGGTGCTGAGTGGCCATGTGCTGTCTCTTTAAATTTTGCGCAGAGTGGCCTCGTGTGATGGGTTTGTTTGTCGCGTCAGAGTTGTGTTCGGACCCGTTTATGTATAACAATAAAATGTATGGAGACCTTGTTGCAGCTAGGTGGCAATTGTACAACGGAAAAAATATCTACTTACCCAGGTTGGCGTACGGAGGGGAGGGGATGGTGGGTCATAGTGAAGGGGTGCCGTCGATCGAGTTTGCGGTTAAGTACACTGCTGCAAATAGTGAAGGAAGTTAGTCTCTGTTACGTTGGTTTTTGAATGTATGAGGAAGAGAAAAATCATATATATATATATATATATATATATATATATATATATATATACATATATATATATGTACATAATTACATATACATACATACATATATGTGCAGACAAACCACTGGGAAAATGAAAGAGATGAGATAGGTCTCATCTCTTTCATTTTCCCAGTGGTTTGTCTGCATACTAGTATCACGCGTTCAAGTGATTTCTTCTGCATATATATATATATATATATATATATATATATATATATATATATATATATATATATATATATATGTATATATATGTATATTAACAACCACAATGCACTTTAATTCTGAGCCATCAACATTGGGAGACCCGATGGAGGCCACAACCAGAAATTAAATGTGGTACTGCCGAGGACTCGAACTCAACTATCACATAACAAGTGACGCAGTGACTTTCCAACTATGCTATCTTGATAGCGTTGTTGGAAAGTCACTGGCTCACTTGTCATGTGATAGCTGAGTTCGAGTCCTCGTCAGTACCACATTTCAATTTCTGGTTGTGGCCTCCATTGGGTCTCTCGATGTTGATGGCTTAGAATTAAAGTGCATTGTGGTTGTTAAAATGTACCTCTAATCACTGGGACCCATTCAGTGTTATATATATATATATATATATATATATATATATATATATATATGTATATATATATATA
>NC_134777.1:129750560-129755560 GCF_046742065.1 Oratosquilla oratoria
TCGAGGCTGAAGAATACGTCTGTATGTTGACATGGTGGAGCGGCAGGCGTCGTGGTGGTGGAGAAAGCAGCTGAGAGGGATCGGCGTAGAAATTGGGCTTCGTTTCGTGGTTCCGGACAGTGCAGCTACGAGGGATTGCCTCGTATGTAAGATGCTTCAGCGAAGATCGTAGCTGTCGTTGAATTGTTCGCTTCGGTGTGGCGTGGGTTGTTGGCGATAGGGCTAAGAGCGTCAGTGTTTTTGGCTCGTAAGTGGAATGCTGGAAGATGCTTTGAAGTAATCAGTGTTGCACTTCTGCTTCGATGTCCACGGCTGTAGAGTTAGTGTCGCTTCGCTATCCTACGTGCCACCACAATGTTGGGGCCCGTCTCAGGATGGAGGTAAAATAAAGTTGTCTGAACACTTTATTCTCTTCTAATCTGATACAAAACTGCTGGCAAGTCCAAAGGGAAACTCCGGAGGTTGCCAGACTTCCCTAAATAAAAATTACAGAAAGTAAAAGGGGCGTTCCCTGCGAAGGGGTGGCCAATAAGAAACATAGGTCATGTATGAAATAGTGGCACTCTTGAGGGTTGTCAAAAAGGAGTTTCGATGTGAAGATCGTTGGGTCTCGGTCCCACGGCGTGAGCTTTGCCAGAGGTGACCCCTGGTCTCGCGTCGACCACAAGTTTATTTAGATTCTGTCCGGTTCTTTGTCACTTCTCTGACATATGGCCAATAAAGGGGTGTCTGGCGAACGCTGTCCCTGCGTGCCTGGCTGAAGGGCCCTTTGAGGGTTGGTTCTTCATACGCGAGATGAAAGAAATCTCCTGGCGTCTATCACAGATGAAAGAAACCTCTGGCGTCTATCACGGGGTATGTCACTAGAAGTGCACACCTACGGGATATAGCAGTAGAAAATTAAATATTCATGTTGTAAATTATAATACACCAACATAAGGTACAATTTTCTTGGCGGAAATTAATAAAAAGAAAAAAAAAATTGCTAGAAGCAAATACACTATCGAACGGAGCTGCGACGATAGGTTAGAGAAGCCATGTTGTCTCCAGCCCCGTCAATATCAGTTTGCCGATGGCGTTGACGTTGTGTACCGGGCGTTCTCACACTCCAAGTGACGTCACCACTCTACATATTCTTAAAACAGTGCTATGTAGCTGAGCTTCACGCTTTTCGTCAGGCTGTGAAACTTCTCTACGACCCGCAGTCCGATCGGATGCCAAAACCGGCTATCAACATCCCTGACGACGACGACGACGACCCCGATGACCTCCAGAATTACAGATACCGCATTACTAACTGCATGTTAGGTTAGGTTAGACGAATTCATCATACTTTAATTTCCTCGACCTCCGCATCTATCAAAACAAAGATGGCATCTCAAACAGTCATGGCTCTCTTCATTAGTTTATCGCTGTTATCAACTTTTTCTGTTATTGATTTCCGCCAAGAAAAACGTATATTACGTTGATGTATTATAATTTACAAATTTAATATTTAATTTTCTATTCCTACATCGTGTAGGTATGCATTTCTAAAAAAATACCATATACATATAAACATACACATATACTCGTATGTATACATCTATATACATATACATACATATATACATACATACATACATGAATACATATATATCATATATACATACATACACATGTACAAACATACATACATACATACAAACATGTGTACATATATAAAGGAAATATGTGGGCAGGGTTGAGGACTGGGAGATTTTGGGTAACCGATTACACTCTTGACTGAGCCCACTACCTGGGCTATCTGCCGGACCCGAGTTGGGATCGCAGAAGTTGCCTATCTGTTGCATTCTAGCCCAAAATTAACCTAACCTCACTGTAGCCTATCTAGCTCGTCCGCATCAAAGAACCTTGGGAAACACTTTTGAACTTACCTGAGGTACAGTGTAAAGGGACTTGTCCAGTGGTCAGTCGAGCGCAAGTAAATCTTGTTCTTGGGGGTTCATTTATAAACACCAGTGGTGGAAGAAATAGTCTTGGGAACCAAGTGGTATACGCTTGAAGGCTGTACCCACGATATGCGCCCAAAAATGTATAATAGATTATGCCTCCATTAGTCCAAAGATGGATGGACAAAGCACTTGAAGACAACAACACTCGCAGTCACATGGTTGGCACAATATATTATTTGGAGGGACATCGTGGTCCTTTTAAAAGCAATTGGAGCTCCAGTTTTCACACACAAAAACAAAATCACAAATCTTTAGATTAAACGCCCACTCTCAACAAGAACCAATCCAAAACTAAGTTGGTGCCCATCCGATTGAAAGACCTGTGATTGGGTAAAGCGGCCACGGGATTCAAAACGATTCGGTTATTGGCTGAAGCGATAATGTTTACAAGAAGTCTCCGCAAGACGTCTTGCCTGAGTGCCCGAGATGAGGTAGTAATCAAGAAACAATTGTAGATATATGACAAAACTCAAGATCATTTTCTGTAACTGCATGAGAAAAACGTGACAGACAAATTTATCTTTTTCTTTTCCCTAATATTTTCCAATAGGGTCGGATGTTCCCTTGACTCGTTTCATCTCCGCAAGATGTTTCGCCTGTGTGCACGTGAAAAAATAGTAATCAACAAATTGTAGTGTCACTTAAGTGTGTTTTTGTATATTTACCTAGTTGTATTTACCTAGCTGTATCTTACGGGAAGGGGAGCTATTCTCGTGTGTCCCGTCTCTGTATCTCGCTATATCTAATTTGCTCTTAAATTCTTGTATTCTTTTTTTTTTGCACACACTATTTTCTCGTCTAGTATGTTCCATACATCCACCACCCTGTGGGGAAAGCTGCTTTTCATGTCTTTTCTATAAATACCCTCTTTGAGTTTCTTTCCATGTCCTCTTGTGTTTCTCTTATCCTAATTTAGTAAGTCGTCTCTATCAAGGACATCTACACCTTTCATAATTCTGTAGATGGTCAACAAGTCACCTCTTTCTCTTCTTTGTTCCACAGTCGGTAGTTCTAGGTTTTACAATATTTCTTCATATCACATTTTTATAGTGTTGGGGCCATCTTCTCTCAATTTTCTTTACAGTATATTCCTTTTAGTACTGGGTGACCATAGTGTCGCTGCATACTAGTGTGACTAATATTTTCTTTACCATTTCTTCATCCAAGTAAGTAAACGCCATTCTTATTGATCTTAGCAAGTTATAGATTTCGTAGACAATTTTGTTTATTTGTTTGTCAGGGGACATACCTTTTGTCATGACCACTCCCAGGTCTTTTTCAGGTCCCACTTTAGTTACTTCTTTTTCACCAATTTTATATTGTCTTGATATCTTTTTTTTATTACTTTTTCCAAATTCCATTATGCTACATTTCTTTATGTTGAAATTCACTTCCCACTTCTGACTCCATTCCCAGACCTTGTTCAGATCTCTCTGTAGTAAGTCACAGTCCGTTTCAGTACTCACTTTCTTTAACAATTTTGCATCATCTGCAAAGAAGTTCATGTAACATTCCACATCCTCGTCCACGTCATTCACATAGATAGCAAACATCATTGGAGCCAGTACTGATCCTTGTAGAACTCCACTAATTACCTCCTGCCAAGTAGAACTCTTGTCTTTGAGCACTACTCTCATTTTTTTCTATGCAAAAAGTCTTCTATCCATTTCAGTAGTTTCCTTGTATTCCCCCTATGGTTTCCAGTTTTCTTGATAGTCTTTTGTGAGGGACTTTATCAAAAGGTTTTTGTAGATCTAAGAACGCACAATCAGCCTATCCATCCCTTTCTTGTATTACATCTATTAGTCTCGAATAAAAACAGATCAAATTTGTGGTACATGATCTTCCCTAACTAAATCAGAATTGTCTCGGAATTAGGGTCTTGTTTTCCTCCAGAAGTTTTATCCATCTACTTTTTATAACTTTTTCACAAATTTTAGCTAACGTGCTTGTGAGGGAAACCTGTCTGTAATTTGTTGGGTCTTACTTATTTCCTTCTTTATAAATTGGTACGATATCAGCATTTTTCCAGACTTCTGGTATTTTTCTTTCTTTGACTGAGCAACTTATTATGCTATATATTTTGTCTGTTAGTTCTTCTTTATATTCTTTTGTATCCAGTTTGCTATTCCACCCGAGTTTTGCGATTTCTTGACAGCAAGATTCATTATTTGATCCATTATTTCTTTCCGACTTGATGTTTTTGCTCATGACTTTCGCCATTTCTGCATCTTTGTGTGTTCTGTATTCCCTTGGTGTAGTTTCACTATTTACTGTTTACTTTTTAGTTTACCATTTATATATCTAGAGAACATTTTTGGCTGATTCTTACATTTTTCTATTATGCCTTTTTCATTGTTTCGTTTTTCTTCCCTGCGTATTTTTACCTATTCGTTCCTTTGATTAATATATATTTTTCCACTTTCTAGGGTTTTTTTCTTTTCTCCATCTTTTCCAAGCTTTATCTCCTCTATTTATCACTTCGCTGCACCTTCTGTTAAACCAGCACTTAATATATACTTTTTCCTGTTTTATTTTGTGTGTGTGTGTCAAAAACTGAACAAAATCTCAGAACATCCCATCGACAAAAACGCTCCTTTCGTGTGTGTGTGTGTGTGTGTGTGTGTGTGTGTGTGTGTGTGTGTGTGTGTGTGTGTGTGTGTGTGTGTGTGTGTGTGTGTGTGTGTGTGTGTGTGTGTGTGTGTGTGTGTGTGTGTGTGTGTGTGTGTGTGTGTGTGTGTGTGTGTGTGTGTGTGTGTGTGTGTGTGTGTCAAAAACTTTAAAAAATCTCAGAACATCCCATCGACAAAAACGCTTAATGGTTTCAGCTTATAAATAGGCACTGCACGATACTGTCTACCATAACAACAAATTTGTCTTCCATGTTCCTATGGGTAGATTGGCTAGCATTTCCTAAAAATTATCATACAAGTACATGACATTTATTTTCAGATCTACATAACGTAACCTTTGGCAAACCCATTCCCTTGTGTATTAAAAAAATAC
>NC_134777.1:129765560-129778060 GCF_046742065.1 Oratosquilla oratoria
GCAAACCGAGGAAATAGCCGACTAACTTAAAATAACTTATCGTGTTGTCAGGCGTTACGTTGTTAGGTGGAGGGAAGGAGAGTGTGATGCCATACCAACCCAGAAAGAGCGATCTGATAGGCCTCGTAAGACCTCTAGGCCTCTTGATAACATTGTTAAGAGAGACCTAGAGAAGAGTCATCATATTTCAGCCCGTAAAATTAAGGAAAATAATATTGGTCTGTTCAGTGAAGTGTCTGTACGTATTGTTAGCCGACGTGTTCATGAGCTTGGTTACACAAGACACCATCCCGTCAAGAAACAGATTCTCACCCGTGTGCAGAAGGCTCGTAGGGTCGCTTATGCTCTAAGATATCTTCAGTGGGATGATGCTGACTGGCTGGATGTGATTTGGTCTGATGAAGCAATGTTCACAGTGACCGAGGGGAGGGGTGGTAATGTGTATCGGAAGCGTGGCAGTGACCTCCTTGACCCACGCTACCTATGTGGAACTGTGGAACACCCCAGTACATTAATGGTATGGGGTTGTTTCTCAGGCAGTGGCTTGGGGAGGCTTGTTTTGTTGCCTGCCAACATTAAAATCAACCGGTAGATTTATTATGAGCTGCTAAATGAACACCTGGAAGGGTGCTTTGAGTTAACAGGTGCAAACGTGTTCCAACAGGATAGTGCCCCCTGCCACACTGCCAAATCTGTTATAACCTGGCTTTAAGACTGTGAGATTAGTTCATTGAGGATTGGCCCGGAAACAGTCCAGATTTAAACCCGACTGAGAATCTTTGGCTAGTGGTTAAACACGGGTTACAAGGAAAGCACGTCAGCACTCTCCCCAAGCTGGAGAAGAAAGTTAAGGCTTGTTAGGAGCTATACCTACCCAGAAGCTACAAGATCTTGCTATGTCCATGCCACGACGCCTGAGGGATTTCAAGAAATGCAAGGGATGCCCAACAAAGTATTAAGGGTAAGATTAATATTTTTATAAAACCTTTATCAAGCTACAACTTGTCTGACACACACCCGGCCTAAACTATATATATATATATATAAATATATATATATATATATATATATATATATATATATATATATATGTGTGTGTGTGTGTGTGTGTGTGTGTGTGTGTGTGTGTGTGTGTGTGTGTGTATGTATATATATATATATATATATATATATATGTATGTATATATATATATATATATATGTATATATATATAATTTTTTCCGCAGGTGTGCTTTTTCATTCCTTTGAAAAAACGCACCTGCGAAACTAGTCAGGAATAAACTCATGACTAAGACTCCTGTGTTTACATATATATATATATATATATATATATATATATATATATATATATATATATGTGTGTGTGTGTGTGTGTGTGTGTGTGTGTGTGTGTGCGTGTGTGTGTGTGTGTGTGTGTGTGTGTGTGTGTGTGTGTGTGTGTGTGTGTGTGTGTGTGTGTGTGTGTGTGTGTGTGTGTGTGTGTGTGTGTGCGTGTGTGTGTGTGTGTGTGTGTGTGTGTGTGTGTGTTTGTGTGTATATATATATATATATATATACACATATATATATATATATATATATATATATTGACTATATTATGACAAATAAGATTGAAGGTGAATGAAGTAGACGAGGAGAAATGGGAGAATTTTACGCCTTAACGTTTCGACCCGCAGGGTCTTGATCACAAAGCTAACAACTCAAACGTAACCGGATATTTTATACACGGACGGGTCATCTTATGGGACGCTTCGGAGAGCTTGTTATTTTATTTGCGTATTCTTTTATTATTAATAAGCTTGTGGCTTTTGCTAAACATATAAAGCCTTCTCTATGGTTAATGTTGTTATTAGTGTTGATATATGCTGCCTCAATTGTCTTTCTTAGTTTCTTGGATGATCCTTTATTTAATACGGTTGTGTTGTTCCAGTCTGGAAGGTGACCATGTTTATCTACATGTATTACTATGGAGTTAGATGTCCTATGGGCTTTTACGTCATTTTTATGTTCATTTATCCTTTTATTAAGTCCGCGACCAGATTCACCAAAATATGAAGAGGGACAGCTTTTACACGGGATTTTATAAACAACGCTGCTTTCGTTAGTGGGATTATTGTCGCTACGTGTTACCAAATGTCCTACTTTGCTACCTGACGTCCTGGCTATTTTGATGCCCGCTTTTAGGAGAGAAGTGTCTAGGTATGAATTAACATTAGAGTTTGGTACTGTGATATATCTGGTTTCATTATTACATTTATTATCATTCTTATTTTTATTTTCATCTTTACTTTTGTTAATTATTTCTTTGGCTTTCTTTTTCAACCTACATAAGAGACCTTTTGGATATTTGAGTTTGATGAAAGTCTCAGTAATATGTTGTAATTCAGGATCTAGAAATTCTTTACTGCCTATACGAAATGCTCTGAGGAAGAAACCCATTATAATACCTGTTTTAGTTCTGTCATCATGTCCTGAGTAGAAGTGTATATAGTCTTCTTTATTGGTGGGTTTCCGGTATACTGAAAATTTCACATTTTTATCTATTCTATGGATAATTGTGTCTAAGAAAGGTAATTTTCCGTTATTTTCATTTTCTGCAGTAAATTGTATATTTTCATTTACACTGTTTAATCTCCTGAGTTTGTTGTTAATGTCTGTATCCTTAGGTACAATTACGAGTATGTCATCAACATACCTAAACCATTTACTATTCCTACCCATTATAGTCATGTATTCTACTGTTTCGAGTATTTCCATGTATAAATTTGCTAACACTGCAGAAAGGGGACTACCCATGGTGAAGCTAGAATGTTGTCTGTATTCAATATTATTAAAAGTGAAAGCGCCAAATCCTACACAAAGAGAAATTAATTCGAGGTAATATTTTTTAGGTACGGGTAGATCTTCATTTTTCAAATTATTTACTACTCGTTCAACAGCATTTAGAGCGCCTTTTATTGATACTCGAGTATACAAAGAGGTGACATCGTAGCTGGCTAGTTTCTTGTTATTGAAATCTAAAACTTTTAATCTGTTAATTAGATCCGACGAATTTCGTAGATGTGCATCATTAATAGTTCCTAAAGTATTGGATAAAGGTTTAGCTAAACATTTGGCTAACTTATGAGGTGCACTATTGATTCCTGAAGTAATGGGGCGCATAGGAATTCCTGTGTTGATATATGCTGCCTCAATTGTCTTCCTTAGTTTCTTGGATGATCCTTTATTTAATACGGTTGTGTTGTTCCAGTCTGGAACAACATTAACCATAGAGAAGGCTTTATATGTTTAGCAAAAGGAGGTGAGGTGAGGTGGCAAAATGAAACGTTAAGGCTAGAGTATGGAGCTTTATTCAGAACCAGACGTTTCGACCTCTTGGGCCTTCCTCAGTGGACTGAATACAGAATAGAAATCAAAGTCCGTCAACAGCTTACATGGTGATCTGACGACCCTGCGTGACCTCACCCCGGTCACGTTGTCCCCCCACACTCGCCGACCGCCAGTTGTGCGGACGTTTGAGCCCAGGACATAAACCCCTTACGAGAATTTGTGGTTTTCTCGGTAGCAATGTGTGCCGCCTCCAAAGCTTTCCTTTTCTTTTTTCCCATTTTCCTATGTAGAACGTGGGCTTCCTTCCAGTTTGGCAAATGATTTTCTTCATCGATATGAACTACTAGGGCATTTGATGTTCTGTGATGTTTCACATCCCTCTTGTGTTCTTCTAATCTTTTGTCCATGCCGCGTCCTGTCTCACCGATATAAACTTTCTCACAACCTGTACAAGGAATTCTGTAAACAACACTTTTATTTTCTTGCAAAATTTCCGTATTTCTGGTAAACTCACCAATTCTCTTCCCCGCTGATGTTACTAAATTTATTCTGGTGTTCTTTAAAAAATTACTAATTAATGGTGCGTATCTAGAGTTAGGAACTGAAATAAATATTTTGTCCTTGCTGGTGCTGTTATCTGTAGCTGTTGTGCTCCTTTTCATAATTTTGATGGCTTTGTGTTTTAATTTTATAAGAAAGCCCAAAGGATATGCTAACTCTTGGAAGGTTTTAAAGATATGGTTAAGCTCATCCTGTAAAAATTCTTTGCTGCATATCCTTAGGGCTCTTAATATGAATCCGATTATTATCCCTGATTTGACTCTAGTACTGTGAGCTGAATATAAATGAATGTAATCTTCTCGGTTTGTTGGCTTTCCGTATACTTTGAATTTTATTCCGTTTTCTGTTTTCTTTATTACAGTATCCAAAAAAGGAATTTCGTCGTTTATTTCGAGCAGATCTAACATTTTCTTGTCATAATCGGTTTTATCCATAACGACAATTCCCCCACATTTGTCCGCTTGTGTGATCACTAAATCCTTATCTTCTCCCAGATTTTTGAGGGCAGATATGTATCTTGTTGGTAAAGCATTGGGTTGTTGGTCTGCTGCTCCTAAGCAACATGCTATCACACCTAGAATAAAACCTTTCTCCGTGTCTTCGTCAGTCCATCTGTAATTACGGCACACTTGTTCCACATAGTTATACTTTTTAATACCTGTATCAAATTTCAAACCAAGAGAAAGAGCTTCCTTTTCTGATTTAGATAACTGTTTACTCGACAGATTGTTCACTATTCCTGGTTTTCCCGCGTTCTTCCATTCACTTTCATCACATAGTTCTTCTAATTTTCTTTGAAATCTATTGACCCTGAATCCCAGGTCAATAGATTTCAAAGAAAATTAGAAGAACTGTGTGCCCTCAAAAATCTGGGAGAAGATAAGGATTTAGTGATCACACAAGCGGACAAAGGTGGGGGAATTGTCGTTATGGATAAAACCGATTATGACAAGAAAATGTTAGATCTGCTCGAAGATGAAAATACTTACAAAAAACAAAATAGCGGATTCGCAAAAGGAAAGGCGATGGAATTTAATAAGGCAGCGAGGCGCATCTTAAACAAAACTACAAAAGGTAAGAAATTAGTAAGCTTGTTAGAAGAAACACCGCGACCCCCACACATGAGAGGCTTACCCAAAACACACAAACCAAATATACCCATGAGACCCATAACATCGGGAATAGGGTCAGCTCCACACAAAATTGCCAAAATATTAGCGAAACCCCTTACAAAAACATTAGGTACCATCAGTGATGCACACCTCAAGAACTCATCTGATTTATTAAATAGACTTAGAGGTATGGACCTAACTGGCAAAAAACTAGCCAGCTTTGATATTCAAGCTTTATTCACAAATGTATCCACCAAAGAAGCGTTAAAAGCAGTTAAAAAAGTTGTTAAAAATCTGAGTGAGAATGAGCTGCCAGTAGCCAAGAGAGACTTCATCGATTTGGTTTCTCTATGTGTCAACTTCGGCCCCGTCATGTTCAATGGCGTAGAATATTTCCAGCATAGTGGGTTAGCCATGGGGTCTCCCCTAAGCTCAGTGATGGCATGTTTATATTTAGAAGAATTAGAAAGTACCAGTTACATCAAACTCATGGGTAAAGATACACATTGGTGGCGATACGTCGATGACATTCTAGTAGTGGTACCCGAGTTCGTCAATCTAAGACAGAAATTAACCCAATTAAATAACATAGAACAGAAAATACAATTTACATTAGAAGAAGAAATAAACGACGAAATTCCTTTTTTGGATACTATAATAAAGAAAACAGAAAATGGAATAAAATTCAAAGTATACAGAAAGCCAACAAACCGAGAAGATTACATTCATTTTTATTCAGCTCACAGTACTAGAGTCAAATCAGGGATAATAATCGGATTCATATTAAGAGCCCTAAGGATATGCAGCAAAGAATTTTTACAGGATGAGCTTAACCATATCTTTAAAACCTTCCAAGAGTTAGCATATCCTTTGGGCTTTCTTATAAAATTAAAACACAAAGCCATCAAAATTATGAAAAGGAGCACAACAGCTACAGATAACAGCACCAGCAAGGACAAAATATTTATTTCAGTTCCTAACTCTAGATACGCACCATTAATTAGTAATTTTTTAAAGAACACCAGAATAAATTTAGTAACATCAGCGGGGAAGAGAATTGGTGAGTTTACCAGAAATACGGAAATTTTGCAAGAAAATAAAAGTGTTGTTTACAGAATTCCTTGTACAGGTTGTGAGAAAGTTTATATCGGTGAGACAGGACGCGGCATGGACAAAAGATTAGAAGAACACAAGAGGGATGTGAAACATCACAGAACATCAAATGCCCTAGTAGTTCATATCGATGAAGAAAATCATTTGCCAAACTGGAAGGAAGCCCACGTTCTACATAGGAAAATGGGAAAAAAGAAAAGGAAAGCTTTGGAGGCGGCACACATTGCTACCGAGAAAACCACAAATTCTCGTAAGGGGTTTATGTCCTGGGCTCAAACGTCCGCACAACTGGCGGTCGGCGAGTGTGGGGGGACAACGTGACCGGGGTGAGGTCACGCAGGGTCGTCAGATCACCATGTAAGCTGTTGACGGACTTTGATTTCTATTCTGTATTCAGTCCACTGAGGAAGGCCCAAGAGGTCGAAACGTCTGGTTCTGAATAAAGCTCCATACTCTAGCCTTAACGTTTCATTTTGCCACCTCACCTCCATATTTGTCTGTCTTTACATACATTCGTCTGGAGGTGGCAATATGCAAGGCTTAGAAGTGAAGGAGTTTTTTCACAGGAAGAAGATATCAAAGTGCGTCACTCAGCTTAAATTCCTAAGAAGATGAGTGGCGTTGAGGGAGGGAGAGTAAGGGAAGGAAGGGAGGGAGGGAGAAGGTGAGGGAGAGGGAGGGTGAGGGAGGAGGAGGGAGAGTGACGTTGAGGGAGGGAAAGGTAGGGAAAGGGAGGGAGGGAGGGAGAAAAAAGAGAGAGTGAATGAGAGGGAGGCAGAGGGAGAGGGAGGGTGAGGGAGAGGGAGGGAAAGGAAGGGAGAGGGAGGAGAAGGGAGGGAAAGAGAGGTAGAGGGAGGGGGAGAATAAAAGAGAGAGTGAGAGAGAGGGGGAGGGAGGGAGGAGGGTGAGGGAGTGAAGGGAAGAGAGGGGGAGGGAGGTTGAGGAAGTGAGGGAGAGGGAGGATGAGAGAGGGAGAGGGAGGTTGAGGAAGTGAGAGGGAGGGTGAGGGATGGAGACGGAGGTTTAGGAAGTGAAGGGTAGGGAGGAGGATGGAGATGGAGGTTACCACAGGTGGAGAGCCGTCGCGTTGTGCCTGTGAAATGAAATATGACAAACATCTTTGTCCTCTCCTCCTCCTCCTCCTCCTCCTCCTCCTCCTCCATGACGACGAGGTTTGAAAAGGAGGGAAGGAGGGAGAATTAGGGGGATGAGGGAGGGGAATGGAAGAAAGGGGGAAGGGGGAGAGGAGAGCGGTGGAGTGAAGGGAGGGTCGTGGAGGAGAAGAGTGGAGGGGAGGGGAGGGAGAGAGGAAGAAGAGGTAAAAGAAGATTATGAGGCCGTTAGCAGAAAAAGAGGCATCAGGTGTTTTATCTCTCTCTTTTTTTTTAAGTCAAAAGAAGAGATGATCTCTCTTAATTGGTAAAGGTAACGATTTTTTTTTTTAAAGTGAAGGAATTACTGTCGCTTTCGCTCGCCCGCCCCTCCCCCCCAAAAAAAAATGACATAGACTGAAATGTCTTCTACAAGAAGACATGGTTACGTAAGAAAGTTTCCGAAAAAAAGAGACAATGAGGCGAGTAGTGGGGTGTTGGGGGTGTTGGGGGGGGGGGGGGTTTAGCGGGAGGGCAGAGTTGAAGGGGGGAGGAAATGGAGGAAGGCTGATGTGAAAGATGCACATGCTGAAGGAAAAGATCGATGAGTGGTGAATCGTGGAGCTTCTGCCAAAGAAGGAAGACGGTGAGAAACCGAATCAAGAGGGAGACTCTAGAAGGAAATCCGTCAAGAACTCGAAGGGAATATTACGAAAAATCAAAGAAATGAATAAATGAAAAATGAATATATGAGTAAATAAATAAATAGGCGAACATGTAAATAAAGAATAGAATAAATTAATAAATAGATTAATAAATAAATCAATAATAATTCTAGGAAATGAATAGATTAATCATAAATAGATAAGTAAATAAATAAATAAATAGATAAACATAAGCGAACAAATCAATAGATAAACAAGATGGTCTGGCGCTGGATTTTGTGTCTTACATGCCGGAGAAAAAAGAAAAGAAGAAAAAAAAAAACAACAACACCAAAGTCCACACCGGCCCAGCCAGGAATGTTTATTCCCAGAAAAACAAGAGGACTGTCAGATGCTTCATTGTAACACTAACACGAGAAATTAAGACATAAAGTACCACAGCGTCCATATATATATTATAACGTGAAACCATGCATATATATATAAGTATATATACACGATATATATACTGTATATATAAATAAATACAACACTGGAGACCACACAAAAAAAGACGTACGTCAGTCAGAACAAAACCTCTGAATCCGAGGGGGGGGGGCGGTCCTAGATGGGGACCAGGGCCGAAAACTAGTCGAGAGCTGGTGAGTCTTAACGTGGTGGCACACTAGGCATTTCTCGCTAGCATGCTACTTGCTTTTGCTACTTCGTTTGAGTAAAAACTACTTCGGTTACGATCTTTTGTTTTTCAAATCTCCACAATGTCAAATTCCTCTTGCGACATAGAGTGAGAAGCTGAACGTCAAATTTAGAGAAGTCAAACCTAGAATAGGAATGATAAACACATTGTTGAGGTGTTCTTACGGAAGTCTAGAACAGTGTAGCCAAAGTCGTTTCTACTCAAACGAAGTAATGAAAGCAAGTTGCATGATAGACAAGTGTGCCGCCACATTTAGTGCACGTGAGACAAAATTTTGGTGTGTGTGTGTGTGTGTGTGTGTGTGTGTGTGTGTGTGTGTGTGTGTGTGTGTGTGTGTGTGTGTGTGTGTGTGTGTGTGTGTGTGTGTGTGTGTGTGTGTGT
Source organism: Oratosquilla oratoria (assembly GCF_046742065.1). Classification (NCBI taxonomy): domain Eukaryota; kingdom Metazoa; phylum Arthropoda; class Malacostraca; order Stomatopoda; family Squillidae; genus Oratosquilla; species Oratosquilla oratoria. Next base: position 129,774,512 of record NC_134777.1, read on the forward strand.
GTGTGTGTGTGTGTGTGTGTGTGTGTGTGTGTGTGTGTGTGTGTGTGTGTGTGTGTGTGTGTGTGTGTGTGTGTGTGTGTGTGTGTGTGCGTGTGTGCGCGCAGTACCTTGTATGTGTTGTATTTGTCCACATCTATTCTAGACAGTCCTGCAAAGTTTCATATCTAGAAATTCTTACAACCTTTATGTACCTAGAGTCCTACAATGTTTTGTAGTACTAGATATTACACTACACGGAATACCTTCTCGATTAGATATCTTCTCCTTCTAGTTTCTTGTAATTTTATCTATATTCCTCATGTAGTCTTCTAGATATTGTATCACTCCGGAGACTTTCTTGGATAAGCCATTTTTCTAGTTGTACCTAGATATTCCACCACACGGAAAACCCTTTCGATTAGATAACTTAATCTAATTTCTTGTAACTAGAGCAATGAGCACCAATCAGAAACCTTTAATTATATTATATTATATTAGTCATCTAGTCTCCTACATTATCTATTGTACCACTACGAAGGTTTTCTTGGGTAGTCTGTTTTTCTAGTTGTGTTATGTTACCTAGAACTATGAATATTGGTTAGGAAACCTCCCCCTTTGTATTGCTTTTCTCAAAGATTTCTTCCATCAACATTCTAGAAGACGGGGTTAAATGAAAAGAGACAAAGAAAAGAAATGGATAATATAAAGGTAATGAAAAGAAGAGTGACAAATGAACAGAACCACCAAGAGAAAAAGAGAAGAACAGGAAGGACAAGATACGAACGGGGAAGAACGCTCAAAGGGCGAACAGAATATACAACTAAGAAGCTACGACGAGAACACATGAAGAACAGCGTTGAAGGCGGACGTTTCAAGAGGAAGAGAAGACGACCAGGAGGAGTTCCTCATTCTCTGCTGAAGTGAATGAATGGCCTTCCAGACATTAATTGAAATAGCGTGTGAGGGACCTTCGGAAACAGAGGACATGAGGAGGGCGAAGGAGGAGGAGGAGGAATAGGAGGAGGAGGAGTAGGAAGAGGAGGAGGAGGAGGAGGAGGAAGAGGAGAAAAAAGAACAGGAGGAGGAGGAGAAAGAGAAAAAAGAACAGGAGGAGGAGGAAGAGGAGAAAGAAGAACAAAGGAGGAGGAGGAGGAGGAGGAAGAGGAGAAAGAAGAACAAAGGAGGAGGAGGAGGAGGAGGAGGAGGAGGAGGAGGAAGAGGAGAAAAAAGAACAGGAGGAGGAGGAGGAAGAGGAGAAAGAAGAACATAAGAGGAGGAGGAGGAGGAAGAGGAGAAAGAAGAACAGGAGGAGGAGGAAGAGGAGAAAGAAGAACAAAGGAGGAGGAGGAGGAGGAGGAGAAAGAAGAACAGGAGGAGGAGGAAAAAGAGAAGAAGAAGGAGGACCAAATAGAGAAGAGGAAAAATGAGGAAGAGGAAGAAGAGGAGGATTAGGAGGAGGAGGAGGAGGAGGAGCAGCAGCAGCACCAGGAGGAAGGAGGGGAAGGAGGGGGCGAAGGAAAAAGAGGAGAGCGGGGAGATGGAAAGGGAGGAGGAGGAGGAGGAAGATAGGGCAAAAGGAAAAAGAGGAGAACGAGGAACAGATGGAGAAGGAGGAAAAGGAGGTGAAGGAAGAGAAGGAGGAAGAATAGGAAAAGAGAAGAGGAAGAGGAGGAAGAGAAAAAGAGGAAGAAAAGAAGGAAGAGAAAGAAATGGGAAAAGGAAGGGGACATTTGGAGTTAAAGAGAGGAGTAGGAGGAGGAGGAAGAGGAGGTGGAGGAGGAGGAGGAGAAGAAGGAAGAGAAGGCGGTGGAGGAGGAGGAGGAGGAGATGAAAGTGGGAACTGGGAAGAGTGACAGCAGCAAAAGAATGGAGTGAAATGATGACGGAGAATGAGAGAGAGAGGAAGGGAGGGAGAGAGGGAGGAAGAGATGGAGAGAAGGAGGGAGGGAGGAAGAGATGGATGGAAGGAGGGAGGGAGGAAGAGATGGAGGGAAAGGAGGGAGGAAGAGATGGAGGAAGAGATGGAGGGAAAGGAGGGAGGAAGAGATGGAGGAAGGGAAGGAGGAAAAGAAGGAGGAAAAGAAGGAGAAAGGGAAGGAAAAAGAGAAGGAGCCAGAAAGGGAGGAAAAGAAGGAGGAAAGGAAGGAGGAAAAGAAGGAGAAAGGGAAGGAAAGGAGGGAGGGAGGGAAGGAGGAAGAGAAAGAGGAAGGGAGGGAAGCACGAAGAGAGAGAGGGAAGGAGGGAGGGAGGGAGGGAGGGAAGGAGAAGGGTAAGGAGAAAGAGAGGGAGAAAGGAAAGGAGAATGAGAGAGAGCAAGGGAGGAAGAGAGAGGGGGAAGGAGGGAGGGAGGGAGGGAAGGAGGAAGAGAGAGAGGGAAGGGTAATGAAGAAAAGAAGAAGGAAGGGAAGGAGGAAGAGAGAGAGAGGAAGGGAGGGATGGAGGAAGAGAGAGAGGAAAGGAAGGATAATGCGAGGAAGGCTGTAAAAGAGAGAGGAAAAGAGGTAGGGAGGGAGAGTGAGAGAAGGAGGGACGGAGAGAGGTAAGGAGGGAGAGAAGGAGGGAAAGAGGGAGAGGAAAGGAGAGGGGGAAGAGAAGAGGTAGAGGAGGGAAAGTGAGAGAAGGCGGGACGGGGGGGGAGGGAGGGAGGGAAGGAAAGGAAAGAGGGGGAGGATTGGAGTAAGGGAGTGAGGGAAGGAAAAACTGAGGGAGGGAGGGAGGGAGGGAAGGAGGGATGAAGGGAGAAAGGGAGGGAGGGAAGGAGGGAAGAAAGAAGAGAGAGACATAAAGAAGCAAGAAATGAAAGAGGAGGGTGGGGGGGCAGAAGACTTAAAGAGAAAAGGGAGGTGAGGGGATGTGGGAAGGGGGAAAGGAGACGGCGTGGGGAAGGGAGGAGAATTAGCCTTGAAGGAGGAAGATGGAGTTGCTGTTGGAGAACTGATGGGGAGAAGGGAGGAAGAACGAAGATGGATCTAGAAAAGGGGATGGAATGCTCGCAAATTGTTCATGATTCACTGAAAGAAGAGAGAACTATAATCAAAGAATTGAAAGGAGATTTTAATCATGAAAAACAAGTTGCCTGAAATTCTCTAAAAAGAAAAACTGCACAAAGTGTGGGAAATAAAAAGAAAAGATGATGAAGGAAGCTAAGAGGGAAAACGGAGTATAAACAATATAAACAAACCAACAAAATATGGCGAAGCGCGTTATAGACAGACAATAAATATTGTAGACAATAGATTATAGACAACAAATTATACCCAGGAAATTGTAGAAAATAATTCATAACAGTGAATTATGGACAGGAAATTATAGACAGTAAATAGAATATGGCATATAGAGATGTGCCTCTACAAAGGCCAGCTCAAACTGAACCTGGACAATGGACATACGCGGTACATACTATCATCACTTCTCACGTGACAAACCTGAAACAATCTTATATCATCATCAACACTCAGGTTTCTTTCGTATGGAATAAAATCACTTGAGGGCATCATGGAAGACGTTCCTGAGGTCACACTCAGTCACCCAGTTCAGAACCATTTCATTCGGGGGTCGATGCCAAGACTA
>NC_134777.1:129790560-130008060 GCF_046742065.1 Oratosquilla oratoria
AAGAAGGAATGAAAGCGGGAAAGAAGTGGGAAGGAAAGAAGGAAGAAAAGAAAGAAAGAAAGAAAGAAAGAAAGAAAGAGGGAGGGAGGGAGGGAGGGAGGGAAAATAGGGAAGAAGGAAGGAGGAACGTAATCTGGGAATGAGAGGAAGAGGAGGGAGACAGGAAGAGGAAATGAGGGAGGAAGAGGAGGAAAGAAGGAAGAGGAGGGATGGAGGAAGAGATGGGAGGGAGGAAGAGGAGGGAAGAAGGAAGAGGAAGGAAGAAGGAAGAAAAGGGGTGGAGGAAGAGATGGGAGGGAGGAAGAGGAGGAGGAGAGGAAAAGGAAGGAAGAAAGAAGAGGAGGGAGGAAGTGGAGGGAAGAAGGAAGAGGAGTGATGGAGGAATAGGTGGAAGGGAGGAAGAGGAGGGAGGAAGTGGAGGGAAGAAGGAAGAGGAGTGATGGAGGAATAGGTGGAAGGGAGAAAGAGGAGGGAGTAAGGAAGAGGAAGGAGTAAGGAAGAGGAGGGATAGAGGAAGGAAAAAGGAAGAGAAAGGAAGAAGGAAGAGGAGGGAAGAAGGAAGAGGAGGGATGGAGGAAGAGATGGGAGGGAGGAAGAGGTGGGAGGGGGAAGAAGAAGGAAGAAGGAAGAGAAAGGAAGAAGGAAGAGGAGGGAAGAAGGAAGAGGAGGGAGGGAGGAAGAGGTGGGAGGGAGGAAGAGGAGAGAGGAAGGAAGAGGAGGGATAGAGGAAAAGGAGGGAAGAAAGAGGAGGGAGGAAGTGGAGGGAAGAAGGAAGAGAAGTGATGGAGGAAGAGGTGGAAGGGAGGAAGAGGAGGGAGGGAGGAAGAGGAAGGAAGAAGGAAGAGGAGGGAAGAAGGAAGAGGAGGGATGGAGGAAGAGGAGGGAGGGAGGAAGAGGTGGGAGGAAGAGGAGGGAGAGAGGAAGAAGAAGGATAGAGGAAGAGGAAGGATAGAGGAAGAGGAAGGAAGAAGGAAGAGGAACAAGAAGGAAGAGGAGGGATGGAGGAAAAAGTGGGAGGGAGGAAGAGGAGGGATGAAGGAAGAGGAGGGAAGAAGGAAGAGGAGGTTTGGAGGGAGAGATGGGAGGGAGGAAGAGGAGGGATGAATGAAGAGGAGGGAAGAAGGAAGAAAAGAGATGGAGGAAGACGAGGGAGGGAGGAAGAGGTGGGAGGGAGGAAGAGGAGGGAGAGAGGAAGAGGAAGGATAGAGGAAGAGGAAAGAAGAAGGAAGAGGAGGGAAGAAGGAAGAGGAGGGATGGAGGAAGAAGTGGGAGGGAGGAAGAGGAGGGATGAAGGAAGAGGAGGGAGGGAGGAAGAGGTGGGAGAGAGGAAGAAGAGGCAAGAAGGAAGAGGAGGGAAGAAGAAAGAGGAGGGATGGAGAAAGAGGTGGGCGGGAGGAATAGAAGGAAAGGAGGAGGGAGGGAGGAAGAGGTGGGCGAGAGGAATAGGAGGAAGGAAGGAGGAGGGAGGGAGGAAGGAGGGAGGGAAGGAGGAAACATCAGGTGCACGAGATACCCTGTTATTCAACGGAGACAGGAAAGATCATTTAGCCGGCGTTAATGGAGGCGGGGGGGGGGAGCGACTGTGAAGGAAGGAGAGGGGGGAATAGGAGGAGTGTGTATACATACATTTTTCTTGCAACAAGCAAATTCTACGTCATGATTGTCTGTAATAGATTGTTCGCATACAATTAACCTTTTTTTTTTACGATGATAAGGAATGAGCACTGTGATTTTATGTGGACAATCATCTGCACGAGTGAACGAATGTTGCGTGGGAACACATAGAAGTGATACATTCTGAAATTTGACGAAAGGTTCCGAGAACCACAAAGAAAGCCGAAGAAGGTCAAGTAGGCGTACGTCAGGAAGTCGTATCGGTCACGAAACATTACGACATAAAGGTGAAACGCGTGTTCGACAGCAGGTGTTGAACGAACTTTTACGTAAACCATCGGACTTCTTGTGTACATTCATATTTCTTAACATTCTTCATTATAGTGGCAACCTTTATATACATTGCTGTGCCAAGGGCAAGTTGAGAGATAAGTTAAGTGTCCAAGTTACTCGAACATATGTTCACACGGACCAGATCAAGACAAGTGGCCTGTGTGAACATGTACTTGATCGCTTTCCTCTCCAGTATCACCTCCACACTTGATTTGCCTCTCAACTTGGCCTGTATGAACATGTACTTGCTCGATTTCCGCTCCAGTGTCACCTGTGCACTTGACTTACCTCTCAACTTGGCCTATGTGAACATGTACTTGCTCGCTTTCGTCTCCAGTATCACCTGCACACTTGACTTGCCTTCCAATTTGGCCCGTGTGAACATATACTTGCTCGCTTTCCTCTCCAGTTCATGTCACCTGCACACTTGACTTGCCTCTCAACTTGGCCTGTGTGAACATGTACTTGCTCGCTTTCCTCTCCAGTATCACCTGCACACTTGACTTGCCTCTCAACTTGGCCTGTGTGAACATGTACTTGCTCGCTTTCCTCTCCAGTTCATGTCGTCTGCACACTTGACTTGCCTTTCAATTTGGCCTGTGTGAACATGTACTTGCTCGCTTTCCTCTCCAGTTCATGTCACCTGCACACTTGACTTGCCTCTCAACTTGGCCTGTGTGAACATGTACTTGCTCGCTTTCCTCTCCAGTATCACCTGCACACTTGATTTGCCTTTCAATTTGGACTGTGTGAACATGTACTTGCTCACTTTCCTCTCCAGTTTATGTCTCCTGTACACTTTACTTCCCTCTCAACTTGACCTGAGTGAACATGTACTTACTTGTTTTCCTCTCCAGTTCATGTCACCTGCACACTTGACTTGCCTCTCAACTTGGCCTGTATGAACATGTACTTGCTCGCTTTCCTCTCCAGTTCATGTCTCCTGCACACTTGACTTGCCTCTCAACTTGGCCTATGTGAACATGCACTTGCTCACTTTCCTCTCCATTTCAGGTCACCTACACACTTGACTTACCTCTGAACCTGGCCTGTATGAACATGTACTTGCTCGCTTTCCTCTCGAGCTCAAGTCACCTGCACACTTGACTTGCCTCTCAACTTGGCCTTTATGAACATGTACTTGATCGCTTTCCTCTCCAGTTCATGTCGTCTGCACGCTTTCCTCTCCAGTATCACCTCCACACTTGTCTTGCCTCTCAACTTGGCCTGTGTGAACATGTACTTGCTCAATTTCCTCTCCAGTATCATCTGCACACTTGACTTGCCTCTCAACTTGGCCTATGTGAACACGTACTTACTCCCTTTCCTCTCCAGTTCATGTCGTCTACACACTTGACTTGCCTTTCAATTTGGCCTGTGTGAACATGTACTTGCTCACTTTCCACTCCAGTTTATTTCACCTGTACACTTTACTTCCCTCTCAACTTGACCTGAGTGAACATGTACTTGCTCGTTTTCCTCTCCAGTTCATGTCACCTGCACACTTGACTTGCCTCTCAACTTGGCCTGTATGAACATGTACTTGCTCGCTTTCCTCTCCAGTTCATGTCTCCTGCACACTTGACTTGCCTCTCAGTTTGGCCTATGTGAACATGCACTTGCTCACTTTCCTCTCCATTTCAGGTCACCTACACACTTGACTTGCCTCTGAACCTGGCCTGTATGAACATGCACTTGCTCGCTTTCCTCTCGAGCTCAAGTCACCTCCACACTTGACTTGCCTCTCAACTTGGCCTTTATGAACATGTACTTGATCGCTTTCCTCTCCAGTTCAGGTCGTCTGCACGCTTTCCTCTCCAGTATCACCTCCACACTTGTCTTGCCTCTCAACTTGGCCTGTGTGAACATGTACTTGCTCAATTTCCTCTCCAGTATCATCTGCACACTTGACTTGCCTCTCAACTTGGCCTGTGTGAACATGTACTTGCTCCCTTTCCTCTCCAGTTCATGTTGTCTGCACACTTGACTTGCCTTTCAATTTGGCATGTGTGAACATGTACTTGTTCACTTTCCTCTCCAGTTTATGTCTCCTGCACACTTTACTTCCCTCTCAACTTGACCTGAGTGAACATGTACTTGCTCGTTTTCCTCTCCAGTTCATGTCACCTGCACACTTGACTTGCCTCTCAACTTGGCCTGTATGAACATGTACATGCTCGCTTTCCTCTCCAGTTCATGTCTCCTGCACATTTGACTTGCCTCTCAATTTGGCCTATGTGAACATGCACTTGCTCACTTTCCTCTCCATTTCAGGTCACCTACACACTTGACTTGCCTCTGAACTTGGCCTGTATGAACATGTACTTGCTCGCTTTCCTCTCGAGCTCAAGTCACCTCCACACTTGACTTGCCTCTCAACTTGGCCTGTATGAACATGTACTTGATCGCTTTCCTCTCCAGTTCAGGTCACCGCACACTTGACTTGCCTCTCAACTTGGCCTGTATGGACATGTACTTGCTCGCTTTCCTCTCCAGTTCAAGTCACCTGCACACTTGATTTGCCTCTCAATTTGCCACGTGTAAAGGAGGCTTTAGAGTAAAAAGAGTTCCTCCCCAAGTAGTAGGGGCATCCTGAGTGTCTGCAGGCACGGAGATCTTTGAAACTTTGATAAAGAACACACCGAAGGCCTTTCTAGACACGGAGAAAATCTTGAATTTTTTGGTGAAGAACACGGGGACGGAGGACGTTTGGAAAGGACCATCGAAGGCCGATGAGAGTGTGATGATACTGGCTGGTAATTGGATATGTTGAACTCTCATTTTCTCTCTCTCTAATGCAAACAGATGCATTAAGGTTCCGTGTACAGAAACGTTCTATCTAAATACCATCGCCTGGTGCCGATAAGAATAAAACCAATACTTGATATCACACCAGCAGAAATACTTGATTCCGGTATTAACTCTTCCAATATGGTAACCGTCTCCGACTTTATCAAATTTTTCATAAGTTACCCTGAATAAAATCTACAATGCTTATTACTGTACTGTAGAGGTGAAGTATGTGTGTCTGATGTAATTAGTTACTGCATCATGGTACATGGTTATGGTCCGTAAGAGAAGGATTAAATTAATCTCTTGGTCTCTTTGGACTTAGTAAGGAATTTCCCGTCCGCCATGACATAAATTATATACAATCAATATTTTATTACTTTGTACAATTTATATAACAATATCACACTTTGGTGCTTTTTAACCTTACAAGGGCTATCTTAGTATGTGGCAACAATATTTACAAAATATAATTTTGATTATAATTGACACATGTAATAGTTTGACCAAGATTAGTAATTTCATTTTACGAAAATGCTACGTGCGTTAAGGGGACACTGCAGTAGTGGCGTGTTGCCACATGTCTGCGTGTATTTACCTAGTTGAATTTACCTAGTTGTATTTTACGGGAAGGGGAGCTATGCTCGTGGTGTCCCGTCTTCATATCTTGTTTTATCTAGACTGTTTTTAAATTCGTGTATTGTTTTTGCACACACTACTTTCTCATCTAACTTGTTCCAAACGTCTATTACTCTGTGGGGAAAACTGTTCTTTTTCAGGTCTCTTCTATAACTGTCTTGATTTTCTTTCCGTGTCCTCTTGTATCTCTACTATCCCATTTTATTAAATCCTCTCTATCAATAGTTTCTATGCCTTTCATGATTCTATAAATAGTTATCAAATCTCCTCTCTCTCTTCTTTGCTCTAATGTCTGTAGCTCAAGTTTTGCTAGTCTCTCTTCATATGATAGTTTTGAGAGTGTTGGTGCCAATTTCGTAATTGCTCTTTGTATTCTTTAAAAAAAAAATTATACATTTTTTTGTACTTGGTGACCACGTCGTCGCTGCATACTCCAATCTTGCTCTTATCAAAGTGACTATTATTTTCTACACCATTTCTTCGTCCAGGTATGTAAATGCCACTTTGATTGCTCTTATTAAATTATACGTTTCTCCAAAAAATTTGTTTATGTGTTTCTCAGGGGACATATTATTCATAATAATGACTCCCAAGTCCTTCTCATTTTCTATTCTTTTAATTTCTTCTTCTCCCAGTTTATATGATCCCACTATTCTTTTTTTTTTTTTTGCTTCTTCCAAATTCCATTATACTACACTTCTTAATATTGAATTCCATCTCCCACTTCCTACTCCATTCCCATACTTTGTTGAGATCATTCTGTAGCGACTCAGTGTTCACTCTTTTCAACAATTTTGCATCGTCCGCAAAGAAGCTCATATAACTTTCAATTCCTTTATCCATATCATTAATATATATAGCAAACATTATTGGGGCCAAAACTGTTCCTTGAGGAACCCCACATATCACTTCATCCCAATTAGAGTGTTTGTCTTTTATCATCACTCATTTTTCTTTATTGCAAAAAGTCTTCCATCCACTTCAGCAGTTTGCCCTGTATTCCTCCTGCAGTTTCTAATTTCTTTAGCAACTTCTTATGTGGCACCTTATCAAAAGCTTTTTTCAGGTCTAGAAATGCACAATCAGCCCATCCATCTCTTTCTTGTATTACATCTATTAGCCTTGAATAGAAACACATTAAGTTTGTGACGCATGATCGTCCTTGTCTAAATCCAAATTGCCTTGGATTTAGTACTTTTTTTTCAAATGCCTTACCCATCTAATTTTGATAATTCTTTCACAAATTTTAGCTATCGTACTTGTAAGAGAGACCGGTCTATAGTTAGTAGGGTCTTCCTTGTTTCCCCCTTTATATATTGGTACTATATTTGCTCTTTTCCAATCTTCTGGAACTTTTCCTTCTTTCAATGAACTGTTTATTAGACTATGTATTTTGTCTGTTAGTTCATTCCTGCATTCTCTCAAAATCCAGTTTGCCATTTCATCTGGTCCATACGATTTTCTAACATCGAGATTACTCTAGTGATTCATTATTTCATTCTTTGATACTTCTATCTCTTTCATAGGGGGGGAGACTTTCTCCTCCCACTCGATATCTCCAGGTTGTATGTTCTCCCTCGTAAACACCGATATAAAACGCTTGTTCATAATTTCTGCCATTTCTATTTCCTCTGTGTATTCAACTCCTTGTTGTAGTTTCTCTAATTCTTGTTTGTTTTTCAGTTTGTTGTTTACAAATCTGTAAAATAGATTTGGTTGATCTTTACATTTTTCTATGACATCTTTTTCGTATTTTCTCTTTTCTTCTCTGCACACTTGTACATATTGATTTCTACAACTAATATATATTTTCCATTTTTCAGGTGTTTTGCATTTTTTCCATTTTATCCAAGCTTTATCCCTTTTGTCTTTTAATTCCCTACATTTTTTTTGTACCAACACTTTACATATTCTTTTTCTTGTTTTTGTAGAGGGACATACTTTTCCACTCCTTTATAATCTTTATCAAAATGTTCCATTTCTCTTCTACTGTTGTTTCCTCCTTGTGTATTCTTTCCCAGTCTGTTTTTTGAAAGAATTCTCTTATTTGATTAAAAAAAAAAATCATACATCAATCTTCCCTTGCTATATTGTTCATTTTTTCATGTATTTTTTCTCGTTTAGTTTCATTTCAACCAATATGTGGTCACTTTTACTTATTGGTGTCTTATATTCAATCTTGTCCACTATTTTGGGTTCTGATGTGATTATTAGGTCCAGTCTCGATGGCTCTTCCTCATTTCTATACGTAGTATTCTCTTACATCCATTGCGTCATTGTATGTTCTATAATCATATCAAGTAGTACATTCCCCCATAGGTCGTCTCTACCCTTCACTATCATCTCTTCCCAGCAGATTTCTTTACAATTGAAGTCACCCATTATAACTATTCTTCCTCCATCTTCCATTATCTTATTTAGTGTTATCCTTGTGTCTTCTAACATATTTTTGTGTTCTTTCTCTTCCCATGAAGCCGTTTTAGGGGGCACATAATTTACCACAAACTTCCTGCTCTTCCAATCCTTGTCCTCCACTCCCATCATAATCATCTCTACTCTATTCTTTCCAAAAGTGACATTCCTCACATTTATATCCTTCTTAGGCAGGAACATAACTCCACCCCCTTGTTTTACCTCTCTGTTTCTAATCCAATAATCATATGCACCATGCCCTACACTGTTGGGTGGTAGTGAACCTTTCCATTTTGTCTCTACAATTCCCATTATGTCCGGTTCTTTTTCCTTCAGGTAATCATTCAGTTCGTTCAAGCCTGTTATTAAGTCATCTATGTTTGTGCAAGACACTTAATTTTCTGCTACTTCCATTGTGTTTTCTGTTTCCCTTCTGTTTTTCTCTGCTATGAACCATTTCCTCACTTTCATATTCACTACTCTCCAATAGATTTTCTCTTTTTCTGACTATGTTCTTTTCTCTTTTTTTTTTAGCTTCTATTTTTTTTTCTTATCCTCTCTTTCCTCTTTATTTATTTCTCTTTTTATCCATACCTGTTTATATTGATCGCTGTCTGCTAGTTTCCTTGTTTTTGCTAAGATATTCTCTGCTGTCGTTTGTGACCTGAATTTAATCTTAATTGGTCTGGTCTTATCTCAATTGTATTTCCCTATTCTATATATTACTTCTATTTATTTCCCTGTTTCTGGTTCATCTTCTTGAACTACTTCTAATATCTTATTTACTTTTTCCTTTTCCTCCTTTATTCTTGTAGTCCTATTTGGATTATACTTCTCTTCCATCCCTAATATAATTATACATTTCTTTTTATCCACTAAGTTTATTACTATATTCTCCTTCTCCCTCGTCATTTTAATAAATGTGTCCTTAGTTTGTTCTTTCATCTGCTGTTCCATTATACCTCTAAATTCAATTTTATTGTTCTCCTGTACTTTTTTCCAACCAATTACCTCTTTTGCTATGGGCTCTTTATTCTCTTTATTATTCCTTATTATCTTCGTTTACTTCTTTTAACTGTCTTTTTAATTCTTCTATTTCTTTAGTTAGGTTTTTATTATCTTTCTTTAGTTCTTCCAGTTTATCAATTCTTTGGATAACTAGAGTTAATTGGTTAAACCTAACCTCCCATGTTTCGTTCATTTCTTTTAGTTTCTCCTCTAGATTTACTAGTCGGGGAAGGTTGTCATTTCCTCCCTCATTAAATCCATGGAAATAATTATCTTCACCTTCCATTGGGCTGCTCTTATCTATATTTCTAATTTTTACATTTTACTAATCTCTTCGACATCACCACTGTTGTCTGTCCCTCTCTTGTTGATATGCCGTCTGAGTTCCTGGGCCCTATTTTCCCCTTCCTCATTTCCTTCCATTTTCCTCAGTAATCCTTCCCCTTCTTTTTCTTCACCCTACCACTACACCACGAGCTTTCCCCTTCCCTATTAATACAACAAAGGTACTCCCTCGTTGTTGAGATCAATGAAACTTGAAGTTTTCTTGGAGTTCCAAACTTCGTTTTCACTTCGACCGACGTGTATTTACCTAGTTGTATTTACCTAGTTGTATTTACCTAGTTGTATTTTACGGGAAAGGGAGCTATGCTCGTGGTGTCCCGTCTTCATATCTCATTTTATCTAAACTATTTTTAAATTCATGTATTGTTTTTGCACACACTACTTTCTCATCTAACTTGTTCCAACCGTCTATTACTCTGTGAGGAAAGCTGTTCTTTTTCAGATCTCTTCTATAGCTGTCTTTCTTGATTTTCTTTCCGTGTCCTCTTGTATTTCTATCATCCCATTTTATTAGATCCTCTCTATCAATAATTTCTATGCCTTTCATGATTCTGTAAATAGCTACCAAATCTCCTCTCTCTCTTCTTTGGTCTAGTGTCTGTAGCTCAAGTTTTGCTAGTCTCTTTTCATATAATAGTTTTGAGATTGTTGGTGCCAATTTTGTAATTACTCTTTGTATTCTTTCAAGTTTTTTTTTATACATTTTTTTGTACTTGGTGACCACATCGTTGCTTCATATTCCAATCTTGGTCTTATCAGGATGATTAATATTTTCTTCACCATTTCTTCATCCAGGTATGTAAATGCCACTTTGATTGCTCTTATTAAATGATAAGTTTCACCAAAAATCTTATTTATTTGTTTCTCAGGTGACATATTAAACATAACAATGAATCCCAGGTCCTTCTCATTTTCATTTTTTTTATCCTTTCTTCTCCCAGTTTATGTGATCCTGTTATTCTGTTTTTGCTTTTTCCAAATTCCATTATACTACACTTTTTAGTATTGAACTCCATCTCCCACTTCCTACTCCATTCCCAGACTTCATCTAGATCACTCTGTAGTGATTCACAATCTTCTTCTATGTTCACTTTTTTTAATAGTTTTGCATTACCTGCAAAAAAGCTCATATAACTTTCAATTTCTTCATCCATATCATTAATATATATAGCAAACATTATTGGGGCCAAAACTGTTCCTTGTGGAACACCACTTATTACTTCATCCCAATTTGAGTGTTTGTCTCATATCACTACTCTCATTTTTCTTTCTTGCAAAAAGTCTTCCATCCATTTAAGCAGTTTGCCCTGTATTCCTCCTTCGGTTTCTAATTTCTTAAGCAACTTCTTATGTGGTACTTTGTCAAAAGCTTTTTTTAGGTCTAGAAATGCACAATCAGCCCATCCATCTCTTTCTTCTATTACATCTGTTAGCCTTGAATAGAAACATATTAAATTGGTGACGCATGATCGCCCTTGTCTGAATCCATATTGCTTTGGATTTAGCACGTTGTTTGTTTGTTTGTTTTTCTAGATATTCTACCCATCTACTTTTGACAATTCTTTAACAAATTTTTGCTATTGTACTTGTTAGAGAGACTGGCCTATAGTTGGTAGGGTCTTCTTTATTTCCCCCTTTATATATAGGTACTATATTTGTTTTTTTCCAATCTTCTGGAACTTTTCCTTCTTTCAAGGAACTGTTTATTATGCTATGTATTTTGTCTGTTAGTTCATTCCTGCATTCTTTCAGAATCCAGTTTGCTATTTCATCTGGTCCATGCGATTTTCTGACATCAAGATTACTCAAGTGTTTCATTATTTCATTCTTTGTTACTTCTATTTCTTTCATAGGGGGGACTTTCTCTTTCCATTCGATCTCTTCAGGTTGTATGTTCTCCCTTGTAAACACTGATTTAAAATGCTTGTTCATAATTTCCGTCATTTCTATTTCCTCTGTGTATTCAACTCCTCCTTGTCTTAATTTCTCCAAATCTTGTTTGCTTTTCAGTTTGTTGTTTACAAATCTGTAAAATAATTTTGGTTGATCTTTACATTTTTCTATGACATCTTTTTCATGTTTTCTCTTTTCCTCTCTGCACGCTTGTACATATTGATTTCTATGACAAGTATATATTTACCATTTTTCAGGCCTTTTGTCTTTCTTCAATTTGGTCCAAGTTTTATCTCTCTTGTCTTTTACCTCACTACAACTTTTATTGTACCAGCACTTTACATATTCTTTTTCTTTGTTTTTGTCTTGGGACATACTTTTCCACTCCTTTTTTATAATTTTTTGTCAAAATATTCCATTTCTCTTCCACTGTTGTTTCTTCTTTGTATATTCCTTCCCAGTTTTCTTTTTGAAAGAATTCTCTTATTTTATCAAAATTTGTTTTTTCATACATCATTCTTCCTTTTCTATATTGTTCATTTCTTTTCATGTATTTTCCTCATTTAGTTCCAGTTCAATCAATATGTGGTCACTTTTACTTATTGGTGTTTTATGTTCAATCTTTTCCACTATTGTAGGTTCAGATGTGATTATTAGGTCTAGTCTCGATGGTTCTTCTTCATTTCTATACCTGGTGTTCTCCTGTATCCACTGTGTTATTGTATGGTCAATAATCATCTCGAGTAGAACATTTCCCCATGAGCCGTCTCCACCCTTTACTGTCATCTCTTCCCAGCAGACTTCTTTGCAATTAAAGTCGCCCATTATAACTATTCTTCCTCCATCTTCCATTATCTTATTTAATGTTATCCTTGTGTCTACTAACATACTTTTATGTTCACTCTCTTCCCACAAGGGTGTTTTTTGGAGGCACATAATTTATCACAAACTTTCTGCTCTTCTTATCTCTGTCTTCCACTTCGATTATAATCGTCTCTACTGTATTCTTTCCACATGTGACACACCTCACGTTTATATCCTTCTTAGACAGGAACATAACTCCACCCCCTTGTTTTGTCTCTCTGTTTCTAATCCAATAATTATATGCATCATGTCCTACACTGTTGGGTGGTAGTGGACTTTTTAATTTCGTTTCTACAATTCCCATTATGTCCTGTTCTTTTTCCTTCAGATAATCATTCAGCTCATTCAATCCTGTTATTAATCTATCTATATTTATGTAAGACACTTTTAGTTTTCTGCCACTTCCATTGTATTCTCTGTTTCCCTTTTGTTTTTCTCTAGTATGTCGTATTTCCTTATTTTCATATTCACTACTCTCCAATAGAATTTCTCTTTTTCTGACTCTGTTCTCGTTTTTTTTTTCTCCTTAGCTTCATGCCTTTTCATTTTTTCCTCCTCTCTTTCCTCTTTATTCATTTCTCTTTTTATCCATACCTTTTTATATTGTTCACTTGTTGCTAGTTTCCCTGTTTTTGCTAAGATATTCTCTGCCGTCGTTTGTGACCTGAATTTAATCTTAATTGGTCTGGTCTTATCTGTACTATACTTTCCGAGTCTATACATCTCTTCAATTTGTTTCATGATTTCAGGTTCATCTTCCTGAACTAATTCTAGTAAACTGCTTACTTTTTCTTTTTCCTCATTGATTCTTGTGGTTCTATTTAGGTTATGTTTCTCTTCCATTCCTAATATAATTATACATTTCTTTTTATCTGCTAAGTCTCTTACTATATTCTCCTTCTGTCTCATCACTTTAATAACTGAGTCTTCAGTTTGTTCTTTCATTTGCTGTTTAATTATGTCAGTAAATGCAACTTTACTGTTTTCTTGGATTTTTTTTTCAACCCTGTGCTTCTTTTGCTATGGCCTCTTTATTGTCTTTATTATTCCTTTTTAATTCTTCATTCTCCTCTTTTACTTCTTTTAACTGTCTTTTTAATTCTTCTATTTCTTTAGTTAAGTTTTTGTTCACCTTCTCTAGTTCTTCCAATTTTTCAACTCTCTGCGCAATCTTTGCTATGTTACCGAACCTATTCTCCCAATGTTTGGTCATTTGTTCAAGTATTTCCTCTAGTCTTGCTAATCAGGGGAGGTTGGTATCCGCCCCCCCCCTCATTAAATCCCTGGAAATTATTATCCTCACCTTCCATTGTGCTGCTCTTATATATATTTCTAATCTCTACATTTTTGTTAATCCCTTCACCAAAATCATCGGTCCTTCTCTTGTTTACAAGACGCCTGGCCTCCTGGACCAAGTCCTCCCCTTCCTAATTTCCTTCCATTTCCCTCGGTAATCCCTCCCCTTCTCCTTTTTCCTCACTTTCCCACTACACCACGAGCTTTCCCCTTCCCTGTAAATACAATAAGGTACTTCCTTTGCGTTGAGATCCACGAAAATTTCACTTTTTCTTCAGAACTCCAATCTTCGCCGTCCATCCGACGAAAGTGTGTGTGTGTGTGTGTGTGTGTGTGTGTGTGTGTGTGTGTGTGTGTGTGTGTGTGTGTGTGTGTGTGTGTGTGTGTGTGTGTGTGTGTGTTTGTGATTCACCACCATGGTCTTGGAGCACGGGTTGGACTCATGATCGACAGCTATTTCCCTCCCGAAAGAGAGCTCAGAGCTCATATATGACCGATCTATAGATAATGTGTGTGTGTGTGTGTGTGTGTGTGTGTGTGTGTGTGTGTGTGTGTGTGTGTGTGTGTGTGTGTGTGTGTGTGTGTGTGTGTGTGTGTGTGTGTGTGTGCACTTTAAGATTACAGGGACGTGTGTGCACAGAATGACTGAAGCAAAGAAACACTCAACTTGTACACTTAACATGTACACTGTAGATGATGTACAATCACTGTACAAGAGCTCAGAAACGACTCTGTGTACAAGACAATCTATAACCAATAGGGAACTCAAATCATCGACGAAACATGTACATAGGTGTACATACTGTATAACAGTGTACAGAGGTATGCATGTAACATTTGCGCACATAAGTGTACATATAACACTTAGTGTACATAGATGTACATATAATAGTGTACATAGGTGTTCATGTCACATTGCACATATAACACTTAGTGTACATAGATGTACATATAACAATTACTTACATAGGTGTACATATAACACTCAACGCTCGGATACCTGTTCAACTCACAATCAGGGCCTGCAGGTGTTCTCACGCCTTACAGGTGTTCTCACGCCTTACAGGTGTTCCTCATGAGAGAAGGGTGTGCCTTATCACGTTGAGGCGAAAGGAGGGAGGGAGGAGGAGAGGGGGGAGGGGGACGGGCTAGGATTGAGTTGGCTGCTGCGGTCCTACACATATCCTATTGATTCCCTCACGACCTGACTCCTCCCTTCCCCCCCCTATTCCCCCTCCCCCCCTACTCCTCTTGCATTTATCACCCACCTTCCCCCTTCTTTCCCGTCTTTTTCCATTTATCCCCCCTACATACTTCCCTTTACTTTCCATCCCCTTTCTCCCCACCCCCTTGTTCCCTCAATTCTCCTCCTCCAACTAACCTTACCTCCTCTCCTCTCACCCTCTTCCCTCCCTTGATCATCCATCCCTCCACTCATCCTCCTTTCCGTCCTTCCCTTCACCTGTGCATTGCCCCCGTCTCTGCCCCCCTTTTCTCGGCCCCATTTCCTTTAGCAGATTCCGACTCACTCCCCAACTTTTCTCTGCCCCCCCCCCTCCGGCTTTCCTTTAACGAATCCCATCCTCCCCCTCCCCTTCCCCCTCTTCCCTCATTAATCTTTCTGTTTCGCCACTTTAGATGCTCCAAGCTTATTCCCACTTCCCAACCGGTGAAATCTCGTTTTCTCTCTCTCTCTCTCTCTCTCTATATATATATATATATATATATATATATATACATATATATATGTATATATATATATATATATATATATGTGTGTGTGTGTGTGTGTGTGTGTGTGTGTGTGTGTGTGTGTGTGTGTGTGTGTGTGTGTGTGTATGTGTGTGTGTGTGTGTGTGCGTGTGTGTGTGTGTGCGTGCGAGATGCAGGAGTGACCCGTCATCCAGGAGGAGCCAAGATAAGGGGGAAGAAGGGGGCGAATGGGAGTGGAGTATGTGGGGATGGAATGAGTGGGAGTGGATCTTGTGCTTTGTTTTTTTGGCTACCTCCCTTGTAAGGGGGGGGGGGAGAAAGCTGTTGGTATATGTACTATATTTTGTTTTATTTTCATCTAATTTTCTTTTAATTTGTTTTAATTTTCTTTTGTTAAAATTTCAGTGATTTTTTTCATTTTCCTATAATATTCTATTTCATTTAATTTAATTATAATTTATTTTAGTTTCCTTTATGGTTCATCTCAATCTATATTTATTGTTTATCTATTTTTTTTTTTTTCATTTTTTTTTTTTCATCATATTTATTTGCCATATTATGATCAAAGGACGAGTTGAAGAGAGAATATGAGGAGATAACAAACATTATATTATTATAATAATATTATCATAGTAATACTAACAAATATAATTTAGTCTATAAGAAATAAAGAAATAACAGCATCGTAGATATTTGGAACAAACTACCTGTTTATGTTGTATTTTCAAATATAATTGAAACCTTTAGAAAATAAATAGATAAACTTATGGAGTCCAACCCCAATCTAACTTATTTCTCTGCATCGTGTGATGCACTTAATCTAAGACTCAGTGATCCTTAACCTTATCCACCGTTTACACCCCCTTTCCATTCGCAAGCAGCCTCGCAAACACCAATAGGTCTGTAGCTGTTCTCGTATCCTTTGGATTCTCTCCCTCATTTCTCTGAGAAGATCCTCAAGCAGTTGTTGAGCTTCTTCCAATTTCCTAGGAACGCTGAAGGCAAACCAGTTTGTTGTCTTCATTAAGATAATTAATGAGTTTAACTCGGCCCCAGTTCACCGACTCTGAGAAAGGTTTAACCCTTCAGGTTCCTAGGTGGTTCATACCCCTCCCCGAGGAATAAAATAATTTGACAGCAGGGAGAATGAGCACACGTCAGAAAAGATGGACATGCCAAGGGTGAAGAAGAATTATGAACGATACCTTTGCTCATTCCTTTAAAAGATAATCATTACATAAATAAAAAATCCTCTCAAATATAATACATCATAACATAATAAAAACAAACATAAGAACTTAAGAATGGAGGAGACTGCAGGAGACCATACGGCTTATACTTATACCATCTCTTGAAATAACCAATTGTTTCAACGCTCACTACAGGGTTACTAAATCTGTAATATGTGATATACCATATATAACATGATTTGGTTTAACGTTACAAGCCCTCCCCCTATCAGTAGGCTAGGACGGTGCCCCTTACAGAGGACTTTGTAGCGAGGAATTTAATGAACCATGCCCTTGGTTCAACCTCGCCGGTGGCAGGGCCCGAACCGCCATCTCGAATTTCGCTGCAAGTAACGACGCCTTAACCCGTTCGGCCATATACAATATTACATAATATATATATATATATATATATATATATATATATGTATATATATATATATATATATATATATATATGTGTGTGTGTGTATGTATATATATATATGAGAGAAATACGCTAATGGCAGCGACATCAAACCGATAATTTTTTTTTTTTTTTTTACAGTTGCATGCGGGGCTCGAACCCACTGTACTCGGCTATTCGTAAATTACCTGTACGGCGCCCAAGACCACTACACCACAGAGACTATAAAATCCTTGAAACCTGGAATCGAACTGATTCCCGAGGGAAGGAAGATCACTTATTACGGCGATCCGAATTCCTGTATTACTCAAGGACCAGCCCACCAGTGGTGTGAGGTAAGGACCGGGACGAACCCCTTTCACGCTTATCGCCATTGTAACTATGAGAGAAATACGCTAATGGCAGCGACATCAAACCGATAAATTTTTTTTTATGACAGTTGCATGCGGGGCTCGAACCCACTGTACTCGGCTATCCGTAAATTACCTGTACGGCGCCCTAGACCACTACACCACAGAGACTATAAAATCCTTGAAACCTGGAATCGAACTGATTCCCGAGGGAAGGAAGATCACTTATTACGGCGATCCGAATTCCTGTATTACTCAAGGACCAGCCCACCAGTGGTGTGAGGTAAGGACCGGGACGAACCCCTTTCACGCTTATCGCCATTGTAACTATGTCCCGGTGCTTACCCCACACCACTGGTTGGCTGGTCCTTGAGTAATACAGGAATTCGGATCGCCGTAATAAGTGATCTTCCTTCCCTCGGGAATTATCGATATATATATATATATATAGATATATATATATATATATATATATATATATATATATATGTATACATATATATATATATATATATATATATATATATATATATACTTATATAATACAATATTATATAAAATATATAATTCCCTCGCGCAGTGAGATTTTCCGATTGGGTTCTTTGGGTTTTGCGCGAAGAGCACACACGACGATTGTGACGTGAGCGCTACGCGTGTTGAAATTTAGGTGTCTTTTCTTCGTTGGACCAAAAAATCTGAGACCATTCGGAACGAGCTCGAAACATTAAAGATCACGCACAAACTATATCAACGGTCGTTAGAGTCCTGCATTTAATGGATTTCTAATATGATAATAGGGTTTAATATTACATAATGAGTAGGCAACAATTAGCCATTCCGGTACCTTAGCTGACTTCTTGTTTCTTCTGTCTGGTGCCAAGTGACTTTAATCATCCCGAAAGCCAGGTCCATCGCCGGCGGAATGTTCCGCTGTGGACATGCCTGCACACAGATAAACAAACCTGGTTACAATCATACAACTTTAACTTCATCTGCTGCTTCCCCGCCTCCCCCATTCCCCTCCCCCCTACTCTCTCTCCTCTCCCCAACTGCGTCCCACCGCCGAGTTGTTTGGTGCGGAAGTCACGTCAGGAGAGAGAGACAGAGGTGTGTGGGGGGGGGGAGGAGACAGAGACAGCGGGGGGAGAAGGAAGAGGGTTGGGAGAGAGAGGAGACCCCTCGTGACCCTCAGGGGAGAGGGGAGAGAGAGAGGGAGAGAGAGAGAGAGAGAGAGAGAGAGAGAGTGGGGGGGGAGGAGGAGGAGAGAGAAAGGAGGAGTGGGAATGAAGGAGTGACGCCGAAGAAAGCACAGATGCTTACACAAGAAGGATCTGCAGGAGATAGTTGAAGAATGGAAAAGCCACTATGGGAAAAGAAGAACGGACACACACACACGATCGGCAGAGAGACGGCGACGATTTGAACTCCGGAAAAAAACGAAATGTTCGTAGATTTCAACGACGAAGGAGTACTTGTGTTGTATTAATAGGGAAGGGGAAAGCTCATGGTGTAGTGGGCAGGTGAATAAAAAGGAGAGGGATTAGTGAGGAAAATGGAAGGAAATGACGAAGGAGACGAAAGGGCTCCTCCGGACGTCAGAAGGAATGTAAACAAAAGGGCTCCAGACGACGCAGGTAAAGTCGAAAATATCAGTAAAGGCATTAAAATTAGAAATATAAATAAGAACAACACAATAGAAAATGGAGATAATTATCTCCATAATTATCTCCATGGAAATGATTATAATCATTTCCATGGATTTAATGAGGGAGGGGATGACAACCTCTCCCGATTAGCAAGTCTAGAGGAAAAAATAGAGAACATGAACAAACAGTGGGAGGTTAGGTTCAGCCAACCTATACGGATTACACAAAGAGTTGACAAATTGGAAGAACTAAAGAAGGAGAACCAAAACCTAAATAAAGAAATAGAAGAATTAAAAAGACAGTTAAAAGAAAGGGTGAGAATGAGGAATTAAAGAATAATAATAAAGAGAATAAAGAGTCCATAACAAAAGAGGTACAGGGTTGGAGAAAAGTCCAAGAGAACAACAAAATTGAACTTGGTGATATAGTAAAACAACAGATGAAAGAACAAACTAAGGACACAGTTATGAGGGAGAAGGAGGTTATAGTAAGAGAATTAGCAGATAAAAAGAAATGTATAATTATATTAGGGATGGAAGAGAAGCATAATCTAAATAGGACTACAAGAGTAAAAGAGAAGGAAAAGGTAAACAAGATATTAGAAGTAGTTCAAGAGGATGAACTAGAAACAAGGAAAGAAATTGAAGAAATATATAGAACAGGGAAATACAATACAGATAAGACCAGACCAATTAAGGTTAAATTCAGGTCACAAACGACAGCAGAGAATATCTGAGTAAAAACAGGGAAACCAGCAAAAAGTTATCAGTATAAACAGGTATGGATAAAGAGAGAGATGAATAAAGAGGAGAGGATGAGAAAACAAAAAGACTAGAAGCTAAGGGAAAAAAACGAGAAAAGAAGAGTCAGAAAAAGAGAAATTCTATTGGAGAGTAGTAAATATGAATGTGAGGAAATGGTTCATAGCAGAGAAAAACAGAAGGGAAACAGAAAACACGATGGAAGTAGCAGAAAATTAAAAGTGTCTTACACAAATAAAGATGGCTTAATAACAGGCTTGAACGAACTGAATGATTACCTGAAGGAAAAAGAACCGGATATTATAGGAATTGTAGAGACAAAATTGAAAGGTCCACTACCACCCAACAGTGTAGGACATGGTGCACATAATCATTGGATTAAAAACAGAGAGGTAAAACAAGGGGGTGGAGTTATGTTCCTGCCTAAGAAAGATATAAATGTGAGGAATGTTACATATGGAAAGAATAGAGTAGAGATGATTATGATGGAAGTGGAGGACAGGGATGGGAAGAGCAGGAAGTTTGTGGTAAATTATGTGCCTCCTAAAACGGCTTCATGGGAAGAGAGAGAACACAAAAATATGTTAGAAGACACAAGGATAGCACTAAATAGGTATAGAAATGAGAAAGAACCATCGAGACTGGACCTAATAATCACATCAGAACCTGAAATAGTGGACAAGATTGAATAAGACACCAATAACTAAAAGTGACCACATATTGGTTGAACCGGTACTGAGGACAAATACATGGAAAAAAACGAACAAGTTTGGAACAAGTTAAATGAAAATGTGGTATGTGCAAAAATAATACACGAATTTAAAAACAGTCTAGATAAAATGAGACATGCAGATGGGACCCTACGAACATAGCTCCCCTTCCCGTAAAATACAACTAGGTAAATAGGTCCTGGAGCCGCAGCGTCTACATCGTGGGACCACCCCAAGAGTTGGGGGCCAAACGGCGGCAACCAGCCCTGGCCACCGGCTCTATGCAGGTGGCACCAATCCCCAAGAGGAGCTACGACTGCCTTGGGGAGTACCACAATCCTTTTTCTCAACATGCAATGTTACGTTTTTTCTGCACCGAGGGGTGATTTTCCGGCAATCACACCTCTTCTTCTACTTTTAGCCGGAGATGTAAAGAGCAATCCTGGGCCCACCACAAAATACACATGCCCAACATGCTCTAAACCCATTACCTTGAGCAGACAGACAAAGGGCTCAGTTCAGTGCAATATGTGCAAAAACTGGGCCCACCTCACTTCTACAACACTTGCTGACACAAACCAATACACAAACACTTGGACATGTTCTACCTGCCCTCCAGTAACCCCACTCCCACCTCCCCAACCACAGCCAGCACCCTTACCCACTCCCAATTTCCCTTTGCCCTTATCCCCAATCAGTACTCCCCTTCCTTTGTCCCCAATCTCTCCTTTCCCCCCCCTCTAACCCAGATCCTATACCTTCCCCATTAACACCCCAACCTCAACCCCAAACGGCAACATACAACACATACAGAACACACAACATATTACAACACAACATTGACGGTATTAACACGAAAAAAACATGAACTCGAACACTTTCTTAAACAACACAACATACACATTGCAATTATACAAGAAACAAAACTAAGACACTCACACAAAACACCATCATTTCATAATTACACCACCATCAGACAAGACCAGACCGACGGCAATGGCGGTGGACTCATCACCCTGATCCACCACTCCATCTGTTTTGTGGACACAAGTGCCACAACCAAAATTCTCCTCCCTACCACAGATAACACTACAGAAATCCAATCCATTCGAATCCGCACAGGCAACAAATCAACACTGACAATAGTTAACATGTACATTCCCCCCCAATCATCCCCCACAGTTCCAAACACCTTCAGGCCTCAATTTAGCCAACTAGCCTCAATCCCCAACCTGATCATGGGTGGTGACTTCAACGCCAAGTCGTCTGCCTGGTATGTCGACAACCCTGACACAGACAGAGGGCTTGATATACAGACTCAGTTTGACTCATTGACTATCATGAACAACACACATAATTATACACATATCCCACACCAAGCCCTCTACACTCCCTCCTCTCCTGATATCACCTTCTGCTCCCCCTGCCTAACCCCAACATCATGGAGAGTGGTCGGAACCCTTGGTTCTGACCACCTTCCAATCATCATCACCACCAAAACAAGATGCACCCCAGTTGGCCACAGACACACATACACCAATTACAAGAGAGCTAACTGGGAAGCTTTTACTGAAGAGACAGAACAACATTTTGAAACACTTAACAGTACACCAATCACAAACATAAACAATGCTGTGCACACTTTTAATACAATCATACAAAACGCAGACAAGAGATAAATCCCTAGAGGCAACAGAAAATCACACAACCCCAACTTCACACCAGAAATCCAAGGCCTCATCAGACAACAAGACACACTTAAACACAATACCCCCACACCTATCCCTCAAAACATAGCAGACCAAATACAAATACTAAACACTGTGATTGCCAATAAAATACACGAACGAAAAACACAAAATTGGCAAAACTTTATCAATACACTTGATCACAAAACAAACACCAGCAAATTGTACAAAACACTCAACAGCATTACACTATCTAACAGTAACACAACACGTTCTCACGCAGCAATAATCACAACAACAGACAATCTACCCTCAAATAGACAACAAGCAAACACACTCATAAATCATTTTGCACAGACAAGCCATCTCACCTCTCACCCTGACGACCGACGCACTATTCGACGTAAGAAAGACTTTCCCACAGACTCAGACTATACACCCTTCATAAACAGTCAGACAAAACACATAATACATAATCTCAAGCACTCATCTGCCTGTGGCCCTGATAACATAAGTAATATCCACCTAAAACACATTGGACCACAAGGTATACACGCACTCACAAACATTGCAAACTACAGCTATTCACACAACACTATACCCGACATCTGGAAGCATGGTAAAATAGTCACCATTCCAAAACCAAACAAAGACCCAACAATCCCAACATCGCACTGCCCAATCACACTTCTCTGCACCCCCTCTAAAGTCATTGAACGCCTAATACTTCAACTTGTCACACCACATATTCCCCTTGCTGACTCACAACACGGTTTTAGGCCACTACACTCCACAAACACTCTTCTGATAAACCTCACACAAAGAATTTTAGATGGCATCAATTCAGATAGGCCCCACCACAGAACACTTCTTATAACATTAGACATTAGTAAAGCTTTTGATGCTATCCCCCGCCACAACCTAACAAATAAAATATAAAACACAGACATGCACAATAACACCAAAAGATGGCTGGCCAATTATCTGGCAGGTAGGAATGTTTACGTGTCATATAATGACCAATCATCGCACATCAGAAACATTAAGAATAGAGTACCACAGGGCTCTGTTCTATCCCCCACGCTCTTTAATCTATACATGCATGACTTACCCACACCAGACACCTCAGAAATACAAATCTCTTCCTACGCAGACGACATAACAATCACATGCACACATCGTAACACAGACAAAGCTGCAGAAATAATCCAGCTATACCTTGATACACTCAACACATGGTTCATCACAAACAGACTCAAAATAGCTCCAACCAATTCTACAGCAACACTTCTCACCAAGTGGACAAAAGAACACAAATACATACCTCATCTCTACATCAACAACACTCTAATACCACACACAAACACACCGAAAATTCTTGGTGTAACATACGATACATCCATGTCTTTCAAACAACACACCACAAACATAAAAAACAAATGCACATCTAGACTTAACGCACTTAAGTCAATCGCTGGAACAACATTTGGACAAAACAAAGAAACTAATACAACAATATACAGTACAAACAATGCATACGCTCAGTGTTGAATTATGCGAGTTCTGCATGGGCTCCTAATCTCAGTGAGACACATCACAACACCCTTCAAATCATACAAAACAAAGCCCTAAAAACAATTACAGGCTGCACAAATACAACACCTACAGACTATTTACACCATGAAACAAAAGTCCTCAAAGTCAAGGACCACCTCGACATGAGAGGCACACAAACACTTGCCGCAGCCACCACAAACACATCACACCCGCTACACTACATAGCAGATCACCCACACACACCAAGAAACATTAAAACAACACCCAAAGACCTGTATCACACACAAATACTTTCTTCTCTTCCTCCACAACCCAAATACCAGCCTCCGGAAACATATTCATAATCATATCACTCATCGCTCCATTAACACACTGAAAGACAACACACTGCTGTATGCCAGACCCCCTGATATCCACACTTCTGAATCCTCTCTCCCACGAAAGGACAGAGTCCACCTGGCCAGACTGCGGTGCGGCCACCACCCAGCACTTCTAAGTTACCAGAAGAGGCTGGATGACCGCATTGTGAACAGCTGCCCAGGATGTAACACTTCACCCCATACCATACAACACATAATGGAAGACTGCATTATACACAATCATGCACGCAAACAACACAACATACACTCTATAAAGGATTTGTGGGAAAACCCAGTTTCGGCTGTGGCATTCCTTGGGGAGACGGGACTACTCGGACAGTCCAGGGAATGACAACAACAACAACAACTAGGTAAATACACATACAGAGAAACACAAGAGTATGACGTCTGTCCTGCAAGACACAAGATTTGTGGAATAATTCGAAGAGTTGCGCCCTCAAGTCCATGTCTGATCTGAAGAGGCCAGACTCCACGAGTTTAAGTTCTTCCTTCCTCGAGGATTTCGTCCAAGACCACCTCCCTCAAGGTTTTCCTTGATGCTAAAGGCTGATTTCTTTCAGTTTCTGAGACCAAATGGCTAGTAGCTGCACAATATTTTTTTTCTCTTTCGAAGGACGTTATCTTCTCTCAATCCGGCTCCTCATTCTTATTATGGCAACTATTCTTCATATACATATTATATACATTTATGTGTGTGCGCGCGCAAATGAGTTTGTGGATGTGATTCACACCCACACACGTGTTGGACTCATGATCGACGTTTATTACCCTCCTGGATGAGAGCTTAGAGCTCATATATGACCGATCTATGAGTCATGCTGTGACCTTAAACACACACTCAACTCTCCGCCCACGAAAGTGTGTGTGCATTCTCCCCATACTAATGACAGATTTCCCGTACTGGAACAATAAGAGGAGGAACACATCTTGCCACTCTGCTCAGTCCTTTTTTTTTTATAACTAAGACTTATATGCAGAGGGATTACCCCAGCACCATTAACCCTTCCATAACTGTCGCCGGCAGATTTAATTTATTCAGTTGAGGAAACTGCACACACACACACACACACACATAGAACACGACTCGGTGGCGCGGTTGGTAGAGTCCCCGACTGTCACTACGGCGGTCCGGGTTCGAATCCTACCCAGGGCTGAAATAATTTCAGTATCGCTGCGCTTCGAGTCGTTACTCCAACTCTTGTGGGCGGGGAGTTGGGTGTGTGTGTGCGTGTAAAGTCACAGCATTACCCATAGATCGGTCTTACGAACTCTGAGCTCTCTTCCAGGAGGGAAATAGCTGTCGATCACGAGTCCAACACGTGATCCAAAGACCATGGTGAATCACACACACCCAGCGAAAGGTCTAGAAACATCTGTAGCCAAGCCCTTTCTTACTTAATTATTGTATATATTTATTGTATATGTATCTCCTTTATTGTATATGTCATACTTCATTATTATACATGAGTACTTAATATCAACATATATCTATTGTAAATGTTTTGTATAAGTAAGCCTATGTAGTCATTACAATATAAGTGTCCTATACATAATTATATAACCGAATATATATACGTCATTAGGCGTACGCTAAACGCGTATGCGTCTATGCCAATTGTACACGTCGTAGAATTAAGGAACTAAATATATGTTACCCTTAACCATTTTGCATGCATATTCATCATTATATATAATTGTTCTCTTGTTGCTGTATATTTCTATGTATATACCTAGATATGTTAGTATGTATTGTTTTGCTCAATCTTTTTCCCGCTTAGCAACAATGTAACAGAAAGTAGGCCACAGGCGCGTCTTATGCCCAGCTAGGCCCCCCAAGCATTCGCTTGTGACAGATCACTTCCTGTCTTACTTGTGTGTAGATCTCCGCAATAAACTTCTACCAAAATACTGCGTGTTTGGCACTTACCACAGTGGTGACCCTGGAGTGACAGTGCCCAAGTGACCCTAATACCCAGTGCTCCATACCTAAGTGATTTAGGGTCATACACATTACGTGGTTAAGTGCCTATGCGTATTCATAAACTGTGACTCGTCACGCGCACGGAACTACGCATTTACGAACTTCAAAGTGCGCAAGAAATAATCGGAGTGTGCGGCATTGTTCAGTTCTGATCTACACGCAACACGTATACGATACGCAACACGTATACTGGGAAACATCCGACAACAACAACATGAATTCCCCTTCTCCGCCTACAACCACTGTAGCTACTTCAACAACGACAGCAGCAGCAGGAAGTACTTCTTCCTCTACGCATTCCACGACTTCCGCCGCCGTCGCCGTTCGACCTCCACCATTCGACGAAGCATCGCCGGCAAGATGGTTTTCGTTGCTAGAGGCGCAATTTGCACTAGCTAACATAACCGTCCCCCAAACTAAGTTCAACCATGCACTTGCGAACTTAACCATCCCTGTGCTCAACCAGCTCGACGACGATGTCGTTACTTCCGGTGACTACGACCGCTTGAAGAAGGCGCTAATCGACGTCCTTACCAGGTCTCCGCCGGAACTCTTCGATGCCTTGGTCCACCAGAACAATATCATGTATGATAAGCCGACGACCTTCCTACGAGAACTTCGCACCATAGGTAAGCAACTCGGTGTCGACGACGACTTCATCCGCCTAAAGTTTTTACGTGCAGTGCCAAGTGACATACGACCACTACTTGTTACACATGCCGGTTCACTAGATGAGTTGGCCCGTGTCGCTGACACTCTCATGGCCCATGGCCACGGAAACAAAGGGATAAGTGCGTCATCAGTGAACAAGCCTGTGCCAAGGGCTCCACGTAGTGATAGTGTGCCAGTGTTTCGTAGTGGTAACCCCACTACACGTGTTTCAACACCCACTACCTTTCCACTCGGATTAACTCCCTTCTATGACGGTCAAAGACCACGAGTGTGCCGTTACCACCTCTTCTACGGCAACAGTGCTAGAACTTGCAAACAATGGTGCATATTGTCCCACACTAGTGCTAACGTGTTGCCCAGTTCACGACCTAACTCACGTTCTTCATCCCCAGGACCTCAGCTTAACACGTCGGGAAACTTGATGGGCAGTCTGTAGAAGTATCCCTTGCAACCGCAGGACTGCCTCTCGTCATTAGTGCCACTATAGGTTGCAAGAACTATGAATTCCTTATAGATACCGGTTCTCAAGTATCGCTCATTCCCTACGACCCAGGCTTAACTCCACTGCTCCGTCCCACGGTAGTACAACTTACTACTGCTTCCGGTACCCGTATTCGTACGTACGGCGAAGTCGACGTGGAACTTGGGATTCGACGTATCAGACGTTCTCTCCCATGGTCATTCGTCGTTGCTGATGTTGTCCGCCCAATTCTTGGTACCGATTTTTTAACCCATAATTCACTAGTAGTTGATTGTAGAAATCGCCTCCTCTCTGATCCTTCCACTGCATGCACCATTCCCCTTAAGGCTTCTCCTCTCCCTATCTCTTCACATGCGGTACATTATGGGGATATTGATTCAAGAGCCATTGCTCTTCTTTCAAAATTCCCCGTACTTACCGCGCCCCGACAACTGTCTGATCCTCCACCATTAGAAACTACAACCTATCATCATATTGATACAGGTGATTCTTCCCCTATATCCTTTAAAGTAAGGCCATTGACAGGTGAGAAGCTCAAAGCTGCCAAGGATGAGTTTCAATTTTTGCTTAATGCAGGGATCATACGACGCTCCAACTCACCTTGGGCGTCCCCACTTCATTTGGTTCCCAAGAAAGAACCACATTCCTGGAGACCTTGCGGAGATTACCGAGGTCTCAACAATGTAACTGTAAATGACAAATATCCCATACCACACTTGCGCTCTCTCACCATGTCACTTAAGAATAAGGTTATATTCACTAAGTTAGACTTACAACGTGCATATCTGCAAATTCCTGTAGCTGAACAAGATATTCCTAAGACTGCGATATGCACGCCATTTGGTTTATTTGAATTTTTGTACATGCCCTTTGGATTGAAAAATGCCGGAGCCACATTTCAGCGCTTTATAGATACCCTCTTAGCTAACGTAAACAACACGTTTACGTACCTTGATGATGTACTGATTGCTAGTGAGACCCTTGAAGAACATATTTCAGATGTTCAAACTGTTCTCTCTATTTTGGCTCAGCATAACATGCGACTTTCTCTTGACAAATGTCAATTCTTCAAGTCAAATCTTACCTTTCTCGGTTACGAGATTAGCTCACAAGGGATTAAGCCACCTAAAGACCGTACCACGGCCATTTCCGATTTCCCTTTGCCTCAGACTTCACAGGCTTTGCGCCGTTTCATGGGTATGATCAATTTTTTTCGGCCCATGATTCCTAATTTTGCAACCGTAGCCTATTCCCTTACTGAGCTTCTTAAACAATATCCTTCTTCAAAGTGTCTCATTTGGACTGACGCAGCAAAGGACTCCTTCAATAATTTGAAGCAAGCCTTACTGGACTGTCCAACCTTAGCTTACCCTTCCCTATTACCGACAAACTACCAACTCGTGACTGACAGTTCAAGCCTAGCCGTTGGCGCCGCTCTCTATCAAGTTATAGACGGCGAGCCAACGCCCCTAGGATTCTACTCGAAGAAACTCTCTGACACACAACGCATCTATTCCACCTACGACCGCGAGTTATTAGCTGCTTACCTCGCAGTTTTGCATTTCAGGACTCTCATTGACGGACATACAGTTACCCTATTTCTTGACCACAAACCCCTCGTAGCTGCCTTTTACTCTAAATCTCTTGCTAAAACTGACAGACAACAACGACAACTCTCTGTTCTTTCTGAATACGTTTCTTCAGTCGAGTACATTCGTGGCGAAACTAACGTCATCGCTGATTGCTTATCTCGCACGTCATGCGCTGTTACACTCGACGCTTTTGACTTAAGTGGCATAGCTCAAAGTCAGACAACAGATGACGAACTGGAAACTTTCAAGCCTAGACTCTCTAAATTCACTTTACCCTCTGATTTAACACTCTGGTGTGATACCTCTACTAACACTCCTCGACCTTTTGTTCCATTACCCTTACGTAATGACGTAGTCTCTTCTTTGCATAACCTTTCTCATCCTGGTGTTCAGTCCACCTCTAAGTTGGTCAAACAACGTTACTTCTGGCCACACATTGACAGAGATGTAAAGACATTTGTAAGACAATGCCTTAGGTGTCAACAGTCTAAGACTACCCGTCACACTTCCTCTCCTGTTTCTCCTATATCTACTCCTACTGACCGCTTCCAGTCAGTACACATCGACATTGTAGGACCGTTGCCCCCTGCTACTCTTCCTAACTATCCTTACCCTCTCCCATACAAATACTTGTTGACTTGCATTGACCGAGCTACTCGTTGGACTGAAGCAATTCCCCTCATTGACACTACTGCCACTTCTGTAGCAATCTCTTTTGTGAATGGCTGGATATGCCGTTTCGGTGTTCCACTTCATGTCATCACGGATAGAGGTTCCCAATTCGAGAGTGAACTTTTCTCTAAGCTTTCATCTATCATTGGTTTCCACCATATGCGTACTACTAGTTATCACCCTCAAGCTAACGGCATGATTGAACGTTTCCACCGTTCTCTGAAATCAGCTCTCCGCGCTAGGCAAGATAACTGGTTTTACTCCTTACCTATCGTCCTTCTTGGCTATCGCATGACACCTCACGTCACCAAATTTTCCCCATTTACCGCCGTTACTGGCGCTCACATGTTATGCCCTTCTGTCGCCATTACTCAGGAACACACCCACTCCTCGGATGACACAACCATCCTTCGTCTTATCAAGGAAATGCAGTCTGTTAATTTCCAAGATCTCGCATCCGGTGACTGCCATACACTACCTCCACCCTATCTCCCTCACGACCTTCATTCTTGCTCTAAAGTTTGGTTACGAGTCGACAGAATTCGTAAGAGTTTGGAGGCTCCGTACTCTGGTCCATATGACGTCATTCGACGTGAACCTAAGTACTTCATCCTTAACCTACCTCAAGGCGAAACCTCAGTTTCCATTGATCGTTTGAAACCAGCTTTCCTCCCTGTTTCTCCTCGCCCTAAGACCCGTCTCCATGTAACCCCAGACATACCCTCAACACCTTCCACTCCTCCTCTTCCTACTTCATCCACTTCTGACACTTCAACTGTCATCCCACCGAATCCCATACCACCCACAAATGCCAATGACCTCGGCCACCCTATCACATCTTCCCCTCCCTCCCACCCTCATACTTCCGCTCTCCCATACAAAAGTCGCTCAGGCAGGGCAGTCAGATTTCACAATAAATCTGATTTTTACTACTACTAAAGACTTTCTTCACTGACGCTACTCTCTCAAGGGGGGAGTACTGTAGCCAAGCCCTTTCTTACTTAATTATTGTATATATTTATTGTATATGTATCTCCTTTATTGTATATGTCATACTTCATTATTATACATGAGTACTTAATATCAACATATATCTATTGTAAATGTTTTGTATAAGTAAGCCTATGTAGTCATTACAATATAAGTGTCCTATACATAATTATATAACCGAATATATATACGTCATTAGGCGTACGCTAAACGCGTATGCGTCTATGCCAATTGTACACGTCGTAGAATTAAGGAACTAAATATATGTTACCCTTAACCATTTTGCATGCATATTCATCATTATATATAATTGTTCTCTTGTTGCTGTATATTTCTATGTATATACCTAGATATGTTAGTATGTATTGTTTTGCTCAATCTTTTTCCCGCTTAGCAACAATGTAACAGAAAGTAGGCCACAGGCGCGTCTTATGCCCAGCTAGGCCCCCCAAGCATTCGCTTGTGACAGATCACTTCCTGTCTTACTTGTGTGTAGATCTCCGCAATAAACTTCTACCAAAATACTGCGTGTTTGGCACTTACCACACATCACCTCATGTCTGTCGAGAACTGCCCCAGACTAAACCCTATTCATGGCAATTAACAATAATGATAATAATAATGAATTGAGTGAAATTGAGGTCAAAGGTTAGAGTCCTACATTCATATACTTGATCCGACGTCGCTTCAGTTTCTGAACATATTTGGCTGATTGATGTTCAGTTTGGAGTCGTTCAAAACCACTGCGGTTTTTCTCTATGTTCTTTTACTCTTTATGTTACTCTTATCCCCGTCACCTTTCCATTTCTGTCGAACTAATAATGTGAGACAGGTTTGTCCGACCCACATGGTAAAACCGGTTTGTCCGACCCAATTGGTGAGACATTTTTTTCCGACTCAAAATGTGGGAAGTTTGTCCAACCCAAATGGCGAAACATTTTTGTCAGACTCAATATGTGGGACAGGTTTGTCCGACCCAAATGGCGAGACAGGTTTGTCCAAGTCAAAAATGTGGAACACCCATGATTATTGCCATGGAACTCCTCCTTAATGTTTATGAAAGAATATCCTGTAGCTCCTCAAGACCATTGAACTTTAGAGCCGTACCTTGCAGACAAAGACAAATATCCCAACAATCTGAATTAGAGAGAAATCCATTTCCTGGCCTGTACATCGTGACCAGGATTCGAACCCGAGCGAGCTACATTTCAAAACAGTCTCTTCATCCTGCCATCGGTCATTTTCATCGATCTAAAAAAATAAACAAATAAATACTGTATGTAAATAAATAAATAAACAAATGGCAGGAGTCAAGACAATTTTTTTTTCAGCCTTACATTCCAAAGGTACGACACAATGTCAATGTCTCGCTTTACATACTTCATTCTTGTTACCTTGTGATGGTTCTCTACAGTTGGGGCAAACATTAGTCGCTAGGCAATAGGGTTAAGATCAGGCCGTGCCCACGAACTCGCACCTGTTCTAGATCGAAAGAACCCAATCCTACTGCAGAGGACGTATCAAGGAGGCTTCTGCCTGTGCTGCAGGCCGTGGGTGATCACTACCTCACCTTTAAACCCTTCCGTACTCCGGCAACCTGCATGGACTTCTCTGAGGCGAACACCGGGAAGATCATTCAAGTCACCTTGTTACTGTTGAAGGAGGGTCTTAATCTACCGAAATCCCATTCAGAAGGTGGAGTCGCGACCTCTAACCTTTTGTGTTGGGGAGGGGGGGGGCGCTTCCGTTTGCTACAGTAATAATTGAGGGCATTTGGTAATGAACGAGTTAGATGACTTGACAATTATTCTTCGCTCAGGAAGATTTGGGCGAGGGCGGTCAATTCGAGTCACTTCAGGTTAGGTCAGGTCAGTCCGAACTAGTCTATTTGTTTGTTTCTTCTTATTATTATTATTCTTATTCCTTTTTTCTTTTTCTGTTCCCTCTTCTTCAGTTTTTTTTTTTTTTTTTGTGAGATAAGTATGGTTGTTTGGGTGAGTGAGTTGAGGTGATGAATTGATTTGTAGTAGAGGGTTTTGGTGGGCTGGTAGTTATTAAGAGTTGTATTTGAGGTTCATTTGCTTCAGATGAGTTTGGGGTGTGTGGTTGGGCTGCAAGTTCTAATAACACGGGAGAGGGGCACGTAGTGGCTTGTACAGGGAACTGAGTGGGTGGTTTTTCTTGGTGTAACTATATAAGTGGACCTACTAGAATGGGTTCATCTGATGAATGGTAGTACTTCTGTATACGAGTCCTGGTCTGATCATTCTGGATTGTATTTTTCTCAGGCTTCAATGGGGTTTATGTATTTTGAGTCTTAGAGGATTTCCTTTTCACATTGAAATGCTGTGCAATCTCACAGGGAAGGGGGTGTCTTGCTTACAATTTATACATTTGGCTGGGTTTGAGCATGGGGTACCATGTGCAAGGGGTGAGCAATGTGTACAAACAACTTCCAGGTAGCAACATCACTGTCTAGTGAAGTGCTGGCAGTTGAAGCAAAGATGTAGATAGTATTTCTCTACTTAGTTGAATGTCCTTATTTGTATTGAGGTATTGCTCTTTCTATCACTTATGGTTTTCTGAACTCTGTACACTTTTATTACTTTTGATCATTTCACAATTCTTTCCATTATTTATTTTTCTATGTAGTTTTGTAGAGGTGGGATGCAGACTACTCCCACACTGGTATTAAAAGTTCTATCTGGTGTTTTTTTAATTAAGGCACATGCCAGGGTTGTTATCAATGTTCCCTCTAAGCTGTGTGCATGTGCAAGTGCACATGTTTTATAATTAGCACACCTAAGGAAAAAATGTGCACACACAAGGTTTTTAAATTATATTAAAACCCATTCAATAAAGAAGTTCCACCCAAACATCAACTTATATTCTCTAAAAGTATGGTAACTTGCCAACTGTCAAACCAATTTTTTTTTCCTCTCCCTTTCTTCTAACTCTAGCACTTCCATTGCAAATAAAATAACTTTGCCGCTATGGATGCGCCACACATACTGTTACGGACGGACTGGTTATGTGAAGAGACGTTACGTATAACGGATAAGTGCTTAAGAACCAGCTCACTTCTAGAAGCCACTGTAGGACTGAATTACCTGGTCAGCGCCTAGATAATTCGTAAGACTAGAAGTAAAGTAACAAAGAAGATTCCAGGAAAGGAATATTAAACTAGCGATAAAACTAGTAAACGAAATTATTAATAACATGGAAAATATTTACAGGCAATAATAAACACAAAAGAGAATGGGCAGTTGGGTCAATGGGACCGTTACACGAATATAAGAATATGAAAAGTATCGTTCAAATACGAAGCACAAGATACGTATACAATATGGTACTAATTAAGTACAAAGAGGTCAGGAACATATGTATCAAAATAAGTAATAAGTACAAATACAAGTATAACGCAAAGCAATGTATATAAGACAAGTAATGGAGGCAAAAGGGGTGATCACTTCACACGAATCGTCTCATGAGTCCAACCTGTGAGAGAGTCTTATCAAGAGAACAATATGCGAGAAATGACAAGGTGTGAGTGATTTCCACAGCTTATATACCATTGGACCGGAAGCGGAATACGTCCGGTGAAGGGTGCGGGTGAGCGTTGAGGGGAGGAGGTAAGTTAACACACGTCAACTTGGATAGTTTTAAGACCCTCGACTCGCTTGAACAATCTACTTATTTAGTGTCAAATCTGTGCGCTCCGAACTATTCAGGATTACTTCGCTTGTCTGTTCTACAAGAGTGCGCACATTTCTCCGCACGTAGGCAAGATTACATATAGTGGACGGGCGATACTATTTACATTGTTACAATACATACATAGACAAGAAATATGAACAGTTATTTAATACAAAGGAACACAATTCTATAACATAATTACATACATGACGTAATATCTAATATTACGTTACAATACTTTTCAGAAAAGGCAAAGTTTGTGCACAAGCAAATTTTTGCATACACTCACAGTAAAAACTTAGAGAGAACATTGATTGTTTGGGCTTTTACTTTGTCATTTTGGGCTCTTCATTCTAATTCTATTGTTAGGTTGTCTCTTTGGGAGCACATATTAGAGGGAGTTCCTCATTGGTCTTTGAGTTTATCACATACTCTCATGGGGCACATGCAGTGGTTGTTAGGGTTCTGACATTGTCATTTTAGGCCTTGATTCCACTTTTATTATTAGGTTGTCTCTTTGGAGCCACATATTACAAGTTCCCTTGAAAGTGGCAGTTGCCGACAAGATTGACGAGTTAAACACCATATGAGGACGGAGCCTTTATTTGTACGACGTTTCGCTTATTACAGCTTTTTCAAGTACTGAATTCTGAATCTCTAGGAAAGACCACACGCTTGCGCGGGATCGGGTTTTGTGGGAGGGGAAGAATGTCTGTCAGAAAATGAAAAGATAGTGGCGTATAAAAAAGGGCTATTGCCACCGGGCGATTTGCGAGCGATTAGGTGTTTATTGGTGGTTGTGGCTCGGGAGAAATGGACCGGGAGCTTGGACGGAGGCGCCGACGCCGGGGTTAGGATTAGGATCACCAACGAAAGTTTAGAAAATGGTAGGAGGCGTAGTAGTAGAGAAAGGTGGAAAAATGGAAAAATCTTTAGTGGGAGGTAAACTGAAATGAGAATATGTAGTAGAAGAGAAAGTTAGAAAGGAAGCGAATTTTAGTCGAAGGAAAAGTAAGTGTAGATGTTTGTGCGTGTGGCGTGGCTATGTTCGTGAGAGATGTGTGTGTGTATCTTACGGGAAGTGAGTAGAGTTCACTTCCCGTGTGTAGAGCGCGTTCCTGTTAAGCCACAGGTGGGGGGTGAGCAGCCTGCTTTTCCCCAGGTTGGGTTTGAAGTCCTGTAGAGTTGATCCAGTGGCGGTGCGAGGGGGGGCAGGCGGGCGGTGTGAACCCGCCTGCCAACGTCAACGAAGAGATCGGTCCGTAACCAAACCGGCAGCAGCAAAGGAGATATATCTCCTCGCTACCACCGCTGGCGAGCGCGTTCCTGATGAGCCACAGGTGGGGCCTGAGTTGCCTGCTTTTCCCCAGGTTGGGTTTGAGTTCCTGTAGAGTTGATTCAGTGGCGGTGCAAGGGAGGGGCAGACGGGCGGGTGTTGTATGATCTCTTTCCTTCCAATCACAACTCTGAAAACAGAGAATTACGCGATTGGGAATTGTGTGTAAGTGTCAGAAGTGTAAACTCGCTCACCAGCGTCAGCGAAGAGGCCAGCGTTAGGTTGCGGGCCGGTTGGACAGAGAGGTGTCCCAAGTCTCTCCGTCGACCAGCCTGCGATCAGATTGAGGGTTCTGAATGAGACAGTTTGGGCCTCTGCTTTGCCAGCGAGCAAGTGTGCGTGTGCCTCTTTTCTTCCAAGCACTACTCTGAAAACAGAGAATTACGTGACTTGGGAAATGTGTGTATTTGTCTTGGTGTAAACCCGCCTGCCGACGTCAACGTAGAGGTCGGCCATGCCAGACCGGCAGCAGCAAGGAGATATATCTCCTCGCCACCACCGGCCGGCGATGATTCCTGGGAGTTTGTTGAGAGAGCTGGTTTGAAGAGACGTCCGACCTCTACGAGCGCTGTGTTGATTCTCTTTTTGGTGCCCAGTGTCTGGTTGTTGTGTATTTTCGTCTTCGTGATGTCTTTTATCGTTCTGCTTGTCTGGCACACTACTTCCAAGTTGGTGGGTCTTAAAAGATGTGTCAGGTTGGTGGCAACGTCGCCGGTTGGCAACACGAGACGTCTTGTTGTGCTGCCCTGCTGCCTACGGCTTTCCCGAATCTTAGCGGCCTGCTGTCTGCAATTATCTAAATTCTAAAAGAAATTCTGGAATTCAGGACAGCACAACAAGACGTCTCGTGTTGCTAACCGGCGACGTTGCCACCAACCTGACACATCTTTTAAGAACCACCAACTTGGAAGTAGTGTGCCAGACAAGCAGACAAGACATCACGAAGACGAAAATACACAACAACCAGACACCGGGCACCAAAGCCGGTGTTTATCGTATTCCGTGTTCAGGATGTGATAAAGTTTACATCGGTGAAACGTCACGCGACCTGAATACACGAATACGTGAACACCGTTACGACGTCAGGCATGATGTCACCACCAATGCATGTGTGACACATAGAAACAAGGAAAACCATCTTATGGACTGGAAGAATGCAGAGCTGCTGATACGAGAACCAGACAAAATCCGCAGGAAGTGTTTAGAAGCAGCAATCATTCAAGGAACGAACACTATTGAACAAAACTGGGGCATGTTTAACATCTCGCCTCACATTATTCCCCTAATACCCATGGCCAGCAAAATTTTAAATATCTAAACCACCCTTTGTGGACATTTCGCCCTCGGACGTTTGGGCCAGCATTCTCATCCTTTCCCAGTGTTCAATCCCCCCCCCCTTCTCCTCCTCCTCTTCCTTCTCTCCCCATTCCCTCCTTTCCCCTTATTTAATCTCAAGCATTTGTATCTCAACTTGTACTTGAAAAAGCTGTAATAAGCGAAACGTTGTACAAATAAAGGCTCCGTCCTCATATGGTGTTTTACTCGTCAATATTACAAGTTTCTCATTGGTCTTTGAATTCATCACATACTTTCATGGGACATTTTTTCATTAGTCATTCTTGGTAGATTTTACGATCAAGAATCTTTAGTAGCCCAAATCAAGGTTCATTTCATTTTGGTATTGGTCAAGTTGGTTAGCAAAACTGTGTAAGCACAGGAATAATATATCTCTAAGTGGGATCAGGGATGTCATTAATGAGGTTCTTCAGTCTGCTAATAATATTGACATCAGTAGGTATTATTCTCTGTGGAGAGGGTAGGTAGCTGCTCTGGTGTTACTATTGTAGATTGTTCTAGAGTTTGAGGGCAGATCTCTGTTTTAACTTTGATTTTAGGAGGGCTGTTGTTCCCTTGTTGTTTTGCAACATTGTTCATGTTCTTACCACATTATGAGTGGCCATGCTGGGAGCAGCTCCTTAGCCTGTTTAAGTTTGGGGAGGCCATGTATAGGGCACCTTTTCTAGCCCCTTCCCCATGTGGGATGAGTGGGGTATTCCTAAATTGGGCTGCTCAGTTATGAAAGCTCCTACTTACTATGTGGGTTGTGACTAATGACTTCAAGAGATCACCATCATGCACCATCACCAGAGGATTGATGGTTGTTAGTTTGGAGAAAACAAGTTATTAGACAATGGGAGAGAAGGTGATGAAATATACTATTAAGCTCAGTCACTGCCTTCATTCTTGGCAATTCCTGGGTGGAAGCATGTCCCAAGGAGCACTATATGGTGGTGGGGCAGTTGTTGGTCCCCTTTTTCCAGGTGTCCAGTCCTTGAGTTTCATTTCAAGACCCTGCCAGCCTCTTCTTAATGGGGTGAGGAGGTGAAGAGTTGTAGGACCTTGAAATAAAATTCTTGACAGGTACTAGATACCTGAGGTAGTTAATCTTTGTTCCTCAGGAGAGCAAGAGATAAGAACGAGAGGAGGATGGTTGTGAATGGATGATCAACTGACACAGCCTAAAGTGATTTCTCCTTGTCTTCTCTATTTACTTTTAAGTGGATGAGGAGGGTCACCACGTAAATGAAGTGGTGGGGGTTAAACCAGCTTTATTTGTAAGGCCCCACTTTGGAGGTGCTGTGTCTTGCTGCATTGTTACTGGCCCAAGCAGTGGGGTGGGGGGCAAGGATGGCCTTTCATCCACAAGGAGTTAAAATAAAAGGTAATAACAAACAGGTGTTGGATGGGTGTGAAACAGGTGGAGGCTGGGTGTATGTCTTGGTTGGTTACCTCTCTTACATGGGGGAAGGCTTTTGGTATACTGTATATAGATGGTAGATTTGGCATTAGGGTATTAACTAAACTTTTTTTAATATGAAAAAAATAATAATAACATGGAAATCAAACCAGTTGAAAATCCAACCATAATTTTATATAAAAAAGGTATACAAAAACATCATGTAAGTAAATATTCTTGTTTGGTTAATATTCAGACTTTATGACATGCTGTAAAAATAAAACCTAAAAATATGTATTTACTTATGCCCTACAAAAAACAAAAATAGAATTTGTAGTTCAAGTTGGTGTATCATTTTTAACTTCTTTTTCAAACTGAAAAAAGGGAGAGAACCCAAAATTTACATCTTTTCAATCAATCAGTCTATCCATCCATTGGCCCTGCTCCCTCTCATCAGACCCATGGTCCCAAAGATATATATAACAAGCAAACAAAACACCAATCACAATTTTTCTATATGATTGTTACAAATGAAAAGGCTAGATATTATAGGAAAGGAAATTCCTTACCTTTTTCACTCCAATCACTTGTCCTTTTCATTCATTCCTATTTAAACTGTAAAGACCCTAGCGACATAAACAAACTGATGATGATGATTCAGTTTAACATTGCAAAACTCCCCCTATCAGGAGGCTAGGATGGTGCCACTTACAGAGGACCTCCACAGATAAAACCATCATACAGAAAACTTTGTACTATATTCCCCCACCAGATACCAAAACAACACTTCTTCCTTGAGTGACTTATGACCAAGTCTGGTGACTGTTGCTAGTTACTTGAGAGCTATGGGTCTCCTGCAAAACACATGGGGCAACAAACAAATTGATTGAAAGACTGCAGGTCATAATTTTCCCAGCATTACTGCCAGTTCATTCCCAGCACAACCTGCTCATGGATCAGGTCATCACCTTAGTCTATACATTCTTCTCCAACTCACTCATGCACACTTTTACATGTTCAACATTCTAATGTTTTTTTACAGCATTAACATCATTAACTCCACCTACCACTTTTTCCCAGGTTTAACCTTTGCTACCACTCCTAGCACTATTGATTCACACATTGCTTACTACTACTATACTGAAATGTCCAGTCTCTTAGCACAAGACAATGAAATTTGGCTACGAACACTTTCCATTTTATTCAAGATCCAAGGGCTATCTCATTATTTTAGTTATCTTATTTCTATACAATGAAGGCCTCATTTCATTCCAGGTACTGTAGTGAGTCAACACAAATATTCCTTAAGCCTGACAACTTCATTATGGAGGAAAAAATGCAGTTGTACTATCAAAAGCAAATCTTACAAGTAGAGACAGTGCACTGGCCTGGTCAACACATATTTTGTATTACTGATGAAGAATTGTACAATTTTGCATTTTTGTCCGTCCATTTTTCATGAAAGTAAGAAACATTAAAGTCCTGTAGTACTTTTCATAAGAGTTCCAGAACTTCATTCTCAATCAGGTTAATCCTTTCTTCAAGTGAGACATGGTTTAACCCAACACCAAGGACCTTCTCCCAGCTGTATAAAGTACACCCTAGGTAACCAGAACATTATCTTATGTATGACATCATATTAACTAGTTTACATAGTTTCACCTCATTAACCAGAAAACTAATCCATCACATGTGATTACCAGAGTTAAATTGTACACCAGACAAGCTATTTCTTTTTTTTTCTAGACAAACTCTTGACCACAGTTAACTGAACTCTTAAGCTTTTGTATTTTACAATACAAGATGATTACTTATTATATGAGCTGCCTAGAATACAAAGGGTGAATACACCATACTTCCCATTTCTTTATTTATTGGTACATTCCTCAGTTCCCCCCTTTATCCAGGGAGTGTAGGTTAAAACTCATTTGGGTTTCATAAGCATCCTTCTAAGTTGGTGTAACTTGGTGCACATTATGGTAAAAAGTGCTCCATCCTACATTGTCCTACATAACTGATGTATTCAAGGAGTATTATGAAAGCCTGTTTATCCAACAAACAACACAATACCTCCATCTACTGAAGGGGGAGGTTGATACAGTTAAGACTTCCTCGGTTACTAATTACCACTTCTCCCACATTTTCAGATAAGCCAAGATGCATGCCTGTACTTCAATTGTCATTAGTGTACCTATATTCATTATGTCTGTGAATTTCTTTTGCACTTGACCACATTTTCAGGTAGCCTCATTTCATCAGGCAACACACATTTCATAACAAATCCACTAATGACATAGTATGCATGGTATAAACACATTTACCTTGAAAAATGCAAGGTTTCATGGAGATAGACTAATAAATGGCATTGCAGTTTGTTGCAAGTTGCCAAATTCTAAATGCTCGTATCTCAAAACTTGTTTTTGGTGTACTCTCCATTTGTATTCTAAGTGCTTCATATTTGAAATTCACATTTATATATATGCCCATCATTATCCCATTTTTTCTGTAAAATCTGGATTAGTAGAATGAAACTACATTTTTCTTGTTAAGAATACCACTTAAGTTTTGAATTACTCTACAGACTGAAGTGACTTGTTACATTCATCACTTAAACAGATGCTTGAAAGAATATGTTTTGTTGGGGGTTTTGACCTATGTGTGTCAAAAGCACAGATGCAATTCTTGTAGGTATATGCCTTTTGACATAGCTACCTCCCTGATAAGGGGGGAAATGCCCTTGGTATATAGACAGATAGA
Source organism: Oratosquilla oratoria (assembly GCF_046742065.1). Classification (NCBI taxonomy): domain Eukaryota; kingdom Metazoa; phylum Arthropoda; class Malacostraca; order Stomatopoda; family Squillidae; genus Oratosquilla; species Oratosquilla oratoria. Next base: position 129,831,109 of record NC_134777.1, read on the forward strand.
TTTTGACTTCTTTCATAAATGGGGTTCCACTGACAAGTGTAAGTTAGAATTCACCAGGCCAGAATTCACATCTGCAGTTACCTAAAAAGTATGCAACTATTTTTTTATACATATTTATCTTTGTTGATAAATATGGATGAAAAAATAGTGGCATACTTTTTTAGGTAACTGCAGAGGTGAACTCTGGCCTAGTGAATTCTCTATGGAAACCTTTCGGTACAGTTGGTCCTTTCATTAAAAAACAAATATCATTCCTAATCTTCATCTATATCAGACAATTCCTCATCAAGGATGGTTGCTTCGTCTTTCACACTCGCATCACTATCGCCTGCCTCCACATCCTCTCCTTCTGAAGTCATATGTTGAAGATTCCTCTTCCTAATTTTTTCTGTCAGGGAAAAATCATTTAATACCTTCTTGGCAGCTTTCTTGATATCACGCTCCCTGATGACTTGCCTTCGCTGGCTGAAACAAAGAAGAAATGCTCAAATTTCATGATGACTTCACAAGAGAAAAATATACATACATACATATACCAAAGGCTTACATGGGGGGTGACCAAAAAGAAAAAGGCATAGAAACCACTCCCACCCATTCCATTTCCTATATATTCCACTACCCTCCAATATATAGGAAATGGAATGGGTGGGAGTGGTTTCTATGCCTTTATCTTTTTGGCTACCCCCCCCCCCCATGTAAAGGGGAAAAAGCCTTTGGTATATGTATGAGAACAATATAGAATGGGGAATTTCAAGTCCACTTCCACTGCCCCATTCAGTTTCCCTTCATGACACATTGGTTATGGTTACAGCATTCTTATTCCCTCTTAAAAATCCATCACAAACTGTGAGAAAATTTGAGATTTCTCAAGGTTGCCAACCATATAGAAAAAATAAACTAAAGTCAACTGCTTTCATAGTAGTGAGATGTGGGATTTTCTGGTATTGAGCATTCACAACTTCATATCGGGTTTATGTCCAGCTTGCAGTAAATACTCTCAACATCTTTTTTTTTTGCACAATTTGGTGTAGTCTTAAAATGGTTCATTATCTATACTGATGTATAGATAAAGTTTATATACAAAGATTATGCAAAGAGCTAAGATGAGAGGGAGGAGAGGGTGTTGGATAGGAATGGAATGAGTATTTGTCTTTTGATTTGGCTACCTCCATTATAAGGATGAAAATGCCCTTGACACATAGATATGCAATGATTATCCCATTACTGACAGAAATATGCAAGTTTTAATTATCACTGTTCAGACCATGATATTGCAAATGCTATACAAGCAACACAAATTCAATTAGTATCATGACTGGTATAAATGTATTCAGTAAACCCCTGCCAATACATGACAATACCTAACCAATCCTAACTTAAACAAAACAAAAAACTCAGAAAATGTGAGCTATTAGAGAGGTCTCATCTCAATTTACAGTTTCTCTTAACATGTCCCACATGGATGAAAGGTCATCCCTGTCTCCTGCCAACTGCCTGGGTCAGAAGCAATACACCACATCCACAGCAGGGCCCCATCACTTAATTTATTTGGTGACGATTCTCATCCCCTCATCCAAACATGGAGAAAACAAAAAATCCTTTTGGACCACATCAATCTTTTGTCCATTCTCAACTATTCTCCACTCACACCTATTTTTTACCCTATCTTTTCCCTGCTCAAGGCCCTCTTTACCACATCCATCCATCCATCTCATTCTATGTCTTCCTTTCAAATTCACTCAGACCACCTGTTTTCCATACTCTTTTTGCTATGTTTCTTCACTCATTCTTTTCATGTCTCTAAATCATCCCACTATTCTTTCATCACCCCTATCTGCCAGCTCCCTTTCTATCCCCACTCTCCTCCTCATTTCTTATTCTTTCTATCCTTATAAATTCCACCATACTTCTCAAACATTTGATCTCATGCACATTTAAATTTCCCTTTTCTGCACTGCATCTCTTAAAATCTGAGTCTCTACCTCAAACAGTCATAGGCACCATCACCCATTCAAATCTTCTCTTTGCATCCATCCCCAAATACCTATTTTTCATGACACTTTTCATACCAGTGCTTGCTCCCATCACTCTACAATTTACTGTATTTCATGGCATATAAGATGCATTTTTCCCTGAAAATTTGGCTACAAAATCTTCCTGTGTCTTACATGGGAAGTTGCTACTGTAAGCTATAATCTTACCCCAGATGGTCACTTCTACCTAGCCTTAATCCATAATAATAGTACTCAAATGACATTATCATTAATATTACAGTCCTTTTCACTAATATAAAAATTTGTGCAAGAGGGAAATATCTGTTGAGCAATGAAGGGAGAAGGCAAGAGATAGGGGTGAGTGGAGAATGACTGAATGGATAATACTGTTATGCAAGGAAGGGAGATATGGGGGAAGGGGGGCAGGGGGTGCTTATGTGTGAATGATATTTTGACACAGCCTCAAGGGATTTCTCCCTATTTTCTCTTTTTCTGTATGAGTGATGGAGAGGGGGGTGTTGCCAATATGTGAAGTGGCCTTGCAGCATTGTGTTTGACCCAGCGCAAGGGTGGTGGAGAGGAGTGAAATGGGTGGGAATAGGTATGTGACTTAGCTACCTCCCTTATAAGGGAGAAAAAGCTCTTGATATAGACCAATCATTCTCAATGGGGGCGATATCGTCCCCCAGGGGGGGATTTTTGAGCTCAGGGGGGCAAAAAACATCACAGCTATTGCTTCTGACAAATTTTAAGCCTAATATAAAAGATCTAGCAGTGAAGCACCAGGCCCAAGGATCTCATTAAAACACAACATGAGTAAAACATTTTAAATAAGTTGTTTATCATTGTTGCAATAATTTTTATTACTATTTTCCAATTAAGGGGGGCGATCCTTTTTTTCAATTGAAAAAGGGGGCGATATGGCTAAACAGGTTGAGAAACCCTGATATAGACTGTATATATTAGTGAAAAGGACTGCATTATTGCCATTACTGAAAAAAATCAAATTATCATAACAAAACAATGGAGATATTTGTCTGCACTAGCTGAGTTTATTACTGTAATCACATAGAGTATTTCTGCCACAGCTGAAATGCTTTTGTAATGCTTTGTAATGTACTGCTAACTTGCTTTAAAGATTACATGCTTCAATACATTAAAAATGGTACCTCCACCTTAACTCCTCTATATCCTGCTACACGTGACCCTAAATACTTAAAACTATCTACTTCCTCTAACCTCTTTCCTTTAAGACTTATCTCCAGCTTAATGCCACCATCACTACTTGTACACTTACTTTTACCCACTTTTACTTTCAACTTCCAATCACATACCTTCCCTTACTTTGTCCCTATCTGCCTTAGACCTTCCTCTAACCCTACCACAAGTACAGTGTCATCAGCAAACAACAACTGGCTTACCTCCCACTCTCTCTAATGGGAAGCTATGATAATGGGCAATGGATGGGGGTAGATGCATGCCTTGGCTGGCTACATCCCTTACAAAGGGATAGAGCCTTTGGTATATAAATAGGAATTGATATAGCAAAAATAACTTCAAAAGTAAAAATAATAATAATACATACAAACACATATATATACACCAAAGGGTTTTTCCCCTTTACACAGGGGGTAGCCAATAAGAAAAAGGCATAGAACCCACTCCCACCCATTCCATCCCCTACTTATTCCACTCCTCTCCACCCTCCTCCCTCCCTCTCATCTTGGCACCTCCTGGATGACGGGTCATCCCTTCATCTCGCCCACTGCCCTGGGCCAGAAGCAGTGTCGCAAGACACAGCACACCCACAGCAAGGCCGCTTCATTAATTCAGCAACCCCCCTCTCTGTCCCCTCATGCAGAAAAGGAGAAGACAGGAAGAAATCCCTTCGGGCTGTGTTAATTTATTTCTCATACATACTTCCTCACACCCCATCCCCCATCCACTCCCCCTCATGCATCACAGCATCATCCATACACAACCTTTCTCCATTCACCCCTATCTTCTGTCCTCTCTCATCCTTCCTCAACAGACATTTATCTCCCATCCATCCATCTCATCCTAGGACGCCCCCTCATATTCACTCCCTCCACCTCTGCCTTCCACACCTCTTTTACTAATCTTTCTTCACTCATTCTTTCCATTTGTCCAAACCATCCTAATACTCTTTCATCATCCCTATCTCCCAACTCCCTTTCCACCCGTTCTCCTCCTCATCTCATTTCTCACTCTATCTAGCCTATTAACCCCTATCATACTTCTCCGACATTTCATCTCAAACACATTCAAACTCCTCCTCTCTTCCTTTCTTATGTTCCATGTTTCTGCCCCGTACAGTGCTGTTGGCACAATCACTCCTTCATATAACCTCCTCTTAGCATCCATTCCCAGATGTCTATTTCTCATTACACTTTTTAATCCACCAAGGCATTTACTCACTTCTCTCAATCTACATTCTACTTCCATCCCCACTCCTCCCTTTCCTGCCAAATTCACACCCAAGTATCAAAAACTATCCACTTCCTCCAGTCTCTCTCCCTTAATGCTCACTTCCAGCCTGCTGTCACTCTCTCCCCTTGTACATCTCATCACCTTACTTTTGACGACATTTATCTTCAGCTTCCTTCTTTCACACACCTCAAACTCTGTCATTAACTTCCTCAATCCCTCCTCTGATCCTGCTTCAAGCACGGTGTCGTCAGCAAACAATAACTGGCCTATTTCCCACTTTTCTCAATTTTCTTTAACCATCTCCAACCCCTGCCCCACCACCCTTGCATTCACCTCTTGCACCACCAAATCCATGTATAGATTAAACAGCCTGGGCGACATAACATATCCCTGATGAAGTCCCACCTTTACTTCAAACCATTCACTCTCTCCATTTCTAATCTTAACACAAGCTCTACTACTCTCGTAAAAACTCTTGAATGCTCTTAACAGCTTTCCCCCTATCCCATATATCTGCAGCACCTCCCACAGTGCCTTCCTGTCTACCCTGTCATAAGCCTTTTCCAAATCCATAAAAGCCCAAAAAACACCCTTATCTTTTCCTATAGCTTTCTCACATATCTGTCTTTCCACAAAAATCTGATCTACACAACCTCTACCTGTCCTAAATCCACACTGTTAATCATTATTCCCTCTGTTTCTCTCCTAATCCTCTCAATCAAGACCCTCTCATAAGCCTTCCCAACTACACTCAACAAGCTGATCCCTCTGAAACTACTACACTCACACTTGTCCCCCTAGAGAATTCTTTCAAAAAGCAGACTGGGAAAGGATACACCAGAAGGAAACAACAGTAGAAGAGAAATGGAATATTTTGATAAAAATTTATAAAGGAGTGGAAAAGTATGTTCCAAGACAAAAACAAGAAAAAGGATATGTAAAGTGTTGGTACAAAAAAAGATGTAGGGAGACAATAAGCCAAATAATGCAACCATATGCTAATTTTTTATATGAAATTGTGCATTTGAGCAAAAAGCGTCCTTGTTCGGGTTTGGTCAGTAATTAGTGAGTCGGATGGTATTCATAGCAGTGGTTGGTAATTTTGCAGAGGATAAAAACATAACTTCTCTTTGATCAAATTACATAGAAATCACACATTTTAAAGAAAATAGGTCAAATAATGCAACCATATGCTAATTTCTTATATAAAAATTTTCATTTAAGCAAAAACCGTCCTTGTTCAGGTTTGGTCTGTTTTGGTCAGTTATTAGTGAGTTGGATGGTATTCGTAGCTGTGGTCGGTAATTTTGCAGAGGATAAAAACATAACTTCCCTTTGATCAAATTACATGGAAATCACATATTTTAAAGACAATAGGTCAAATAATGCAACCATGTGCTAATTTTTTATATAAAATTGTGCATATGAGCAAAAACCGTCCTTATTGGGGTTTGGTCAGTTTTGGTTGGTAATTATAGTTACGGACACAAAACTCAATTTTTGTAATCCTTAAATTATTGTTGCATATGAAAGGCAATTTTATTAGAAACAAAATACTTTTATAATTTTTGAAATAGCTTGAAAAATAAGGGAGATGTGATAATTTTTTACTATTTTTTAATTCCGCATTTTTGGCTAGACTTTACCATAACAAAATGTTAGAATTAAGGGTGGTAATTTGTAAAGATTTTGGTAAAGAAATACACACAAACTCCAAACCACTGGTCCAATTTTATTGAAATTTGGAATACTTGGGTTTTATGGATCAACAAATCACATGAGCATGTTAAAAAGAATGTGTGACATCTCCATCATACCATATTTGCCTTTTCATGGCAACTATTAAGTTGTCAATTTTCAGATTATCATCAATAAAATCCAAACCACTGGCCCAATTGACATGCAACTTGGCATGTGAAGGTTTTATGGGTCAACAAATCACCTGAGCATGTCATTAACATTGCAGGACCTTCTTCTTATACCATTCTTACTATCATCTCTCATGTTGCCATGGCAACTGTTGTCAATTTAGAAATAATCAATAAAATCCAAACCACTGGCCCAATTGGCATGCAACTTGGCATGTGAAGGTTTTATGGGTCAACAAATCACCTGAGCATGTCATTAACATTGCAGGACCTTCTTCTTATACCATTCTTACTAACATCTATCATGTTGCCATGGCAACTGTTGTCAATTTAGAAATAATCAATAAAATCCAAACCACTGGCACAACTGACATGCAACTTGACATGTGAAGGTTTTATGGGTCAACAAATCTCCTGAGCATGTCAAAAACAATGCAGGACCTTCCTTTTATACTGTTCTTACTAACATCTATCATGTTGCCATGGCAACTGTTGTCAATTTAGAAATAATCAATAAAATCCAAACCACCAGCACAACTGACATGCAACTTGGCATGTGAAGGTTTTATGGGTCAACAAATCACCTGAGTATATCAAAAACAATGCAGGACCTTCCTTTTATACTGTTCTTACTACATCTATCATGTTGCCATGGCAACTGTTGTCAATTTAGAAATAATCAATAAAATCCAAACCGCTGGCCAAAAAATCACCTGAGCATGTCAATAACATTGCAGGACCTTCCCATAGCAACTGTTACAACTGTTGTCAATTTAGAAATAATCAATAAAATCCAAACCGCTAGCCCAACTGACATGCAACTTGGCATGTGAAGGTTTTATGGGTCAACAAATCACCTGAGCATGTCAATAACATTGCAGGACCTTCCTCTTACACCATTCTTACCAACACCTATCACATTGCCATGGCAACAATATGTCGAGTAGGCATCTAAGCTTCAAGATTCTTAGATTGCACAGCTGCGCTATTTCCAATGATTTCAAAGTTGCTCATATTCGGTAGAATAGATGCTAATAAACAACATTATTACATTATATATTATATAATTTAGTTTCTTGCCTTTAGATTTTTACTCGGAAAACTAATTTACCAAAGCTAATATAAAAAATTGCGTTGATATCGGTAAGAATTAGTAAAGTTTTGAAGAACTGGGCATACACTTGTTTAACAAAAAGATAATTTTAATACCCAGCGAATGTGCTGAACGCTCCAAGCATTCAAACTAAGCCAAACAAAAATCAAAATCCAACAGGGCGCAAAAGATGGCGATAGTGGCGCTGCACATGGTTTCGCACATGACTATATGCCTACATGTATTGCAATGAAGCTCAAATGTAGATTAACCAACAATCTTAAGCTTCTCATTTCCGGGAGAAAATAGGTTAAAAAACATGGTTCTTTAATTTACAATATTGGTTATTGATACCTTCTTTAATATTTTTACTCAGAAATCTATTTTGCCAAGGTTGATAACCAAACTTCCGTTTAAATCAGTGAAAGTTTGTTTCTATTTCAAGAATTGGGCATACACTTGCACAACAACAAGATAATTTGAATACCCTGTGCATGCGCTGAATGATGCATGCATTCAAACTGATACAAACTTATTTAAACGGGCCGCAAAAGATTGTATTGTAAACAGTACACTTGCGATGGTGGCGCCACGAGCAGATGCGCCCATATCTACATATAATATAGATATGGCCACAAAATTTTCAATTTTGTTTAATCCTTAAATCACCTGAGCATATCAAAAACAATGCAGGACCTTCCTTTTGTACTGTTCTTACTAACATCTATTATGTTCCCATGGCAACTGTTGTCAATTTAGAAATAATCAATAAAATCCAAACCGCTGGCCCAACTGACATGCAACTTGGCATGTGAAGGTTTTATGGGTCAACAAATCTCCTGAGCATGTCAAAAATAATGCAGGACTTTCCTCTATCACCATTCTTACCAACACCTATCACGTTGCCATGGCAACAATATGTCGAGTAGGCATCTAAGCTTCAAGATTTTTGCACAGCTGCACTATTACCAACGATTTCAAAGTTGCTCATATCCGGTATAATAGAGGCTAATAAACAACATTATTACATTAAATATTATATAATTTAGTTTCTTGCCTTTAGATTTTTACTCGGAAAACTAATTTGCCAATGCTAATATCAAAAATTGCATTGAAATTGGTAAGAATTAGTAAAGTTTTGAAGAACTGGGCATACACTTGTTTAACAACAAGATAATTTTAATACCCTGCTGATGTGCTGAACGCTCCAAGCATTCAAATTAAGCCAAACAAAATCAAAATCCAATGGGGCGCAAAAGATGGCGACAGCAGCGCCGAGCATGGTTTCGCATGTGACTATATGCCTACATGTGATACAATAAAGCTCAAATGTCGATTAACCAACGATCTTAAGCTTCTCCTTTCCATGAGAAAATAGATTAAAAAAACATGTTCATTTAATTTACAATATGCTTTATTGAGGCCTTAACTTAATATTTTTACTCGGAAAACTATTTTGCCGAGGTTGATAACCAAACTTTCATTTAAATCCGTGAAAATTTGTTTGTATTTGAAGAATTGGGCATACACTTGCACAACAAGATAATTTGAATACCCTGTGCATGCGCTGAAAGATGCAAGCATTCAAACTGAGACATACTTATTTAAATGGGGTCTCACTAATTGCCGAACAAACCGAACAAAACCGAGAAAAGCCGAACAAAACAACAAAACCCAAACAAGGACGGGTTTTGCTCAAATGCACACTTCTATATATATATGGTTGCATTATTTGAACTATTTTCTTTAAAATGTGTGATTTCCATGTAATATGATCAAAGAGAACTTAGGTTTTTATCCTCTGCAATTTTACCGACCCCAGCTACGATTTGTCCAGCCCGCCGTCTATGATCACTGGTGGTATGGATCAAACTACACTCTTTTAAGTTTCTTACTGTTGTGTTATTAGTGTAATAGACTGCATATAGTTGAATTATTTAAACTCTTTTCTTTAAAATGTGTGATTTTCATGTAATTTAACACAACAGTAAGAAACTTAAAGGAGTGTAGTTTGATCCATACCACCAGTGATCATAGATGGCGGGCTGGACGAATCGTAGCCGTGTTCGGTAATTTTGCAGAGGATAAAAACATAACTTCTCTTTGATCATATTACATGGAAATCACACATTTTAAAGAAAATAGTTCAAATAATGCAACCATATATATGTAGAAGTATGCATTTGAGCAAAACCCGTCCTTGTTTGGGTTTTGTTGTTTTGTTCGGCTTTTCTCGGTTTTGTTCGGCAATTAGTGAGACTGTTTAAATGGGGCCCAAAAGATTGCATTGTAAACAGTACACGTGCGATAGTGGCGCCACGAGTGGATGCGCCCATATCTATATAATAATATTTGGAATAGTCTAGAAAAAATGTATCTCCCTTATCTTATTTTTCAAGCTATTCTAAAAAATCTATAAGTATTTTGTTTCTAATGTAGGTAGGTCAAACACCACCAGAGGCGCCACCATTGATGACGAGCACAATAGCGCGTCATTTTATGCGCACGCCATGCAAACGGCCAAATTTACATACAGCCGGAAATTTCATTCATACAAATGTTATGCGAGTGTATTTACTACGATCGTGGTAAATTTCAAACAATTACATCATCAGTTACATGCCGGTACATAAAAACAAAAGATAAACATGGCGGCTTGCATTCAGCAGTAAATCGAAAATTGGTTTATGTTTCAGCGTAAAAAATGAGCTAAATAAATTCAGAGTTCTGGCAACTAACCAAAATAAACGAAAACTACTAGTCTCGCGGATTATTCTAATACCAAAATAAAGGCAGCGTGTTACGGTAGAGCTGAGAAATCGGTAGTTTTAATTAGTTGTTTTTTTCTATCGGGTCGGATTATCGGATAACAACATCAACATCCATCCCGCCATCTTATCTATCACTGGTGGTATGGATCAAACTTCACTCTATTAAGTTTCTTACTATTATGTTATTAGTGTAATAGACTTATAGTTGAATTATTTGAACTATTTCCTTTAAAATGTGTGATTTTCAAGTAATTTGATCAAAGAGAAGTTACGTTTTTATCTTCCGTAATATTACGGACCACAGCTACGATTCGTCCTGCCCGCTATCTATGATCACTGGTGGTATGGATCAAACTACACTATTAAGTTTGTTACTATTGTGTTATTAGTGTAATAGCTTGCATATAGTTGAATTATTCAAACTATTTCCTTTAAAATGTGTGATTTTCATGTAATTTCACGGTATTCGTAGCTGTGGTGGGTAATTTTGCAGAGGATAAAAACGTAATTCTATGATCAAATTACATGGAAATCACACATCTTAAAAGAAAATAGGTCAAATAATGCAGCCATATGCTAAATTTTTATATAAAATTGTGCCTGTCGGTAAAAACCGTCATTGTTTACGTTTGATCGGCGATTAGTCAGACCGCACGTTTCGGCACGATTTCCTCGGACAAAATAGGCCCGATTTAATTCCATTCAAAATGCAATATCGCGAGAACTAGGACAGCTAGATGGATAATTCAAATTGCATTATATATACTCATTTTGCATATGAGTATACTTCAGCTCTCAAATATCAGCTCAAATATCAGGAATTCCATTTTCATATTGACCTAGCTATCTAATGAAATGGTCTTTCATCTACAACAAGAATTTAAGGGTTAAACCAAATCTGAACATTTTGATCTCGTAACTACTTGATGACAATTCCTCAGTAACTCAATAATATGGGTGACACAATTATATGTCACCATATATTTGGTAATTGCCTCAAGACTAGCATTTATTCAACCAACAACTTCAGCTATAATAAGAAGCAATACTTTTGCTACGAACCTGAACGCTAGTAGATCTGCCTCTCGTGCCAATTTTTTCATGAATAGTAGGTACATCAAATACATAGCAGGTGCAGCGTTCCGCTTAATTGTCAACCTTTGTCTGTCACCCCTGTGGGCATTCATTATTTTTTGTAGCTCCACGTGGGTTGGCACTTTCATTTTGGTATATTCAACTAGTACTACACCGAAATTAAAGTCTATGAAATGCCGTTATAATATCCACACCCAGAAGTTCCCTATTTCGGAGATTACGAGGGAGCTGTAGCTTGTATTTGTAAACATTCGACGCTTCTTATGGATCTTATTTTTATACTGGGGTAACATTTCAGTCAGCTCTCGGATAGGCTCTGAGAGCACCTTGACATTTGTGGATAAACTAAAGTATTCTAATGACTACAGAGCTATGTCGATAGAAACTGGATTTCTGTAGGGTCACCCGTATTGAACATGACAGTATCGAAACCAGAGGTTGTAGTTACTTAAGTCTTTTGACTTTCTGTGCCATCCTCGGATGTACAATTATATATACTGTGTATAATATTGAGTCTTGTATGTATTGTACTTATTGTATGTATGATTGTATCCGAATAAAATTCAATTCAATTCAATTCAGCCAACGAACTAAACGCGGGCGCAGACATTTTATGGTTAAAAATACAAATACGTGGCTACAGGACTGAGTATTAAATAATTTTACCACTCCCTAAATCGGACTTTGAATGCCTACAGTCTCTTCACCATTCATTAAACAAATCCCTCCAAGAATATTTGGAAGGCTGATGAATTTATTGGGCAGCCTACGTAACAATAGGCAATCATTCCCATAAGGACTGCAAAATACCATCACAAACAATTACACGAGAAATTTTGTTGATATAATTAACACTCATTCACCCACACAAACAGTATTCGAAACATGTACGCAAATTTGTGTAACCCAATAAAAAACAACCCCTTGAACTCGAACAGACCAGACTTATATATCACAGACTCATCGTACGAAAATGAGTAGTACCAGGTCTATATAACCAAGGTCTAAGTAAACTTAGACCTTGTATATAACTATGACATGATCCTAGTTGACGTGAGGTAAATCCACAAAAAGTTTGGGAAAGAACTTTCCAAGAGAAATAGAAATCAACAAGGAATTAAAAGAACGAGAGAAAAATTAACTAATGGAAAAATCTCCAAACAGGGTTGCAGAAGAAGACAAACTCTCCTTCAAGGAAAAAATGTATAAAAGATAAATAAGACCCTGTCAACATTTCATATTTGGTTCTCGCAGAGGCGCTAAAGCCCCTTCCCTCCATGGCACGCTGCAGGCCAAGCTTCCATGCCATAGCCAGAACGCCGTAGTGCTGGGCAAATACCGCTAATTTCAATACCGGAATTACCGGTAAACAACAATGCCGTTACCGGAATTACCGGTAAAAGACTCGTGAGGCAGTAGTGACGTCCCAAGTTCGAGTCGCCTTTATGACTTAAATCTAAACAAATTTCATCCTACTATGGTGTGTAGTCACAAGTTTTGTAACGTCGTCACTATAAAAATCCTGCGCTCCGAGTCGTTACTCCAACTCTCGTGGGCGGGGAGTAGGGAGGGGGTGCGTGTAAGGTCACAGCATTACCTCCTCTCCCTCAGTGCATAGGCCTACGCACCAATCCCCCCTCCCCCTCTCACACTCCACTTCAGTCTCTATAAGTAAGTGCAATTTCATACAAAGAATATATTTTTTACATAGAAACACAATTTCATAAAAGAAAAATAATTACATGCATCATTTTTACACATTACACATAAAAATTCATTTCCAAAATCACCCATTTTTCATTTAGTCAGGACAAAGTTTTTTTGTACAATTGAGGTTTTAAAGGTTTTGTGCGAGATGAATTGACATATGTAGGTCATTTTCATAATGTTTTTTTTTACCAAGTTCCTCTTATATTAGGCTCAGGAACACAATTTCAACCCTTTGAATTTCTGTCAAAGTTTTTTTCAATTGTTCAAAGTTGTCATTTTTATATTGGAATTACGTTAATTTTGTATTAGCAGGACTCTACGATCCCTATATTTATACTATAGTACCTTTATATGGGCAAAAAACACACGCATATATTTTATTTTAATTTTTTATTCTGTGTATCCATTTGGATACATGCCCACCGGAATCGCCAGCGCGCGCCACCTCCACCAATCTAGGGTAAGGCTCGCAAATATTAGTTACTTAGACTACGCGAATAATAATTACATGCGTATCACTAACAAAATATGATTTTTGAATAACACGTTACCTTGCGTCGTAGAGACCACTTCAATGGGCACAGTGTTAATCCACCAGAATCTTTGATCGTCTCTGCCCGCTTATTCTTGTCTCTGCTTTCCGTGAGTCTGTTGTGGTATACTGTATTCCCTGCCTTTTTTTTTTTTCTATTGATTGCAAGTATTTACAAAAGGAAAACTTGCGCGGGTCACAACCCGCTACTTCCTAAGAAGTCTGAAGGACTTTTACAATGTATTACAAAACTAAAGGTAAATATGCTGGCAGCCATCTCTTCGGTACTCTTCTGTCTCCCGGTCTGATGTGTCGTTTTGTCTCAGTCCATGCCTTCCGGGATACCAGGTAAGGACGGCCAGTCGTTTTTGCTGTAAAGAAAGAAAAAGTCATGGTGAGCGGATATGCTTGTTGTACATAGGCTATATATTCAGTGTGTATTCATCACGAAAAGAAAAAGAATAAAATGGGGGGCATTATCTGGGAGGTGATACTTCCGTTAGGCGCCGAAGCCGGTATGGGTTGATCGCGCCCAACAGCCTCCTCACTAGACCCTCCGGTGAAGTGGCAGGACCCGCTCGAAGAAATGCAGACGCTGGACAGGTAGTCAAGTAGTGGACCAGCGTATTGGCCCCCACCGCGCCGCAGTGTTGGCAGTCTTCTTGGCGTCCCGCAATCTCCCAGAAACATCGATATCCTAGCCTAAGTCGATGTAGGATCACTTCTTGCGGCCTGGAGAGGCGCATTCCTGTGGCCAACTTCTCATAGTTGGAAGTCCTCTTGTACCACAGGGCTGACGGCCTCATGGGCGCCATCAACTTGTGCTTTTCTACCTCTCGCCGGGTCAGTGTTCTTGTGGCGATGGTCAAGATCTCTGCCCGACTCGGGAGCACACCAATCCCGCCGTCCATATGGTGATTGGTCGCTGCTTTCCTTGCCTCCCTATCTGCCTCTTCGTTCCCCGGCAGGCCGATGTGTCCGGGGATCCAATTAAGGACGACTATCCGTCCTTGCTCATGGAGTGACCTTATCTGAAACAGCAAAGATGTCATTAGTTGTACATAGTCTTGATGTATGTCATTATGGATAATTTGTATCAATGACAGACTATCAGTATGTACTACAACATGGCTTTGGTGGGTGTTGAGGGCGTGGGTCAGCGCCAGCCCCACTGCAATTCCCTCCGCTTGCATTGAGCAGCGAGCGCCCAACACCCTTACTCCCTGTCGTGTGTCTTGTGTGACAAACGCCGCACCCGCCGTCCTACGCTCAGCATCTACTGATCCGTCGGTGTAATACACCACGGAGTTTTCAGGTGTGACGGCCCTCATAGTCTCCACAGCTTTCGCCCGCAGTTGCGGTAGTGGTGCACTACGCCTCATCGCCATTATTGAGATCTTGGCTGGTAGACTCTCCCAGGGCGGAGGTTGTACATATCCATCCACCGGTACATCCCTCCTTTTTAGTAGGATGAGGTCCTGCAGGTGTAAATCCCTGATGCGTCGCGCCCGCTTCGCCGACCATCTGTTCATCGGGAAGACCTCTGGGTCCTGCTGCAGGGTCGCGTTTATTCTTCGCTGTAGGAAAGAGTTCTGCTTTTGGATGACTGGTAGTGAAGGCGGCCAGACGTTGTGAAATCCTGGCACTGACCGGCAGTATTCCCGTCTCTTGTTGCATGTTGGCAACCAGGGTCCAGGGTGGTGCACCAAGTATGACGCGCAGGGCCCTGTTTTGTACTGCGTCTATCTTGGATATCTGGATCTTAGAGAGGCCAGCAAGGGCAGCGCTGGCATAGTCTAGCAGTGGCCTTATCGCGCTTACGTAGAAGGTCCTGAGAACCTATTCCCTGCCCCAACCCATAGCTTATATATATATCCTTGTCAGTCATCACTCGTGCGAGTCTGATAATTGTATTTGTGAACTTGTTTGTGATTAACTCCAATACAAGTACAGTACAAATAGATTGTAACATGCAGATGGTGTCTTTCATGAGCAACTGCGTACATTTATGTAAATATGCATATATTAATAAACATTAAATATAAAGTTAAATATGAAGATCTGGTAAGTGTGGAAACAGTGTCTCTCCAATCTCCCCGTTCTGTGAGCTTTCATGTCCGTTCTACAAACTTTACAACGTGCCTTATTTCCATCCTCTTTCACTTCCGCTAACCATTTTTTAAACAGGGGATCCTTTAACCAGGCAGACTGAAAAGTTTTCGAGCAGTTTGACCACCTCTTCATTTCTAGATCACATAGGCTGACTAATCGAATACGTACATTTTGCACTGAACCTCTGCGGCCTAGATGCGAACAAAACGATCTAGCACGTCTGTTAATTTTCATATTCGAATACGTACATTTCGTACTGTGCATCTGTGGGCCGAGAAGGGAGCAGGACGATCTAGCACGTTGAATACGTTCCTGTTAATTTTCATCCTACGTAGGGCCGTCAGTACTGTCACTCAGTACCACCAAGCCGAAACGTGCTTACCGCTCTCTGAGTATTATGGGATAGCTTATCGGTTAACGGAGACTAAACGGTAGCAGATTTTTTGCTGGTAAGCTACCGTCAAGGTTGTTACCGATAAAACCCGTAACTACCGGTAGCTGCCCACCACTACCGTCACTCAGTACCACCAACCCGAGACGTGCTTACCGCTCCACGAGTGTTTGGTATAGCTTATCGGTTAACGGAACCTTAACGGTAGCAGAATTATTGCCGGTAAGCTACCGTCAAGGCTGTTACCGATAAAACCGGTAACTTTACCAGTAGCTGCCCACCACTACAGAACGGTGAAACCGTTGCTTGTCTACACTAAAAACGCCTCTGTCGGGAGTTGTTTCCTACAAAATCCAACACCAGACTTATTTAAATAAGAGCATCACAGCACTTGAGGACTATTTCTTCACTGAATTTATTTTTCTACTACCAAGGGGCAGCGAGCTGTTTTTTATTATTATTATTGTAATCAGTCTTCATCTATTCCAGTAGCCTCTGGAGTTCCCCAATATTGGGTGTCTTAGAGAGGGACGCAAAGTCAACTTACTGTGATTGTCCTATGGTCTGTGGCGCAGCCTTTGTTCTCCTAGGGAAATGAATTTGCTTAATTGTATGTACAGCATTTTATAATATTGTACTAAACTAAATGTAGTACACCTCAAATACCTCGGCCAAACAGGCATAATAGACTTAACTGAGATTTCCAACTATTAGTTACACAACAAAATACCACGCAAGTGTTGAAAAGTCACTTAATCACATCAAATGCCATATCCAAAGAACACATTAATCACATCAAATGTCAATCACATAGTCCGTTAACCACGCTGGTAACTTCCTACTTCTGGGAAGCCGACCAGGTCTCTGATCTCTCTACTTCATCTTCACTTTCTTTCTCCGAGTCCTCATGT
Source organism: Oratosquilla oratoria (assembly GCF_046742065.1). Classification (NCBI taxonomy): domain Eukaryota; kingdom Metazoa; phylum Arthropoda; class Malacostraca; order Stomatopoda; family Squillidae; genus Oratosquilla; species Oratosquilla oratoria. The sequence continues at coordinate 129,848,037 of NC_134777.1, forward strand.
GCTACACCTTCATCACTCTCAGTGTCACTATCACGATCATATTCACGTTCAACACCAGGACTATGATCACCATCATCACAACTACTACCCCTACTGTCACTGTCTCTCGACTCTACATCACCACGTTCATCCAGGTAAATTCTCCCTCGACTGGGTGTTTCCACAGCCTATCGACGTGTACTATTTTACTTGCCCGTTTTCTACCAGCCATTTCTAGTTGGCAATACACTGCGGATATTACTTCCGTCACCTTATATGGTCCTTCCCAGTCAGATTGGAGTTTCGGTTACTTGCCAGGCTTTCTCTGTGGATTATGCAGCCAGACCAAGTCGCCGGGCTGATGTTCTGCATTTCTGGCGCGACCTTGGTACTGCTTCCACATAGCCTGACCTGACACTCGCAGGTGTTGCCTCGCCCAGCGGGAAGCCTCCCTCAGTCGCCGCTGCATCGTCATCACGTAGTCACTATAGGTATGTGGGAGTTCTGCTCCCGGTGGTCGGCCGGTGGAGAGGTCGACTGGCAGACGAATTTCCCTGCCAAACATTAACTTGGCTGGCGTGAATCCCGTGGCCTCATGCTCAGCTGAACGATAGGCCATGAGAACGTACGGCACCCACACGTCCCAATCGCGTTGGTCCTCCTGACAGTACTTGGCCAGCTGCTGGACAATCGTCGCGTTAAATCTCTCCACCATACCATCACTCTGGGGCCTCAGGGGAGAAGTACGAGTCTTATTGATGCCAAGCAGACTGCAGCATTCCTTAAAGACCCGCGACTCAAACTCTCGTCCTTGGTCTGAGTGCAGTTCCCCTGGGACTCCATAGCGCACGAACACCTCCTCCACGAGGAACTGAGCCACAGTCTCTGCCTCGTGGTTAGGTAGAGCACAGACTTCCGGCCACTTCGAGAAGTAGTCCATTACCACGCACAGGTACTTGTTTCCCCTCTCTGTGCACGGAAAAATGATAGCCAGCATGGTTTCAGACGGAAACGTTCTTGCGTGACTAACTTACTCGAATTCTACAACACAGTTATCTCGAATTATGACAAAAGAAACAATATAGACTTAATATATCTAGACTTTGCAAAAGCTTTTGATACCGTCCCACACGAAAGACTACTTACTAAATTAGCTTTGCATGGAATAAGTGGTAGCCTATTAGGTTGGACTAGTAATTGGTTGAATGGTCGAAAACAGAGAGTTGTTTTAAATGGAAAAACTTCTGGATGGAAAAGTGTTGCAAGTGGAGTTCCTCAGGGTTCCGTTCTTGGGCCACTTCTATTCATAGTATATATAAATGATATAGACCATGGACTAAAATCTACTGTGTCCAAATTTGCTGATGATACAAAACTGTGTGGAGTGGCAAATGATCACTCAAACCAATTAGATATTCAAGAAGATTTAGATAAATTACAGCAATGGTCTGAAAAGTGGCTAATGAAATTTAACACAAGTAAATGCAAGGTAATGCACATAGGTAAAAATAACAGTAAGTACGATTACAAGTTATTTGGATTGGTTACAAAAGAGGACAGGGGAGTCATATGAGACGTACAAAGAAAAGAAAAGAGAAGTAAAGCAAAAGGTAAAGGAGGCAAAGAGGAGAGCAGATGTGAAATGGGGTAGGAGTATGACAGAAAATTTTGAAAGTAATAAAAAGATGTTTTGGAAAGAAATTAAGAGAGGAAGAGGAGGCGAATCAAGTAGGGAAGAAAAGGTAAAAGGTACAGATGGAGAGTTGATAATGGAAGAGATGGCAGTGAGAGGAAGATGGGCAGAATATTTTAGGGAGTTGCTGAATGTGAAGGAGGATAGGGAAGGAAAGATAGCTGCAGTGGGAAATACGAAGAAAATGAGAGTGATGAGTGAGGAGAATGGAGGAGAAATAAGGAAGGATGAGGTGAAGGCAGTTGTAAAGATGATGAAAGCAGGTAAGGCACCTGGTCTGGATGGATGTCATGCAGAATGTCTGAAAAAGGGAGGTTCAGTGATGGTGGACTGGTTGGTGAGATTATTTAATGTTTGCTGGAGAGAGGGTAGAGTACCGGAGGACTGGAGTAGTGCCTGTATAGTTCCTCTTTACAAGGGAAAAGGGGACAAGTGTGAATGTAGTAATTTCAGAGGGATTAGCCTGTTGAGTGTAGTAGGGAAGGCTTATGGGAGAATCTTAATTGAGAGGATTAGGAGAGGAACAGAGGGAGTAATTGGTGAGGAACAGTGTAGATTTAGGACGGGTAGAGGTTGTGTAGATCAGATCTTTGTGGTAAGACAGATATGTGAGAAAGCTATAGGAAAGGGGAAGGATGTTTTTTGGGCTTTTATGGATCTGGAAAAGGCTTATGATAGGGTAGACAGAAAGGCACTGTGGGAGGTTATGCAGATTTATGGGATAGGAGGAAAGCTTTTGGGAGCTGTCAAGAGTTTTTATGTGAGTAGTAGAGCATGTGTTAGGATTGGAAATGGAGAGAGTGAGTGGTTTGAAGTAAAGGTGGGACTTCGTCAAGGATGCGTTATGTCGCCCTGGCTGTTCAACTTATACATGGATGGGGTGGTGCGAGAGGTGAATGCTAGGGTAGTGAGTCAGGGATTGGAGATGGTTAAAGAAAATGGAGAAAAGTGGGAGGTGAGCCAGCTGTTGTTTGCGGACGACACTGCACTTGTGGCAGGGTCAGAGGAGGGATTGAGGAAGCTGGTGGCAGAGTTTGGGAGAGTATGTGATAGAAGAAAGCTAAAGATAAATGTGGGTAAAAGTAAGGTGATGAGATGTACAAGGGGTGAAAGTGGCAGTAGACTGGAAGTGAACATTAAGGGAGAGCGACTGGAGGAAGTGGATAGTTTTAGATACTTGGGTGCAAGTGTAGCAGGAAAAGGTGGAGTGAAGGTGGAGGTAGAATGTAGATTGAGAGAAGCGAGTAAATGCCTTGGTGGTTTAAAGAGTGTAATGAGAAATAGACATTTGGGAATGGATGCGAAGAGGAGACTGTATGAAGGAGTGATTGTGCCAACAGCACTGTATGGGGCAGAAACGTGGAACATAAGAGAAGAAGAGAGAAGGAGTTTGAATGTGTTTGAGATGAGGTGTCTGAGAAGTATGGTGGGGGTTACTAGGCTAGATAGAGTGAGAAATGAGGAGGTGAGGAGGAGAACAGGGGTGAAAAAGGATTTGGGAGAGAGGGTTGATGAAAGAATATTAGGATGGTTTGGACACATGGAAAGAATGAGTGAAGAAAGACTAGTAAAAGAGGTATGGAAGGCAGATGTGGAGGGAGTGAACATGAGGGGACGTCCTAGGATGAGGTGGATGGATGGGGTAAAGGGGGCTTTGGGGAAGAGGGGAATGTCTGTTGAGGAAGGAAGGGAGAGGACGGAAGACAGAGGTGAGTGGAGAATGGTTGTATATGGATGATGTTGTGACTGCATGAGGAGGAATGGGCGGGGTGGGGTGGGGGGGGGTAGTATGTGTGAGTAAATTTTGACGCAGCCCGAAGGGATTTCTCCCCGTCCTCTCCTTATATGCAAAGGGGGACGGAGAGGGGGGGTCGCCGATTAAATGAAGCGGCCTTGCTGTGGATGTACTGTGTCTTGCGACACTGCTTCTGACCCAGGGCGGTGGGCAGGGTTCAGGGATGACCCGTCATCCAGGAGGTGCTCAGATGAGAGGAAGGGTGGGAGGGGTGTGGAGTGTATTTAGGGATGAAATGGGTGGGAGTGTTTTTATGCCTTTCCCTTTGTGGCTACCTCCCTTGGAAGGGGGAAAAAGCCTTGGTATATGTATGTATGTATGTACGATTACAAGTTATTTGGAAATTCGTTAACAAAAGTGGATAGTGAAAAAGATCTCGGCGTAATTATCAGTAACGACCTCAAATCATCCAAGCAGTGTATTTCAGCCTCTGAGAAAGCAAATAAGATTCTAGGACTGATTGCGCGATCTTTTGATTTCAAAAGTCCATCACTCATTAACAAGCTATATAAATCGTTAGTTCGTCCACATTTGGAATATGCTGTTTCTGTATGGTCACCGAATCTCATTAAAGACATTGACAGACTGGAAAAAGTACAACGGCGAGCCACAAAACTGATTCCAAATATCAAAAATAAATCGTACGAAAATCGACTAAAACATATGAATCTGTTTTCCCTAAAAAAAAGCGTAGACTCAGAGGTGACTTGATACAGGTCTTTAAGATTTTAAAGGGAATTGACAACATCAAAAGTGACAAAATTTTTACATTGAATGAGAATCAGACAAGAAACAATGGTCTCAAACTGTCCGGAAATAGATTCAATTTGGAAGTAGGTAGAAACAACTTTGCCAACCGTGTAGTTAATGAATGGAATAAACTTCCTGCACAGGTAGTGCAATGTAGTTCAGTTCGAAGCTTTAAGAATCATTTAGATAAATACCTAAGTAAGATGCTGTAATGATTATAATTTATCTTATATTATTTGTTTTTGTTTTGTTATAATTTGTCTGTCTGATTTTCATTTATTATTAGTTATATGTCAATTTATTATTGTTTACTATTTACCTGTTTGTTTATTATTTAAATATACCTATGCATTTATTTATGTATTTTATTTGTTATTTACATTATCATAGTTTTTATTTATTATTTTATTATTAATATGATTTTTTTTTCGCATCCGACCTAGATATGGATCAAAAGGTCTCCTGTCGGCATGCTCCGCCTTTGTAATCCTTTTGTAATCATTAGGCATACGCCCCAAGCGTATGTGCTGTTGCCAATTTTACGTGTCATAGCATTAAGGTATTTAGTATAACGTTACCCTTAAACGTTTTGCACACATATTCCTCATTATATGTAATTATCCTCTTATATCAGTATATTCTTATATATATATTTATGTATTTGTCTGTATTGTTCTGCCTAATCTTTTCTCCACCTGGCAATAGTGTATCAGGAAAGTGGGTCGCGAGAGCTTCCATGCCCAAGGCTAGGCCTCCAAGCATCCGCCTGGAAACAGATTACTTCCTGACGTGCTTGTGTGTAGATCGATGTAATAAACTCCCAACATAGAAACTGTGTGTTTGCACTTAACCACATATTTATAGAATCACAAAAGGCATAGAAACTACTGATAGAGAGGATCTAATAAAATGGGATAGTAGAGATACAAGAGGGCACGGAAAGAAAATCTAGAAAGGCAGTTATAGAAGAGACCTAAAAAAGAACAGTTTTCCCCACAGGGTAATAGACGTTTGGAACAAGTTATATGAGAATGTGGTGTGTGCAAAAACGATACACGAATTCAAAAACAGTCTAGATAAAACGAGATATGAAGACGGGACACCACAAGCATAGTTCCCCTTCCCGTAAAATACAACTAGGTAAATACACACACAAAAATAGAATATCAGGACAATATAAAATTGGAGCCAAGGAGGTAAAGAAGGAGAGATCCGAAAAAGATTTGGGTGTAATTATCTCAAACGACGTGTCCTATGATAAACAGATAAACAAAATTGCCGGAGAATCCTACAACTTGCTAAGATCAATAAAAGTGGCATTTACATATTTGGACGAAGAAATTATTTAAAAAATATTGGCCACACTGATAAGGACTAGACTAGAATATGCGGCGACATTGTGGTCGCCCAGTACCAAAAAGAATATAAAGAAAATGGAATCCAGAGAGCAGCCACAAAAATGGCACCTGCACTTGCAAACTTGTCATATAAGGAGAGATTGGCTAAACTGGAGCTACCGACTCTGGAGCAAAGAAGAGAGGTGACCTACTGACCATCTACAGAATCATGAAGGGCGCAGAAATACTCGATAGAGAGGACTTGTTAAACTGGGACAAGAGAAGCACAATGTGGTGATTGGTTTGACGACACCACCATCACCACTAGTTGATACTAGATAGTGATACTAGTCGATACTAGTTTTCGTCATCGCATCACGTGCTGGGCATGACGCATCGTACGCTGGGCCCTTCTCGAGCCATAAAAACATTCTCGGGCCATATGCTGTCTTGCTGAAGCTGCAAAATCTATAATGGACACGTGATGTTTACGAAAAAAGCATGTGTTCCCATTGGTCGTTGTAGAAATCGGAGAGCATCTTAACCAATTATAATTAGTTGTACGAGGAGCCTATATCATTCAGAGGTTTCATTATGGTCATCAGCAGAGTAAAATTCAATCTTGTCTTCTCTCAGAAGTTAAAACAGTGTCAAGTTCAGGGATATCTGGAATCAAGTTATTGTTAATTAGTCTATTCGTGAATCGAGTAGTGCATCTTGAACCTTGAAACTTCCTCGCAAACCAGAGAAAAGGTCTGTGTGGTAAGTGCCAAACACGCAGTATTTTTGGTAGGAGTTTATTGCGTAGGTATGGCCGGAAGTAATCTGTCACAAGCGAATGCTTGGGGCATCATGATGCGCCCGTGCCCTATTTCCTGATACATTGTTGCCAGGCGGGAAAAAGATTAGGCAAAACAATACATACAAACATCTCTAGGTATATACATAAGAATAAACAGAAACAAAAGAACAATTACATATACTGAAGAATATGCATGCAAAATGGTTGAGGGTAACATATATTAAATACCTTAATGCTATGTAACGAACAATTGGCATAGACGCATACGCGTTTAGCGTACGCCTAATGACGTATATATAATCGGTTATATAATTATGTATAGGGCACTTATATAATGTAATGACTACATATGCTTACTTATACAAAACATTTACAATAAATATATGTTGATATTAAGTACTCATGTATAATAAAGAAGTGTTACATATACAATGAAGGAGATACATATACAATAAATATATACAATAATTAAGTAAGGCAGGGCTTGCCACATCTGTATAAATTAAGTCATAGTCCAGCCTCCCACACCCGCACACCCGGGAAATAAGCGTTCATGCTTTTTGTGTTATCCTCGGCAATTTACATTTATTATTTCGAACTATGTGTTCTTGTCATTATTTGCACTTCATGTACATTGATTTATTGCCAAATAAAGTCTATCTATCTATCTATCACAATAATTCACTACATATTTTGAATTTGATATCACATAATAATAAAAGTCACATACTAAGGAAACATTAGTCTCATTCACCACCAAATGTGAAGTGATAATTTCTTGTACATACGTTTGTTTGTGTTCCTTGTTGATCTAAATATCTTGGCCACAGCTACCACTTACTTATACTTATTTATACTTATTCGTAAACAAGGAGCACGATAACAAGAGGACATGGAAAGAAAATAAAAAAACATAGCTACTTTCCAAAAATCTCTTCCAGGTAAGCTGTAAATAGTTTGGGTGGGACTGTCATACTACTTTCTTGATCTTTATCTTTTCTCTATCTTTATGTAGTCAAGTTACAGCAATACCTTTTATATAGATGTCTTCTAGAACCCTTACAATGTGTTCATTTGTGCATGTTTGTGCAGTGGGTTTAGTATTGTATAGGTATTTGTTTGACTGAGTTGAAGGCCATTTAACCTCCTTTCTTGTAAAGTAAAATTGGTATAGTATTACTCAATGATTCAGACATGTTGCCCTAACCTAAACACTGGGTATATAACTGAGCTAATTAGCAATTAACTTTCCCAGCTTCTTCCAGAAGATCTATTGATATTCCATCTTCCTCAGATACTTTTCTTTACTTTATACTTTTTTAGAACAAGCACTAATTCTCTCTTCACTACTAATGTCTACAGATGAATTTAATGACTCAGTTATGGTATCTGATGAGTAAAACTCTTGGTAAAATTCCTTTACTCTTTTTATGATGCTCAAGTTTTGGTCTCAGTATCCTGTGTGTTACGAACATTTTAGTAATAGTAGCATACATAGATATACCAAGGCTTTTCACCCCTTACAAAGGAGGTAGCCAAAAAGAAAAAGGCATAAAATCATTCCCACCCATTCCATCCCTAAATACACTCCACTCCCCTCCACCCTCCCTCCCATCTTAGCACCTCCTAGATGACGGGTCATCCCTGCACCTTGTCCACTGCCCTGGGTCAGAGGCAGTGTCGCAAGGCACAGCACATCCACAGCAAGGCTGCTTCATTAAATCGGCGACCCCTCCTCTCTGTCCCCCCATGCATAAAATGAGAAGACGGGGAGAAATCCCTTCGGGCTGCGTCAAATTTTGCTCACACATACTACCTCACCTCCCATCCCCCCGCCCATTCCACCTCATACATCACAACATCATCCATATACAACCATTCTCCATTCACCCGTCTTCTGTCCTCTCCTGTCCTTCCTCAACAGACATTCCCCTCTTCCCCAAAGCCCCCTTCACCCCATCCATCCACCTCATCCTAGGACATCCCCTCATGTTCACTCCTTTCACCTCTGCCTTCCATACCTCTTTTAATAGCCTTTCTTCACTCATTCTTTCCATGTGTCCAAACCATCCTAATACTCTTTCATCAACCCTATCTCCCAGTTCCCTTTCCACCCCTGTTCTCCTCCTCACCTCCTCATTTCTCACTCTATCTAGCCTAGTAACCGCCATCATACTTCTCAGACACCTCATCTCAAACACATTCAAACTCCTCTCTTCCTCTCTTATGCTCCATGTTTCTGCCCCATACAGTGCTGTTGGCACAATCACTCCTTCATACAGTCTCCTCTTAGCATCCATTCCCAAATGTCTATTTCTCATAACACTTTTTAATCCACCAAGGCATTTACTCGCTTTTCTCAATCTACATTCTACATCCACCTCCTTTTCCTGTCACATTTGCACCCAAGTATCTAAAACTATCCACTTCCTCCATTCACTCTCCCTTAATGCTCACTTCCAGTCTGCTGCCACTTTCACTCCTTGTACATCTCATCACCTTACTTTTACCCACATTTATCTTCAGCTTTCTTCTTTCACACACTTTCCCAAACTCTGTCACCAAATTCCTCAATTCCTCCTCCGATCCTGCCACAAGCGCAGTGTCATCCACAAACAACAGCTGGCTCACCTCCCACTTTTCTCCATTTTCTTTAACCATCTCCAATCCCTGACCCACCACCCTTGTATTTACCTCTTGCACCACCCCATCCATGTACAAGTTGAACAGCCAGGATGACATAACGCAACCCTGATGAAGTCCCACCTTTACCTCAAACCACTCACACTCTCCATTTCTAATCCTGACACATGCTCTACTATTGTAAAAACTCTTGACAGCTCCTAGAAGCTTTCCTCCTATCCTGTATATCTGCAAAACCTCCCACAGTGCCTTCCTGTCTACCCTGTCATAAGCTTTTTCCAGATCCATAAAAGCCCTTTCCTATAGCCCTCTCACATATCTGTCTTACCACAAAAATCTGATCTACACAACCTCTACCCATCCAAAATCCACGCTGTTCCTCACCAATTACTCCCTCTGTTCCTCTCCTAATCCTCTCAATCAAGATCCTCCCATAAGCCTTCCCAATTACACTTAACAAGCTAATTCCTCTGAAACTACTACACTCACACTTGTCCCCTTTTCCCTTGTAAAGTGGAACTATACAGGCACTCCTCCAGTCCTCCGGCACTCTACCCTCTCTCCAGCAAACATTGAATAACCTCAACAGCCAGTTCACCATCACTGTACCTTCTTTTTTTTAGACATTCTGCACGGCATCCATCCAGACCAGGTGCCTTAGCAAATCTATAATAATGTTTATGTGTCATATGTGTACTGATTGGTATTACTCATGTCGACTATCTGGTCCCCTCAACCCCTATGTATGTTGTCTGTGTAACTTAGTGTAGAAAATCAATCTAATGAGGACCACAATGGAAATAATCTTACATGCTTTTTTGTGTTATCCTTGGCAATTGTAATTGTTATTTCGAACTACCGGTACATGCTCTTTTCATTATCTGCACTTCATGTATATTGATTCAATGCCAAATAAAATGATCATTATTACCATTCAATCTCTATCTTTCAACAATATCATTTGTTGCCTCTCTAAAGCTAGTCTGTAATCAGCCCTTTTAACCACTTCAGTATGAGTTCAATTCTCGTGCGCAACATCGGCTGCCATATGCATGATGCATCACACTACTGACATTACAAAATATAAAGTCACTACTGTATTACTTGTTCTCATTTACTATGAGTAATAATAAACACAGATGATGTGATCAAATCAGTTCACAGAGTCCAGGGGTAACTCATGTACAACAAAATAAATATATATAATCAAGACACTGATGCTGGCATCCTCGTTTACCCACTCATGCCTCATGTCACCTATGTAGGCATCACCATACCGAAGTGGTTAAACCGGTTCACATAATCCAGGGATAACTGATGTACAACTTAAAAAAAAAAAAAAAACAAGATGTCAATATCCTTGCATACCCCTTTGTGCCTCATGATGCGTAAGTAGGCATCATCATATCAAAGTGATTAATACCTTCCAAATAGTTTCCTCTATTTCATCCATGTTTCTTTTTCCTCTGACCTGTCTTTTGTTGATAAGATTGTTTAATTCTACTCTATCTTGACTCTCCTGCCTTTAATCTACATAGCCTTTCTTCTTTTGATTAGATGATTTGTAGCTTTGGAGTATTTGCTTTCTCTTATGCTTTTTGTACTTCCTACTTTCTTTGCAGATTCCCTGATGATATTGTAGTGGTTTGGTTCGAACAAGCCAGGGAAAATGAAATTCACTTTGGTCTCTTATTCTAATCTCTTTGGTAAAACCACAAGTAATAGCCACTGGTTAGTGGATCTGATCAGTCGTAGCTGGACGGTGAGCCTAACGTCAGAGGCGGTGGCGGCTGATGACGGCGAGGCTCGATGGAACTGCTACAAGACTGGACGAGATGTTGTTGATGCTGCCGTGGCTATTACCATTCTGTCCTGACTAGCCGCCGCTGCCCTATTTAAGGGTCGCTCGCGGCTCAGCGTAGTTGGCAAGAGAGGTCGCTAGCCGCTCGAGAACCATTTGCTGGCTCCTGATTGGCTAGCTCATATTCACCTCTTGCCAACTATGGGAAGTGTGTGACCGCCTGTGGCTGCGTCACTACACCACTCCCCCTCTCTTCGAGAGCGGGCGTCGACCCAGTCGCATGAGGGTTGTGCCTTCAGCGACTCCTTCAGTTGGCGGTGGAACCGTTCCACGAGTCCATTGGCTTGGGGGTGGTAAGCGGTGGTCCGGTTACGTTTGGTGCCAAGGAACTTGAGGAGGCTGGACCATAGGTCAGATTCGAACTGGGAGCCCCTATCGGTGACAATGATGTGAGGTGCGCCGAATCTGGATACCCATCCAGAGAGGAAAGCACGGGCGGTCGTCTCGGCAGATATATCCGGAAGGGGGATCGCTTCTGGCCACCTGGTGTACCTGTCGATACACGTAAGGAGGTAACGCATGCCGCGAGAAGGCGGAAGGGGGCCCACAATGTCCACATGAACTGACTGGAAACGTGCCGTTGGTGCAGGAAAACGCTGGAGTGGTGCGTGGACGTGGCGCGTAACCTTGGCCGTCTGGCAGGGGAGGCAGGTCCGGGTCCATTGTCTGACATCCTTGTTGATGCCTGGCCAGACGACTCGATCCGTGATGAGGCGTTGTGTCGCGCGGATGCCCGGATGACTGTGGTCATGGAAGGAGGAGAAGACGTCCTTACGGTGACAGGCGGGGATGTACGGACGGGGTTTGCCTGTGGAGATGTCACACCACAATGGTACGGGGTTGTTGGGAAGCTGTCTTAGCTGTAGGGACGAGGTGCCGTGGATACGTAGGAGGCGGAGTTCACCGTCGTTGTTCTGAGATGCGGCGATGCGTGCGTAGTCTATGTTGTGGTTAGGGAGGATGCTGGAGGTGATTCTAGACAAGGCATCGGCTACCTGGTTATCCTCTCCCTTGATGTATTCAATGCGAGTATCAAATTGGGAGAGGAAGGACAGCTGCCGGGAGACTCTTGGGGAGTGATGGTCGGAGACTCTGTCTAGGACATGGGCGAGTGGCTTGTGGTCTGTAAGGATAACGAAAGGCCGGCCTTCCAGGAAGTAAAGGAAGTGCTTGACAGCAGAGACTATGGCTAGCAGTTCCCTGTCAAAGGCGCTGTAGCGAATTTGAGGAGGGTCCAGACGTTTGGAGAAAAAGGCGATAGGCTGGAGCTGGCCGTTGATCTTCTGTTGGAGGACGGCGCCAATTGCTGTGGAGGAGGCATCAGTGGTAAGGAATGTGGGTGCGTGAGCTACTGGGTAGGACAAGCGGGCGGCTTCAGCGATTGCCGCCTTGGCTTGCCCGAATGCCTGGGTCGCTTCGGAAGACCATCTCACAGGTTTGACCGACCGCTTGGAATGGTTCTTGGTGAGGTCGTTCAAGGGAGCGAGTTTTGCAGCTGCGTTGGGGATGAATCTGTGGTAATAATTGACGATTCCTAGGAATCGTCGGAGCATCTTGATGGTTGTTGGCTGTGGGAAATCTTGGATTGTGTCTACTTTCTGAGGGAGAGGATACAGACCTTCTGTTGAGATGCGGTGTCCGAGGAAGTCGAGAGATGAAACTCCGAGGAGACACTTGGACGGATGTACCCGGAGGCCATAATCTTGGAGGCGGCGGAAGAGGAGGCGGAGGTGTTGGCGGTGTTGGTCGTGGGTATCGGAGGCTACGAGGATGTCGTCGATGTAAACGGTGATGAAGTCGAAGTCTCTGAGGGCATGGTCTATGAACCTCTGGAACGTCTGGGCGGCATTCCGGAGGCCAAAGGCCATCATCTTCCACTCGAAGAGGCCGAACGGAGTGGCTATGGCTGTCTTCTGGACGTCTTCCGGCGCTACAGGGATTTGATGAAACGCCCTGACCAGGTCAATTTTGGAGAAGACCTGCTTCCCGTGAAGCTTGAAGTGGAAGTCTTGAGCGTGAGGGATGGGGTAGCGGTCGGGCTTCGTGATGCGGTTAAGTTGACGGTAGTCACCGCAAGCCCGCCATTGGTTGGGCGGTGGGGGTGGCTTGGGAACCATGTGGAGTGGTGATGCCCAAGCACTCTCCGATGGTTGGATGATGTCCTGGTCTAGGAGTTCTTGGAACTCCTGTTTGGCAGCGGCCAACTTCTCTGGGGAAAGTCGTCGAGGCTTGCTGTGTACTGGCGGTCCAGATGTCTGGATGTGGTGCATGATGTTGTGAGGGGTGGTGGTGGTGTTGGTCTTGTCTGGCGATGTTAGCTGGGGAAACTCCTGCAGGATGCGTACATAATCGCCAGCGGACTGGAGGGACGATATCTGGTGGGATTTGGCGTTAGTGGTGGTTCCCGGTATGCTTGTCGTGCCGTGGTACAAGCAGTTATCCTTGGCGTTTACTACCATATTGTAATGCTGGAGGAAGTCGTAGCCAAGAATGGGGTGCTGGACCGCTGCTATGACGAATGTCCAAGGGAACTTGACATCGTGGAGGTCCAGGACGCTGTGGTGGCTGCCGTACGTTGCAATGGGCGTACCGTTGGCTGCAAGCAGGTCGTAGGATGGCCACCGTGTACCGTGGTTGGGTTCTTCCGTCGGGGGTATGATGCTGACGGCTGAGCCCGTGTCTACCAGGAAAGAGAGGCCAGAGTGGCGATCACGCACTGAGAGGAGGGTGTGAGTATGGTTAGCGGGGGTAGGAGTGCTTACCGACCCCCACGTTTGGCGTTTCCCTGCGACCAGCTGCATGGTTGTGTGCATCTGAGCGCCTTGGCTCCGAAGCGGGTATGGTACCAACAGGAGGCAGTATCCTGTCGTGGAGCGGGGCTAGGTGGTGGTTGAGGGGGGGTTCCCTTCTCGGCAAGCAACTGGTTGAGCAAGGTCTTCATGTCGGCGACTTCCTGCCGTAGTTGCTGCATACTTTGGTCACTGGCACTATATGACATGGGAATGTTTTCACTCACAGCACTATGGTCGGTAACACCTGGGTTGTCACTACACTTTGCACGAACACTATGCACTGGTTTGTGTACCGAGGTATGTCGCTGGAACAACCTATCTGCTATTTCGCAGTATTGTTCGTCGTCCTTATCGCCGGCTAAAGCTTCCAGGTGTAAGTGGAGGGCGTCCGGCATCTTGGAGAGGTGAATGGAGCGGAGGAGTTCCTTGGGCAATGCCACCTTTGCACGGGTGTTGAGGTTGGCCATACGGGTGTATAGCTGTGAGGGGGTGGTGTCGCCGAGTTCGCTCTGCTGGATATCTCGGTAGAGCTGGTCGTCAGGCCTGGCGCATAGCTTCCGTAAGGCAGTCTTGAGGGCGGCACACTTGCCTTCTTCCGGAGGAGAAGAGACGGCGTTACGGACAAGGGCGATGACGTCCGTTGGTAGAGCGGCGATGTACGCGCCGAAGGCTTGGTGGTCTGGAACGTCACCTTGAGTGGATAGATAGGCTTCTGTGTGAAGTAGCCAGCTCTCCAAGTCACGGGAGAAACTGGGAAGTTTCACTTGTGAATTTTCCATAATCCTGGTTGTCTTTCACCGGGGTCACCAATTTGTAGTGGTTTGGTTCGAACAAGCCAGGGAAAATGAAATTCACTTTGGTCTCTTATTCTAATCTCTTTGGTAAAACCACAAGTAATAGCCACTGGTTAGTGGATCTGATCAGTCGTAGCTGGACGGTGAGCCTAACGTCAGAGGCGGTGGCGGCTGATGACGGCGAGGCTCGATGGAACTGCTACAAGACTGGACGAGATGTTGTTGCTGCTGCCGTGGCTATTACCATTCTGTCCTGACTAGCCGCCGCTGCCCTATTTAAGGGTCGCTCGCGGCTCAGCGTAGTTGGCAAGAGAGGTCGCTAGCCGCTCGAGAACCATTTGCTGGCTCCTGATTGGCTAGCTCATATTCACCTCTTGCCAACTATGGGAAGTGTGTGACCGCCTGTGGCTGCGTCACTATAATATCAACTAAATTCAAATTCATACCTTTGATGGTGTCCTTCTTATTTCTTAGAATATGTGATGACTATCTTGTAGCTACATCAGCTTTTCTTCCTCTCTTTTGACTTCGCTTAGTCCTGTGATGTCCCATTTGATGTTCTCCAGTTCTTCCACTAATCTCTCCAGCCTTTGGTCTTCCGAGAGGTTTCTTATGTTGAAAGTGTAGAGCTTCAATTTCTTTACACTGCTTAAAGCCCAAAACTTAGATATACTTGGACAATGCTAACTCATATTCACTGGCAACTTTAGGTGATAATTATGGCTGTGCAAGTCATGTTTGTTATAAGGGAATTGTGGCAGCAATCTCACCTACCTGTTAGATGGTTTCTGGGGAATATATTTTTTGGTGCCATGTTATTCAGTACTTCCAATGGAGCCTTATATACTTATGAGGTACCCAGTGGTCCATGTTGTCATTATGATACCCCATATATCTACGAGGAATTTCCTGTGACTATGTGCAAGCTGCTGTCTCATCTTTAATACAAAACCTGTTCAATATGGGTGACCCTGTAGAGATTTTCATTTCTATCAACATAGCTGTTGTAGTCATTAAAATACTTAAGCTTATCAAGGTGTCAACTCTCAGATAGGGAATTAAGACCTTAAGTAAATCATTGAACATCTACCTTGAGAATGTTTACGGTAGGATGTTTGTGATTAATGTTAGTATTATTCAGAATCTGCTTGTCATCTCCCAATTTATATTACAAGTGGTGGGAATAAATGTGTAAAGTGAGATTTCAATATTGGGAAATACAGGATGTTTTGACCAATCTCCCTAGTGTTACTAGGGAGACCTAACCTAGGCTATCAAATCTCAACCTAAACAATCTACGTGTATGAATGGTCAGTAATACTAGACCTGCACTGTGCTGCTGATGTAATGTGGTTATGTTGTCTACTGATGACTACTAAGTAATTCAGCGGCTTTGACCCATCGTTTTTCGCTCATATTTCCGAAATAACCATTCACATCAGTATGATATATTAACACAGCCTAATTCACACCGACCTAATTTTTTACGTTATAGTGCATTCACAAGTGTATTTGATTACGGCGTTTACTCTTGATATTAAGTGTGTCGTAGCCGACACTCGTGAAGTAAATCGAACAGGTGAAGTCGTGACGTCATCACAAACTACAGGTAGTCGTCGACTTACGACCTATGCGACTTACGACAGATCGACTTTACGACCACGAGATGGTGCAATAATATCTAACATTTAATAGAATTGCAATGTTATGCCTAGCAGTGCAGTACATTACTCCGCACGCTGCGAGACGCGAGTACGATAGTTTTCGCAGGCTGCCGGCAGCGTCAGCATCCCAGCCAGCTAAATACTTTCATTTTGTTTGTTTGAAGTAAAATGTTTCCTAATTTTGCATTGCATTTTGTATTTTTGTATGTTTTGCAATTAATAAAATATAACAAACTTGCCTAGGCTAGTTTGTTGTCGATAACAATATGTTCGGTACAGTACTTAAACGAAAAGAATGTGTTTTGTTGAAATAAAAAAAAAATCCTAATTTTGTATTTTTGTATTTTTGTTTTGCAATTAATAAAATGTAACTATTTTTTATGCGTAGTCTGTTGTCGATGACAAAATGTTCGGTACAGCATTTTGTATTTTTGTTTTGCGATTAATAAAATGTAACAGTAAACTTTGTTTATGCCTAGTCTGTTGTCGATAACAATATTTTCGGTACAGTACGTAAACGAAAAGAATGTGTTTCGAATTTTTTTTCCCTAATTTTGCTTTACAATGATTTTAAATGTAACCAACAAATAAGGATTTGTAGGTCAAAGATGACAGGACTTTATTCAGTATGCGTAGACCTAGGCTACGTTTCCTAACGAAAATTATAAAAAGTTAATGAATACTAAACAACGTAGCTCAAAGATAATAAGATTTTATTCAGTATGCATACGTTTCCTAAAGAAAGTCTGATGGTAAAATAATACAAAGGTTAACAAATACAGTATTAAATATCATAGGTCAAAGATGATAGGATTTTATTCAATATGCTTAGGCCTAGGCTACGTTTCCCAAAGAAAATCAGATGAAATTATTAAAAGGTTAAAAATACTATACAACATAGTTCAAAGATGCTAAGATTATTTCAGTATGCTAAATATACTATATATATATATATAAAGGGTAATATATACTGTATATATATATAGACCGACTTGCGTCCAGATCGACTTACGACCTGTCTGTCGGAACCGAACTCGGTCGTAAGTCGACGACCTGTACCTCGTGTATCCCAACTTCACTTGTTCGATTTACTTCACTGGTGTCAGCTACGACACACTTAATATCAAGAGTAAACACCGTAATTAAATACAATTGTGAATGCACTATAACGTCAAAAATTAGCGCAGGGTGTGAATTAGGCTGTGCTAATATACCATGCTGATGCGAATTATTATTTCGGAAATATGAGCAAAAAACGATGGGTCAAAGCCGCTGAAATACTTAGTAGCCTTCCATGGTTTTAGTTGTACATATGCAGTTTTAAAAAATTTCCATCTTGGATGGGAAAGGGACCACCAAGGTTGTGTGGGTGAAGAGAAGCCTCCAAGTGATGTAGGAAGTAATGGTAACCATGGTGTAGATCTGGTATTACTGACCATTCATACACTAGCAGGAGGTCTGGTGTGTTTCAAGGTTTAGCCACCCTCTTCCTTAGTAGATATGGCAGTGAGGGTTACAAGACCTTGAAATGGGATTCAGAATAGGCAGGGAAACTTCATCTTTTCTTGTCAAAGGTTAACCATAGATCACTTTAAGAATACATTTTATTTACAAGATCCAGGAAATGTATACAAAGCATCAGATTCAAATTAAAAGAGACCACTGCCCTCCTGATGTAGCTGGTGTGATTGTAGTAGTGAGTGGCGAGTCTATATTGCTGCTGCTCTTGTCTGAGTTGGAAGCAAGACCTATTGGGTGCAGCATGACAGTTGGCTAAGCTAGGTTTCGAAGCAGAGATACCCTCTTGCCTTAGGAGATATACATACTCTATAAGAGTTACCAGTAATATATGTAACTCACTATACACTCTAGTGTGATCATAGTAATATATTGTAAAACCTTACTACAATTAATGTCTTGAGTCCATTATGTTAAAAACTTTTCATTTTTCCCTTATTTTTTATTTTTTATTTCTTTGTCTATTTTTTTTTTTTTTTTTGGCAATACATCGACTAAAATCCGAGTGAAGAGAACAGTCATGGAAAGTCCACCCACTTCCATTCCTTTGCTTTTCAATTATTATTCTACCAGCCTAAGTGCCAAACACTTTTGCTATGCGAGTTCAGGAGGTCCAATGCTTTCTTTGGCAATCTGATCACTTGTTTATAAAACCACAACTTAGTTCAGCACAGAAAGCAATGCAAGTGAAGTGGCAATGTTTTAAACAAACCAAAAGACTCCCAACTAGGTGATGAATACCTTCATCCTGACAGGGACACAAGGAAAGAACTACATTTATCATAGAGGACTACATAATGTTAACAAGACTTTAAGAGGAAAGCAAAAATAGATGTATAGGCTTTTATCTCAAACTTTGCTTGATTTCTTGAATTGCTCAAAAAGAAACCAAGTCATCACAGTGAAAGTGGTGTCATATATAACCATTTTACAACTGTATAGCAATCAACCTTCAAGGTTGCACAATGAATGATCATCCCTACCATGCACTGGTTCCCCACACCACACGTCAGATTCTTGTTCAACATTATGGTCTTGATGCTAATTTCAATGCACAGGTACTCCACAATAGATACACACAAGATGAATGCATAACATAGGAGCATTTTACTATGATTCTGCTTAAATAGCCACCCAAAAGATGATCTGGAATTATTTGGGCAATGTATGCGCATATGTACTCCAGTGTTCATGCATAAACAAATGACCAGAAACAATGAACTGCAATTCCCAATTTGTACATTTCCTCTGTGATGTACATGCCATTTGTAATCACAGGTCTTTGAACAATGATAAGCAGGCTTATAGTGTGTATCATAGACAATGTATGATACTCTTCACTCATGCAACTATAGACTTCATATGGAGTAATTTGTATCATCCAAGACTTGCTTTGAGGTGGATTATGGAAAACTCAAAATATTGCAACTTCAACTCTTTCCAATGATTTTGCATATACAGTGAGTCCTCCTTATATGGTAATTCTTTATCTAGTAAATTCACAGTTAGGGTATTTGGTAATTACTACCCTTGATTCTATTTACGGTAAGAAAAATTCACAGATACGGTATCTGCTAGATATTTTGAAGTGGAAAGAGCAGGGAGAAGGTACGCCTGCCATATCCTATTATTACATGTTTTAATGGGTTCGGTACATGGTAATTTCAATTTGCGGTAAGGTTTTCAGGAATGCATAGGTACCGTATAATGAGGACTTACTGTACTATATATACTGTGTCATCTATAAACAAGTTTAGTGTAACTATGTGTTTTATATATTTCTTTCAGAAAAAGATGAAAAAAGTTACATGAACTCTATAATAAAATTAATGTATATATGCATTTTTCAACAATAATAATCAATTGGTTTGTGCTAGAGGGCTAACTAGGAGGAAAAGAAAATGAATAAATAAACAAAAGGGTAAACAATGAATTCAAGACTTTTTTTGTGTAGAAAACTGAAACATTATACTTTGCTCTCCCTAAATGTGCTCATTAAAACAAAGC
This sequence comes from Oratosquilla oratoria, assembly GCF_046742065.1. Lineage (NCBI taxonomy): Eukaryota > Metazoa > Arthropoda > Malacostraca > Stomatopoda > Squillidae > Oratosquilla > Oratosquilla oratoria. The sequence continues at coordinate 129,867,672 of NC_134777.1, forward strand.
CAACTGCATAAGTCAACAAACTGGAATACATTTACTCCTGTAATGAACTAAGACAACCTCAGTAAATACAAAGGATAAAACAAGCATAATAAAATATCACTCAACTTCATATCAGATGGAGAGCTGCCCACCCTTTCAACTGTTGACTTTACTCTTAACTTTGACTTTGGCTAAGGCCTGTATGTTTATTCAGCTACAACAAACCACTCCTAAACACCATGGTGTAGTTAATGTACAAGGTCCTCAGCCACATCACTTGGGTCAGATAATGCAATGAGATACAGCACTTCCACAGCAGGGCCTGACAGCCTAAGCCATAAGCCTTGTGGTTAAATAAATTCACCTGCAATAATTCTTTATTATTAATTTTCTGAAATTTATGTTACCAGTTGCCCTGTATGTATATTTACCTAGCAGAGTGCTATAAAAGTGAATAATAATAATATTAATAATACATTAAAAGGCCCTTTCCCCTCTATATGGGCGATGGCCAAGGCAAAGATACAAAGTATACTCAAGGCAACAATTATCATATCATTACTATTATTATTATTATTATTACTTGCTGTGTGTTATGAGGATGGATAGAGTAAGAAATGAGTAGGTAAAGAGGAGATCAGGTGTGGAAAAGGAGCTGGGAGACAGGGTCAGAGAAAGAATACTAGGATGGTTTGAGCACATGGAAAGAATGAAGACTTGCAAAATGAATGTGGAAGGCTCATGTGGATGGAGTGAACTTGTGGGGAAGAGCAAGACTGAGATGGATGGGGTAATGAGGACTTAAGTCAAAGGGGAATGTCTATTGAGCAGGGAAGGGAGAAGGCAAGAGATAGGTGTGAGTGGGGAAAGGTTGTGAATGAAATATAAATTAATGCATCATACAAGATTTTTCCTCGTCTTCTCTATTTTCTCAAGGGGACAAGGAGTGAGGGTTGCCATGTAAATGAAGTGGCTGGCTGTGCTGTGTCTTGCTACATTGCTTCTAACCCAGGCAGGAGACAGGGATGAGCCTTTATCTACAAGGAGCTGAGATAGAAGGAATGCAGCCTACTGGTATATTATCATTATTATCATCATCTAAACAAAATAATAATAATCTATATACCAAGGGCCTCTTTCCCCTCAAAAAGGGGAGGTAGCAAGCCAAGACATGCACCTACTCCTCTCCCATCCATCACTCATTTGTTTTCTTCTCTTAGATCCTCACTGTTTGGGTCAAAAGCAATGCAGCAAGACACAGCAGGGCCAGCTGCTTCATCTACAAGGCAAACTCCCTCATTGTCCCCTCATGTGAAAAATAGAGGTGAGGAGAAATCCCTTTGGGTTGTCACATTATCGTCCATACAGAATCATTCTCCACTCAAACCTATCCCCTGCCTTCTCCCTAGGACCATTGCCAGCCAATGAAACTCTAGGCAATATTTCTTATAACACATACATATCTACATACATATTACACACACATACTATGATGAATTGTAAAGTGACAGAACCCCACAAGCATTGCTTTCCTGTATACTAAGGTAAATACACACACAGAGTCTTCTCCCCCATTATATGGGACAGTGGCCAAATCAAAGAATACACCCACCCTACACCCATTCACTATCCCTCCCATCTTAACTTCTCATAGGTAAAGGGTTTTCCCTGTCTCCACCACACTGCTCAGGTCAGAGACGTGTAACAAAGACACAGCACTTCCACAGCAGGGCCTGACAGTTGAAGCTGGTTTATGCTTGTTCATTACATGACAACTTCTATACTTCATCCACTCAAGAAATATAGAGCAGACTTCCTTTTGTGCAACATTTCCTTGTCCATTTACAACTACTCTCCTTTTGCACACTTAACCTTGCCTTTACCTGGCTAACAGTCATTCCTCTTGCAGCCATACCTATATCCCCTAAAAGATCAACATATGTTTACATTGTTGAGCACAAGATCAATCACATAATATCTCATCTGTTATAAGTGGTTGAACCAGGTTTAGTTTATTCTGCATACTTCCATATGCATGTCTTACCTTCTTCTAGTCTGTGATTGTACATCAAGTAGGAATTTCCAGTTCTCATGAGAAAGTATATATCTGACAAACTATAGTTTCATGTGTGACTTAGTGCAAGATTTACTTTTAATTTGTTACAATATACACGTGCAATGTGCACAAAGGAGCAAAAGCTCTTTGAATATTGTTCTTAGGTTACTTGCAAATGCTAACATAGCATTATACAGAAAATCATTAATGTACTCTATGATAAAGTAACTAGTCTCCTGAGAAGGAGAATTCATGTTAAACTGACTCAAATCAAATCAATAAAGTACCATGGTGTAGATTTTTCTTGCTTTTGCAATACCTCAGGGAATCTATCACAAGCACCCCCTAAAACTGATGCATTTCCAATTTTTCCTTGCCCTATATGGGGATACCGATTGCACATTTTAGGGGCTTAAATAATTCCCTATGTACCAACTCACACAGCATTACTTTATGACTGAAGACTACCTTCACTCAAAAAAGAATGCCCTTTTCTTTTAACTTCTACTACCCCTGTTCTATTATTTGCCTTAAATATCTCCTTACTTTTTGCGACACCACCTCTTTCCTGTAATATTGTCCTAAACATTACAAGTGCTAGTTACTGCTGACAAAATACTATTTGTTGTCATTGTTGTTGGTTTGTGGTGGTGGTTGTTCATAGAGGCTGTTCTTGGTTTGTTTGTTAGCAGTGGTGGGAGTAGGGTAGAAGGAAGAACACGAGGTGCAGCAGGGAGTGTGAGTGTATCACCAGCAAACTCTGGAATTGCTATACATACATATATATATATATACACACACATACATATACCAAGGGCTTTTCCCCCTTTACAAGGGAGGTAGCCAAAGTCAAAGGCATAAATCCACTCCCACCCATTTCATTCCCACATAATCCACACCCATTCACGACCCCTCCTTCCCTCCCTCTTTTCTTGACTTGTCCTGGATGACTAGTCATCCCTGCATCTCACCCACTGACCTGGGTCAGAATCAATGCAGCAAGACACGGCACATACACAGCAAGGCATCTTCATTTAATAAGTGACCTCCCTCCCCTCTCTGTCTCATGTAAAAAAAGAGAAAATGGGGAGAAATCCCTTTGGGATGCATCAAAATATCATTCACATGTACTCCCTCATATATTATATTCCAAGTCTAACAACATCCTGAATATCATACAGCAAAAGTTATGGTGATTTTCACTAGTACAAGATGTGAGAATGCAGTGCCTCTGTATTTGGATTTTGCCCTCAATCCTACTGTTTCTAAAAGTGTTGCTCCTGGTAAACAAGTGTCGGAAGTAGGATGAGTGACAGCAGCTGGTGGACAAATGCGGGTGGGATATAATTATCATTTCATTCATCTTCATTACCTGATTACACATACTGGTCAATAAATATCTTTAAAAAATGGTACTCTAACTGGGGAGATTATTTTTTTTCTGGCCTATCCAATTCCTTTGTACAGTTCTGCACCCTAGTCCCATTTACAAAGAAGATGGGTACATCATCCATCACCAAGTTTTCTGATGTGAAGGCGAAAGACAGTACATTTCCAAACCCCATGAACAGGTGCTTTAAATAATTACTGGTACCAAATCTATAATCAGGAGCTCACACTGATAAAACAAACTATAAGACTTGTTCACTGAATCATTTTGACAGACTGTTCAACTCAATGAAGCATCATGAATAAATGCAGTTGTGAATGATACTACAAGGGATTTTGCCACACAATAATCTGAAAACATAAACCCCACCCAAGCTTTGATCAAATTATCACAACAAGTTAACGACATATACACATACTGTGAAAACAAGTCACAATAGTGTGACTGACAAATGGAGTTAAATAAACCTACAAGCAACTCCTACATATTTAAAATGTAGACAAACACAGTAGGGATAGTTCCACCTACTTTAAGGGTTGCATTATACCCCATGTTCATCTCCTAATCACATCATATAGTTACTTGTGGGTGTATTTGACCCCAAATATATATTCTCCTCAACTTATATGCTATGAACATAATCAACTAAGCCTTCTGCCTTCAGAGTTAAAATGGATTAAATGGAGTTGAAGATAGTGAAGAAACAAACTAAACATCATCTTAGTTCATCACACGTGGTGTAATCACAAAATTAGAAACTGCTTGTAGTAATAGTAATCACCTGGCAATAGCTGCAATTAACAGTGTAATGACCACTTTCGAGGAGTTGAAATGAATTGGCATTAAGTGTATCATCCTCTGCTTCTACAGGGACTGCAATCCCCTGCAGTTACCTCACATGCTGTGACAATTACCAGGCAGTTACTGCAGTTATTGGACTCGTTCAAATTTTCATGCAGATTTCGAGTTCCTTGCCATTAATTTTCTGCATGAGCAACCTCTTTGGTTTTCAGCCTCCAAAGTTTGTACAATTTTTCTTTGTCTTGGAAATCTCTAGTCTTCTCTTCATATCTGCTATGCTACCTTTTTCACTTTCTTGATTTATTCATCACTTCTCATGTTTTACCCTTTCAATACAATGGTACTCTGTAAAGACTTTGTGATGAACTAGAATTTATTCAGCCAAATGTACCCCTGACCTGAACAATATCTCAAAAAATTCATATGAAACTGCCCATCCCTTGACTGAATTAAATCCCGACATATGCCGTGACAAAATCAAGCACAAAACTGTACTGATGGGATTTAGCTTCCTACTGCAATAACTATTGTCCTCTTTGACAATGTCTCTACATTTGAGTCTCTGAGCCCTCCCCAAACTTAATTTCCCTAGCCAATCTGCCATCGTCTTTGGAGAACTATCCACTGCTAAATGTCAGTACTTCACTTCCTCTATCCTCAGACTTTGTCTTGTCTCAACAGCTTGAGGTCCTTAGAAAACTGTCACAGTTCAACTCATGCTTTATCACATATTCATGCCCTCTTATTTAATCAAGCCACATTTCACTTAAAATGGTCTTTCTCATAAGTCTTAACATTTCCTAGGATCTCTTTTACAAGTAGCCACACTTGTCCTTAACTTTCTAAGGCCATTCCTTTCAAGTTTGAAAATATTTTCAAGTCTCACACAAGTCAGGTTCAAAATCCTTACAACATGCCTATTCTGCAGTGTCACACACACCCTATTCCTGTACAGTTCTCCTGCCTTTCCTAAAAGTTCCAGCTACTCCTGGCCAAATCCTTCGGTTTCTTCAATGGCAAAGGTGAGTTTCTCAACAAGCTGTTCATATGATTTATAAGGCGGGAGGTCGAGGCGGTTGAAGCAGGTGTGTGAACGGGGCAACCATGTCTCCTTGCCAACCTTTTCAATGCAGAACTTCTGTGCACCATTGCTCCCTGGAAAATAAAGAGTTATGAGCTTGGCTCAACACTAAGTAAAGAAGGAAAAATAAAAGCTTATATAAATATACATAAAATAAATATATATATATTCATATACACACACATACACTGTGGTATTGACTGCAGATTATTGTGCAGTAGTAATTGCAGCCCTGTTCTGGATGTGTTGTGTCTTGCTGCATTGCTTCTGACCCAGGTAGGAGGCAGGAGACAGGGATATCTCTTTATCCACAAAGAGCTAAGATTAGAAACGTGGATGGGACTGGAATGGACAGGAGTGTGTGCCTATGACTACGCTACCTTCCTTATTAGAGGGAAGTGTAACCCTCACTATCCATCACCAACTATGCACGTGATCCACACACATGTGAGATGGTACTCGTCTTAGGCAAGACCCCCAATCTTGCAGACATCACAAATTCCTCAACCACCAAAACAGCTTGACTCAATAATGCAAAGTAAGACAAACATAACATCCCTTCAGTGTCAATAACACATAGGTAAAAATAACAGTAAGTACGATTACAAGTTATTTGGTAATTCGTTAACAAAAGTGGATAGTGAAAAATATCTCGGCGTAATTATCAGTACCGACCTCAAATCATCCAAGCAGTGTATTTCAGCCTCTGAGAAAGCAAATAAGATTCTGGGACTGATTGCGCGATCTTTTGATTTCAAAAGTCCATCACTCATTAACAAGCTATATAAATCGTTAGTTCGTCCACATTTGGAATATGCTGTTTCTGTATGGTCACCGAATCTCATTAAAGACATTGACAGACTGGAAAAAGTACAACGGCGAGCCACAAAACTGATTCCAAATATCAAAAATAAATCATACGAAAATCGACTAAAACACATGAATCTGTTTTCCCTAAAAAAGCGTAGACTCAGAGGTGACTTGATACAGGTCTTTAAGATTTTAAAGGGAATTGACAACATCAAAAGTGACAAAATTTTCACATTGAATGAGAATCAGACAAGAAACAATGGTCTCAAACTATCCGGAAATAGATTCAATTTGGAAGTAGGTAGAAACAACTTTGCCAACCGTGTAGTAAATGAATGGAATAAACTTCCTGCACAGGTAGTGCAATGTAGTTCAGTTCAAAGCTTTAAGAATCAGTTAGATAAATACCTAAGTAAGATGCTGTAATGATTATAATTTATCTTATAATATTTGCTTTTGTTTTGTCATCATTTGTCTGTCTGATTTTCATCTATTATTAGTTATATGTCAATTTATTATTATTTACTATTTACCTGTTTGTTTATTATTTAACTATACCTATGCATTTATTTATGTATTTTATTTGTTATTTACATTATTATAGTTTTTATTTATTGTTTTATTATTAATATGATTTTTTTTTTTCGCATCCGACCTACATATGGATCAAAAGGTCTCCTGTCGGCATGCTCCGCCTTTGTAATCCTTTGATACCTAATGTCACCAGACAGACCCATTGAACCCTTTATCATACCTACCGCAATTACATTACCGTAACTTAATATATATATGCCATATCTAGCCATCCCCACCAACCATATAACCCCGGTCCTGGAGCCGCAGCGTCTACGTCGTGGGACCACCCCCCAACCCCAAGAGTTGGGGGGCCAAATAGCGGCAACCAGCCCTGGCCACCGGCTCTACACAGGTGGCACCGATCCCCAAGAGGAGCTACGACTGCCTTGGGGAGTACCACAATCCCTTTTCTCAACATGCAATGTTACATTTTTTCTGCACCGAGGGGTGATTTTCCGGCGATCACCCCTCTTCTACTTTTAGCCGGTGATGTAGAGAGCAATCCTGGGCCCACCACAAAATACACATGCCCAACATGCTCTAAACCCATTACTTCGAGTAGACAGACAAAGGGCTCAGTTCAGTGCAATATGTGCAAAAACTGGGCCCACCTCACTTCTACAACACTTGCTGACACAAACCAATACACAAACACTTGGACATGTTCTACCTGCCTTCCAGTAACCCCACTCCCACCTCCCCAACCACAGCCAGCACCCTTACCCAATCCCAATTTCCCTTTGCCCTTATCCCAAATCAGTACTCCCCTTCCTTTGTCCCCAATCTCTCCTTTCCCCCCCTCCTATACCTTGCCCATTAACACCCCAACCTCAACCCCAAACGGCAACATACAACACATACAGAACACACAACATCAACATATTACAACACAACATTGACGGTATTAACACGAAAAAAACATGAACTCGAACACTTTCTTAAACAACACAACATACACATTGCAATTATACAAGAAACAAAACTAAGACACTCACACAAAACACCATCATTTCATAATTACACCACCATCAGACAAGACCAGACCGATGGCAATGGCGGTGGACTCATCACCCTGATCCACCACTCCATCTGTTTTGTGGACACAAGTGCCACAAACAAAATTCTCCTCCCTACCACAGATAACACTACAGAAATCCAATCCATTCGAATCTGCACAGGCAACAAATCAACACTGACAATAGTTAACATGTACATTCCCCCCCCAATCATCCCCCACAGTTCCAAACACCTTCAGGCCTCAATTTAGCCAACTAGCCTCAATCCCCAACCTGATCATGGGTGGTGACTTCAACGCCAAGTCATCAGCCTGGTATGTTGACAACCCTGACACAGACAGAGGGCTTGATATACAGACTCAGTTTGACTCATTGACTATTATGAACAACACACATAATCAGCTGTTCACAACACGGTCGTCCAGCCTCTTCTGGTAGCTTAGAAGTGCTGGGTGGTGACCGCATCGCAGTCTGGCCAAGTGGACTCTGTCCTTACGTGGGAGAGAGGATTCAGAAGGGTGGATATCAGGGGGTCTGGCATGCAGCAGTGTGTTGTCTTTCAGTGTGTTAATGGAGCGGTGAGTGATATGATTATGAATATGTTTCCGGAGGCTGGTATTTGGTGGTTGTGGAGGAAGAGAAGAGAGTATCTGTGTGTAATAAAGGTCTTTGGGTGTAGTTTTAATGTTTCTTGGTGTGTGTGGGTGTTCTGCTATGTAGTGTAGCGGGTGTGATGTGTTTGTGGTGGCTGCAGCAAGTGTTTGTGTGCCTCTCATGTCGAGGTGGTCCTTGACTTTGAGGACTTTTGTTTCATGGTGTAAATGGTCTGTAGGTGATGTATTTGTGAACAGCTGCCCAGGATGTAACACTTCACCCCATACCATACAACACATAATGGAAGACTGCATTATACACAATCATGCACGCAAACAACACAACATACACTCTATAAAGGATTTGTGGGAAAACCCAGTTTCGGCTGTGGCCTTCCTTGGGGAGACGGGACTGCTCGGACAGACAGTCTAGGGAACGACAACAACAACAACACACATAATCATACACATATCCCACACCAAGCCCTCTACACTCCCTCCTCTCCTGATATCACCTTCTGCTCCCCCTGCCTAACCCCAACAACATCATGGAGAGTGGTCGGAACCCTTGGTTCTGACCACCTTCCAAACATCATCACCAAAACAAGATGCACCCCAGTTGGCCACAGACACACATACACCAATTACAAGAGAGCTAACTGGGAAGCTTTTACTGAAGAGACAGAACAACATTTTGAAACACTCAACAGTACACCAATCACAAACATAAACAATGCTGTGCACACTTTTAATACAATCATACAAAACGCAGACAAGAGATACATCCCTAGAGGCAACAGAAAATCACACAACCCCAACTTCACACCAGAAATCCAAGGCCTCATCAGACAACAAGACACGCTTAAACACAATACCCCCACACCTATCCCTCAAAACATAGCAGACCAAATACAAACACTAAACACTGTGATTGCCAATAAAATACACGAACAAAAAACACAAAATTGGCAAAACTTTATCAATACACTTGATCACAAAACAAACACCAGCAAATTGTACAAAACACTCAACAGCATTACACTATCCAACAGTAACACAACACGCTCTCACGCAGCAATAATCACAACAACAGACAATCTACCCTCAAATAGACAACAAGCAAACACACTCATAAATCATTTTGCACAGACAAGCCATCTCACTTCTCACCCTGACGACTGACGCACTATTCGACATAAGAAAGACTTTCCCACAGACTCAGACTATACCATTCATAGACAGCTAGACAAAACACATAATACATAGTCTCAAGCACTCATCTGCCTGTGGCCCTGATAACATAAGTAACATCCACCTAAAACACATTGGACCACAAGGTATACACGCACTCACAAACATTGCAAACTACAGCTATTCACACAACACTATACCCGACATCTGGAAGCATGGTAAAATAGTCACCATTCCAAAACCAAACAAAGACCCAACAATCCCAACATCACACCGCCCAATCACACTTCTCTGCACCCCCTCTAAAGTCATTGAATGCCTAATACTTCAACTTGTCACACCACATATTCCCCTTGCTGACTCACAACACGGTTTTAGGCCACTACACTCCACAAACACTCTTCTGATAAACCTCACACAAAGAATTTTTGATGGCATCAATTCGGATAGGCCCCACCACAAAACACTTCTTATAACATTAGACATTAGTAAAGCTTTTGATGCTATACCCCGCCACAACCTAACAAATAAAATATATAACACAGACATGCACAATAACACCAAAAGATGGCTGGCCAATTATCTGGCAGGTAGGAATATTTATGTGTCATGTAATGGCCAATCATCGCACATCAGAAACATTAAGAATGGAGTACCACAGGGCTCTGTTCTATCCCCCACGCTCTTTAATCTATACATGCATGACTTACCCACACCAGACACCTCAGAAATACAAATCTCTTCCTACGCAGACAACATAACAATCACATGTACACATCGTAACACAAAGCTGCAGAAATAATCCAGCCATACCTTGATACACTCAACACATGGTTCATCACAAATAAACTCAAAATAGCTCCAATCAAATCTACAACACTTCTCACCAAATGGACAAAAGAACACAAATACATACCTCATCTCTACATCAACAACACACTAATACCACACACAAACACACCGAAAATTCTTGGTGTAACACACCGAAAATTCTTGGTGTAACATACGATACATCCATGTCTTTCAAACAACACATCACAAACATAAAAAACAAATGCACACCTAGACTTAATGCACTTAAGTCAATCACTGGAACAACATTTGGACAAAACAAAGAAACTACTACAACAATATACAAACAATGCATACGCTCAGTGATGAATTATGCGAGTCCTGCATGGGCTCCTAATCTCAGTGAGACACCTCAACACCCTTCAAATCATACAAAACAAAGCCCTAAAAACAATTACAGGCTGCACAAATACAACACCTACAGACCATTTACACCATGAAACAAAAGTCCTCAAAGTCAAGGACCACCTCGACATGAGGCACACAAACACTTGCCGCAGCCACCACAAACACATCACACCCGCTACACTACATGGCAGAACACCCACACACACCAAGAAACATTAAGACAACACCCAAAGACCTGTATCACACACAGATACTCTCTTCTCTTCCTCCACAACCACCAAATACCAGCCTCCGGAAACATATTCAAAATCATATCACTCACCGCTCCATTAACACACTGAAAGACAACACACTGCTGCATGCCAGACCCCCTGATATCCACCCTTCTGAATCCTCTCTCCCACAAATGGACAGAGTCCACCTGGCCAGATTGCGGTGCGGCCACCACCCAGCACTTCTAAGCTACCAGAAGAGGCTGGATGACCACATTGTGAACAGCTGCCCAGGATGTAACACTTCACCCCATACCATAAAACACATAATGGAAGACTGCATTATACACAATCATGCACGCAAACAACACAACATACACTCTATAAAGGATTTGTGGGAAAACCCAGTTTCGGCTGTGGCATTCCTTGGGGAGACGGGACTGCTCAGACAGACAGTCTAGGGAACGACAACAACAACAACCATATAACCCCTATATGAAGGAACTTACACCCATATCTATATTTTATAACAAACACATCTTCCAAACAGCAACCCACAACAGCACCCATTGTACTTATTAACAAATGGTTGTGCCCATTGTAGAGAGGACTGCCTAGACCAAGTACCTGGCAGGACTGTGTCCAGGTCAAGGACCTGACAGAAGGCTAACCTAGATGGGAAACCTTATCTCACCTGATATCCCAACCTGTAATTGCCAGATCATATTCTTAATAAAACGAAGAAATCACCATTAAGGTATTTTTTGCCCGCATTAAGTCCCCCTCTTATGTAGCAACCAAGTTACAGGAAGAAGCCCTTATTATATCGATAGACAGATAAATAATACTTGCATGGTGGCATGCAGCCAATACTTTAAGGACCATGTTGGGGTGCTACTATGGACTAAATGATTCATGCCTGTTCCAAATATTTGTCTATGGAGTAAAATCTCTACTCCTAGAGAAATTATTTTACTTTTTGTACTACAATCATCTTTCTTTTCTACTGTTCCCTTGAACTGTCATTTACCACTTCTTTGAGTATACCTTTTCTTTTCTCCTGTGTCCTCTGTGGTAGAGGGGAGAAAATAATTCTGTCAATGTGATTTTCATGCAAAGTGTAATAGGCAACAAAGTGGAATGGAGTGATGGAACTCGGGATATTGCTCTCTGTTCAACCAACAAGAAGTCAAGGAATAAGAGGATCTGAGAGAACTCCAACTAGAACTTTAAAATTTGGGTTATTAAATGTGCACGGTTGTTGAACAGATGAGAGTATATGGGAAGAGATAGGCAGCATGTTTTCAAGAAGATGGATGGGTTAGCATTAAGTTAAACTAAGTTGAAAGTTGGGGGGGGTTGATTTTGAGTGTAAAAGTATGGGAGTGAGGAGGGGCTGAGAGAGAGTAGCTTTGCTGGAAGTGATGAGATACGAAAGTGCATGGTTGTGTGGTGAACAGAGTTCCCCACATGTGCATCTATGTGACATTTTGGCTTGTAGTATCGTTGCTGCAGAAATAGGATGGGCAAGGAATTTATATATTGTGTAGAAACAGCTGCCTTATATTACTATTGTGTAGATTAAGTACATATTACGCCTGTACTACAAACATTTGTACATACAGGAGTCCCTCAAATAACGCGGGGGTTAGGTTCCTGAAATTACCGCGTATGATCAATCCACGTATGCTGACTTTCCATATTAAATACCGAGAACCGTATGTATGTGTATGTGTACGTGTGTGTGTGTATTCACCTAGTTGTAAATACACACACACATACACACGTGTGTGTGTGTGTGTGTGTGTGTGTGCGTGCGCGTGTATGTGGTGTATGTATGTGGCGTTTGTGGCTTATGTTGTTTGTGCGTATATACATGTGTGTATGTGGCGTATATACATATGTGTGTGTATGTGGAATATACACATGTGTGTGTGTGTATGTGGCATATGTATATGTGTGTGTATGTGGCGTATGTATGTGTGTGTGGCATGTGTGTGTGTGTGTGTGTGTGTGTGTGTGTGTGTGTGTGTGTGTGTGTGTGTGTGTGTGCGTGCGTGTATGTGTCTGTGTTCACATGTACAAGTAAGCATGTACGTGCGTGTGTCTGTGTTCACATGTACAAGTAAGCATGTATGTGCGTGTGTCTGTGTTCGTATTTGTGTGTACACGCACATGCATTCACAACATACACTGGTTGTCTAACACGTGACTACGTGTGCGTGTCTAGACGTGTATAAGCGTGTACATCTCTGTTTTTGATCTCCCAAACCACCACCGCCAGTAACAACAAGAACCTCATAAGAGAAATTAAGACACGACAAGCGCAGTCATTATCAGACTTATTAGTTGTGTTCCAAACGAAAGAAACATTACACTTCAACAGGTTAGGGCGGTTAAATTTCACGATAGCACGGCGCATGTGGTCGAAGCGACAAGCTAAAGCTTGTTGGCTACCCCCCTACTCCCCCTCTCCTCCCCTCCTGCATCAGTACCCGGAAGTTGACACGTAACCACAGGCAGCCACCCACGGCTATCCCCTCGCCCCACACCCTTGTTTGAGCAGTTCCCAGTGTACATAATGACCAGTGGTGGGCAGCAATAACGATAAAGTGATAAATTTTTCCGCTAAGTCCTATAACGATAAAGCGATAAATTTCCAAGATACCTTATAGCGATAAATCCAAAAATACTCTATTTTTGCTACTCATGCATTTAAAAACCTCTTTTTTACACTTAAAACACCATATATTACTTAATAAAAGACTAAAGGACCCGAAATATATTTGCCGTGTAACAATGAGCCTGTAACCTCCCGCCGTAATGGTTTTTCGTCTTCTACTTTATCACTGGATTTATCGCGGGAAATTTGAAAGCGATAAATTTTTCCGGTCTTGCGATAAATTATCTCTTTACTTATCGGAATGCCCACGACTGATAATGACTGCATTATATGAGGATCGACTGTATATGGTAAAATAGAAAGCAGTCACCACAAATGTTTGACGATGTTGCCGCGTGTGTGCGTATGCGTGCCTGACTCGGCGCGAATTTTAAAACGGTTCTCTACATTTGAGATGGTTTTGAAATAAAATCCGCGTATGATTGAATCCGTGTTATTAGAATCCGCGTTATTTGAGGGACTCCTGTATATACATATACCAAGGCTTTTTCCCCCTTACAAGGGAGGTAGCCAAAAAGGAAAAGGCATAAAATCATTCCCACCCATTCCATCCCTGAATACACTCCACACCCCTCCACCCTCCCTCTCATCTTAGCACTCTCATGAAAGCACAACCTAGGCCCTGCTGAGCCATGTTTCATTGAGGCTGGGTCCTTTGCTACTTTAGCGTATGCCAGCTACATATATAAGGAGCCAGGTTTTGGTCTCCAGAGGCAGTTCTCTACAGTACTTGTAACTCAGCAGAGCACGACCCAAGGCCACATGGTCAACTTTGCCGTCCAGCAGCCTCGGAGCTCGACCGCTCAACCCAGCCTAGGTCAACACTCATGATAACCAGAATAAAACCAGAAAACACACTTCAGCTCCATTCACTCCCTTGTCACCATAGTTCAAGTAATGTTCATGTAATGTTACAGTTGTGTGGAGAGAATAATTTTCAAGGTTAATGTGGGTGAAAGTGAAACTGGGATGGGAGATCTGGGTTTTTTGTAAGTGCATATGGACCTGGTAGGGAGAGGACTGAAGAGGAAAGGGAGGCTTTTTGGATAGACTGAAATGAGTGCTTAGAGAATTTCAGGAGGAATGTCAATGTATTTATATTGAGGGATCTCATTGCTAGAGTAGGGGATGAGCCACTAAATGGAGTATTAAATTTTGGAGAGCCATTTAAAAATTATAGTGGACAGTTGATGTTGGAAATATTTCTATATAGGGAGTTGATGACAGCAAATGCTTTTGTTTCACTTTTTTTGTTCTCATTTACTTCTACAGCCAATTGTGCAAATAATTTTTTTTAAATTATGTGCTACAATGTCAAACTGATTTTCCTGTTAATAAACAGTTTGGCTATGACCACGGCTACCATAGGTCCATGCCTGTTCCAAGCATTTTGACCCATTTTCTTTTTTCTCTTACCACAACTTTTCACTACTCATGCATCCAATTTTACTTTATAATACTCTTCTACTTTTGGGTTCTTCACCCTATTTGCCCTTTCCTAATTTTTTTTGGTCACCCTTTGATATCTTCAACTCTCCTCTATCTCAATACTCACCCATCAACTCAGCAAACCCTCCTACAGGCACTCTGCATGTGCCCGTAACAAACTGCAACAGACGTGCTCTCTTCTCATTGTCAATCTCTCGCACAAACTGGAAAAATTGAACAAAGTTGATTAGAGTGGTTATAAGTTCCAGTGGTACCTTCTCATACCTAATATCTGAAGGGTTGTCACTGTTGTAGAACCAATGACAAGTAGCTGCTAGTGGTGGTCCTTAGGCACTGATACTCAATCTCTGGACCAGGCCCAAGATTTCTCCTACTTTGTACTTCCTCCACCTCTTCACCTATGAAGAAGTGACAACTGCTCCCCTCCTCCTACTACTACTACAAGCTAGTGAAAGAGAAACAGTCCCATACTAATACATACATATACCAAAGGCTTTTTCCCTTTTACAAGGGAGGTAGCTAAAAACAATCCACTCCCATCCATTCCATCTTCACATGCTCCATTTCCATTCACCCCCTCCTTTCCTCTTATCTTGACTCCTCCTGGTTGACTGGTCATCCCTGCATCTTGCCCACTGCCCTGGGTCAGAAGCAGTGTCGCAAGACACAGCACATCCACAGCAAGGCCACTTCATTAAATCGGTGACCCCCCTCTCCGTCACCTCATACAGAAAAAGAGAGGATGTGGAGAAATCCCTTCAGGCTGCATCAAATCATTTTTCACACATACTTCCTCACCCACTCCCTTTCATGCATCACAGCATCATCCATACAACCCTTCTCCATTCACACCCTATCTTCTGTCCTTCTTCAACAGACATTCCCCTTTCCCAATGCCCCTTTTACCCCATCCATCCATCTCATCCTTGGTTGCCCCATCATGTTCACTCCTACCTCTGCCTTCCACACCTCTTTTAATAATCTTTCTTCACTCATTCTTTCCATGTGTCCAAACCATCCCAATACTCTTTCATCAACCCTAACTCCCAACTCCCTTTCCAACCCTGTTCTCCTCACCTCTTCGTTTCTCACTCTATCCAGCATAGTAACCCCTATCATACTTCTTAGGCACCTCATCTCAAACACATTCAAACTACTACTCTCTTATGTTCAAACACATTCAAACTACTACTCTCTTATGTTCAAACACATTCAAACTACTACTCTCTTATGTTCAAACACATTCAAACTACTACTTTCTTATATTCCATGTTTCTGCCCCATACAGTGCTGTCGGCACAATCCTTCATACAATCTCCTCTTAGCATCCATTCCCAAATGTCTATTTCTCATTACACTTTTTAATCCCCCCCAAGGCATTTATTTGCTTCTCTCAATCTACATTCTACCTCCACCTCCACTCCTCCCTTTCCTGCTACATTTGCACCTTACTTTTCTCCACATTTATCTTCAACTTCTTTCTTTTGCACACCTTCCCAAACTCTGTCACTAACTTCTTCAAACCCTTCTCTGATCCTGCCACAAGAGCAGTGTTGTCAGCAAACAACAACTGGCTTATCTCCTACTTTTCTCCATTTTCTTTAACCATCTCCAATCCCTGACCATTACCCTTGTGTTTACCTCACACCTCCCCATCCATATATAAATTGAACAGCCAAGGCGACATAACGCATTACTGGTGAAGTCCCACCTTTACCTCAAACAACTCACTCTCTTTATTTCTGATTCTAACACAGGCTCTACTACTCTCGTAAAAATTCTTGACTGCTCTTAACAGCTTTCCTCCTATCCCATATATCTGCAATACCTCCCACAGTGCCTGTCTACCCTGTCATAATCCTTTTCCAAATCCATAAAGGCCCAAAAACACTCTTATCTTTTCCTAAAGCTTTCTATTACAACACAGAAAACAATCCAGTGGTTCTTCCCAAAGCAGCCTACTATGAGGCTGCATGTTTCCAGTCCGTATAATTGAAGGCAACAAATTATGTCACTATTGTGAAGTGATTCAGACTATCTCAATTAAACTCTTTGCTATGGACCAATGATTACTTGTTCATGGTTCTGCACATTGAATATCAGAGAAAATCATCTCCCTGCCACCCATCTTCAAAACCCACCAACACGTCAAGTCCATATGAAGATGCAACCTTGAGGTGTTGACATTTGGTCTCTGCACCAGGCCAAGATCTCTATCAACATTAAACTTTCAATATCTACTGGCACCACACTGTTTTGAGACCACACACTTGGTTCATCAACATGAACACCAATTTCTGGATATGCTGAAGCTATCTACAATGATCAGAACTAGTCATGTATTCTTTCCTTCAGAGGGATTTCACCATAGTATTATTCAGCCTCAAAACAGTTACTACCTTATGCATTATCCTCCTCTGTCATTCTTCTACTCACTGACCTGCCAAAACCAGATGACCTGCTTGGAAGATCTGGTGTAATGTCGGTAAATTGAGTGCTTCTGCCAATCTGTGACATCAATTTCCTGCATCCCAACCAGTAGGAGTTCCAATTCACGCTCATCAAAATACTTCAGCCACTCCAGAGGTACTACTTCAGCAAAGCCATCAAGGAACTGCCGGGTCTGCTCCACTTGTCCACGCTCCAGTCGCCACTGCATCATTAAACTGTGGAGGCAAGAGATAAATAATCAATCAGTCAAAAAGACAGATAGACATGAGAATGGAGACTGCAAAAGACAATAAGGCAGACCATAAGGCACTAGGTCTTTAGGTAATAGGTAACAACCTCTGGGTGGTTCCACAAGGCTCTCACGGATAACATATTTTGTTGTCTAAGGATTGTTAGTGTGGGGCATTGCAGTATGTGTTCTGTGTCCTCTGTGTGGTGGTTGCATCTGTGATAGTTTGAATTTGTGGCCAGGCCTATTCTACTTACATTTCAATGCTGGATGGTGTCCTGAATGAAAGCATACCAGAATGGTTCTTCTATCTATATGCCAAGGACTTCTTTCCCCTTATAAAAGAGGTAGCCAAGTCAAAGGCATGTACCCACTCCCACCCATTCCACCATCCTTGTTTCCCTCTTATCTTAGCTCCTCATGGATGAAGAATCTTCCCTGACTCCTGCCCACCACCTAGGTCTGAAGCAATGCAGCAAGACAAAGCACATCCAGAGCAGGGCCGCTTCAATCACATGGCTGCTCCCTCTTTCCATCCCCTCATGCCCAGCAGTTCTTGATTTATTTACCTAGTACTACTTAGTGTACAATGTGTGTATTTACCTAGTGGTATCTTATGGGAAAGGGAGCTATGCTTGTGGTGTCCCATCTCTGTATCTCACAGTGTCTAATTTGTCCTTAAATTTGTGTATTGTCTTTGCACACGCTATTGTTTCATCAAGTGTGTTCCATACATCCACCACTCTGTGGGGGAAGCTGTTCTTTGTCAGGTTTCTTCTATAACTGTCCTTTTTGAGCTTCCTTCCACATCCTCTTGTATTTCTCTTACCCCACTTTAGTAAGTCTTCTCTATCCTGGACTTCTATACCTTTCATAATTTTGTAGATGGTCAACAAGTCACCTCTTTCCCTGTTTTGTTCCAGAGTTGATAATTCTAGTTTTGACAATTTCTCTTCATATGAGTTTTGAAAGTGTTGGGGCCATCTTCGTAGTTGTTATCTGGTTTCTCTCTTATTTTTTATTTTTCCCATACATTCTTTTTGGTACTGGGTGACTAGTGTCGCTGCATACTCCAATTTTGACCTTATCAGTGTGACTAGTATTTTTATCACCATTTCTTTGTCCAAGTAAAATCCACTTCTATTGATCTTAGCAAGTTATAGGTTTTGCCAACAATTTTGTTTATCTGTTTATCAGGAGACATATCCTTTGTGATGATTACTCCTAGGTCTTTTTCAGATTCCACTTTTACTTCCTTTGCATCAATTTTATATTGTCCTAATTTTTTTTTTTTTTTTTTACTTTACTTTTTCAAAATTAAATTTTACTACATTTTTTCATGTTGAAGTCCATTTCTCACCTCTTGACTCCATTACCAAACCCTGTTTAGATTTCTCTGTAGCGAGTCACAGTCTGTTTCAGTACTCACTTTCTTTAACAGTTTTGTGTCATCTGCAAAGAAGCTCATGTAACATTCTACACCCTCATCCATGTCATTCACATAAATAGCAAACATTATTGGAGCAAATACTGATCCTTGTGGAGCTCCACTAATCACCTCTTCTGAAGTAGAACTTTTCTCTGAGTACTACCCTATTTTTTAGTTCCATGCAAAAAATCCTCCATCCATTTCAGTAGTTCACCTTGTATTCCTCCTATGGTTTCCATTTTCTGAATAGCTTTTTGCATGGGACTTTGTCAAAAGCTTTTTGGTGGATCTAGGAAGGCGCAATTAGCTCATCTGTCCCCTTCCTGTATTATATCCAGTCTTGAGTAAAAAACAGATTAAATTTGTGGTTACTGATCTTCCCTGTCTAAAACTGAATTGTTTTGGATTTAGTACTTTTTATCACTTTTTCACAAATTTTGGCTAAATTTTTCACAAATTTTGGCTAAATTTTGTGCTTGTAAGAGAAACCAGTCTGTAATTTGTTGGGTCTTCCTCATTTCCTCCTTTAATTGGTCCTATATTAGCATTTTTCCAGTCTTATGGTATTTTTCCTTCTTTGAGTGAGCAACTTATGTTATATATTTTGTCTATTAGTTCTTCTTTACATCATTTTGTATCCAGTTTGCTATTCCATCCAGGCCATGGGTGGTAATGGTTTCTATGCCTTTTTCTTTTTGTCTACCCCCCGTGTAAGGGAAAAAAAAAATGCCTTTGGTATATGTATGTATGTATTTTGTGAAGGAGAGCTATGCTCACAGTGACCCGCTACTGTATCTTTCCACAACCAATTTTTTCTTGAAGTCATGTATAGTTTTAGCTCACTGTTTCCTCTTTCAATTTGTTCCAAATATCTGTCACTCTGTGTGGAAAGCTATTCTTTTTTAGATCTATTCTGTAACTGTCTTTCTTAAGTTTCTTCTCGTGTCCTCTTGTATTTCTGTCCCAGTTTAGGTCATCCCTATCAAGAATTTCCATCCCTTTCACAATTCTGTAAATGGTTATCAAATAACCTTTCTCTTCTTTGTTTGTATGTCAAATTGCAAATTGTTGGTGCCATCTTTGTTGTTGCTCTTAAAATTCTTTCTATTTTTTTTTTTTTTTTTTTTACTAGGTGTCCATAGTGATGCTGCATATTCCAATTTTGGTCTTATCAGTGTAACTAGTATTTTCTTTACCATCTCTTCATCCATGTAGTCAAAGGCCACTTTCATTGATGTTGATAAGTTAAAAGTTTCTCTGACTAATTTGTTGACATATTTGTCTGGTGTCATGTCATTTGAGATAGTTACTCCTAGGTCCCTTTCAGAGTTCACTTTTTTAACCCCTTCCATACAGTGACGCCTACGTAGGCGTCATGAGGAGCAAGTGGGTACGCCAGGATGCCGATGTCGGCGTCTTGATTATATTTATTGTAGTTGTACCTGCGTGACCCCCATACTCTCTGTAAACTGGTTTCATCATATTTTCTATGGTTATCAAAATTCACATGTTAAAGAGAGAACGATCGATTTAGCGGTGACTTTATTTTTTATAATGCGAGTATTATGGCGCAACATCGTATGTCTGGCAGCTAATGCTGCCCGTGAGATTTTGGACCAGAATGAAGTGGTTAAATTCCTTTGTACCAATTTTATATTGACCTGATATTCTATTTGTGCTTTTTCCAAATTCCATTATGCTATATTTCTTAATGTTGAAGTTCACTTCACTCTTTTGACTCCATTTCCAGACTTTGTCCAGGTCTTCTTGAAAAGATTTGCAATCTTCCTCTGTACTTACTCTCTTTAATAGTTTCGCATCATCTGCAAAGAAGTTCATATAACATTCCATGCCTTCATCCATGTCATTTATATAAATAGCAAACATTATCGGAGCCAATACAGAGCCTTGGGGGACTCCACTTATCATATCTTCCCAATTTGAGTTCTTGTCTCTAAGTACCACCCTCATTTTTCTTCTGTTCAAGAAATCTTTCATCCATTCCAATAATTTTCCTTGTATTCCACCTATTATTTCAATTTTTCTTAGTAGCTTTTTGTGTGGTACTTTGTCAAAAGCCTTTTGTAAGTCCAAGAAAGCACAATCTGCCCATCCATCTCTTTCTTGTATTATTTCTATTAATCTTGAGTAAAAGCATATTAAGTTTGTAGTACATGATCTTCCACTTCTAAATCCATATTAATTTAGTATATTATTCTCTTCCAAGTGTTCTCCCCGTCTTCTCCTTTTCTGCATAGGGGGACGGAGAGGGGGGGTCGCCAATCTAATGAAGCGGCCTTGCTGTGGATGTGCTGTGTCTTGCGACACTGTCTGACCCAGGGCAGTGGACAAGGTGCAGGGATGACCTGTCATCCAGGAGGTGCTAAGATAAGAAGGAGGGTGGAGGGGAGCAGAGTGTATTTAGGGATGGAATGGGTGGAAATGGTTTACAGTATTTTACGGCTTACAAGACGCACTTTTTTTCCTAAAAAATACCCTGAAAAATGCTAATGCATCTTCCAAGACGAATGTTGTATTGCAAGGCAACACCCAGGCTCATGTAAGCTTGGACACTTGACCGATAGCGACCTGGATTTGTATGTTGAGTCATTACACTATGATGTTAGCTTAAGTACAATTTAATTCAACCTTTTATATGATGTAAACTCAGTACTTAGGTGTTACAAGTATTTCCAATACCATAATCCTTCCTGGAGCCTACTTGGCGTGTGGAGAAAATGGGCCGCTACCTCGACTCATAGCAACACATACACACGAACGCACGCACATACCAGGTGCCTTTATCAGTTACCACCAGGCTATCACACGTGTCATAAGATTTTTTGTCCTGGAAATTATCACCCATGGCTAGTTCATCAAAACGGTTTAGTTATACTATCGCATACAAGCTACAAGTTGTACGATATGCCAAAGAACACTGTAAAAGAGCAGCAGAAAGACACTTTGGACCACCGCCTACCAAAAAAATGATTCGGCAGTGGAGTTTTATATATCTACATCCATATTTTTGAAATTTTTATCTTATTTTTATGAAAATAAAACCACCCTTGGACAATGAAAAATGTATAGTATACATACTAATCACCAACCAGTATCATCACCATACAAACAAAATCGGACAAGTGATTTCGTAATGTAAACAATACGTCCAATACATGTCGTCCTTGCTTCTTATGTTTTTGTGTTCAGTGGTTGGGTATATGGTGAATGTGTTCTTGTATGAGAATGACTTCTTTTTTTTCTTAGAAATTTCTTTCAAATATTAGGGTGCGTCTTCCAAGCCGTAAAATACGGTAATTCCTTTTTCTTTTTGGCTACCTCCCTTGTTAGGGGGAAAGAGCCCATCTGGGGTATTGGCTGCATGTTATTGTGGCAAAGTAGCATGCAGTTGATACTTTAGGGTCTATATGGGGCGCCCCTATGGACCAGAGCCACACATCATTTTGTCTATGATAGAGGAAAACTCTGTTCGTAGAGAAATGATGATACTTTTATACTACGACTGTCCCTCCGTTATGCTGTCCCCCAACCCCTTGTTGCTGTCCTGTACCATTTCTCTGAGTATTCATTTTCTGTTTTCGCCGACCCTGTGGTGGGGGAAGAGAATGCTACCACCAAGTTTTTCCACTTGAATCGTAAAAGGCGACAAAAAACGGGACGGGGATGGGATTAGGAGTCCTACTACCTGTAGCCCCAAAAGGGGACATTCCTAAAAAAGAAAAGGCATAAGAGGGTCTGGGAGTTTTCCAACCAGTACCCTAAGGTTTGGGTCTTTTAATGGGTGTGGATGTGGTACAGATGAGAGTAAAAGGGAAGAGATAGGCAGTATATTTGTGAGAAGAAAGATGGATGTGCTGGCTTTGAGTGAAACTAAAATGAAAGGAAAGGGAACTGTGAGTTTGGGAGTGTAGCTGGGAGGTACTCAGGAGTGAAGAGGGGATGAGGGAGAGAAGGGGTGGCTATACTAGTAAGTGAAGAGATAAGTAAGCGGGTAGTGGAGTGGAAGGAGGTTTCATCAAGGTTGATGTGGATGAAGGTGAAACTGGGAAAGGAGATGTGGGTCTTTGTAAGTGCATATGGGCCTGGCAGTGAGAAGAGTGTAGAAGAAAGGGAGGCCTTTTGAATAGATTTAAATGAGTGCATTGAGGACTTAGGGAGAAATGTCAATGTAATAGTACTGGGAGACCTTAATGCTAGGGTAGGAAATGGTCCAATTGATGGAGTGGTTGGGAAATGTGGAGTTCCAGGAAAGAATCGTAGTGGAGAGTTGATGGTGGAAATGTGTCTAGAGTTGATGATAGCAAATACAGTGTTTCGGAAGAAAGTCAAACATAAGTACACATGGGAGAGGGTGGTGGATGGAAGGGTGGTAGATTGAGCGTTGATGCATTATGTAGTGGTAAATAGGATTATGATAGGAAGAGTTAAGGATGTACATGTGCTAAGGGGAGAGGGTGGGGGAATATCAGATCATTTTTTGGTGGAAGATAAGTTGAGAGTGGAGGATAGATGGAGAAAGAGGAAAGGGGCAAAAGGTAGGGAGGTGCTTAGAGTGAACTCTTTTAATAAAAAGGAAATGGAGAAGGAGTACAAGAAGCTGAAGGATGAGTGGGAGGGAGTGAGGGATAGAGTAGAGGTAGGTGTGGAGGAGGAATGGGGATGGTTCAAGGAGGAAGTCACAAAGTGTGCAAGAATGGTGTGTGGAACAAGAAGAACAGGAGGAAATACAAGGAAGGGTAGTGAATGGTGGGATGAGGAAACAAAGAAGGTTGTAGAAGAGAAGCGAGCTTTCACAGACTGGTTACAAAATAGAAGTCATATGAGAGGTACAAAAGAAAAGAGAAGTAAAGCAAAAGGTAAAGGAGGCAAAGAGGAGAGCAGTTGTGAAGTGGGGTAAGAGTATGACAGAAAATTTTGAAAGTAATAAAAAGATGTTTTGGAAGGAAGTTAAGAGAAGAAGAGGAGGCAAATGAACTAGAGTAGAAAAGGTAAAATGTGGAAATGGAGAGATGATAACGGAAGAGGAGGCAGTAAGGGAAAGATGGGTAGAGTATTTTAGGGAGCTGCTATATGTGAAGGAGAATAGCGAGGGAGAGGTAGCTGCAGTGGAAAGTGGTAAGATAATGAGAATGAGTGAGGAAAATGGAGGAGAAATAAGGAAGGATGAAGTGAAGGCAGTTGTTATGATGATGAAAGCAGGTAAGGCACCTGGTCTGGATGGATGCCATAATGAATGTTTAAAAAAGAGGAGGTACAGTGATGGTGGACTGGCTGGTGAGGTTATTTAATGTTTGCTGGAGAGAGGGTAGAGTGCCGGAGGACTGGAGGAGTGCCTGTATAGTTCCACTTTACAAGGGAAAAGGGGACAAGTGTGAATGTAGTAGTTTCAGAGGGATTAGCTTGTTAAGTGTAGTTGGGAAGGCTTATGGGAGGATCTTGATTGAGAGGATTAGGAGAGGAACAGAGGGAGTAATTGTGAGCAACAGTGTGGATTTAGGACAGGTAGAGGTTGTGTAGATCAGATTTTTGTGGTAAGACAAATATGTGAGAAAGCTATAGGAAAGGGGAAGGATGTTTTTTGGGCTTTTATGGATCTGAAAAAGGCTTATGACAGGGTAGACAGAAAGGCACTGTGGGAGGTTATGCAGATATATGGGATAGGAGGAGCTTCTGGGATCTGTCAAGAGTTTTTATGAGAGTAGTAGAGCTTGTGTCAGGATTAGAAATGGAGAGAGTGAGTGGTTCGAGGTAAAGGTGGGACTTCGTCAAGGATGCGTTATGTCGCCCTGGCTGTTCAACTTATACATGGATGGGGTAGTGCAAGAGGTAAATGCAAGGGTAGTGGGTCAGGGATTGGAGATGGTTAAAGAAAATGGAGAAAAGTGGGAGGTGAGCCAGCTGTTGTTTGCGGACGACACTGCGCTTGTGGCAGGATCGGGGGAGAGATTGAGGAAGTTGGTGAAAGAGTTTGGGAGAGTATGTGATAGAAGAAAGCTAAAGATAAATGTGGGTAAAAGTAAGGTGATGAGATGTACAAGGTGGCAGTAGACTGGAAGTGAGCACTAAGGGAGAGCTACTGGAGGAAGTGGATAGTTTTAGATACTTGGGTGCAAATGTGGCAGGAAAAGGTGGAGTGAAGGTGGAGGTAAAATGTAGATTGAGAGAAGCAAGTAAATGTCTTGGTGGATTAAAGAGTGTAATGAGGAATAGACATTTGGGAATGGATACTAAGAGGAGACTGTATGAAGGAGTGATTGTGCCAACAGCACTGTATGGGGCAGAAACATGGAACATAAGAGAGGAAGAGAGAAGGAGTTTGAATGTGTCTGAGAAGTATGATGGGGGTCTGATGAGGTGTCTGAGAAGTATGATGGGGGTTATTAGGCTAGAGTGAGAAATGAGGAGGTGAGGAGAAGAATGGGGGTGGAAAGGGAGTTGGGAGATAGGGTTGATGAAAGATGGTTTGGACACATGGAAAGAATGAGTGAAGAAAGACTAGTAAAAGAGGTATGGAAGGCAGATGTGGAGGGAGTGAACAGGAGGGGACATCCTAGGATGAGGTTGATGGATGGGGTGAAGGGGGCTTTGGGGAAGAGGGGAATGTCTGTTGAGGAAGGACGGGAGAGGACAGAAGACGGGTGAATGGAGAATGGTTGTATATGGATGATGTTGTGATGCAGGAGGTGGAATGGGTGGGGGGATGGGGGGTGAGGTATTATGTGTGAGCAAAATTTGACGCAGCCTGAAGGGATTTCTCCCCGTCTTCTCCTTTTATGCATGGGGGGACGGAGAGGGGGAATTGCCAATTAAATGAAGCGGCCTTGCTGTGGATGTGCTGTGTCTTGCGACACTGCCTCTGACCCAGGGCAGTGGGCAAGGTGCAGGGATGACCTGTCATCCAGGAGGTGCTAAGATAAGAGGGAGGGAGGAGGGGTGTGGAGTGTATTCAGGGATGGAATGGGTGGGAATGATTTTATGCCTTTTCCTTTTTGGCTACATCCCTTGTAAGGGGGAAAAAGCCTTGGTATATGTATGTATGAAAAAGATATTATAGACAAAGGTAAGGATCAACCTAAACTCTTCTACAGATATATAAATGAAAAACTAAAGGATAAACATGAAATAGTGAAATTGCGTGGAGATAAAGAATATACAGATGATACAGAAATGGCAGAAGTTATGATCAGACATTTCAGGTCTGTTTTTACAATTGAGAGCTCACAATTTTGGGAAGATGGAAAACAAGAAAGATTACCCAAAATGAAAGAAATAAAGGTAACACAAAAAGAAATAGATAAAATAAAAAACCTAGATGCCAGGAAATCGCATGGACCAGATGGAATTGCAAACTGGATACTGAAAGAGTGTATAGATGAACTGACAGGCAAACTATACAAGATAATGGACTTCACACTCAAAGAAGGAAAGGTACCGCAAAATTGGAGAGATGCAAATCGTCATCGTCAGCGGTGCATCGTAGTCCGATGATACCACGCTTCCTCCTATTCATAGTGTCTGAGATGGTTGTTGTCCAATTTTGGTGTAGAGTTTACTATGGCATGATGCTTCTTTCTATTTATGGTGTCTGAGATGGCTGTGTAGTCCAATTCTGGTGTTGATCTTTCTGGGGCATGACGGGCACTGGATGGATGGGGGAGGACGAGGGGCGGCGAGACGAAGTCTTCTGAGTTGCCGTTTTTCCTCGTCTCTCTCCTTTCGCATGGTCTCGAACCTCTCTGTTCCAGCCCGAATTGTGTTGCGCCAGATTGAACGGTCACTGGCTCAATTGTGGTAGACCTCAGGGTGGCCTTCAGTTGGTCTTTGTACCTTAGGCCGGGACGGTCACGGGGGTGTCCTCTTGTGGCCAACTCGCTAAAGAGGATTTGCCGGGGCAGTCTTGTTTCTGGCATCTTAGCGACGTGGCCGGATCAACGAAGTCGATGCCTCATGATGGTAGACTCCATGCTTTGGCTGTTGGCACGGGAAAGGACTTCATTACTGGTGATGTGGTCCTTCCACTTAATGCACAACATGGATCGGAGCTTCTGTTGATGAAAGCATTCAAGTTTCTTCAGACCTCTGCGATAAAGTGTCCATGTTTCGCAGCCGTACAGCAGAGTGGAGACAACGACGGCTTCATAAACCATTAGTTTCATTCTTCGGGTAAGATCTTTGTTGTCGAAAGACCATCGACACAGCTTCCCAAAAGCGATATGGGCAGTTGCAATTCGATGTTCTACGTCCTTTTCCGAGTTGCACTTGGAGGTAAGTAAGCTGCCAAGATACGAAAATTGGTTGACTTGCTCCAGTGATGTACCAGAAATAGTGATGTCAAATTCTGGCAGGGCTGGTTCTTGGAGCCGGTTGTGCAAGAACTTTGGTCTTCTGTATGTTCACATTCATCCCGAAACGTTGATAAGCTGCAGTGAAGTTGTTGACTGACTGTTGTAGATCATTAGCCGGTGTGGTAGAAGGTAGCATTGTCATCTGCATACTGCAGTTCCGTGACTGTTTTGATGGTTGTTAGTTGTTTGGAGCGGAATTTGGCCAGGTTGAACAGCCCACTATCAAGTCGATACCTAATGTCAACGCCTGGGTTGTCAGATGGAATCTCGTACATCAATGCAGCAAGATAGAGGGCAAAGAGCAAATATAGTACCAATATATGAAGGAGGACATAGGTAAGATCCTACAAACTTCAGACCAGTATCCCTTACAAGCACAGTAGCAAAAATGTGTGAAAAAGTCATCAGAAATAAATGGAGTAAACACTTGGAAGAAAATAAAATAGTAAACCCTAAACATTTTGGCTTTAGAAGTGGAAGGTCGTGTACCACAAATCTAATTTGCTTTTACATACATACATATACCAAAGGCTTTTTCCCCCTTACACAGGGGGTAGCCAAAAAGAAAAAGGCATAGAAATCACTCCCACCCATTTCATTTCCCATATATTCCACTCCCCTCCACCCTCCTATCTTGGCACCTCCTGGATGACGGGTCATCCCTGCATCCTGTCCACTGCCCTGGGTCAGAAGCAGTGTCGCAAGACACAGCAAGGGCGCTTCATAAATTCAGCGACCCCACTCTCCATCCCCTCATGCAGAAAAGGAGAAGACGGGGAGAAATCCCTTTGGGCTGCGTCAAATTTTTTCTCATACATACTTCCTCACCCCCCATCCCCCACCCACTCACCCTCATGCATCACAGCCTCATCTATACACAACCCTTCTCCATTCACCCCTATCTTCTGTCCTCTCCCGTCCTTCCTCTACAGACATTCGTCTCTTTTGTAAAGCCCCTTTCACCCCATCCATCGATCTCATCCTAGGACGCCCCCTCATATTCACTTCTTCCACCTCTGCCTTCCACACTTCTTTTACTAATCTTTCTTCACTTATTCTTTCCATGTGTCCAAATCATCCTAATACTCTTTCATCAACCCTATCTCCCAGCTCCCTTTCCACCCCTGTTCTCCTCCTCACCTCATTTCTCACTCTATCTACCGGGCAGAAACATGGAACATGAGAGAGGAAGAGAAGGAGTTAGAAGGTGTTTGAGATGAAATGTCTGAGAAGTTTTACATACATATACCAAAGGCTTTTTCCCTCTACACAGCGGGTAGCCAAAAAGAAAAAGGCATAGAAACCACTCTCACCCATTCCACTTCCCATACATTCCACTCTAATTTGCTTTTACTCAAGATTAATTGAGATAATACAAGAAAGAGATGGCTGGGCAGGTTGTGCCTTCTTGGATTTGCAGAAGGTATTCGATAAGGTTCCGCATAAAAAATTAATAAGAAAAATGGAAAAATTGGAGGAATACAAGGTAAACTGCTGGAATGGATGAAGGATTTCTTAATTGGAAGGACAATGAGAGTAGTAAGAGACAAAATCTTGAACTGGGAAGATGTGAAAAGTGGCGTCCTGCAAGCCTCTGTATTGGTTCCTTTAATGTTTGCCATTTATATAAATGATATGGATGAGGGTGTAAATTGTTACATGTACTTCTTTGCTGATGATGCCAAGTTACTCAAGAGAGTAAAAACGGAAGAAGATTGCAGATCGCTACTAGAAGACCTAGACAAAATATGGGAATGGAGTCTGAAATGCGAGATGAACTTCAACATTAAGAAATGTAGCATAATGGAATCTAGAAAAAGCAAAAATAGAATATCAGGTCAATATAAAACTGGAAACAAAGAAGTCAAAAAAGTAAATTCAGAAAGGGATCTGGAAGTATCAAGTGACTTGACACCTGATAAACATGTCAATAAATCATTTGGAGAAACTTTTAACTTATTAAGATCAATGAAAGAGGCCTTCGACTAAATAGATGAGGAGATGGTTAAAAAAATAGAGGTTACACTAATAAGACCTAAACTAGAATATGCCGCAACACTGTGGGCACCCAGCACAAAGAAGAACATAAGAATATTAGAAAGAATCCAAAGAGCAGCGACAAAAATGGCACCTACACTGTCAAATCTGACATACAAACAAAGATTGGAGAAATTACATCCGTCAACACTGGAACAGAGAAGAGAAAGAGGTGATCTACTGACCATTTACAGTATTATGAAGGGGATGGAAATTCTCGATAGAGACGATTTATTAAAGTGGGACAGAAGAGAAACAAGAGGACACGAAAAGAAACCAAAGAAGGAGTTATAGAAGAGACCTAATAAAGAATAGCTTCCCACATAGAGTGATTGATGTCTGGAACAAACTAAACGGAGAAACAGTGAGTGCCAAAACTATACACGGTTTTAAGAATAAACTGGATGCGGAGAGATACGAAAATGGGTCACTACAAGCATAGCTCTCGTCCTATAAAATACAACTAGGTAAATAACTAGGAAGTGTGTCTTTTTCTGTGGGGCTGAGGTCTGGAGGATACTGATGGAGTACTGAATTTGGCGGTCTGTCTTGAAGGGCTTGTTTAGTGATGTATGTTTTTGTATGAATGTTTTGTGTGGTTTAGGTGGAATGAAATGGGTGGTGGAGGGGAGTGAAATGGGTGGAAATAGGTATGTGCCTGACTTAGCTAACTCTCTCATAAGGAGGAAAAAGCTCTTTGGTATACAGACAAGTGGTATGTTGTAGATGTGTGAGTGGTATGCTGCAGGCGTAGTTTTTTGTTGCATTCTATTGGTGTTGCTTGTGAGAATAATGTGAGGAGTGTGAGGTGTTAAGGGTTCTAGAACCTTGTGTTGGTCATTTTCATGTGGTGTTCCATAGGGAAGATTTTGGTTTCTAGATACAGGTGTCCAGTTAGGGCAGTTTTGGTGGATCCTGTTATTACTCTGTGCTCCATTCTGTAAAATTTAAAAGTTATGTGTTTTTATTGAATATTGTTGGGAGACATGCTGTGAAGTTGCAGTTGAGGGTTGAGGTGTGCATATGTGTACTAGGTAAAAGCATACATGTTCAAGGTAAAAGCATTACCCACAGACTGGGCATTATACAAGCTTTGAGCTCTCACCTGAGAGGGTAATAGCTGTCAATCACAAGACCAACACATGATACAAACTATGGTGAATCACATAATGTGCAAATTAACTGTTATCTGCTGACTACTGAAATACCACTAGCTAAACTTGTAGAAATCTTGTAGTACCTATTGTAAGGAATACAAATCAATGGAAGAATATTGGAGATTGAGAATATATGAAGGGGGGACCTGGCCCAGGTTGAGCAGACTCATTTTTTCAATCTTGTCCTACTTACTTAACATATTCCTCCTTGTTCTCTTCTGTCACTGCGATGTCCTTCCCACCTTCTTTGAGCTCAACCTCACTGATTTTACCTAAGACTTCAAAGTCTGTGCTGAAAGTCAGTTCTAGGCCACACTCCTGGAAAAAATAAAGAGATCTATCAGTAAATAAGCCTCAAACTATTTCCATATTGAGGGGATATTATCTATCTCTATATCAAGTTACTCTTCCCCCTTATAAAGGAGGTAGCCAGCCACAGTGTGTACCCACTCGGTGCACGGACAGTTGCGTCCCGGACAATTGCGTCTCGGACATTTGCGTCCCGGACAATTGCGTACCAGGACAATTGCGTAACAAGACAATTACGTACCAGGACAATTGCATAATTGCATACAGTGTCACGCTGTTAAAAAAAATAAAGAATTTAAAATTACAATTGTTGCTTTAAGAATATTGTGTATGTGCTAAACCAGGTAATATCTAAACGTTAAAAAGGAATAAAATAGTCAAAATTATTTTGATTTTTTTTTATATTTCTTCAAAATACACTAATAGAGTAACATTATTGAAGCATATATAAACAATAATTATTAACTGAGTTTCCCTACTATCTTTTCCACTCAATAATTATTAATAATTTGGTTGTTTAAATAGAAATGTGGAGTAAAATTATGACAAAAAACTAAAAAAGTAACTTTGATATTGCTCAAATAAAATCAAAAGCTGTGTATGTTGTAGGCTATCCCTTTTAAAAAAAATCATCTTGTTATCAGGATTGTATGTTTCGAACAGTCTTTTATTTACATTTTGACTTTTTTGTCGTACGACTTGAATGCCCCTATTCAAGTAACTTTTTTTTTTGCAATGGCTTTCTCCTTTTTCAATGTTTCAATTAATTTCCGAATAAAAGGGAGGTGACAGGTCAAAGAATTTTGCAATTTCAAAGTCTGTCAACAAAGATTTTGGATTAAGTTGGGATTTTAGTTGCAACAAATATGTGAATAGTCAAATATATGTTTCCTTTGTCTTATTTGGAAGATCAAAAACTCTAGGAATACTAAATGTTTCTTCTTGGATATGAACATCGTTAACTCATTAATGTATACATCATACATGCACACTGATTGTATAACTAGTTACACAATTATCTGATATTCAGTTGTCCTGGTACGCAATTGTCCTGGAACGCAATTGTCTGGGATGCAATTGTCCTAGATCCTACCCACTCCCACCTCTTCCACCACCTACATTTCCCTTTCATCTTAGCTCCTCATGTAATGAAACAGCGAGGGTAAACCAGCTTATGGTGTCAGGCCCTGCAGTGCAGATGCTGTGCCTTGCTGCATAGCAAAGGGGAGAAAGTAAGGTGAGAAAGGGAAGGAAAAGATTGAAATAAGGAAGGGGAAGAAAGAGGATGGAAGAAGAAGGGGAAGGGGGAGGAGAGAGAAAGAGAGGAAGAGATGCAGGAAAGAGGTGAGAGAGGGGAGATAAGGGGAGAGAGATAGGGGAGAGAGAGGGAGAGGGGGAGGGAGAGAGAGGGAGTGGGGGAGTGAGTGAGAGAGAGTGAGAGGGGAAGGGAGGGAGAGAGAGTGAGAGGGGGAGAGAGGGAGAGGGGGAGGAAAAGAGAGTAGGGGGAGGGAGGGAGGGGAGAGTGAGAGAATGAATGTAAATGTTCCTAAATCCAGCCTTTCTCCCTATATTTTTTACAATGACAATCTTCCAGTCACCTCAATGTTGTTTTCCTTGATCCAAACAAGTGAATTGTAGAACTCTGGATCAATGGCTTCCAGGTCCTTCATGGTGATCTTCTTGCCCAACATCCGCTTGTAGAAGGGCATTGTAAAGCCAGAGTAGATAAATTTGCCATGGTAGAGTGCCTGGTGAAGAGTAGTAGTAAAAATTACATTTCCTTTTATAAATTCAAATATCCCAAATCACTGTCTAGCATTAAAATAATACCACCACAGGCGATCTATCTATATACCAATAGTCAGCCAAGGCAAGCACCCATCCTTCACCCATTCCCATTTTATTTTAGCTCCATGTAGATGAAGGGTCATCCCTGTCCCATGCCCAGTGTTCAGCACACACAACAATATATACATATACATACATATACCAAGGCTTTTTCCCCCTTACAAGGGAGGTAAGGGGGAAAAAGCCTTGGTGTGTGTATATATATATATATATATATTTTTTTTTTTTTTTTTTTTTTT
The DNA here is from genome assembly GCF_046742065.1 of Oratosquilla oratoria. Classification (NCBI taxonomy): domain Eukaryota; kingdom Metazoa; phylum Arthropoda; class Malacostraca; order Stomatopoda; family Squillidae; genus Oratosquilla; species Oratosquilla oratoria. The sequence goes on from NC_134777.1 coordinate 129,900,774, forward strand.
TTTGTGTGTGTGTTGAACACTGGGCATGGGACAGGGATGACCCTTCATCTACAGTGAGCTAAAATAAAATGGGAATAGGTGAAGGATGGGTGCTTGCCTTGGCTGACTATTGGTATATAGATAGATCGTCTGTGGTGGTATTATATATATATACATATAACAAAGGGTTTTTCCCTTTACAAGGGAGGTAGCCAAAAAACAAAGGCATAAAATCCACTCCCACCCATTCCATCCCCACATACTCCACTCCCATTCACCACCCGCCCTCTCTCTTATCTTGGCTCTTCCTAGATGATGGGTCATCCCTGCATCTCGCCCACTGCCCTGGGTCAGAAGCAGTGTCACAAGACACAGCACATCCACAGCAAGGCTGTTTCATTAAATTGGCAAAAACCCCTCTCCATCCCCTCATGCAGAAATGGAGAAGACAGGGAGAAATCCCTTCAGGCTGCATCCACTCCCCCTCATGCATCAGAGCATCATCCATACACAACCATTCTCCATTCACCCCTATCTTCTGTCGTCTCCTGTCCTTCCTCAACAGACATTCCCCTCTTTCCCAATGCCCCTTTTACCCCATCCATCCATCTCATCCTTGGTTGCCCCCTCATGTTCACTCCTTCTACCTCTGCTTTCCACACCTCTTTTACTAGTCTTTCTTCACTGATTCTTTCCATGTGTCCAAACCCCAATACTCTTTCCTCAAACCTATCTCCCAACACAATATACCTCACCCAAAAACTTTCTGGACAAACCTGTTACCCGAATGCAGCAGGTCTTCTCCAAGAGACTTGGGCAATATATTAAGTTTCACTAAATGGAAAACCTGCAGCACCATGGTGGCTGGGCAATAGATTGACCTAACAGCAACATACTGAGTTTCACTAGATGGAAAACCTACAGCACCATGGTGGCTGGCAACAGATCTCTCTGGGACAAAACTTTGAGGTGTATTGTATCAGTGTGGGTCTTTATATTTCATAGGCTCTAAGTGATATGGAGATTAGAGCAGTTATCTGTTGTCAGCTTTCCATGTGTGAAAAAGTGTACAAAATACAATTGAAGTTGACAAAGAGATATTTTGGGCTCAGTCCTGGGACAGAGTACAAGTTATCTTTCCACTTCCATCTTTCTCAAAAAGCTTACAATTTCCCATCCTCCTTGATTCCAACTCAAAGTGAGACAACTGGCTTACCATAGCAATGAACCGACCAATGAACTTGAAGTAGGTGAGGTGGTCTGGGTTGACTTCTGATGCTGGATTGATTTGCAGAGAATAATTATTCTTGTTTGCATATTCAAAGAGGCAGTACATGGGATTTAGCACTTCATGAGACAGCTGGAAGAACCATTCTCTGGAAAAGTAAAAACAGACTTCAATTAATATAAACCCTTTCACATCTGTAGCTACATGATTATACTTCTATCTATATACTAAGAGCTTCTTCACCCCTTATTAAGTCAAAGACATGCACTCACTCCCATCCACTGCCCTTGTTTCCCCCTCATTTGAGCTCCTCATGTCTTTACTTTTTTTAGGAATGTAGCAGGATTCCTAGTCCTAACCCCTGTCCATTTTCTTTTTTGGTCACCTTGTACAACTCAAGTGGGAAAAAGGATTGTGGTACTCCCCAAAGTATCAACACCCCTCTAACCTATAAGGTCCATGAGACCAAGGGGCTCTTCCCACTCCCACATTGTTTAGGGTCAATTGCACAGCAGTGAGGCATGCCTCTTCAGTCGCAGGTCTGAAAACTGCTTTAACCCCTTCCATACGGTGCCGCACACGTAGGCGTCATGGGGAGCGAGTGTATTCGCAAGGCTGCCATATCGGCGTCTTGATTATATTTATTGTAGTCGCCCCTCCATAATGACATTCTTTCTAATTCTTTTGTAATCGCATTTTCTATGGTTATCAAAATTCACGGGTGAAGAGAGAACGATCGATATAAGCGGTGACTATTTTTTATGATACGAGTATTATTACGACACGTCGTACGGCTGGAATTGGCTGCTGCCACCGAGATCTAAGTCCATGACGCCTACGTGTGCGGCACCGTATGGAAGGGGTTAATATTACGACTCAACAGCAAAGACCTTGTGTACTTATTACCTTGCCACTCCACCATAGTCCAGTCCATCTTCACCCCTGAAGATGATGAAGAGGCGTCGACGGAGCTCGAAGGCTGGTAACCTCATGATTTGGTGGAAGGAGTCCTCAAATAGTGTTTGCCGTGACACGCTGATCTTGATGTGGCCTCCAACCAGATTACTGTTGACAAAATAATTCTTAAAGATCACATGCATACATCAGTGAGCCTTTCCCCCCCTTGAATGAGAGTTGCTAACTCATAGTACACACTCTACACCTACCTCAAACCTATCCAATTCCATATTTTCATACTATAGGGAGTTGAAGATCACATGCATATACAAAACAATAGTGTGTGCAAACACCATACAAGAATTTAAGAACAAACTAGATGTTGTGAGATACAAAGATGGGTCACCATGAGCATAGCTCCTGTTCCTGTATAATACAACTAAGTAAAAGTACATATACCAAAAGCTTTTCCCCCCTTACAAGGTAGGTAGAAAAAAAAAAAAAAAAAAAAAAACTTCCACACATTCCATCCCTAATATACTCCACTCCCATCCACCCACTTCCCTCCCTCTTATCTTGACCCCTCCTGGATGACAGATCGTCCCTGCATCTTGCCCATTGTCCTGGGTCAGAAGCAGTGTCACAGGACAGCACATCCACAGCAAGGATGTGCTATGTCTTGCGACACATCAATGATATAATAACAAGTATTGCTCCTTTCCTGTATACAACTATGTGGAAGAGGAGCAAATACAGTTACAAAAAACTATGGAGGTAATAAGGGCAGTTTGTGGGAGAAACAAGAGAAATGAAAGAGAAAGTAAATTACAAAGCATATGCAATGAAATTATGAATAAAACTTGGAAACTAGTAAGTGTAGACAAATGCAAGAATGTTTGGGTTAGAAAGGATGCAACAAAAAAGAAAACAAGGGCAAATTACAAGATGAAGAACAAAAGTGAGAGAGAGGACAATGGTAGATCAGAAACTGAAGAAGGGGAGTGGAATATATAGGAAATGGAATGGGTGGGAGTGGTTTCTATGCCTTTCTCTTTTTGGCTACCCCCCATGTGGGGGGAAAAAGCCTTTGGTATATGTATGTATGTATGTATATATATACATACATACATATATATACATGGATTAAAGAGTGAAATGAGGAATAGACATTTGGGAATGGATGCTAAGAGGAGACTGTATGAAGGAGTAATTGTGCCAACAGTACTGTATGGAGCAGAAACATGGAACATAAGAGAAGAAGAGAGAAGGAGTTTGAATGTGTTTGAGATGAGGTGTCTGAGAAGTATGATGGGGGTTACTAGGCTAGATAGAGTGAGAAATGAGGAGGTGTGGAGGAGAACGGGTGGGAAAGGAGCTAGGAGATAGGGTTGATGAAAGAATATTAGGATGGTTTGGACACATGGAAAGAATGAGTGAAGAAAGACTAGTAAAAGAGGTATGGAAGGCAGATGTGGAGGGAGTGAACATGAGGGGACGTCCTAGGATGAGGTGGATGGATGGGGTGAAGGGGGCTTTGGGGAAGAGGGGAATGTCTGTTGAGGAAGGACGGGAGAGGACAGAAGACAGGGGTGAATGGAGAATGGTTGTATATGGATGATGTTGTGATTGCATGAGGTGGAATGGGTGGGGGGATGGGGGGTGAGGTAGTATCAGACAAGAAACAATGGTCTCAAACTGTCCGGAAATAGATTCAATTTGGAAGTAGGTAGAAACAACTTTGCCAACCATGTAGTTAATGAATGGAATAAACTTCCTGCACAGGTAGTGCAATGTAGTTCAGTTCGAAGCTTTAAGAATCATTTAGATAAATACCTAAGTAAGATGCTGTAATGATTATAATTTATCTTATATTATTTGTTTTTGTTTTGTTATCATTTATCTGTCTGATTCTCATTTATTACTAGTTATATGTCAATTTATCATTATTTACTATTTACCTGTTGGTTTATTATTTAACTATACCTATGTATTTATTTATTCATTTTATTTATTTACATTATCATATTTTCATTTATTCTTTTATTATTAATATGATTTTTTTTTTTCGCATCCGACCTAGATATGGATCAAAAGGTCTCCTGTCGGCATGCTCCGCCTTTGTAATCCTTTGGATGTGTGAGCAAATTTTGACGCAGCCCGAAGGGATTTCTCCCCGTCCTCTCATTTTATGCAATGGGGGGACGGAGAGGGGGGGTCGCCGATTTAATGAAGCGGCCTTGCTGTGGATGTGCTGTGTCTTGCGACACTGCTTCTGACCCAGGGCAGTGGACAAGGTGCAGGGGTGACCCGTCATCCAGGAGGTGTTAAGATAAGAAGGAGGGTGGAGGGGTGTGGAGTGTATTCAGGGATGGAATGGGTGGGAATGATTTTATGCCTTTTCCTTTTTGGCTACCTCCCTTGTAAGGGGGAAAAAGCCTTGGTATATGTATGTATGTACATAGGGGGTAGCCAAAAAGAAAAAGGCATAGAAACCACTCCCACCCATTCCATTCCCTACATATTCCACTTCCCTCCCTCTTATCTTGGCACCTCCTGGATGACAGGTCATTCCTGCATCCTGTCCACTGCCCTGGGTCAGAAGCAGTGTTGCAAGACACAGCACATCCACAGCAAGGCTGCTTAACAAATTTGGCGACACCCCCCCTCTCCATCCCCTCATGCAGAAAAGGAGAAGATGGGGAGAAATTCCTTTGGGCTGCATCAAATTTTTTCTCATATATATACATGAGGAAAAATCTCAGCCTTTTTTTTAACATCTCAGGTGGATTTCATCTGTGGGCAACCATGAGTTGCTCCAAAAGATCCCACTGGGTATAGTAAAACTTGACTTGTCCACCCCTGGCTTGTGAATTAAATCATAATCTATGTATAGGAGTCCCTCAAATAACGTGGGAGTTAGGTTCCTGAAATTACCGTGTATGACCAAATCTGCGTATGCTGACATTCCATATTAAATACCAAGAACAGTATGTATGTGTGTGTGTGTGTGTGTGTGTGTGCGTGTATGCGGTGTATGTATGTGACGTTTGTGGCATATGTATGTGTTTGTGCGTATATACATGTGTGTGTATGTGGTGTATATGCATGTGTGTATGTGGCGTATATACATATGTGTGTGTATGTGGTGTATACACATGTATGTGTGTGTGTATGTGGCGTATGTATGTGTGTGTGGCATGCGTATGTATGTATGTGTGTGTGTGTGTGCGTGTGTGTGCGTGTGTGTGTGTGTGTATGTGTGCGTGTATGTGTCTGTGTTCACATGTACAAGTAAGCATGTACATGCGTGTGTCTGTGTTCATATTTGTGTGTACACACACGCGCATTCACAACATACACTGGTTGTCTAACATGTGTCTACGTGTGCATGTCTACATGTGTATAAGCATGTATATGTCTGTTTTTGATCTCCCAAACCACCACCGCCAGTAACAACAAGAACCTCATAAGAGAAATTAAGACACGACAAGCGCAGTCATTATCAGACTTATTAGTTGTGTTCCAAACGAAAGAAACATTACACTTCAACAGGTTAGGGCGGTAAAATTTCACGATAGCACGGCGCAGGTGGTGAAAGCGACAAGCTAAAGCTTGTTGGCTACCCCCCCTACTCCCCTCTCTCCCTCCTGCATCAGTACCTGGAGGTTGACACGTGACCCCAGGCAGCCACCCACGGCTATCCCCTCGCCCCACACCCTTGTTTGAGCAGTTCCCAGTGTACATAATGACCGCGTTATATGAGGATCGACTGTATATGGTAAAATAGAAAGCAGTCACCACAAATGTTTGCGATGTTGCCGTGTGTGCGTATGCGTGCCCGACTCGGCGCGAATTTTAAAACGGGTTCTCTACATTTGAGATGGTTTTGAAATAAAATCCGTGTATGATTGAACCTGTGTTATTTGAATCTGCATTATTTGAGGGACTCCTGTAACATCAACAGTCACACTCTCACAGGACACAAAATCAAATCATACCTTCTCAACCTTCATTCACCCCAAGCACACTCCTGTAAGAGAAATCAAGTCAGAAACTGGACATGATGTTCCTGTAATGCACTTACCTGTGGCACAAATAACGAAACTGTCCGAGTTTCCACCTAAAGGAACGTTCATACATTACTGGAATTCCATACTGTCCTCGGCCTGCACCACTGCAAAATAAAAACACTTGTCAAATTATGGCAACATGAAAATTAACTTTAAACTTTATTATCATCAAGGTATGTCTATTTATCTAAATACCAAGGGCTTCTTCCCGCTTACATGGGAGGTAGCCAGTCAAGGTATGCACCCACTCCCACCCATCACCCTTGTTTCCCTCTCATCTCGTCTCCTTATGGATGAAGAGTCATCCCTGTCTCCTGCCCACCACCTGAGTCAGAAGCAATGCAGCAAGACACAGTGCATCCACAGCAGGGCATTTACACAGTGACTCTTCCTCCTCATCACTTCATGTGGAAATTAGAGAACACAGGGAGAAATCCCTTTGGGCTGCATCAAATATTCTCCACATTCAACCATTCTCCACTCATCCCTATCCCCTGCCTTTTCCTGTCCAGTTCAACAGACATTCCCCTCTTGCTGAAAGCCCCTTTTACTTCATCCTCAGTTGTCCCCTCAAGTTCACTCCATCTACCTCTGCTTTCCACACTCTTTTTTTATCTTTCTTCACTCATTCTTTCCATATCCTCAAATCATCCCAGTTATCTTTCATCAACCCTACCTGCCAGCTCCCTGTCCATTCCCACTCTCCTCATTTCTCACTCCATCCAACCTTAACCACTCTATCACCTGAAGAAATAACTGTCTTGATATCCACAAATGGATACTTTCCCTCCCTACTAAACAGTACATTGTTTGTATATGTACTGTGTACTGTTTAGTATCGATGAATTATGAGAGTCCAGCATGGGCATCTAATCTCAATGTGGCACACCTCAACACCCTTCAGACCATACAAAACAAAGCCTTAAAAACAATTGCAGGCTGCACATATACAACACCTACAGACCATGTACACTATGAAACAAAAGTCCTAAATGTCAAAGATCACCTTGACATGAGAGGCACACAAACACTTGCTGCAGCCTCTACAAACACAGCACACGCACTACATTCAGTCATAAGCAGTCAAAGAGGAAGGAAGTGCCTACAGCTGCTCCGAGTTTCACTACAATTAGTGCCCAAACGAGTGCTTTATTGCTACACTAGGAAAAATGCCTTGCTATTTCGGTGACCGGCAGGGTTTGTATCCGATCCAGTTCTTGGGCAAATAGTTTAATACAAAATGGAAATCAACAAGGAAGAAGTAAGAATCAATGAACCAACAAAGAGAGGACTGGATGAACCCAGGATTAAGTCCCCATGGGGAGTAATAAGCAAGAAAAAAAATGTCAAAATGACACTCCGAAAATGACCAACAGATACGTAAGTGATGAGTATTTCTCGGGATTTAGGAGGCAAGGGGAAACAATGGAGAAAACCTTGGACACTGAGAGAGATTTTAGGATTAGCAGAGCAATACAAAACAGAGAAATTAACAACTTAGCAGATGAAGTGATCAATTTAACATTAGACTACAAAGCTTTGCAACTAGAAGTAACCAACCTACATACAACAAACGAAGTAATACTAAGGGAATTAAACGAACTAAAAAGTGAACTAAGTGCGATAAAAAGAGAAAATAAAAGAAAGGAAAACAAGGTTAGAAATACAAATGATGACTGGAAGAAAGAGGTAAAAGAACAATTGAAAGCATTAACAGAAAAAATGGAAGAATCAAGAGACTGATCTGAAAAACATAATGTACACAAATACCAAAGAGAAAAGGAAGAGAAAAAAATTGCGAAGGAGATTCTAAAAGCGGTTCATGAAGAAGAACAGAATCTAGATACAGAAATCGATGACGTACACAGGATGGGTAGTACATGCTCAAAAGAAAAAAAAACACAGACCAATGAGAATCAAACTAAGAACACAAATGATAGAAGTACTATCAAAAGTGACAAAACTAGCAAACAGTTTAAATACAAAAATGTATGGATAAAAAAGGAAATGAATGCAGAGAAATTAGAGAAAGAGAGGGAACTGAGAAGTGAAGCCAAGGGAAAAAAAAAAAAAAAAAAAGGAGAGTGCTGGATCTGAGACTGAGAAAATGGTACATCAGAAAAATGGAAACCTAAACCAAAAAAGAGAAGAGAAGAAAAAATTAAAAGTGGCATACACAAATATGGATGGAGAGAGTGAGTGGTTCGAGGTAAAGGTGGGACTTCGTCAAGGATGCGTTATGTCGCCCTGGCTGTTCAACTTATACATGGATGGGGTGGTGCGAGAGGTAAATGCAAGGGTAGTGGGCAAGGGATTGGAGATGGTTAAAGAAAATGGAGAAAAGTGGGAGGTGAGTCAGCTGTTGTTTGCAGACGACACTGCGCTTGTGGCAGGATCGGAGGAGGGATTGAGGAAGTTGGTGACAGAGTTTGGGAGAGTATGTGATAGAAGAAAGCTAAAGATAAATGTGGGTAAAATTAAGGTGATAAGATGTACAAGGGGTGAAAGTGGCAGTAGACTGGAAATGAGCATTAAGGGAGAGCGACTGGAGGAAGTGGATAGTTTTAGATACTTGGGTGCAAATGTGGCAGGGAAAGGTGGAGTGAAAGTGGAGGTAGAATGTAGATTGAGAGAAGCAAGTAAATGCCTTGGATTAAAGAGTGTAATGAGGAATAGACATTTGAGAATGGATGCTAAGAGGAGACTGTATGAAGGAGTGATTGTGCCAATAGCACTGTATGGGGCAGCAACATGGAACATAAGAGAAGAAGAGAGAAGGAGTTTGAATGTGTTTGAGATGAGGTGTCTGAGAAGTATGATGGGGGTTACTAGGCTAGATAGAGTGAGAAATGAGGAGGTGAGGAAGAGAACAGGGGTGGAAAAGGAGCTGGGAGATAGGGTTGATGAAAGAATATTAGGATGGTTTGGACACATGGAAAGAATGAGTGAAGAAAGACTAGTAAAAGAGGTGTGGAAGGCAGATGTGGAGGGAGTGAACATGAGGGGACGTCCTAGGATGAGGTGGATGGATGGGGTGAAGGGGGCTTTGGGGAAGAAGGGAATGTCTGTTGAGGAAGGACGGGAGAGGACAGAAGACAGGGGTGAATGGAGAATGGTTGTATATGGATGATGTGATTGCATGAGGTGGAATGGGCGGGTGGATGAGGGGTGAGGTAGTATGTGTGAGCAAAATTTGACGCAGCCGAAGGGATTTCTCCCCATCCTCTCATTTTATGCTAGGGGGGGACGGAGAGGTGGGGTCGCCGATTTAATGAAGCGGCCTTGCTGTGGATGTGCTGTGTCTTGTGACACTGCTTCTGACCCAGGGCAGTGGACAAGGTGCAGGGATGACCGTTCATTCAGGAGGTGCTAAGATAAGAGGGAGGGTGGAGGGGAGTCATTCAATTAATTTAATCCTGAAATCATACATACATATACCAAGGCTTTTTCCCCCTTACAAGGGAGGTAGCCATAAAGGAAAAGGCATAAAATCATTCCCACCCATTCCATCCCTGAATACACTCCACACCCCTCCAAGGTGCAGGGTCATCCCTACACCTTGTCCACTGCCCTGGGTCAAAAGCAGTGTCGCAAGACACAGCACATCCACAGCAAGGCAGCTTCATTAAATCGGCAACCCCCCCTCTCCGTCCCCCCATGCATAAAAGGAGAAGATGGGGAGAAATCCCTTCGGGCTGCATCAAATTTTGCTCACACATACTACCTCACCCCCCATCCATTGCCCCTCATGCATCACAACATCATCCATATACAACCATTCTCCATTCACCCGTCTTCTGTCCTCTCCCGTCCTTCCTCAACAGATATTCCCCTCTTCCTCAAAGCCCCCTTTACCCCATCCATCCACCTCATCCTAGGATGTCCCCTCATGTTCACTCCCTCCACATCTGCCTTCCATACCTCTTTTACTAGTCTTTCTTCACTCATTCTTTCCATGTGTCCAAACCATCCTAATACTCTTTCATCAACCCTATCTCCCAACTTCCTTTCCACTCCCGTTCTTCTCCTCACCTCATTTCTCACTCTATCTAGCCTAGTAACCCCCATCATACTTCTCAGACACCTCATCTCAAACACATTCAAACTCCTTCTCTCTTCCTCTCTTATGTTCCATGTTTCTGCCCCATACAGTGCTGTTGGCACAATCACTCCTTCATATAGTCTCCTCTTAGCATCCATTCCCAAATGTCTATTCTTCATTACACTCTTCAATACACCAAGGCATTTACTCGCTTCTCTCAATCTACATTCTACCTTTTCCTGCCACATTTGCACCCAAGTATCTAAAACTATCCACTTCCTCCAGTCGCTCTCCCTTAATGCTCACTTCCAATCTACTGCCACTTTCACCCCTTGTACATCTCATCACCTTACTTTTACCCACATTTATCTTTAGCTTTCTTCTATCACATACTCTCCCAAACTTTGTCACCAACTTCCTCAATCCCTCCTCCGATCCTGCCACAAGCGCAGTGTCGTCCGCAAACAACAGCTGACTCACCTCCCACTTTTCTTCATTTTCTTTAACTATCTTCAATCCCTGACCCACTACCCCCACACTTACCTCTCGCACCACCCCATCCATGTATAAGTTGAACAGCCCCCATCCATGTATAAGTTGAACAGCCCCCATCCATGTATAAGTTGAACAGCCCCCATCCATGTATAAGTTGAACAGCCAGGGCAACATAACGCATCCTTGACGAAGTCCCACCTTTACTTCGAACCACTCACTCTCTCCATTTCTAATCCTGACACAAGCTCTACTACTCTCATAAAAACTCTTGACAGCTCCTAGAAGCTTTCTTCCTATCCCATATATCTGCATAACCTCCTACAGTGCCTTTCTGTCTACCCTATCGTAAGCCTTTTCCAGATCCATAAAAGCCCAAAAAACATCCTTCCCCTTTCCTATAGCTTTCTCACATATTTGTCTTACCACAAAGATCTGATCTACACAATCTCTACCCATCCTAAATCCACACTGTTCCTCACCAATTACTCCCTCTGTTCCTCTCCTAATCCTCTCTATCAAGATCCTCCCATAAGCCTTCCCAACTACACTTAACAAGCTAATCCCTCTGAAACTATTACATTCACACTTGTCCCCTTTTCCCTTGTAAAGTGGAACTATACAGGCACTCCTCCGGCACTCTACCCTCTCTCCAGCAAACATTAAATAACCTCACCAGCCAGTCCACTATCACTGTACCTCCTTTTTTTAGACATTCTGCATGGCATCCATCCAGACCAGGTGCCTTACCTGCTCTCATCATCTTAACAACTGCCTTCACTTCATCCTTCTTTATTTCTCCTCCATTTTCCTCACTCATTATTCTCATTTTCTTAGCATTTCCCACTGCAACTATCTTTCCCTCCCTATCCTCCTTCACATTTAGCAACTCCCTAAAATATTCTGCCCATCTTCCCCTTACTGCCTTCTCTTCCATTATCATCTCTCCATCTGCACCTTTTACCTTTTCTTCTCTACTTGATTCGCCTCCTCTTCTCTCTTAATTTCTTTCCAAAACAAAGAATGAATTAACCGAGACACTGAAATATGGAAAAATATAGTAATTATGGGTGACTTTAATGCAAGGGAAATAAATTGGGAAGAATTGACAATGGGAGGTGGAGACGAACTCTGGGGCAATGTCTTAATGGATATGACCACAGATTACACATTTATGCAATAGGTTAAAGAAAATACTAGATTTAGACAAAACGAAGAACCATAGAGACTAGATTTGATATTCACCTCTGAATCAGAAATAGTGGAAGAAATAAACTATAAAACACCAATTGGAAAGAGTGACCACATACTAATAAATATTGAACTTAAGGAACAAAATGTGGTAAGAATTAAAGAGAAACATAGAGAAGGAAGACTGATGTACAACAAAACTGATTTTGTAAAACTTAGAAAAAAAATTCAAAATGCTTGTTGGGAAAAATTTGAAAATGATGAAACAAAGCTTGGAAAAGATGGAAAAGAGACAAAATAGAGATTAAATGGCAAACATATATCAAATTGAGAAATGAATATGTAGACATACGAAGAGGAAAAAAGAAACTATGAAAATGGTATAACAGCAAAATGCAAAGACCAACTTAAACTATTTTACAGATATGTAAATGACAAACTAAAAGACAAACACGAAATAGTGAAACTGTGTGAAGGAAATCAAGAATACACAGAAGATGTAGAAATGGCTGAAGTAGTTTTTACTATTGAAAGCTCACAATTGTGGGATGATAGTCACTAGGAAGGGTCCCCTAAAATGGAAGAAATAATGGTGACACAGAAAAATATAAATGATCAAATAAGGAAACTCGATGTCAGAAAGTCACCTGGGCCAGACGGAATAGCAAATTGGATATTAAAAGAATGCATAGACGAACTCACAGATAAAATACACAAGATAATTTACTTCTCACTCAAAGAAGGAAAAATACCACAAGACTGGAAAAATGCTAATATACATACATATACCAAGGCTCCCCCTTACAAGGGAGGTAGCCAAAAAGGAAAAGGCATAAAATCATTCCCACCCATTCCATCCCTGAATCCCATCCACACCCCTCCACCCTCCCTCTTATCTTAACACCTCCTGGATGACGGGTCATCCCTGCACCTTATCCACTGCCCTGGGTCAGAAGCAGTGTCGCAAGACACAGCACATCCACAGCAAGGCCGCTTCATTAAATCGGCGACCCCCCCCCCTCCGTCCCCCCATTACATAAAAGGAGAAGACGGGGAGAAATCCCTTTGGGCTGCGTCAAATTTTGCTCACACATACTACCTCACCCCCCATCCCCCCGTCCACAATCACAACATCATCCATATACAACCATTCTCCATTCACCCGTCTTCTGTCCTCTCCCGTCCTTCCTCAACACGTCGGGCAGCTAATGCTGCCAGACGTGCGATGTGCCCCGGAGTGAAGAGGTTAAATCTATCCAAAAAGCCTCCCTTTCTTCTACGCTCTTCTACCAGACCCATATGCACTTACAAAAACCCACATCTCTTTTCCCCAATTTCACCTTCATCCACATTATCCTTGAGGAAACCTCCTTCCACTCCATTACACGTTTACCTATCTCTTCACTTTCTAGTATAGGCACCCATTCTCTCCCTCATCCTCTCTTCACTCCTGAGAACCTCCAAACTACACTCCCAAACTCACACTCACCTTTCCCTCTGAACTTAGTTTCACTCAAAGCCAACACATCCATTTTTCTTCTCACAAACATACTACCTATCTCTTCCCTTTTACTCTCACCTGTAACACAACCACACACATTAAAAGACCCAAACCTTAGGGTGCTGGTTGGAAAACTCCTAGACCCTTTTATGCCTTTACTTTTTTAGGAACGTCCCCTGTGGGGCCACCGGGAGAAGGATGCCTGGTCCTAATCCACATCCCGTTTTTCTCGCCTCTTATGATCCAAGTGGGAATACTTGGTGGCAGCATTCTTTTCCCCCCACCACAAGGAAGGCGAAACAAGGAAATTAAATTCAGAGAAATGGTACAGGACAGCAACAAGGGGATGGGGGACAGCATAACAGGGACAGTAGCAGTATAATAAAAGTTTCATCATTTCTCTGTGAGCAGAGTCTTCCTCTATCACAGGCAAAATAATGTGTGGCTCTGGTCCATAGGGGCGCCCCATATAGACCCTTAAGTATCAACTGCATGCTACTCTGCCACAACAACATGCAGCCGATACCCCAGACTGGGGTAAAATAAAATAAATAAAAAATAAAATAAATACATACATGTACCAAAGGCTTTTTCCCTTTTACAAGAGAGGTAAGCAAAGTCAAAAGGAATATCCTCTACCACCCCCTTCACTCCCATTCACCACCCATCCCCGTCCCTCTTTTCTTGGTTCCTCCTGGATGACGGGGAGGAAGGGGTGGTGAATGACACTGGAGTGTATGGGGACAGAAAAAAATAATAATAAATAAATAAATAACAAAATAAATAAATAAATAAATAATAAATAAATGAAATAAAATAAATAAATAATAACGATGCCCCCTACCCCTGGTAACAATATCCGTTAACCAATTTAAGCTTGCCTTGCAGTCCCTTATACACAGGCAAACTAATGGGAAGTTTACATAAAAATAAAATGGCAAATCCTAAATTTCAACTCTGCTACAATTTGCACTCAAAGTTTGATGAGATTCACACTGATGACAATAACTAAAGAGTATCAATCTGTTTATCATACTTTAATTCAATCTACCATGATGCAATAGATCTTGACTGATGGTGCTCATGTCGAGCTCCTCAAATATACGTACTTTTGCTTGGCACCTGGCCTTGGATCCTGGAAGGTTGTGGTTTTGGTGTTGTGATCCACAAAGTAGGGCCGACCTTCAGTGGTGAAGCGCATTTCCCAACCTGGAGCAAGCGGCTCCTCTTCCATCACCATCCTATAAACAAATATTATCACTTTTAGCAAATACAATCAACTGGCATAAAAAATATTGTTGGGTCATAAGGTTTAACCCCTTCCATACGGTGCCGCACACGTAGGCGTCATGAGGAGCAAGTGGATTCGCGACGCTGCCATATCGGCGTCTTGATTATATTTATTGTAGTCGTCCCTGTGTTTTTACATTCTCCCAAATGCGCCCTGAATCCCATTCTCTGGTTTTCAAAATTCGCGGGTGAAAGAGAGAACGATCGATATAAGCGGTGACTATATTTTATGATGCGAGTATTATTACGACACGTCATACGGCTGGCATTGGCTGCTGCCCGCGAGATTTAAGTCCCGTACTGAAGTGGTTAAGGGGTTAACCAAGACACCATTTTCAATGACAAGGAACAATTCCATGAATGGCCTCAGAGGATGTAAACCATCCTTGCTCCAGCCATAGATTATCTTTTATAGTCTTTCAATTTAACATCTAAACCAGTGGTTCTCAAACTTTTTCATGAGCAACCCTATTTGGAACATTTCAATCCTTCTCAACCCAGAATAAAGTAAAGAGAAACAAAATGGACAGTGATATATATCCTTTACTTTGGAAAAAAAAAAAAATGTGTACAGTTTTTTTTAACAAAACTAAATTAACAGAATCCAAGGCACGGCATTTCCTTCAGAAAACTAAATTAATGGGATTTGTGGTGCTGCTTCTTATTTACCAGTATTTCAAATCGTGGGGCTCTGTGACCCATCAAAATCTATCTCGTGACCCAACTTTGGGTCACGACCCATAGTTTGAGAACCACTGATCTAAACTCTACAACCCTGAGAGGTATTTCACAGATATTTATTCTAGTTAATAAACATTTATTTTGCAGGGGAGATGAACTGTTCAAAATGGATGTTTGATCTAAAGTCCCCATCTCAATCCAGCCTCTCCCATACCTGAATAAGATTGCATGGCATTAGACTGCATTAAGATCTACTAAGAACATCACTGAAGTGAAGGGCTTACTCATCTGAATACCACAAGATCCTTGACTGACATGCATGAGGCCTTTCTTTTTCTCCCTTTGGAGTTGGAGGGTGTTGTACAATCTACACCTGGCTAATTCCAGATGACTTCATTCAATTGGAGAAACATCTTGGTATCTAACGAGTACATTCACACACAAACTGTAAAACATACTTACCCCTGGGTCCTGGGGTCATCCCACTGAGTAGTTCTATTGCGATGATTCACAAAGTAAACTCTTCCGTTGTGTTCTTGCCGCTTCTCCCAACCCTGAAGAGAAAAACAAATCTAGAATATGTATAGGCTCCCTTTTCAATATTAATGTCATTTAATTTGATGATTACTTACCACAAACTGAAAAAATCAATCCATTGCCACAGTTCACTCTTGCATAAGACCTGTGTCCTCAAGGAAAATGTCCTGCCCATGGTTTTGCATAAAGTCATTCACTAAAGCGATTGAGAGTTGATACCATTTTAATGGGTGGAGGTGATCTGAACATGGGGGTGTCATTGCAATACTTATTTGACTTTGAAGTGATTTCTCTATTAGGTTGATTTCAGAGGGAGTGTGGCGAATTTGGTGGTATATTGTGTAGTACTTGTTTTGTGATCATAAGTACATTACCCTAGATCTAGTCTCCACACAAGACACCCAACACCTCATCATACACTGCCCTACTCTGGCCTTATCCAGGTAACAACATGGTACCTCCTTTGAGCGAGTTGTGGGGCAATCCAGTGGCTATTGCCAATTCCCTGGCCCTGGGGCAGTGGATGGATTGTGATCTAAATATGTGCATACTTAAGGGACATATCATGGAGTACTGAGATTTGGTTATTGTAGATTCTTGGAAAAATTCAGCTTGATTTGTTACCATGTAATGTTCACTGGGCTGATATTAAACAAAGTCATTAAACAAATGATGGTCTTTAGTATCTAGGGGATGAAGGATGAGAAGAGAGAGAAGAGAGAGAAGAGAGACAGGAGGGGGGGAGGCATACTGTACTTCAGTAGAGCTGGAGAATTCAAATACCTTGTTGACATAAATTCTAACATATGGTGATGAAAAATTTGAATTGTCATTTGTGGATCCCCTAATGGCTTGGTAGTAATGATGAGGTTGCCTCACAAACAAGAGATTTGAGTTCAAGATCCATGGATGGACACAACACTTGGTATTATCATTACAGCTCAATGAGCAAACAAGCTTACCTGATACCTAATTTACACAATAAACATATGCAAAACCATTCAAACACCTTCTTACTATGTGCGCACTCCACCTTTACACTAAAGCCTTCCATGTGTCCCATGGGAGGCCATGCCTGTGTGGCACAGAACGCAACCTCAATCTTGTCGTTTCTCACCCCCACCCCTCCCCAACAAGTTTCCCAATCAAGGATGGTGCAATAGTGTGATAGGCAACAGTAAACAGAGTTCATTTGTTTTTCTATCTAAATACCAAGGGCCTTTCCCTTTACACGGGAGGTAGCTAAGTCAAAAGACAACTACCCACTCCTGTCCACCACCCTTTCTTCCCTCTTGTCTTAGCTCCTCATCTTAGGCATTAGTCAAGCCATTTGTTTTTAAAAGAAAGTAAATGTCTTACCGGAGGTAGTGCTCCTAGAGGATCCTTCTCTGCCTCAGCATTCTGTGAGGGATAGAGGAATCGCTGGGTGCTCAGCTGTGCCAGGCCTTGTCGTTCTCCTCGCCACTGCTCAAATTGTCTGTAAAATTATTGGTCACTAAAATTTCTGCACCACAACAACCACCACCATCTCTCTCTATAAATTTATTTATTCACCTTGTGGTGATGTACTGAGATAATATAGAGATTAAATAAATTCTTATATAGTGGGTGTGTGCTTGGACAGAGGGAGAGCTTGGACCTAATCTAGGGATCAAGTGTCAACTTCTTGGAGTTGTATCTCAACACAGAGGTGATGCTGTTCACAGGTTTCAAAAATGGACAGCAAGATGATGCCCTCTGCTCCCTTGTAGGACCACCACCAATGTGTATTCATTATTGGTCTCCTCTTGATCAATATCAGAAGTGTGATGTCACACTGTACCCACCTGATGTTTTCTACTGTTGGTCTCTGCCAAGTTGTGGTTCTGGTATTGTGGTCGACATAATAGACACGTCCTCTGGGGTCTCGCCGTGTCTCCCAGCCTCGGGGAAGAGGTTTGGGACGTTCCCAAGTGGTGGATCGTGTAGTGTGATCAACATAGTAGCGCCGTCCATAACTGTCATAGCGCATCTCCCAACTGAAACAAGGTTTTCATTGATATTAGAGAGAGAGAGAGAGAGAGAGAGAGAGAGAGAGAGAGAGAGAGAGAGAGAGAGAGAGAGAGAGAGGAGAGAGAGAGAGGAGAGAGAGAGAGAGAGGAGAAAGAGAGAGAGGAGAAAGAGAGAGAGGAGAAAGAGAGAGAGGAGAAAGAGAGAGAGGAGAAAGAGAGAGAGGAGAAAGAGAGAGAGGAGAAAGAGAGAGAGAGAGGAGAGAGAGAGAGAGGAGAAAGAGAGAGAGAGAGAGAGATAGGAGAGAGAGAGAGATAGGAGAGAGAGAGAGAGAGAGAGAGAGAGAGAGAGAGAGAGAGAGAGATAGGAGAGAGAGAGAGAGAGAGATAGGAGAGAGAGAGATAGGAGAGAGAGAGAGAGAGAGAGAGAGAGAGAGAGAGAGAGAGAGAGAGAGAGAGAGAGAGAGAGATAGGAGAGAGATAGGAGAGAGAGAGAGAGAGAGAGAGAGAGAGAGAGAGAGAGAGAGAGAGAGAGATAGGAGAGAGAGATAGGAGAGAGAGAGATAGGAGAGAGAGAGAGATAGGAGAGAGAGAGAGATAGGAGAGAGAGATAGGAGAGAGAGAGAGATAGGAGAGAGAGAGAGATAGGAGAGAGAGAGAGATAGGAGAGAGAGAGATAGGAGAAAGAGAGATAGGAGAAAGAGAGATAGGAGAAAGAGAGATAGGAGAAAGAGTGAGAGAGATAGGAGAGAGAGATAGGAGAGAGAGATAGGAGAGGGAGAGGGAGAGAGATAAGAAAAGCATGAGAAAGAGAGAACAGAGCTGTCTAGTGTTCACTTTCAATACATGAAATGAGTGTCATACATTAATGGGCCAATAAAGAGCCCTGTCAGTGTGGTTCTCCTACTGGAAGGATTTATAAATAATGACACACAAACCATCACAAAATCAACAAAAGATACCACTGTATTCAACATGAAACAGCAAGTTCTTTAACGACACCAGGTCTCTGAGGTAAAAATTAATCAATGGTCTCTCTCTCTCTCTTTTTTTTTTTTTTTTCTTCTTCTTTACCCTGGGGGTAGCGGTTCCTCCTCAGCAGGGCTATTTGGTCCAAGTCCCTCTCCCTCACTTCCACCGCTCCCACCACCTCCACTGGTGCTGTTTTTATCATTACTGCTACCTCCTGTGCCTCCTGTGCCTCCTGCAGCAGCTCCTGCAACTGGGATCATGGCTTGTTGGGGCCCATTACTAGCCCCACCTGGACGAAAAGAAAACATTACCTGAGGTGATGCAGATAAGGTTACGACTCTTGCAAGCCATAATGAAAATTAAATCTAAGTAGTAACAGGCAGAGGTATCATGATCTCATAAAAAGCAAGCTACTACAATTGTCCTAGATGACAGGTGTTATCATTAATGATTCACTGATTATTAATCTTAGAAATGATATGCTATGTTTAACTACTAGCATATCTAGAGTATCATGATGTAGTCGCACACAAATAAAATTCAAACTTATTACCCACTTTCAGAGAAAATTAAAATTAGAGATGAAGCAATCCTTATATTTCATCTACTAACTGTGGTCCTCTTCAAAGGATAAGTACTTATAAGAGGACCACAGTTAGTGGTAGAAATATAATTACTTCATCTCCGATTCTAATTTTCTCTGAAAGTGGGTAATAAGTTTGAATACTAGCATAATCTTACATTCACTGATTAAATACAAAATCTGCTGGATTTCAAACAATTTGTTACCCATCACAATTTGAAAACTTCTATAAACCAAAAAGCCCTTTCCCCCTTTTAAAGGTGGGGTGGGAATAGTTGTAAGCCTAAACCCATCCCACACCCAACCAAAAACACTTTCCTTATTCCTCCCATCTTAGCTCCTCGTAAATGAAGGGTCATGCCTGTACCCGGCTACACTGCTCAAGTGCCAGACAGGACATAGTACCTCTACAGCAAGGCCTGACAGCCAAAGCTGGTTTATCCCCACTACTTCATATCATGGCAACCCTTCATAAATATACAGAGCAGACAAGATGAAATCACTTCATGCCTCATCTTTACCTCAACCAATAACAACTACTCTCTATCAATTGCTATTTTTTAAACACCTCATCTACTTTATTCTAGGTCTTCCCTGGTTCACCTCCTAATTCCCTCCACTCTCTCACCAACTCTGGACCCCTACCCATTACCTTCACAACCAGTGACACTGCACAACCGTGGTGCAATCCCACCTTTACCTCATACCATTCCCAACACTCTCACAAGCTCTACTACTCATGAAAAAGCTTATGATTGACCTTGACAAACTTTCCTCTACCTCATACATCCAAAGACTGTCCCATAATGTCTTTTTGTTAACCCTATCATAAATCTTCAAATCCATGACAGCCAAAGGTATCCTCATGCTTTGTCAAAAACTTCTTGCACATTTTACTACAAACCTTGACCAATGTGACCTCTTCCTTACCTAAACCCATTTTACTCTTCCCTAATTACTACCTCTGTTCTCCTCCTAATCCTCAGTTAACACCCATACATCATGCCAACTATGTTCACATTGTCCCTCTTTCTGTTGCATAGTGGAACCATACATACACCCTTCTTGTCCACCAGTGTAATCCCTTAGGCACACATTCAATCTCAGCAACCATTTCACTATGACTACTACTTTTATCAAATATTCCACATAACAGCCATAACCCAGGTAGTGTACTAGCTTTCATCCCTTGCATTGTTCTTTGTATCTCTCTTCCTACAGCCCCATCATTCTCCTATTCTATCACAGATTTTCCTGCTATCTAAAGTCACAATATATGGAAATTGAATAATTACTTGCAATGTTACAAATATAGAACTAGCAGCACATGAAAAAATCAAAAGTGATGCTTCCTATATAATATACTAGAAGTTATCCATGGGGGCAATTACAAGAAGACAATTTTCATATTGAATTGTTAGAAAATAGCCTACATAATATTCATAATGCTCAACTATGAAATGCAACATACAGCTTCACAATTTTCACTGTCAGCATGCAACACTACATTTTTTCAAGATTCCAATTTTTGGGACATACAAGGCCAATCTTAAAAAATAAAAACAAAAGTAATAAAGTAAAAATGTCTTACAAAACTTAGGCCATAAAAAGCAAGGAATGATCTTTAAGGAATATATGAACAGACAATTTCATAGGGAGGGGGATTGGTAAGGGAACTAGTAAACATAAAATGGTAAAACAGCATACCTGAATTTCGTTTGGTCTTGTGTGGCTTGTGCTGTCTGTGTGCAGGTTTGGGAGCAGGAGGATGGGAGAAAGAGGATGAGGGCGAGGGAGTAGAGGATGACCCAGTTGGTGGTCCGTTGGCAGCAGCAGTTGGGGTGGATGGGGATGCCGAGGAGACTGAAGGGGAAGCTGTGACCGGTGGGTGGTGGGCGGATATGTTGGGTGTGGTGTTGTTGTTGGTGTTGGCTAGCGGTGGTGGTGGTGGCGGCGGCTCCCCTTTCCCTTCCCCACCACCAACCACCACCACCGCTGTCCCATTACTAAGATTCTTGCTGCGTGGTCTGACACTTGGGTGCTGCTTTCCATTTCCAGTGCTGCTGTGATTTTTGTCACTTGCGATTACTGGCAGGAATGTGCGTTGTGTGGTGCTGGGCTGGGGGGTAGTAGGGGTGGGACTGGCTGCAGCATGGGTGTGGGTTATGGTTGGACCTTTACTGCCACAGGAAGTGGAGATGGAAGTGGAGGGGGAAGGGGAGGTTGCAGAGCCCTGGGTGATTGCTGGTAGTGCTGCCCCACCACCACTTCCTCCCCCAGCTTCCCCCCCCAGGTGTGAAGGTGGTGGGGGGATGGGAGGGGGGGTGCGCTTCCCTCCCACTCGAACTGTTACCCCCTTATTACTGCCTCCACCACCAACATTGACAACTGAGGAAAGGAGGAACCAAGGTCAACCTCTGCATCAACATCAGCATCACAACACAAAATAAACAGGAAAAAACACTAAAATTCTAAATACATACCAAGTACATTCATTCATCACCTTAACACATCCTTGAAACACACAGAAAATATTCTCTGAATCTTTCAACAAAGTTAAAACTCCACATAAAATCATTTTCCACAATAAAATTCACATCATACACCATGATAATAGAAGTGTTATATGCATGTAGGAGTTAGCACACAAGCTTGTGTTTGGCACATAATATTTGTTTCTCCATTTAGTGGGGCCTGATGGTATCCAGTGATCAGTTCTGGATTGTCCCATACAACCAACTGCTGTCTTGAGTTTCATACATACATATATCAAGGTCTTTCTTCCCCTTACAAGGGAGGTAGCTTAAGTACATACATACATACATATACCAAGGCTTTTTCCCCCTTACAAGGGAGGTAGCCAAAAAGGGAAAGGCATAAAATCATTCCCACCCATTCCATCCCTAAATACACTCCACACCCCCTCCACCCTCCCTCTTATCTTAGCACCTCCTGGATGATGGGTCATCCCTGCACCTTGTCCACTGCCCTGGGTCAGAAGCAGTGTCACAAGACACAGCACATCCACAGCAAGGCCGCTTCATTAAATCGGCAACCCCCCCTCTCCGTCCCCCCATGCATAAAAGGAGAAGACGGGGAGAAATCCCTTTGGGCTGCGTCAAATTTTGCTCACACATACTACCTCATCCCCCATCCCCCCGCCCATTCCACCTCATCCATCACAACATCATCCATATACAACCATTCTCCATTCACCCCTGTCTTCTGTCCTCTCCCGTCCTTCCTCAACAGACATTCCCCTCTTCCCCAAAGCCCCCTTCACACCATCCATCCACCTCATCCTTGGACATCCCCTCATGTTCACTCCCTCCACATCTGACTTCCATACATCTTTTACTAGTCTTTCTTCACTCATTCTTTCCATGTGTCCAAACCTCCTAATACTCTTTCATCAACCCTATCTCCCAGCTCCCTTTCCACCCCTGTTCTCCTCCTCACCTCCTCATTTCTCACTCTATCTAGCCTAGTAACCCCCATCATACTTCTCAGACACCTCATCTCAAACACATTCAAACTCCTTCTCTCTTCCTCTCTTATGTTCCATGCTTCTGTCCCATACAGTGCTGTTGGCACAATCTCTCCTTCATATAGTCTCCCCTTAGCATCCATTCCCAAATGTCTATTCCTCATTACACTCTTTTAATCCACCAACGCATTTACTCGCTTCTCTCAATCTACATTCTACCTCCACCTTCTCTCCACCTTTTCCTGCCACATTTGCACCCAAGTATCTAAAACTATCCACTTCCTCCAGTCGCTCTCCCTTTATGCTCACTTCCAGACTACTGCCACTTTCACCCCTTGTACATCTCATCACCTTACTTTTACCGACATTTATCTTTAGCTTTCTTCTATCACATACTCTCCCAAACTCTGTCACTAACTTCCTCAATCCCTCCTCCGATCCTGCTACAAGCGCAGTGTCGTCCGCAAACAACAGCTGGCTCACCTCCCACTTTTCTCCATTTTCTTTAAACATCTCCAATCCCTGACCCACTACCCTTGCATTTACCTCTCGCACTACCCCATCCATGTATAAGTTGAACAGCCAGGGCGACATAACGCATCCTTGATGAAGTCCCACCTTTACCTCAAACCACTCTCACTCTCCATTTCTAATCCTGACACAAGCTCTACTACTCTCATAAAAACTCCTGACAGCTCCTAAAAGCATTCCTCCTATCCCGTTTATCTGCATAACCTCCCACAGTGCCTTTCCGTCTACCCTATCGTAAGCCTTTTCCAGATCCATAAAAGCCCAAAAAACATCCTTCCCTTTTCCTATAGCTTTCTCACATATCTGTCTTACCACAAAGATCTGATCTACACAACCTCTACCCATCCTAAATCCACACTGTTCCTCACCAATTACTCCCTCTGTTCCTCTCCTAATCCTCTCAATCAAGATCCTCCCATAAGCCTTCCCAACTACACTTAACAAACTAATCCCTCTGAAATTACTACATTCACACTTGTCCCCTTTTCCCTTGTAAAGTGGAACTATACAGGCACTCCTCCAGTCCTCTGGCACTCTACCCTCTCTCCAGAAAACATTAAATAACCTCACCAGCCAGTCCACCATCACTGTACCTCCTTTTTTTAGACATTCTACATGGCATCCATCCAGACCAGGTGCCTTACCTGCTCTCATCATCTTAACCCCTTCCATACGGTGCCGCACACGTAGGCATCATGAGGAGCAAGTGGATTCGCGACGCTGCCATATCGGCGTCTTGATTATATTTATTGTAGTCGCCCCTGTGTTTTTACATTCTCTCTAATCTGCTCTTAATCCCATTCTCTGTGGTTTTCAAAATTCACGGGTGAAAGAGAGAACGATCAATATAAGCCGTGACTATATTTTATGATGCGAGTGTTATTACGACATGTCGTACGGCTGGCATTGGCTGCTGCCTGCGAGATTTAAGTCCCGTAGTGAAGTGGTTAACAACTGTCTTCACTTCATCCTTCCTTATTTCTCCTCCATTTTCCTCACACATCACAGTCATTTTCTTAGCATTTCCCACTGTAACTATCTTTCCCTCCCTATTCTCCTTCACATTTAGCAACTCCCTAAAATATTCTGCCCATCTTCCCCTTACTGCCTTCTCTTCCATTATCATCTCTCCATCTGCACCTTTTACTTTTTCTTCTCTACTTGATTTGCCTCCTCTTCCTCTCTTAATTTCTTTCCAAAACATCTTTTTATTACTTTCAAAATTTTCCGTCATACTCTTAACCCATTTCACATCTGCCCTCCTCTTTGCCTCCTTTACCTTTTGCTTTACTTCTCTTCTCTTTTCTTTGTACCTCTCATATGACTCCCTCGTCCTATTTTGTAACCAAACTGTGAAAGCTCGCTTCTTCTCTTCTACAACCTTCTTTGTTTCCTCATCCCACCATTCACTACCCTTCCTTCTATTTCCTCCTGTCCTTCTTGTTCCACACACCATTCTTGCACACTTTGTGACTCCCTCCTTGAACCATCCCCATTCCTCCTCCACACCTACCTCTACTCTATCCTTCACTCCCTCCCACTCTTTCAGCTTCTTCTTGTACTCCTTCTCCTTTTCATTTAAAGAGTTCACTCTAAGCACCTCCCTACCTTTTGCCCCTTTCCTCTTTCTCCATCTATCCTCCACTCTCAACTTACCTTCCACCAAAAAATTATCTGATATTCCCCCACCCTCTCCCCTTAGCACATGTACATCCTTAACTCTTCCTATCATAATCCTATTTACCACTACATAATCCATTAACGCTCTATCTATCACCCTTCCATCCTCCACCCTCTCCCATGTGTACTTATGCTTGACTTTCTTCCAAAACACTGTATTTGCTATCATCAACTTTCTAGACACATTTCCACCATCAACTCTCCACTACGATTCTTTCCTGGAACTCCACATTTCCCAAACACTCCATCAATTGGACCATTTCCTACCCTAGCATTAAGGTCTCCCAGTACTATTACATTGACATTTCTCCCTAAATTCTCTATGCACTCATTTAAATCTATCCAAAAGGCCTCCCTTTCTTCTACACTCTTCTCACTGCCAGGCCCATATGCACTTACAAAGACCCACATCTCCTTTCCCAGTTTCACCTTCATCCACATTATCCTTGAAGAAACCTCCTTCCACTCCACTACACGTTTACCTATCTCTTCACTTACTAGAATAGCCACCCCTTCCCTCCCTCGCCCTCTCTTCACTCCTGATAACCTCCCAAACTTACACTTACCCTTCCCTTTCAACTTAGTTTCACTCAAAGCCAACACATCCATCTTTCTTCTCACAAACATAGTACCTATCTCTTCCCTTTTACTCTCATCTGTACCACATCCACGCACATTAAAAGACCCAAACCTTAGGGTGCTGGTCGGAAAACTCCCAGACCCTCTTATGCCTTTACTTTTTCGTTTAGGAATGTCCCCTGTGGGGCTACAAGAAGGATGCCTAGTCCCAATTCCCGTCCTTTTCTTCACGCCTCTTACAATCCAAGTGGAAATACTTGGTGGCAGTATTCTTTTTCCCCCAAGTCAGAAGCTATAAATCCATTCTCACCTATTTCATCCCCACACACAACACTCCCATTCACCATGGCTCCCTCCCTCTTTTCTTGACTCCTACTGGATGACGGGTCATCCCTGCATCTTGCCCATTGCCCTGGTTCAGAAGCAATGCAGCAAGACATGGTCTCGAGTTTCACTGATTGGAAGCTCACAACCCCACAGCAGCAGGTAATGGTCCTCTGGCCCTCCCATTGATCTTTCTGCATAGAAGCATGCAGCCAATGCCTAAAGGACTGTTTTGGAGTGCCCATCTGAATTAGAGCCACACATCGTTTATCACAACTCCTAGAAGAATTATGCTACTTTTATACTATGACTATCCCTCCATTATGCTGTTCCCTTAAAACTATTCTTTACCTCTTCTAAGTGTACATTTTCAATTCCTACGTGTCCCCTGTGGTATGGGGAGGAAAAGTTTTTGCCATTGTGATTCCCATGCAAGTCATAAAAGGTGACAAAGTGGGACTGAGTGATAGGACTGGGTATCCTGCTCTCTGTGTACATAACCTACAAGAAGTCCAGGCATACGAGGGTCTAGATTTCCAACCAGAATCCTAAGATTTTGGGTAATCAAATGTGCATGATTGTGGTACAGATGATAGTAAAAGGGAAGAGATAGGCAGTATGTTTATGAGAAGGAAGATGGATGTGTTAGTGTTAAGTGAAACTAAGCTGAAAGGGAGGGGTGATTGTCAGGAGTGAGGTGGGGGTAAGAGAGGGAAGGAGTAGCTCTGCTGGGATGTGTTGAGATAGAAAAACACATAGTCATCCTCAAGGTTAATGTCAGCAAGGGTGAAACTCAGATTGGAGACGAGGGTTTTTGTAATCCCATTTGGACCTGGTAGTGAGAAGAGTGTAGAGAAAAGGGAGGCTTTCTGGATAGACTTAAAAGAGGCTTAAAGAGTTTTGGGAGGAAAGTCAATGTAGTAGTGTTGGGAGATTTCAATGCTAGAGTAGGGGATGAACCTATAAAATAATATGGAAGTTTGGGGTGCCAGGTAAAAATCATAGTGGAGAGTTGATGTTGGAGATCTGTTTTGAAAGACAGTTGTTGGTAGTATACATAGTATTTGAGAAGAGAGTCAAGCATAAGTATACATGGTAAACTGAGGTGGATGGAAAGGGGGTTGACAGGGCATTAATGAACGATGTAGTGGTTTTCAAAGGAAGGAGAGAAGAGCTCTAAATGTCCATGTTCTTATGGAGAGAGTCCCCTCCATTCTTAGTTGTATTCTTGCCATTTTCACATGATGTTCTATTGGAAGGATTTTGGTTTCTGAGTACAAATGTCCTATAGAGGTGGTTTTTATGCAACTGTTATTACTCCCAGTGCTCCATTTTATATTTGAAAGTTATATTTGATTTGGTGATTATTCTTAGAAACAGTGAAAAAAAAAAAACAGCATTAGATAACCTCAGGTCTTAAGTGATTATTCTTTAAGGTTGACCTTGTGACCTGAGAGTGTATGTGTTTATATAAAGATATGTTTTGGAGGCAAGGAGTAAATTGTGACAGTGCAGCTTGGTGTGATGGGTGTAAGGATTCAAGATCTTTAAATTAGAAGTCTTCCTTTCATCTCTATATGATGTACTTTAGATTCACCCCCATTTTTTTTTTAAGTGGCAAATAGATACTACTTTGATGCTGTCAGTTTAATGTGCATGAAATTAAAAAGTATGTGTGATTAAAGAGTTCTGTATTTCAAAAGTATTTTACCTCAAATTTCATCTACAGGTTAGCCATAGCCCCAACACAGACCTTTCCACAGGTCTCTCCAAGATGTAATATTGTATTATTGTCTGTGCTACATAAATGTGGGGCAATAGATGATCATATATTCTTAGGTGTTAACTAGATTCATATCAGTGTTGTGCTAGTACTGTTTTAGTTCTGGACATCCACACATCTACCAACACAAAGATGTGTACACACACATACCTACCCACACAAATATGTGCTTGCACATACATACAAGACATACCTACACCCACACAAATGAGAATACATACATGTGCACGAGCACACACACACACACTGGTATGTGAATACATTTATTGCTGCCTAGCAAACCTCAATATACCAAATAGGTTACATGAAAATAAAATGATTAGAAAAATTAAAAGAAATAAAAAAACATAAACAGTCTATATTGAGAAATACAAGATGTAAGCATAACATTCAGAGCTTTTAAACTTGAACATAACTAAGCCCATGGAGCCCCATGATTGAACAGTAATATGCCAAAGACTTTCTGGTATAATGTAAGACTCACTGCAACACTGGAGCACTGAGTTTTTCACACTTTCTTCAAGGATGAATCAAGTGTTGATGAGTAGTCTTCACAAGGGCAAATAGTAGGTAAAAGGAGTGAAAGGTATGAGGATGTTCTTTTCTCATACATCACTTCCTTGCTTAATGGGCAATGACTCAGTGAATGATAAACAAATACATAAATAAATGAATGAATAGATAATGGTAACAAATTTCTCCTAAAATTGTACATGGCCATAACATAACTTTACTGATTCTCATGGGGCTCCAAAGGCACTGGCTTGGGATAAATGACAGCGAGTTTCCAAGATTTACTTGAACAGACTCTGAGGTGGCAATAAACAAATCAACAAATTAGTGAGCTCAAATAATTGAAAAGCTGAATACTGATATACAGCATCATACAACAAGCAAATACAACAAATACATTAGAAAAAGCAAATGCCACATCAACACTTGCACAACCCTCTACAAGATATAATGTAATAACAAAAACATCAAAATGAGGCAAAAATAGGTCTTCAAAATTGCCCATATCAGCAGGAAGCTGAAGAAGTAGTAGGAAAGAAATGATCAAAGAGATGGGGGGTAGAGGAGGAGGAAGACACTGAAGGTAAATATAAGGCAATGAAATGTTTAAAGGGTGATGATGATGATGGTGGTGTGTGTGGGGGGAGGGATTTAAAGGAGAGTTTAAAGAATGAAAGGCAGGAGAAAGTGGAGTGCTTCAAGTAATAAGGGTATGTTACAGGGAATGAAGGAGTGGGTATGGAGTTGAATTACACACTAAGGGAGGCAAGTAAAATGCCTAGACATCATGAGGTGTCAAGAGAAACATGTATCTGTGATTCAATGCAGAGAAGACTATAAAAGGGGATGATTGTACCCACAGCACTGTATGGAACCAATATTTGGAATTTGAAGAAGGCAGAAAAGAAAGGCCAGTATATTTGAAATAAAATGTTTATGAAGGTGAGGGTTATGAGGATGGAGAGGGTGTGATCTGGGGTGAGGTGGTTTAGGTTGATCAAAGAATGCAGAGATGGTCTATGCATATGGAAAGAATGAAGAAAGTCTAGCAAAAAAAATGTAGCAAGCAGAAGTGGATGGATGGAACATGTGGGGACTGAGAATGAGGTGGAGGGATGAGCAAGGCAGTATATGCATAAAAGATACAAGTGAATGGAGTGGTTGTGAGAAATTGAAGAAATAACATGATCTAATGGATTTCTTCTTGTTTGCTCTAAATAATTCTTGAGTGGGTGGGTGGGTTGTGGGTTCATGTAACAAGGCTGTGTGGGTAAACCAGCCTAGCTGTCAGGCAATGCAGTGGAGGTGCTGTCTTGAAACACTACTTTTGACTCGAGCAGTGTGACAAGGGACAGGGATAACCCTATATCCTTGAAGTGCTGATAGGGAAGTAGGGGGAGGTGGTGGAGGAGGATGGGTGGTTGATGTAAGTGTGTATATGTTTGTATTTATCTAATTGCAATATACAGGAGAAGAGCAATGTTTGTTGGGTTCTGTCTCCTACTCTCTAATTTTATTATACCTAGCCTCAAATTCAAGTACAACTCCAATTTAAACTATATTCTTGATTTCCGATAATCATATTCAGAATGAATGAAGAATAGTATAAGAAGTGTGGAAGGCAGAGGTAGGTGGAGTGAACATGAAGGGAGCAACCAAGGATGAGATGGATGGATGGGGTGAATGGGGCGTCAAGTAAGAGGGGGATATCTGTTGAAGAAGGGAGAAGGCAGAAGATAGGAGTGAGTGGAGAATGGCTGTGTATGGATGATGCTGTGATGAATGGAAGGAACTGGGTGGGGATGGGGGGTTATTTACCTAGTTGTATCTTGTGGGAGGAGAGCTATGCTCGTAGTGACCCACTGTTGTATCTTTCCGCATCTAGTTTATTCTTAAAGTCATGTATAGTTTTATCATTCACTCTTTCCTCTTTCAGTTTGTTCCAAATATCTATTACTCTATATGGAAAGCTATTCTTTTTCAGGTCTCTTCTGTAACTGTCTTTCTTAATTTTCTTCTCGTGTCCTCTTGTAACTCTGTCCCATTTTAGTAACTCATTCCTATCCAGAATTTCCATCACTTTCATAATTCTATAAATGGTTACCAAATCACCTCTTTCTCTTCTTTGTTCTAGGGTTAGTAAATTTAGTTTGTCCAATCTTTGTTTATGTCAAACTGCAAATTGTTGGTGCCATCTTTGTTGTTGCTCTTTGAATTCTTTCTAGTTTGTACATACATACATACACCAAAGGCTTTTTTCCCCCCTTACACGGGAGGTAGCCAAAAAGAAAAAGGCATAGAAACCACTCCCACCCATTCCATCCCCTACATACTCCACTCCCTTCCCTCCTTCACATCTTGGCACCTCCTGTATGACGGGTCATCCCTACATCCTGTCCACTGCCCTGGTCAGAAGCAGTGTTGCAGGACACAGCACATCCACAGCAAGGCCGCTTCACTAATTCGGCAACCCCCTCCTCTCCATCCCCTCATGCAGAGAAGGAGAACATACATACATATACCAAGGCTCTTTCCCCCTTCCAAGGGAGGTAGCCAAAAAGGGAAAGGCATAAAAACACTCCCACCCATTTCATCCCTAAATACACTCCACACCCCTCCACCCTCCCTCTCATCTGAGCACCTCCTGGATGACGGGTCATCCCTGCACCCTGCCCACCGCCCTGGGTCAGAAGCAGTGTCGCAAGACACAGCACATCCACAGCAAGGCCGCTTCATTTAATCGGCGACCCCCCCTCTCCGTCCCCCCTTGCATATAAGGAGAGGACGGGGAGAAATCCCTTCGGGCTGCGTCAAAATTTACTCACACATACTACACCTAGAGAAGGAGAAGACGGGGAGAAATCCCTTCAGGCTGCGTCAATTTATTTCTCATACATACTCCCTCATCCCCCATCCCCCACCCCCTCATGCATCACAGCATCATCCATACACAACCCTTCTCCATTCACCCCTATCTTCTGTCCTCTCCTGTCCTTCCTCAACAGACATTCCTCTCTTTCCTAATGCCCCTTTCACCACATCCATCCATCTCATCCTAGGATGCCCCTCATATTCACTCCTTCCACACCTCTTTTACCAATCTTTCTTCACTCATTTTTTCCATGTGTCCAAACCATCCTAATACTCTTTCATTAATCCTATCTCCCCCTTTCCACCCCTGTTCTCCTCACCTCCTCATTTCTCACTCTATCTAGCCTAGTAACCCCTATCATACTTCTCAGGCATTTCATCTCAAACACATTTCATATCTGCTCTCCTCTTTGCTTCCTTTATCTTATGCTTGACTTCCCTTCTCTTTACTTTGTACCTCTCATATGATTCCCTCGTCCTAATTTGTAGCCAATCTATGAAGGCCTGCTTCTTCTCTTCTATACCCTTCTTTGCTTCCTCATCCCACCATTCACTACCCTACCTTCTATTTCTTCCCACCCTCCATGTTCTACATACCATCTCTGCACACCTTATGACTCCCTCCTTGAACCATCCCCAATTCTTCCTCCAGTGTAATTAGTACTTTCTTTACCATCTCTTCATCCATGTAGTCAAAGGCCACTTTCATTGATCTTAATAAGTTAAGTTTCTCTGGCTAATTTTTTGGCATGTTTGTTTGGTGTCATGTTGTAAGAGATAATTACTCCTAGGCCCCTTTCTGAGTTTACTTTTTTTACTTCCTTTGTACCAATTTTATATTGACCCGAGATTCTATTTTTGCTTTTTCCAAATTACATTATACTGCATTTCTTAATGTTAAAATTCACTTCATCCTTTTGATTCCATTTCCAATCTTTGTCTAGGTCTTCTTGAAAAGATTTGCAATCTTCCTCTGTACTTATTCTCTTTAATAGTTTTGTATCATCTGCAAAGAAGTTCATATAACATTTCACACCTTCATCCACATCATTTAGGGAATGGTTATGTGTGAATAATATTTTGATGCAGCCTGAAGGGATTTCTCCCCATCTACTATGTTTCTGCATGAGGGGGCGGGAGGGTGATGGTTTACCAATTGAATGAAGTGGCCTTGCTGTGGATGTGCTGTGTCTTGCTGCATTGCTTCTGACCCTGGGCAATGGGCGAGTCGCAGGGATGACCCATTATCCACAAGGAGTCAAGATGAGAGGGAAAAAGGGGCAGTGGATAGGAGTGGAATGGGTGGGGATGAAATGGGTGGGAGCAGAATTATGCCTTTTGACTTTGGCTACCTCCCTGGTGAGGGGGAAAAAGCCCTTGGTATATGTATATATGCATATTCAGATTTGAATGTGTTGGAATCAAGGATATAGATTAAGGGTGTATATATTTGTGTATGCATGTGTTTACGTGTTTCATACCTAGCTTTGAACTTATTTATGGTTTTTGCTTGAGCATTCTCTAAACAATATTCTTGGAGTTGACACATCAGCACAAGAACCCATTTTTTAATAGCCTTCCAACTTGATCCTAGGTCTCTGAGACACCCATGTATCCCACAACATGAGATTTTCTCAGACATATTTCTCTTCTATCTTTAATGTCCTAAACACCACAATTATGTCATAGACACACACATATAAACACACATATGGACACCCAGTACTAAAAAGAATATAAGGAAACTAGAAAGAATACAGAGAGCAACAGCAAAGTTGGCACCAGCTCTTTCCAAATTAACATACGAACAGATTATCGAAACTAGAACTACCAACATTAGAGCAAAGAAGAGAAAGAGGTGATCTACTGACTATATATAGAATCATGAAAGGAATAGAAATCCTTGACAGAAAAGATTTACTAAAAAGTGACAATGGAAAAACAAGAGGTCATGAAAAGAAATTCAAAAAGGACAACTATAGAAGAGATAGGAAAAAAGAATAGCTTCCCACACAGAATGCTGGATATATGGAATAACTTAGATGAAAAAACAGTGTGTGCAAATACTATTCAAGATTTTAAGAATAAACTTGATGCTGAAAGATACAAAGACGGGTCACCACGAGCATAGCTCCCTTCCCATATAATACAACTAGGTAAATACAGACATCTAGAATGAGCTCTGAAGTGCAGCAATTTTTCAATAAGTTAGAAGGAAACACCTAGTTTTATATTTGAATTTTGGGATAAGGAGCTGTGTTTATTGAGTGACCAAAATTATCAAATATAATAATTTCACATTAGTGGTCAATACACAAAAGGAAGAATAATGAAGAAGAAAGACAAAAATATAGAGAACCAACGAAGAGAAGTCTGGATGTAAGCAGGGTGGAATCACCATTGGAGGTCATACCAAAGAAGATTTACAATATGGAAACCTTGAAATTGAGTCAAAGGTTGGAAAATAATGTTTTCTCAGGGTTTATAAAAGAAAGTGGAATACTAGGAGGAGGTTTAGAACTGGAAAGAGAAGGTATAAAAATATCCTAAGAAATCAGGAGATTACAGAATTGATAAATGAAATTATAGACCTGTACAGAGAGGTGAACCAGCTGAAAAGACTAAATACTAGGATGAGGTGGATGGATAGGGTGAAGTCACCCTATCCATCCACCTCATCCTAGGACACCCCCTCATGTTCACTCCCTCCACATCTGCCTTTCAGAAAATAACTTTTAAAGAAATAGTACAGCAACATGTGGAAGAAAATGCTAGAGAAACAGTAATTAAAGTAATTCAGGAGAAAAAGAATTGGGTCCGAGACACAGTGGATAAAAAAAAAAAAAAATCCATAGTAGTTTATGGTATTAAAGAAAAACATAATGTAGCAAGATACCTGAGAGAAAAAGAGAAAGAAATTGCAAGAGGAGGGACAAGAAATGGAAAAAGAAATAGTGCACAGAATTGGACATTCTAAAGAAAAAAATAGACCACTAAAAATTAAACCAAGGTCTCAAACAATAGTGGAAGAAGTACCATCAAAAACAGCAAAGTTGACAAAAAGTGAAAATTACAAAAATGCATTAAAAAAAAAAAAAAAAAGAAAAAAAAAAATGATGAGGAAAAAGAGAGGGAAAAGACACTACGAAATGAAGCAAATGACAAAAGAATATATATTTTTTTTAGAGTACTAAACCTAAGGCTGAGAAGAAAATAAACAAATAAAAAATAAATAAATAAATAAAATAACGTATAACATAGATGGCATGATTTCAGGACTAAATGAATTAACTGACTATCTGGCAGAAGAGAAACTGGATATATAATGGGAAATGAAGAGACAAAATTAAAAGGTTCACTACCACCTAATACTGTGGGACAGGGTTTACACAGCCATTGGATGAAAAATAGAAAGGAGAAACAGGGTGGAGGAGTCATATGTTTGACTAAGAAAGGCTTAAATGTGACAAAGATAACAGAAGGAAAACATAATATGGAATTGATGATGATGATATGGTTTGTCACAAACTCCCCCCCCTACCAGAAGGTTAGGATGGTGCCCCTCACAGAGGGCTTTTTGTGGCATGGAATTTAATGAACCATGCCTATGGTTCAACTTTGCCGGTGGCAGGATTCGAACTGCCATCCCCTCAACCTTCACCACAAGTAACAACACCCTAACCCACTCAGAAAGTTGAAAACAGTGACATGAAATGTAGAAAATTGTAGTAATGTAAAAGCCCCCAAAAACACATACTTGGACAGAGAGTGATAATTCCAAAATGTTGGAAGACACAAAGCCTGCATTAAATGTATTACTGAAAGAAGGTGGAAACATAGTAATTATGGGGGACTTTAACTCTAAAGAAATATGTTGGGAAGAAATGACAGTGAAAGGTGGAGAAGACCTTTGGGGAAATATACTACTGGATATGACAATTGAATACACTGTCTTGATGAATATAGAAAGAATGAAGAACTGTTGAGACTAGATTTAATATTTACATCAGAGCTTGAAATTGTGAATAAAATGGAATACAAGACATCAATTGGGAAGAGTGACCACATACTAATAGAATTTGAATCAAAAGAAGAAAATTATTTGGGAAGAAATGAGAAACATAGAAAAGGAAGATTAATGTACAACAAATTGGATTTTGAAAAACTCAGAAAATTCTTTCAAAAAGTAAATTGGGAAAACTTCTTAAATGAAGAAACAAAAAATATAGTGAGGCTACAGAAAGAAGAGACAAAGCTTAGAAAAGATGGGGGGGGAGAAAATGGGTAAGTGGCATAAATATGAAATGAAATGAATATGTAAAAATATGCAGGGAAAAAAAAAATGAAAAAGACATAACAGACAAATTAAAGCACCAACCCAAAACTATTCTACAGGTACAGTATGTACATATACATACATATACCAAAGGCTTTTTTCCCCTTTACACAGGAGGTAGTGAAAAAGAAAAAGGCATAGAAACCACTCCCACCCATTCCATCCCCTATATACTCCTCCCCTCCACCCTCTTTAAAAAAAAGTAAAGTAAAGGTAAAGGCACAGGTATAAAAATGGTAAATAAAAAAATAAACAAGAAATAGTGCAACTGTGTAGAGGGAATGAAAAATATATAGGTGTAGAAATGGGTGTACTTTTTCCTTTAGGAATGTCCCCTGTGGGGCTACAAGAAGAAGGATGCCTAGTTCCAATCCCCGCCCCTTTCTTCTCGCCTCTTACAATCCAAGTGGAAATTCTTAGTGGCAGTATTCTTTTCCCCCACCACAGGGGGGGATGCCAGTGATGGTGGACTGGAGGTACAGTGATGGTGGACTGGCTGGTGAGGTTATTTAATGTTTGCTGGAGAGAGGGTAGAGTACCAGAGGACTGGAGGAGTGCCTGTATAGTGTCACTGTACAAGGGAAAAGGGGACAAGTGTGAATGTAATAGTTTCAGAGGGATTAGCTTATTAAGTGCAGTTGGGAAGGCTTACGGGAGGATCTTGATTGAGAGGATTAGGAGAGGAACAGAGGGAGAAATTGGTGAGGAACAGTGTGGATTTAGGACGGGTAGAGGTAGTGTAGATCAGATTTTTGTGGTAAGACAGATATGTGAGAAAGCTATAGGAAAGGGGAAGGATGTTTTTTGGGCTTTTATGGATCTGGAAAAGGCTTATGATAGGGTAGACAGAAAGGCACTGTGGGAGGTTATGCAGATATATGGGATAGGAGGAAAGCTTCTAGGAGCTGTCAAGAGTTTTATGAGTAGTAGAGCTTGTGTCAGGATTAGAAATGGAGAGAGTGAGTGGTTCAAGGTAAAGGTGGGACTTCATCAAGGATGCATTTTGTTGCCCTGGCTGTTCAACTTATAGATGGATGGGGTAGTGCGAGAGGTAAATGCAAGGGTAGTGGGTTAGGGATTGGAGATGGTTAAAGAAAATGGAGAAAAGTGGGAGGTGTGCCAGCTATTTTTGCAGACAACACTGCGCTTGCGGCAGGATCGGAGGAGGGATTGAGGAAGTTGACGACAGAGTTTGGGAGAGTATGTGATAGAAGAAAGCTAAAGATAAATGTGGGTAAAAGTAAGGTGATGAGATGTACAAGGGGTGAAAGTGGCAGTAGACTGGAAGTGAGCATTAACCTCTTCAGTACGGGCCTTAAATCTCGCGGGCAGCAGCCGCTACCAGCCGTACG
This sequence comes from Oratosquilla oratoria, assembly GCF_046742065.1. Lineage (NCBI taxonomy): Eukaryota > Metazoa > Arthropoda > Malacostraca > Stomatopoda > Squillidae > Oratosquilla > Oratosquilla oratoria. Next base: position 129,937,681 of record NC_134777.1, read on the forward strand.
ACGTGTCGTAATAATACTTGCATCATAAAATATAGTCACCGCTTATATCGATCGTTCTCTCTTTCACTCGTGAATTTTGATAACCATAGAAAATGTGATTACAGACAGTTTAGAGAGTATGTCATTACGGAGGGGCAACTACAATAAATATAATCAAGACGCCGATATGGCAGCCTCGCGTATCCACTTGCTCCTCATGCCGCCTACGTATGCGGCACCGTATGGAAGGGGTTAAGGGAGAGCGACTGGAGGAAGTGGATAGTTTTAGATACTTGGGTGCAAATGTGGCAGGAAAAGGTGGAGTGAAGGTGGAGGTAGAATGTAGATTGAGAGAAGCGAGTAAATGCCTTGGTGGATTAAAGAGTGTAATGAGGAATGGACATTTGGGAATGGATACTAAGAGGAGACTGTATGAAGGAGTGATTGTGCCAACAGCACTGTATGGGGCAGAAACATGGAACATGAGAGAGGAAGAGAGAAGGAGTTTGAATGTGTTTGAGATGAGGTGTCTGAGAAGTATGTTGGGAGTTACTAGGCTAGATAGAGTGAGAAATGAGGAGGTGAGGAGGAGAACAGGGGTGGTAAGGGAGTTGGGAGATAGGGTTGATGAAAGAGTATTAGGATGGTTTGGACACATGGAAAGAATGAGTGAAGAATGACTAGTAAAAGAGGTATGGAAGGCAGATGTGGAGGGAGTGAACATGAGGCATCCTAGGATGAGGTGGATGGATGGGGTGAAGGGGGCTTTGGGGAAGAGGGGAATGTCTGTTGAGGAAGGACGGGAGAGGACAGAAGATAGGGGTGAATGGAGAATGGTTGTATATGGAGGATGTTGTGATGCATGAGATGGAATGGGCAGGGGGATGGGGGGGTGAGGTAGTATGTGTGAGCAAAATTTGACACAGCCCAAAGGGATTTCTCCCCTTCTCCTTTTATGCACGAGGGGATGGAGAGGGGGGGTTGCCGATTTAATGAAGCGGCCTTGCTGTGGATGTGCTGTGTCTTGTGACACTGCTTCTGACCCAGGGCAGTGGACAAGGTGCAGGGATGACCCATCATCCAGGAGGTGCTAAGATAAGAGGGAGGGTGGAGGGGTGTGGAGTGTATTCAGGGATGGAATGGGCAGGAATGATTTTATGCCTTTTCCTTTTTGGCTACCTCCCTTGTAAGGAGGAAAAAGCCTTGGTATATGTATATTATTCTCTTCCAAGTGTTTAATTAATTTATTTCTAATAACTTTTTTGCATATTTTTGCAGTTGTGCTTGTAAGGGATACTGGTGTATAATTTGTTGGATTTTCTTTGTCTCCTCCTTTATTGTATTTTACGGGAAGAGAGCTATGCTCGTACTGACCTGTCTTTGTATCTTTCAGCATCAAGTTTGTTCTTAAATTCTTCTATAGTTTTTGCACTAACTGTTTCCTCATTCAATCTACTCCAGATATCCCCCACTCTATGTGGGAAACTATTCTTTTTCAGATCTCTTCTATAACTATCCTTTTTAAGTTTCTTTTCATGTCCTCTTGTTTTTCTTTTATCCCACTTTAATAAATCTTCTCTGTCAAGGACTTCCATGACAAAAAGAGCAAAGTGAATTTTAACATTAATAAATACAGTATAATGGAATTTGGAAAAAAACAAAATTGGAATCTCGGGGCAATATAAAATTGATGCAAAGGAAGTGAAAAAAGTAAACTCAGAAAGGGATCTAGTGACTATCTCAAATGACATGACACCAGACAAACATGTCAACAAATCAGTCTCAGAAACTTTTAGCTTATTAAGATCAATGTGAGGAGGAGAACAGGGGTGAAAAAGGATTTGGGAGATAGGGTTGATGAAAGAATATTAGGATGGTTTGGACACATGGAAAGAATGAGTGAAGAAAGACTAGTAAAAGAGGTATGGAAGGCAGATGTGGAGGGAGTGAACATGAGGGGACGTCCTAGGATGAGGTGGATGGATGGGGTGAAGGGGGCTTTGGGGAAGAGGGGAATGTCTGTTGAGGAAGGAAGGGAGAGGACGGAAGACAGAGGTGAGTGGAGAATGGTTGTATATGGATGATGTTGTGACTGCATGAGGAGGAATGGGCGGGGAAGTGGGGGGTGGGGTAGTATGTGTGAGTAAATTTTGACGCAGCCCGAAGGGATTTCTCCCCGTCCTCGCCTTATATGCAAAGGGGGACGGAGAGGGGGGGTCGCCGATTAAATGAAGCGGCCTCGCTGTGGATGTACTGTGTCTTGCGACACTGCTTCTGACCCAGGGCGGTGGGCAGGGTGCAGGGATGACCCGTCATCCAGGAGGTGCTCAGATGAGAGGAAGGGTGGGAGGGGTGTGGAGTGTATTTAGGGATGAAATGGGTGGGAGTGTTTTTATGCCTTTCCCTTTTTGGCTACCTCCCTTGAAAGGGGGAAAAAGCCTTGGTATATGTATGTATGTAAGATCAATGAAAGTAGCCTTTGCCTACATGGATGAAGAGATGGTAAAGAAAATACTAGTTACACTGATAAGACCAAAATTGGAATATGCAGCGTCTCTATGGACACCTAGTACCAAAAAAACATAAAGAAACTTGAAAGAATTCAAAGAGCAACAACAAAGCACCAAAATTTGCAATTTGACATACAAACAAAGATTGGACAAACTATATTTACCAACCCTGGAATAAAGAAGAGAAAGAGGTAATTTGATAACCATTTACAGAATTATGAAAAGGATGGAAATTCTTGATAGGGATGACTTACTAAAATGGAACAGAAGAGCTACAAGAGGACATAAGAAGAAACTTAAGAAGGACAGTTACAGAAGTGATCTGAAAAAGATTAGCTTTCCACAGAGAGTAATAGATATCTGGAACAAACTGAAAGAGGAAACAGTGAGTGCTCAATCTATACATGATCTTAAGAAAAAACTGGATGTGGAAAGATACAACAGCGGGTCACTACAAGCATAGCTCTCCTCCCACAAGATAAACTAGGTAAATACACACACACAAAAACCAGTTTCCCTTACAGGCACAGTAGCAAAAATCTGCAAAAGTTACAAAAAATAGATTGATAAAACATCTGGAGGAGAGTAATATACTAAATCTGTGACAATTTGGATTCAGACAGGGAAGATCATGCACCACAAATTTGATCTGCTTTTACTCAAAGCTACTAGACATAATACAGGAATGGGACGGATGGGACGATTGTGCTTTCCCAGATGTGCAAAAAGCTTTTGATTAAGTCCCTTACAAAAAACTTTTAAGAAAGATGGAAACTATAGGAGGAATACTAGGTAAACTTAAGTGGATGGAGGACTTTTTGCATGGAAGAAAAATGAGGGTAGTGCTCAGAGAGAAGACTTCTACTTACATACATACATATACCAAGGCTTTTTCCCCCTTACAAGGGGTATTGGCTGCATGTTATTGTGGCAAAGTAGCATGCAGTTGATACTTTAGGGTCTATATGGGGCACCCCTATGGACCAGAGCCACACATCATTTTTGTCTGTGATAGAGGAAAACTCTGTTCATAGAGAAATGATGACACTTTTATACTACGACTGTCCCTCCATTATGCTGTCCCCCAAACCCTTGTTACTGTCCTGTACAATTTCTCTGAATATTCATTTCCTTTTTCGCCTACCTACCCTGTGGTGGGGGAAAAGAATACTGCCACCAAGTATTTCCACTTGGATCGTAAGAGGCGAGAAAAAAGGGACGGGGATTGGGACTAGGCATCCTTCTCCCTGTAGCCCCACAGGGCACATTCCTAAAAAAAAAGTAAAGACTTCTACTTGAGAAGAGGTAATTAGTGGAGTCCCACAAAGATCAGTGCTGGCTCCCATAAGATTTGCCATTTATGTGAATGACATGGATGAGGGAGTAGAAAGTTAAATGAGCATCTTTGCAGATGATTCAAAACTGTTAAAGAAAGTGATTACTGAAACAGACTGTGAATCATTAGAGATCTAAACAGGGTTTGGGAATGGAGTCAGAGGTGGGTAGTGGAATTCAACATTAAGAAATGTAGCATAATGGAGTTGGGGGGGGGGGAAACACATCTAGAAGATATAAAATTGGTGAAAAAGAAGTTAAGAACAAGGGATCTGAAAAAGACCTGGGAGTGATCATCATAAAAGATGTCGCCTGACAAACGTATAAACAAGATTGTTGGAGAAACCTACAACTTAATAAGATCAATAAAAGTGGCTTTTACCTATTTGGATGTACAAAAGGTAAAGAAAATACTAGTCACAATGATAGGGCCTAAATTGGAGTACACAGCAACACTGGTCACCCAATACATACATACATATACCAAGGCTTTTTCCCCCTTACAAGGGAGGTAGCCAAAAAGGGAAAGGCATAAAATCATTTCCACCCATTCCATCCCTGAATACACTCCACACCCCTCCACCCTCCCTCTTATCTGAGCACCTCCTGAATGATGGGTTATCCCTGCACCTTGTCCACTGCCCTGGGTCAGAAGCAGTGTCACAAGACACAGCACATCCACAGCAAGGCCGCTTCATTAAATCGGCGACCCCCCCTCTCCGTCCCCCCCATTGCATAAAAGGAGAAGACGGGGAGAAATCCCTTCGGGCTGCGTCAAATTTTGCTCACACATACTACCTCACCCCCCACACCCCCACCCATTCCACCTCATGCAATCACATCATCCATATACAACCATTCTCCATTCACCCCTGTCTTCTGTCCTCTCCTGTCCTTCCTCAACAGACATTCCCCTCTTCCCCAAAGCCCCCTTCACCCCATCCATCCATCTCATCCTAGGACGTCCCCTCATGTTCACTCCCTCCACATCTGCCTTCCATACCTCTTTTACTAGTCTTTCTTCACTCATTCTTTCCATGTGTCCAAACCATCCTAATAGTCATTCATCAACCCTATCTCCCAGCTCCTTTTCCACCCCTGTTCTCCTCCTCACCTCCTCATTTCTCACTCTATCTAGCCTAGTAACCCCCAACATACTTCTCAGACACCTCATCTCAAACACATTCAAACTCCTTCTCTCTTCCTCTCTTATGTTCCATGTTTCTGCCCCATACAGTGCTGTTGGCACAATCACTCCTTCATACAGTCTCCTCTTAGCATCCATTCCCAAATGTCTATTCCTCATTACACTCTTCAATCCACCAAGGCATTTACTCGCTTCTCTCAATCTACATTCTACCTCCACCTTTTCCTGCCACATTTGCACCCAAGTATCTAAAACTATCCACTTCCTCCAGTCGCTCTCCCTGCTCACTTCCAGTCTACTGCCATTTTCACCCCTTGCACATCTCATCACCTTACTTTTACCGACATTTATCTTTAGCTTTCTTCTATCACATACTCTCCCAAACTCTGTCACCAACTTCCTCAATCCCTCCTCTGATCCTGCCACAAGCGCAGTGTCGTCTGCAAACAACAGCTGGGTCACCTCCCACTTTTCTCCATTTTCTTTAACCCATTTTTCTCCATTTTCTTTAACCATCTCCAATCCCTTGCCCACTACCCTTGCATTTACCTCTCGCACTACCCCATCCATCTATAAGTTGAACAGCCAGGGCGACAAAACGCATCCTTGACGAAGTCCCACCTTTACCTCGAACCACTCACTCTCTCCATTTCTAATCCTGACACAAGCTCTACTACTCTCATAAAAACTCTTGACAGCTCCCAGAAGCTTTCCTCCTACCCCATATATCTGAATAACCTCCCACAGTGCCTTCCTGTCTACCCTATCATAAGCCTTTTCCAGATCCATAAAAGCCCAAAAAACATCCTTCACCAATACAAAAAAGAATATAAAGAAGATTGAAAGAATCCAGACAGCAGCTATGAGGATGGCCCCAATTATCAAAACTCCCACATGAAGATAGACTGTTAAAATTGGAGTTGCTGACTCTGGAATAGAGGAGAGAAAGAGGTGACTTGTTGACCATCTATAGAATTATGAAGGGCATGGAAGTCTTTGACAGAGAAGACTTACTAAACTGGGATAAAAGAAACACAAGACGACATGGAAAGAAGCTTAAAAAGGGAGAAGGGACCTGAAAAAGAACAGCTTTCCCCACAGAGTGGTGGATGTATGGAACACACTGGATGACAAAAACATGTGTGCAAAAAGAATACAAGAATTTAAGAGCAAACTGGATATGGAAAGATACAAAGACAGGGCACCATGAGCTTAGCTCCCCTTTCTGGTAAGATACAACTGGGTAAATACACACTCTCTCTGGAACTGCTTTCAAGAAGGTTGATACATTATGATAATGTTTGAGGTGTTTATCTCCTACATAAAAATGGCAAACTTTTTTTAATTCCTACTTGACTGATGCCTGATAGTTTTCCCCCATCTTAGGATAAAGCTTTGGAATGAATAGTGGCTTAAACCATCATTCAAGAACTCAGCCTCCATGTATGTATTGAAGTTCATAAACATTGTCATCCTGAAGGAATTTACTTCTATGCACAATGTCATGTTTCCTAAGATTTTGTTCTGGGTACAAAGCAATCACGAGTAATTCTTTTAATAAGCACAGAGCAGACACTGCCCTAAATGGTGTCTGAATTAATGCCAAACTGCATATTATCTCTCCCATTATCATAATAAAGTTCCATTCAAGTATGCCATTATGCTACATGAGAAAAACCACATCCAATCTCTGGGAAGATGGACATACCCTGAATTTGGGTACTGGGAAGTTATCATGTATGGCGAGTGATAAGAACTATAATCAGGTAGTGAAAGGAAGGAAAGCGGAAGTTGAGGATGGTAGATGAGAGGGAAGAGGGTAGGACCTGTGGAAAGTACCTGTTGGGAGGCAATTGTCCCTCTGCCGTGGCATGACGGATGGCACTTCGTGGCTGTCAAAGCCAACAATACTAGGAGGACTTGAAGTTCCTGTAAAGGTGGTGAGGAAACAGTTAAACATAAACCACATACACAATAACTCTATGTGTGTGTATTTGTGTGTGTGTATTTACCTAGTTGTATCTTAGGGGAAGGGGAGCTATGCTCGTGGTGTCCTGCCTTAGTATCTTGCAGTGTCTAGTTTGCTCTTAACCCCTTCCATACGGTGCCGCACACGTAGGCGTCATGAGGAGCAAGTGGATTCGCGACGCTGCCATATCGGCATCTTGATTATATTTATTGTAGTCGCCCCTGTGTTTTTACATTCTCCCAAATGTGCCCTGAATCCCATTCTCTGTGGTTTTCAAAATTCGCGGGTGAAAGAGAGAACGATCGATATAAGCGGTGACTATATTTTATGATGCGAGTATTATTACGACACGTCGTACGGCTGGCATTGGCTTCTGCCCGCGAGATTTAAGTCCCGTAGTGAAGTGGTTAAGTTCGACCTCTATTAGTATGTGGTCACTCTTCTAAATTGGTGTCCTATAATTCATTTTGTCCACGATTTCAGGCTCAGAAGTAAATATCAAGTTTAGTCTCGATGGTTCATTGTTTCTATATCTAGTGTTTTCCTTGACCCATTGAGTCAATGTATAATCAATGGTCAAATCCAGTAGAATGTTCCCCCAAGAGTTCCTCTCCACCTTTGTCATTTCTTCCCAATCTATTTCCTTTCCATTAAAGTCGCCCATAATTACTGTTTCCTCCATCTGTCAGAATCTCAGATAATTCATTCTTTGTATCTTCCAGTAATTTTGAGTGATTGCTATCAGACCAAGCCTTTGTTTTTGGGGGCACATATACTACTATAAGTTTTCTTCTTTTAATAATGCTATTTTCAACTTTAATTGTGATCATTTCCACATTTTCTTTACCTTCTGTGATCTTAATCACATTCAAGCCCTTTCTAGTCAATAACATGACTCCTCCCCCCTGTTTATCCATTCTATTTCCTGACCAATGGTTGTATAGACCTTGTCCCACCATACTTGATATAGGACCTTTCAATTTTGTCTCCACAATTCCCATCATGTCTGGTTTCTCTATTAACAAATAGTTGTTTAATTCATTTATTCCAGAAATCATACTGTCCATGTTTGTGTATGCTATTTTTTCTTCTCTTCTCTTTTTTAGTTTATGTTTCCATTTTTCTGATGTAACATTTTCTTAGTCTCAGATCCAGTACTAAAAAAAAAAAAAAAAAAGTCTCCAATCTTCTCTCGTTTCTTTCCTTAGTTTCATTTCTTAGTGCCCTATCTTTCTCTATTTCATCATTCATTTCCTTTTTTATCCACACATTTTTGTAATTTTCAGTGTTTGCTAGTTTTGCTGCTTTTAATAGTATTTTTTCAGCTATCATTTGAGTCCTTAGTTTGTTTTTCATTGGCCTGTAGTTTTTTTCTTTGGAGTATGTACCCATCCTATCCATGTCGTTGACTTCCTTCTCCAACTCTTGACCCTCGTCCTCAACTGCTTTCAGTATTTCCTTCGCATTTTCTTTCTTTTCTTTTTCTCTTTGGTATTTCTGTACATTGTTTTTTCTTGTCTTCTCCTTTTCTGCATGGGGGGACGGAGAGGGGGGGGGGTCGCCGAATTTATGAAGCGGCCTTGCTGTGGATGTGCTGTGTCTTGCGGCTCTGCTTCTGACCCAGGGCAGCGGACAGGATGCAGGGATGACCCATCATCCAGGAGGTGCCAAGATAAGAGGGAGGGAGGAGGGTGGAGGGGAGTGGACTATATAGGAAATGGAATGGGTGGGAGTGGTTTCTATGCCTTTTTCTTTTTGGCTACCCCCCATGTAGGGGGAAAAGCCTTTGGTATTTGTACAAATATGTTTTTCTTTGATACTGTAAACCACAATGCATCTCTTTTTATCCACTGTCTCTCTCACCAAGTTTTCCTTTTCTTTGATTACTTTAATCACTATTTCCTTTGCATTCTCTTCTGCCTGCTGTTGTACTATTTCTTTGAAAGAGATTTTTTTTATTTTCAAGTTCCTGTTTCCACTGACTTTTTATTTCAATGAGATCTGCCTCTTTGATTGATTCTCCCATGTTTTCGATCACTGCTTGTAATTGTTCTTCGACCTCTTTCTTTAGTTCTTTGTTTTTGTTTCTATCCTCATTTTCCTTTCTTTCATTTTCTCTTTTAATCATAGTTAACTTTTTAGATGATTTAACTCTGATTACCTCGTCGTTAGTTCTGCATAAGTTTGACATCTCTATTTGCAAAGCTCTACGGTCTATTTTTAAATCAATAAATTCATCTACCAAGTCATTGATGTCTCAATTCCTTAGTGCCTACTAACCTTAGTTTCTCTTTCCGTATCCATTATTTTTTCTATTGCTCCCTTTTCCCTCTGAAATCACAAAAATACTTTCATACCTGTGAGTCGTCTTTGAAGTGACGTTTATACACATTCTCTTTGGGATCACTCCCAGTGGTGACTCTATTCTACTCATATCTAATCCTCTCTTTGTTGGTTCTTTGACTCTTTTCTCTTCTTTACTTTCCTCCATTTTGTACTAAAACCTATACTTTTTCAAATAATGGATTAGATACCTCACCAGTCATTCGAGAACACAACGCTACATCTCGAAAAACAACAAGGCATTTTTCCTGATTCCAACAACAAAGCGCTAAGTCAGAGCTCAATCACTGGACCTCCTTCCTCTCCAATGATGTGCATGTATGTGTAGTGTGTGGTATGTGTGTGTATAACAAGAAGAATATATATTTTTAATTTAGTGCGTGTAGATTTCCCTTCTCTCCTTAACCTACAAAATGACCAGATTCATTAACCTCTTCCATACGGTGCCGCCTATGTAGGCGGCATGAGGAGCAAGTGGATACGCGAGGCTGCCATATCGGCGTCTTGATTATATTTATTGTAGTTGTCCCTGCGTAATGACATACTCACTAAACTGTCTTCATCACATTTTCTATGGTTATCAAAATTCACGGGTGAAAGAGAGAACAATCGATATAAGCAGTGACTATTTTTTATGATGCGAGTATTATGACGAAACATTGTGCGTCTGGCAGTTAATGCTGCCCGCGAGATTTTGGCCCGGAGTGAAGTGGGTAAGTGCAACACCTGACTTTTTTTTTTTTTTTTTGCTACAACTCCCTATTACTCCACAACCAGTTAACAGATTTCTTTGAGAAAGAAACATTTATTCTCAGCTGTGGAACTGAATATCATTCCACTTCAACCCACAGCCTCCCATTGCCTAAATAAAATGACTTGGCAACAAGCAATCGGTAAAAATCTTTTTGAACATAATTTTTTTATGCCAAATGTTGAAAACATCACTGTACCAATTCTTGTGGAAAACCTCCTACCTGAAGAAGGGCAGTTGCTGTGTTGCCCAGAAGTCATCTGCGGGATATCCAAGCCATCAAGGGTGATGATGACGGTGGGAGTTGGGGAAGCTGCAATGATAAGATTAATTATTCATTCTGTCTATATACCAAAGGTTTCTTCCCCCTTATAGGGGAGGTAGCCAAATCAAAGACACACACTCACTCCCACTCATTCTTATTACTTTTCATCAATCAAAAACCTTGACACCTGTAACTATACTACCAAAGAATTTTGTAGATGGGGAAAAAAAAAAGTATATATTCCATCTTGTAAATCCATCTTGTAGATTGCTGGTGACCAATGTATTGAAATGACTCTGAATGCTCAATTGTTAAAATTGTAACACAGTATATATCAACTGATTGAGTATAATCTGTAGAAACACACAAAAACAGTCATGTCAAAACTAACTGATGGATCATACTTGATTACGAGATTGGCAATGTTCCTTCTGTGGAAATTTATGCTTATCAGCCTTGCTCTGCTTATCATGATTAGATAACAGGTGTATGCCTGAGTACATACATATGTATATAGAGACACTCTTTCCCCTTTGTAAGAATGATGGCCCAGTCAAGGCATACACCAACCCCACACTCGTCATATATTTGTTCTTTCCACCTATCAACACAAAAACATAGCCAGATCACAAAACAAACTCTCCATGAAAGACCATCCAACTCATTAACCCCCAACTCTAACATCAGCCCCAAAGAAAGATATTTCTCAAGAGGAGCAAGAACCACATTAACACACATTCAGGACACCATCCAGCACTGAGACAGAACAGGCCCAGCTACCATCAAATTGCCCTTGTTGCAACCATCATGCAGAGGACACTAAGCACCTCATCCTCCATTGTCCTAAACTCTAGACAACACAAAATTCTCCCTCAAGTGGGTTGTGAGCCAATCTGATTAACGCTGCCAGTTACCAGGGAGTTGTGGGTCTCCTGCAAGTGACCTAGAGCAACATATTGACTGATCCATCTTGGCACCTTGTGAATGAAGGTTCATCCTTCTCCCCGCCCACAGTTCAGGTTAGAAGCTATGCAGTAGGACACAGCATCTCCACAGCAGGGCCTGACAGCTAAAGTGGGTCTGTCCTAACACAGTGACCCTCCCCCCTCATACACTAAAGAAATTACTTCCAGCACAGACATGGTGCATATGGGACAATTTGAATCTGTGGTCAGGCCTATTCTGTGTTGGTACTCTTTTAATGTTGGATGGTGTTCCCTTACAAAGAGGTAGGGGCTTTTTGGTACATGTATGTGGACATAGCTCCACTTCCTTTAAGATACAACTAGGTAAATACAACTATGTAAATACACCTATAACTTGTCACATACATATACCAAAGGCTTTTTCCCCTTACACGGGGGTGGCAAAAAAGAAAAAGGCATAGAAACCACTCCCACCCATTCCATTTCCTATATATTCCACTCCCCTCCACCCTCCTCCCTCCCTCTTATCTTGGCACCTCCTGGATGACGGGTCATCTCCGCATCCTGTCCACTGCCTTGGGTCAGAAGCAGTGTCGCAAGACACAGCACATCCACAGCATACCAGCTTCATAAATTCGGTGACCCCACTCTCTGTCCCCTCATGCAGAAAGGGAGAAGACGGGGAGAAATCCCTTCGGACTGCGTCAAATTTTTTCTCATACATACTTCCTTACCCCCCATCCCCCACCCACTCCCCCTCATGCATCAAAGCATCATCTATACACAACCCTTCTCCATTCACCCCTATCTTCTGTTCTCTCTCATCCTTCCTCTACAGACATTCCTCTTTTGTAATGCCTCTTTCACCCCATCCATCCATCTCATCCTAGGATGCCCCCCTAATATTCACTCCTTCCACCTCTGCCTTCCACACTTCTTTTTCTAATCTTTCTTCACTCATTCTTTCCATGTGTCCAAACCATCCTAATACTCTTTCATCAACCCTATCTCCCAGCTCCCTTTCCACCCCTGTTCTCCTCCTAACCTCCTCATTTCTCACTCTATCTAGCCTAGCAACCCCCATCATACTTCTCAGACATTTCATCTCAAACACATTCAAACTCCTTCTCTCTTCCTCTCTCATGTTCCATGTTTCTGCCCCATACAGTGCTGTTGGCACAATCACTCCTTCATATAACCTCCTCTTAGCATCCATTCCCAGATGTCTATTTCTCATTACACTTTTTAATCCACCATGGCATTTACTCACTTCTCTCAATCTACATTGTACCTCCACCCCAACTCCTCCCTTTCCTGTCACATTTGCACCCAAGTATCTAAAACTATCCACTTCCTCCAGTCTTTCACCCTTTATGCTCACTTCCAGCCTGCTGTCACTCTCTCCCCTTGTACATCTCATCACCTTACTTTTGCCCACACTTATCTTCAGCTTCCTTCTTTCACACACCTCAAACTCTGTCACTAACTTCCTCAATCCCTCCTCTGATCCTGCTACAAGCGCAGTGTCATCAGCAAACAACAGCTGGCTCACCTCCCACTTTTCTCCATTTTCTTTAATCATCTCCAACCCCTGACCCACTACCCTTGCATTCACCTCTTGCACCACCCCATCCATGTAAAGATTGAACAGCCAGGGCGACATAACACATCCCTGATGAAGTCCCACCTTTACCTCAAACCATTCACTCTCTCCATTTCTAATCCTAACACAAGCTCTACTACTCTCATAAAAACTCTTGACTGCTCTTAACAGCTTTCCTCCTATTCCATATATCTGCAGTACCTCCCACAGTGCCTTCCTGTCTACCCTGTCGTAAGCCTTTTCCAGATCCATAAAAGCCCAAAAAACATCCTTACCTTTTCCTATAGCTTTCTCACATATCTGTCTTACCACAAAGATCTGATCTACACATCCCCTACCTGTCCTAAACCCACACTGTTCCTCACCAATTACTCCCTCTGTTCCTCTCCTAATCCTCTCAATCAGGACCCTCCCATAAGCCTTCCCTCTGAAACTACTACTCACACTTGTCCCCCTTTCCCTTGTAAAGCGGAACTATACAGGCACTCTTCCAGCACTCTACCCTCTCTTAAACAAACATTAACCCCTTCGATACGATGACGCCTACGTAGGCGTCATGAGGAGCAAGTGGGTACATGAGGATGCCAATGTCGGCGTCTTGATTATATATATTGTAGTTGTACCTGCGTGACCCCCATACTCTGTAAACTGGCTTCATCATATTTTCTATGGTTATCAAAATTCATGGGTGAAAGAGAACGAGCAATACAGCGGTAACTTTATTTTTTATAATGCGAGTATTATGACGCAACATCGCACGTCTGGCAGCTAATGCTGCCGGCGAGATTTTGGCACATAGTGAAGGGGTTAAATAACCTCACCAGCTAGTCCACCATAACTGACCTCCTTTCTTCAGACATTCTGCATGGCATCCACCCAACCCAGGTGCCTTACCTGCTCTCATCATCTTAACAGCTGCTTTCACTTCTTTCCTTATTTCTCCGTTTTCCTCACTCATCCCCTCTCATTTTCTTAGTGCTTCCCACTGCAACTACCTTTCCCTCCCTACCCTCCTTCACATTTAGCAACTCCCTAAAATACTCTGCCCATCTTCCTCTCACTGCCTTCTCTTCCATTATCATCTCTCCATCTTCACCTTTTACCTTTTCTTCTCTGCTTGATTCATCTCCTCTTCCTCTTTTAATTTCTTTCCAAAACATTTTTTATTACTTTCAAAATTTTCTATCATACTCTTACCCCATTTCTCATCTCTCCTCTTTGACTCCTTTATCTTATGCTTTACTTTTCTTTACTATGTACCTCTCATACTATTCCCTTGTCCTAATTTGTAACCAATCTATGAAAGCCTGCTTCTTTTCTTCTACACCCTCCTTTGCTTCCTCATCCCACCACTCACTACCCTTCCTTCTGTCTCCATCATTGTCTTGTTTGTCCAGGCAGCAGTTTGTGCAAAAACCATACACGAATTTAAGAACAATTTAGACACTGCAAGATATAGTGACAGGACACCACGAGTATAGCTCCCATTCCCATAAGATACAACTAGGTAAATACAACTAAGTAAATACACAGAAGGGAAAGAGGCGATTTGTTGACCATTTTCAGAATTATGAAAGGGATGGAAGTTCTCGATAGAGATGACCTATTAAAATGGGACAAGAGAGAAACAAGAGGACACGAAAAGAAACTAAAGAAAGACAGTTACAGAAGAGACCTGAAAAAGAATAGTTTCCCACGCAGAGTGATCGATATCTGGAACAAATTGAACAGTAAAACAGTGAATGCCAGAACTATATACGGTTTCAAGAATAAATTGTATGTGGAGAGATACGAAAACAGGTCACAACGAGCATAGCTCCCATCCCATAAAATACAAATAGGTAAATACACACACATACATGTCGTACTAACAGCGAAGATTGGAACTCCGGAAAAAAAAGAAATTTTCACGGATTACAGTGACGAGGGAGCACCTGTGTTGTATTAATAGGGAAGGGGAAAGCTCGTGGTGCAGTGGGCAGTTGAAGAAAAAGGAGAAGGGGAGACATTATTGAGGAAAATGGAGGAAAATGAGGAAGGGGACGAACGGGCCACGAACATCAGAAAGGGTGTCAACAAAAGGTGTGCAGAACATACAGACGAGGTAGAACAGGGGAGCAGAGGTATCAAGAGTAGAAATATAGATAATAGCAGCTCAATGGAAAGAGAAGATAACTAATTTTATGGATTTAATGAGGGAGGAGATGACAACCTCCCCCAACTAGTAAATCTAGGGGAAAAAAAAAAAAAAAAAAAAAAAATTAATAAAGCATGGGAGGTTAGGTTTAACCAATTAGCACTAGTTACACAAAGAGTTAATAAACTGGAAAAACTAAAGGAGAATCAAAACCTAACTAATGAAATAGAAGAATTAAAAAGACAGTTATGGGAAGTAAAGGATGAGAATGAGGAATTAAAGAATAATAATAGAGAGTCCATAGCAAATGAAGCACAGGGTTGGAGAAAAGTCCAAAACAACAAAATTGAATTTAGAGATATAGTAAAACAACATATGAAAGAACTAAGAACACAAGTTATCAAAGTGATGAGAGAGGAGAATATAGTGAGAGACTTAGCGGATAAAAAGAAATGTATAATCATTCAGGTAAAAAACGACAGCGGAGAATATATTATCAAAAACAGGGAAACTAGCAAAATGTGATCTGTATAAACAGGTATGGATAAAAAGAGAGATGAATAGAGAGGAAAGAGAGGAAGAGAAAACAAAACAAATAGAAGCTAAGGAAAAAACGAGAACAGAACAGAGTCAAAGAGAAATGGTTCACAGCAGAGAAAAATGGAAGGGAAACAGAAAACACGATGGAGGTGGCAGAAAATTAAAAGTGTCTTACACAAATATAAATGGCTTAATAACAGGCTTTAATGAACTGAATGATTACCTGAAGGAAAAAGAACCGGACATAATGGGAATTGTAGAGACGAAATTGAAAGGTCCACTACCACCCAACAGTGTAGGACATGGTGCATATAATTGTTGGATTAGAAACAGAAGTAAAACAAGGGGGGTGGAGTAATGTTCCTGACTAAGAAGGATATAAATGTGAGGAATGTCACATATGGAAAGAATAGAGATGATTATGATGGAAGTGGAGGACAGGGATGGGAAGAGCAGGAAGTTTGTGGTAAATTATGTACCTCCTAAAACGGCTTTGTGGGAAGAGAGAGAACACAAAAATATGTTAGAAGACACAAGGATAACACTAAATAAGATAATGGAAGATGGAGGAAGAATAGTTATAATGGGTGACTTTAATTGTAAAGAAATCTGCTGGGAAGAGATGACAGTGAAGGGTAGAGACGACCTATGGGGAAATGTACTACTTGATATGATTATAGAACATACAATGATGCAATGGATACAAGAGAATACTAGGTATAGAAATGAGGAAGAACCATCAAGACTGGACCTAATAATCACATCAGAACCTGAAATAGTGGACAAGATTGAATATAAGACACCAATAAGTAAAAGTGACCACATATTGGTTGAACTGGAACTAAATGAGGAAAAATACATGGAAAAAAATAAAAAATTAAAGGGAAGATTGATGTATGGATAATTTTTTTTTTTTTTTAATAAAATAAGAGAATTCTTTAAAAAAGCAGACTGGGAAAGGATACACAAGGAGGAAACAACAATAGAAGAGAAATGGAATATTTTGACAAAAATTTATAAAGAATAAGTGGAAAAGTATGTTCCAAGACAAAAACAAAAAAAAAGGATATGTAAAGTGTTGGTACAACAAAAGATGTAGGGAGTTAAAAGACAAAAGGGATAAAGCTTGGATAAAATAGAAAAAAGACAATAGACCTGAAAAATGGAAAATATATACTAGTTATAGAAATCAATATGTACAAGTGTGCAGAGAAAAGAGAAAATACAAAAAAGATGTCATAGAAAAATGTAAAGATCAACCAAAACTATTTTACAGATTTGTAAACAACAAAATGAAAAACAAAGAAGAATTAGTGAAACTACGACAAGGAGTTGAATACACAGAGGAAATAAAAATGGCAGAAATTATGAACAAGCATTTTAAATTGATGTTTACAAGGGAGAACATACAACTGAGTTATCTCGATGTCAGAAAATCACATGGACCAGATGAAATGGCAAACTGAATTTTGAGAGAATGCAGAAACGAACTAACTGACAAAATACATGGTCTAATAAGCAGTTTATTGAAAGAAGGAAAAGTTCCAGAAGATTGGAAAAGAGCAAATATAGTACCAATATATAAAGGGGGAAACAAGGAAGACCCTACTAACTATAGACTGGTCTCTCTTAAAAGTACGATAGCTATAATTTGGGATACAATAGCTAAAATTTGTGAATTATTAAAATTAGATGGGTAAGGCATTTGGAAAAAAAAACAACATACTAAATCCAAGACAGTTTGGATTTAAACAAGGACGATCATGCGTCACAAACTTAATTTGTTTCTATTCAAGGCTAATAGATGTAATAAAAGAGGATGGGTTGATTGTACATTTCTAGACCTGAAAAAAGCTTTTGATAAGGTGCCACATAAAAAATTGCTAAATAAATTAGAAACTGCAGGGGGAATACAGGAGAAACTGCTGAAGTGGATGGAAGATTTCTTGCATGAAAGAAAAATGAGAGTGGTGATAAGAGACAAACATTTTAATTGGGGATGAAGTGATTAGTGGAGTTCCACAAGGAACAGTTCTGGCCCCAATAATGTTTGCTATACATATATCAATGATATGGATAAAGGAATTGAAAGTTATATGAGCTTCTTTGCAGACGATACAAAATTGTTGAAAAAAGTGAACACTAGAAGATTGTGAGTCGCTTCAGTGTGATCTCAAAGTATGGGAATGGAGTAGGAAGTGGGAGATGGAATTCAATATTAAGAAGTGTAGTATAATGGAATTTGGAAGAAGCAAAAAAAGAATAGTGGGATCATATAAACTGGGAGAGGAAGAAATTAAAAAAGTAGAAAATGAGAAGGACCTGGGAGTCATTATTATGAATAATATGTCCCCTGAGAAACATATAAACAAGATTTTTGGAGAAACTTATAATTTAATAAGAACAAAGTGGCATTTACATACCTGGATGAAGAAATGGTGAAGAAAATACTAGTCACTTTGATAAGACCAAGATTGGAGTATGCAGTGATGATGTGGTCACCAAGTACAAAAAAAATGTACAACAAAACTTGAAAGAATACAGAGCAATTACGAAATTGACACCAACATTCTCAGAACTATCATATAAGGAGAGACTAACAAAACTTGAGCTACAGACATTAGAGCAAAGAAGAGAGAGAGGAGACTAGATAACTATTTATAGAATCATGAAAGGCAGAGAAACTGTTGATAGAGAGGATCTAATAAAGTGGGATAGTAGAGATACAAGAGGACACGGAAAGAAAATCAAGAAAGACAGTTAAAGAAGAGACCCACAGGGTAATAGACATTTGGAATAAGTTAGATGAGAATGTGGTGTGTGCAAAAATGATACACGAATTTAAGGGGGTTAACTCTCATTTCGGTGAAAAATATTCGATTTTGTCAAACTTCGTGTGTGGACTGGTGTGGTGTCCCTGAACACCGCGGGACTGGTTTCCAGACGTATAATGCCACCCTTCTCAGGTAATGGCAGGTTTAAAGGGCCAGAGATTTAGAGGTCCACCCGTCAGCCACACCCCCTTTCTTTGCTATGGTTTGTTTTCCTTGTATTTTGTCTTTTTTTTTTTTTTTTTTTTTTTTTTGAAAATTTTATACTCTGATATTGTTGTACGATAGGTTAGGCAGCAGTCACCACACTCAGTGCGATCGAAAAAGGGTTCAGCGTATGCGTGCGTAATTTCTCCACGTGCTATCCTGTTTTATACATTTCTTGTTTATAAATTCACAACTCCATAACTAAATATGTCAGATGTGATAGTTGCCGAAGTATTTTGCTCCATTCTGAACCTGAGAAGTGCAAGAATACTCACCTTAGCAAAGGGATTGTAATGCATGTGTACCATTCATTATGTGAAGGATATGGAAGGTTAGGATTGTCACGATTCTCAGCTGGCATGACAAAAGAAATGTAATGAACATCTGCTGCTTACCTCCCAGAAATGGTCAAAGGATTATGTAAGTAGATATGTGTATTTGATACTCTTTGGAGGCACTTTTATGGAGTAGTGAATATATAAACATAAAAATGCTATTTTCTCAAAACTAGTTTTTTCGCACAAAAGTAACTATAACTTCGTGTGTAAATAAGCAATTTTGATCATTCTTGTTGGAAAATGATTGTGATACTTATATCTAACAAAATTAGTAAATTCATTCTTAACCTACTTGATATATATTTTTGAAAAAATTTTAAAGTTGATTTTTTTTTCTTTTTTTATAATTTGCTGTAAGGCTGACTTTCTTTCTTTTTCACTTATAATTACTAGTATACTAGTTTAGGTACATCTGGATGTCTACTAACTGTACACCAAAGGAAATCATTATTCTCCTCATACTTTTGGAAAAATAAACGTTATTTCAAAAATAACTCAAAATTGCAAGTAAATCGTCTGTGTAAATATTTCTTAATGGATTTCAATGAAATTTCTGTCACAGATGCATCCCATTTCCCTGCACATTGTGTTAAATTTCCATTGTCTTACATAAAAAGATAAGGTTGGGAGGACCAGAAATGCATAATCCGATCGAGCGAATCACCGAAATGAGAGTCAACCCCCTTAAAAACAGTCTAGATAAAACAAGATATGAAGATGGGACATCACGAGCATAGCTCCCCTTCCTGTAAAATACAACTAGGTAAATACACACACAGAAGAACGAAATAATAAGATAAACAGAAAGTTGTCAAGTATCTCTGCATTCCTACCCATAAGGAACAAGTCAAATTAACTGGTTAACTACTTCACTTACCCTGGGGTGTTTGGTTACCATTTGCTTGCACAGTGAGGGATAGGGTGAGGGTGACCGCATTAAGCTTGCCGTCATTGTTCCTCAGTACGTCCCCAAGGTTGACTGTTGCCTCTCCAATCACCGAATCTCGAACAATCGTATGGTGGTCGCACACTCGAAAGACCAATACAGAATCCTTGGTCACCAGGCTGCCAATAGATTAAACAATTATTATACCGAGAAACAAAAATCTTATTGGTAGTTTGAAGACTCTTGTATTTCATAACAGGATAACAATTATAATTAGTGACTTCAGTTTCCCAAAGGGATTTCTCCCTGTCTTCTCTTTTTCTACATGGGGTGGGGGGTGTCACCGATTAAATGAAGTGCCCTTGCTGTGGGTGTGCTGTGTCTTTCTGCATTGCTTCTGACCCAGGGCAGTGGGTGTGATACAGGGATAACCTGTCATCCATGAGGAAAGGGTGGTGGATGGGAGTTGAATGGGAGCGAAATGGGTAAGAATGGGTTTATGTCTTTTGATTTGGATATCTCCCTTGTAAAAAGGATAAAGCCCTTGGTAGACAGATTAGCCTTCAGTTTTACAAACTGGAAACCCATTGCCTCAAATACTTTGCAGGAGACCTGCAGCTCCAATGTAACTGGCAACAGCAACTGGATTGACCTGTATTTTGTATAAGTAGGCTTGGGTGTTCTTTGCTGTCATTTTGTATTGGCTATGCTGGGTTATTATTGTGAAGTTATCTGCATACGAGAGTGCATTGGATTTTAGCTTTGGTTAAGTTGGTAGATCACTCAAGAAGAGGTTGAAAAGTAAGGGAGTATTGTACCTTGTGAGACTCCACTATATAATCTTTTTGTCCTGAGATATGGTTGTTTTGGGTTACTCTGCATTGTCTTCCTGCTATAAAGTTGGTTAACCACTTCTTGTCATTGTTATGGATATCTGTCTTAACAATTTTTTGTATAGTATGTGTCTGGAGACCTTGTTGAAGTTTAAATCAATAGCAACCATAACTGCTCTTTCTGGTGGAGCTTTTTTATTTAATCCCTCTAGCACCTGTTGAGTGGTGTTTGTGGGCAGTGCTGGTATGGCTTTCTTTAAAACCATTTTGATTGGGGAACATTGGCATTTCTATTCTGATTCTTGCCCCAACCAACCTTCCCATCAGCTTGGATAGTGCGGGCAGTAGAGCTTTGGTCTGTATGATACTGGGTCCTCTGATGGCTTGGTTTGTTTGATTTCAAGATTGGTATTATATGAGCTCTTTTTCCAGATGTTTGGAATGTTGTTTAGGCAGTAGCTGAAAGTGTCAGTTAAGACATTTTGGCCCAAGTGTTTGAGGTGGATATTTGAGATCTTGTCTGGATCTTCTGCTTTGGAATCTATTTTTTATTATTATTATTATTTTTTTTTTTTCCCTACTGCTTTTTCTGTGTCCTTTCTGTGCAATGGGGTGAGTGGGTTCTTTGTCAGGTTTGATTGTATGCCTTTATTTTATTATTTTCCTGTTTTCTGGTGTAGTGGGCTCAAGGCTGGTTTTAGAAAAATGCTTGTTTACGATGTCATATTACTGTTTAGGTGATGGGGATGAAGCCTTTGATATATATATAAACTGATAGCATCTGTTCCAGTTCTTTACTCCCCAGTCAGTCCTCAAGTTCCTAACATTCCAATAAACATTTTACTCTAGTGTTTCAAAACCAACTGCAGACAATTATCTATCCTGCTACTCAGGGAAAAAAAATATTTTTATTTTCCAGAGCCATTTTTTTTTTTTTTTTTATTTCACCAGAGCCATGTTTTTGCAGGTTCGATTTCCTTCAAACAAAGGCTAACTCATTACTCATTTGCATGAAAAATAACTTCTTTTTTTAACAAATCATCCTTTAATTTTGGGGGGAGGGGGATGGGTGGGGGAATAAGATACATGCAAATTTACAGGTTATTATTGTAATGTATTGATACAAACATGTCAAATTAGTTCATGGATTTCAATATGATGCAAATTACTGAGTTTCCTTGTTAAGTTGTTTAAGATCCACTTGCAGAGTTTTGTAGAATAAAATTAGTAGTTTCTGACTTTCTGCTGTTCTGCATAGTACTATGCAGGTCTTCTATGGTAGCAGTACAAGGTCACTATGTAATTTTCATTACTTGGTAGTAATCTAGTTATAGCAACCTAATAGGTTAAACCTGTTTATATGATTATTTGATTAGTCCATTAGCATGTAGTTCTCAACTTCTCATTCTTAATGCTCAGTTTACACTAGCTCTCTTAATCAGTTTTAATCACTCTTTAACTCTTGCACTTTGAATTTTTGATGATTCGATCCAGTCACTGTTATTTAGTCAATGCAGGTATTGAATTAATCTAAATCCTTCTTGTAAGACTTGTATACATTAATTGCATTTCAAGACTGCCTCCAAATATTCTGATTCTTTCCAGTTCCCACCATACCATAAACGCCTAACCTCCTCATTCTCCATTAAGTCATTTACACCTGAATTCATTCATAAATGCATTTTCTATAACTATAGTACAGTAGGTACACATACAAATATAAAAGCATAAATCCTGTTTGATTTTTATTTCTTTGATAGGAATATCACTGTGCTTAAGGGATTTTTTTTCAAGTATCAAAGCAAGACAAATAAATTCCGTTTTATTTCTTATACTTGGAATACCAAACAGTTGTTGATTTGTTTAATTTCCTCACTTGCTTTTGTCACTCACACTCAGTAGTGTGTGAAGAGAATAAGATCTGAGATGTGAGTCCAGACCATACATGTAAGTTATATCACAGAGTAAAAGTGGTGTGTAAATGTAATGTATTGACATTGAGAGTCTGGCTAGCTGGAGCAGGTTATTAGCTTTCAGAAAATCCTCAAATTGGCAACATAATAAAAATTACAGACCACACACTTATTTTTAGTGTAAATCAGGTAAAAATTGGCAACTTTTTAAACTGAAAAAATTATGGCAAAATATATTCGTTTCAGTTTGTCTTCACAAACCTTCATGTTTTACTGTCTCACAGATTAATAATCAAAATAAAGAAAATTGCATTGCCAATTTGACGATTGATTTAATGAAGGTTTTTTTATTTAATTAATATTTATAATTTGTGTATGTATTTACCTAGTTGTATTTTATGGGAAGGGGAGCTATGCTCGTGGTGTCCTGTCTTCATATCTCATTTTATCTAAACTATTTTTAAATTCATGTATTGTTTTTGCACACACCACTTTCTCATGAATCTAACTTGTTCCAACTGTCTACTCTGTGAGGAAAGCTGTTCTTTTTCATATCTCTTCTATAGCTGTCTTTCTTAATTTTCTTTCCGTGCCCTCTTGTATTTCTATCATCCCATTTTATCAGATTCTCTCTATCAATAATTTCTATGCCTTTCATGATTCTGTAAATAGCTATCAAATCTCCTCTCTCTCTTCTTTGCTCTAGTGTCTGTAGCTCAAGTTTTGCTAGTCTCTCTTCATATGATAGTTTTGAGTGTGTTGGTGCCAATTTTGTAATTGCTCTTTGTATTCTTTCAAGTTTTTTTATACATTTTTTTGTACTTGGTGACCACATCATTGCTGCATATTCCAATCTTGGTCTTATCAGAGTGATAAGAATTTTCTTCACCATTTCTTCATCCAGGTATGTAAATGCCACTTTGATTGTTCTTATTAAATTATAGGTTTCTCCAAAAATCTTATTTATATATTTTTCAGGTGACATATTATTCATAACCATGACTCCCAGGTCCTTTTCATTTTCTACTTTTTTTATTCCTTCTTCTCCCAATTTATATGATCCTGTTATTCTGTTTTTACTTTTTCAAAATTCCATTATACTACACTTTTTTGTATTGAACTCCATCTCCCACTTCCTACTCCATTCCTGTACTATATTTAGATCTCTTTGTAGTGATTCACAATCTTCTTCCGTGTTCACTTTTTTCAATAGTTTTGCATCATCTGCAAAAAAGCTCATATAGCTTTCAATTCCTTCATCCATATCATTAATATATATAGCAAACATTATTGGGGCCAGAATTGTTCCTTGTGGAACACCGCTTATTACTTCATCCCATTTTGAGTGTTGATCTCTTATCACTACTCTCATTTTTCTTTCTTCCAAAAAGTCTTCCATCCAATTTAGCAGTTTGCCCTGTATTCCTCCTTCAGTTTCTAATTTCTTAAGCAACTTCTTATGTGGTACTTTGTCAAAAGCTTTTTTTAGGTCTAGAAATGCACAATCAGCCCATCCATCTCTTTCTTGTATTATATCTATTAGTCTTGAATAGAAACATATTAAATTGGTGACGCATGATCGTCCTTGTCTGAATCCAAATTGCCTTGGATTGAGCACGTTGTTTTTTTCTAAATATTTTACCCATCTATTTTTGACAATTCTTTCACAAATTTTTGCTATTGTACTTGTTAGAGAGACTGGCCTATAGTTGTTAGGGTCTTCTTTATTTCCTCCTTTATATATAGGTACTATATTTGCTTTTTTCCAATCTTCTGGAACTTTACCTTCTTTCAAGGAACTGTTTATTATGCTATGTATTATGTCTGCCAGTTCATTCCTGCATTCTTTCAAAATCCAGTTTACTATTTCATCTGGTCCATGTGATTTTCTGACATCAAGATTACTCAAGTGGTTCAATATTTCATTCTTTGTTACTTCTATTTCTTTCATAGGGGGGACTTTCTCTTTCCATTCGATCTCTTCAGGTTGTATGTTCTCCCTTGTAAACACTGATTTAAAATGTTTGTTCATAATTTCCGCCATTTCAATTTCCTCTGTGTATTCAACTCCTTGTCTTAATTTCTCCAAATCTTGTTTGTTTTTCAGTTTGTTGTTTACAAATCTGTAGAATAGTTTTGGTTGATCTTTACATTTTTCTATGACATCTTTTTCGTATTTCCTCTTTTCCTCTCTGCACGCTTGTACATATTCATTTCTATAACAAGTATATATCTTCCATTTTTCTGGTCTTTTGTTTTTCTTCCATTTGTTCCAAGCTTTGTCTCTTTTGTCTTTTATCTCCCTACAACTTTTGTTGTACCAGCATTTTACATATTCTTTTTCTTGTTTTTGTCTTGGGACATACTTTTCTACTCCTTTTTTATAGATTTTTGTCAAAATATTCCATTTCTCTTCTACTGTTGTATCTTCTTTGTGTATTCTTTCCCAGTTTTCATTTTGGAAGAATTCTCTTATTTTATCAAAATTTGTTTTTTCATACATCAATCTTCCTTTTCTATATTGTTCATTTCTTTTCATGTATTTTTTCTCATTTAGTTCTAGTTCTATCAATATGTGGTCACTTTTGCTTATTGGTGCCTGGTATTCTATCTTTTCCAATATTTTAGGTTCTGATGTGATTATTAGGTCTAGTCTCGATGGTTCTTCATTTCTATACCTAGTGTTCTCTTGGATCCATTGTGTCATTGTGTGGTCAATAATCATCTCAAGTAGAACACTTCCCCATGAGTCTTCTCCACCCTTTACGGTCATCTCTTCCCAGCATATTTCTTTGCAATTATAGTCGCCCATCATAATTATTCTTCCTCCATCTTCCATTATCTCGTTTAGTGTTACTCTTGTGTCTTCTAACATGCTTTTATGTTCATTCTCTTCCCATGAGGCTGTTTTTGGGGGCACGTAGTTTATTACAAACTTTCTGCTCTTCTTATCTCTATCTTCTACTTCTATCATTATCATCTCTACTCTATTCTTCCCATATGTGACACTCTTCACGTTTATATCCTTCTTAGTCAGGAACATAACTCCAACCCCTTGTTTTGTCTTTCTGTTTCTAATCCAATAATTATATGCATTGTGTCCTATGCTGTTGGGTGGTAGTGGGCCTTTTAATTTTGTCTCAACAATTCCCATTATGTCCAGATCTTTTTCTTTCAGATATTTGTTCAGTTCATTCAGTCCTGTTATTAATCCATCTATATTTGTGTAGGATACTCTTAACTTTCTGTTATTTCCATTGTATTCTCTGTTTCTTTTGTGTTTCTCTCTTTTATGTTCCATTTCTTCAATTTCATATTCACTACTCTCCAGTAGAATTCTTGTTTTTCTGTCTCCGTTCTGGTCTCGTTTTTTTTCTTAGCTTCATGTCTATTCCTTATTTCCTCCTCTCTTTCCTCTTTATTCATTTCCCTTTTTATCCATACCTTTTTATATTGTTCACTTGTTGCTAGTTTCCCTGTTTTGGATAAGATATTCTCTGCCATCGTTTGTGACCTGAATTTAATCTTAATTGGTCTGGTCTTGTCTGTACTATATTTCCCAAGCCTGAATTTCTCTTCGATTTGTTTCATTATTTCTGGCTCATCTTCCTGAACTAATTCTAGTAAATTTCTTACTTTTTCATTTTCCTCTTTGGTTCTTGTGGTTCTATCTGGGTTATGTTTCTCTTCCATTCCTAATATAATTATACATTTCTTTCTATCTGCTAAGTCTCTTACTATATTCTCCTTCTGTCTCATCACTTTAATAACTGAGTCTTCAGTTTGTTCTTTCATTTGCTGTTTGATTGTCAGTAAATGCAACTTTACTGTTTTCTTGAATTTTTTTCCAACCCTCCTTGTTGTCCTTATTATTCTCCTTTAAGACTTTATTCTCCTCTTTTACTTCTTTTAACTGTTTTTTTAATTCTTCAATTTCCTTAGTTAAGTTTTTGTTCGCCTTCTCTAGTTCTTCCAATTTTTCAACCCTCTGCACAATGTTGTTAATGTGACCGAACCTAAGTTCCCAGTGCTCGATCATCTTATCGAGCTTCTCTTCTAGTCTTGTTAATCGGGGGGGGTTTGTGTCCCCCCCACCCTCTTTAAATCCCTGGAAAATATTCTCATCACCTTCTGCTGTATTGCTCTTATCTATACTTCTGATCTTTACATTTTTGTTAGACATTTCGTTGTCGCTAAATTGGTCCGGACCTCTTTTGTTTAGATGGCGTCTGCCTGCCTGGGCCAAGTCTTCACCTTCCTCATTTCCTTCCATTTCCCTCAGTAATCCCTCCCCTTCTCCTTTTTCCTCACTTTCCCCTACACCACGAGCAATTTCCCCCCACCCTGTAAATACAATAGGTACTTCCTTTGCTTCGGGATCCACGAAATTTCACTTTTTCTTCAGAACGTCGTCTATGCTGTCCGTTCGTTGAAGTGTGTATTTACCTAGTATTTACCTAGTTGTATTTTACGGGAAGGGGAGCTAAGCTCGTGCGGTCCCGTCTTCATATCTCATTTTATCTAAACTATTTTTAAATTCATGTATTGTTTTTGCACACACCACTTTCTCATCTAACTTGTTCCAACTGTTTATTACTCTGTGAGGAAAGCTGTTCTTTTTCAAGTCTCTTCTATAGCTGTCTTTTTTTATTTTCTTTCCGTGTCCTCTTGTATTTCTGTCATCCCATTTTATCAGATTCTCTCTGTCAGTAATTTCTATGCCTTTCATGATTCTGTAAATAGCTATCAAATCTCCTCTCTCTCTTCTTTGCTCTAGTGTCTGTAGTTCAAGTTTTTCTAGTCTCTCTTCATATGATAGTTTTGATAGTGTTGGTGCCAATTTTGTAATTGCTCTTTGTATTCTTTCAAGTTTTTTTATACATTTTTTTGTACTTGGTGACCATATCGTTGCTGCATATTCCAATCTTGGTCTTATCAGGGTGATTAGGATTTTCTTCACCATTTCTTCATCCAGGTATGTAAATGCAACTTTGATTGTTCTTATTAAATTATAAGTTTCTCCAAAAATCTTATTTATATGTTTCTCAGGTGACATATTATTCATAACAATGACTCCCAGGTCCTTCTCATTTTCTACTTTTTTTATTCCTTCTTCTCCCAATTTATATGCTCCTGTTATTCTGTTTTTGCTTTTTCCAAATTCCATTATACTACTTCATTGTGTGTGTGTGTGTGTGTGTGTATATTTACCTAGTTGTAATATACGGGAGGGGAGCTATGCTCGTGGTGACCCGTCTTTGTATCTCTCCGCATCAAGTTTTATCTTAAAATCTTGTATAGTGTTAGCACATACTGTTTTGTTGTCTAATTTGTTCCATGTATTTATCGCTCTGTGTGGGAAACTGTTCCTTTTCAAGTTTTTTCTATAACTATCCTTTTTCAATTTTTTTCCGTGTCCTCTTGTTTTGTGTGTGTGGATTAGAAGCCAAAGTTTAGTTATTTAGTAAACAATAATTCACCTTATTCACTTATGTGAGCCAAATTGGCATAACTTTTTAATTGTCTTGCTAAAATTCCATGGGGTTGGGGCAATTTTTGTGACTTATCAAAACTTAAAATCCATACATGTCTTATTCAAACAGGGCAGCTAGCTGCATGCAACCAATGAACTTCCCTGCATACAGGTACCATGCAATTCGCAACTAGCGACATTATGTAGCACGATAGTCGTGTAGTCTAGTCAACATGTACTAGTATACGCGCGTATGCAGCTGATACGAAGCTAAGCTAGGTAAGCCATTGAACTCTAGCAGCTATACTGCATACACATATGTACGTACATCAACAAATTAAAGTTGATTGATGCATTGCATTTATGATATCGATTGATAATGCAATGATTGATCACGGGTAATTTGTGTTTGCTCTGATCCTTTCATCAATAGTGATGGGATTCAGGGATTGCCAAATGATGGATAATGCATGAAAAACTTTTAATCTTGCCGCGGGAGCGATTTTTTTGTGGGAGATCGCTCCCACTATTGGATTTGGGAGAGCAACATTGGAACTTTCCTGAGCGAAATCGCTCGTCGCTCCCGTGTATTTTTTTCGCTGCTGCTACTACCACATGAATCCATAATCCCCCTTTTGTAATTCCTCTTCCACAATATTGGGAATATTGGCCACATAATAGTATGTGTTCAAAACTTCAGACTTTGGTGACCACCATATGGATCAGTCACACAGATAATAATTTCCAACTTTAAATTGATTTAGCAGTGGTGCAGGCATTCACTTGGATTTTTTTTTCTTCAGTTGAAGGAAACCTCAGATTTAAAATCCCCCTCAATGAACCTAGTCTGCTATGGCAATGTCTTCATAAGCAATTTTATTCAGATTTCAAAAGTAAAACAAATAACACCATTTCCCACAAGAAATGCAATGTTAATACTAAATATTCATACTTACACAGTGAAAGTTTCATGCCAACGAGGATAGGAGTGGTTCTTCACATACTGTGTCTTCTTCTGGTTAACACCATCCACAAGGGTCTCCACATAGGCTGAGGGCTTGTTGAACAAACTGCTCAGCCCAACCAGCTCCCCGCTCACCACTGCCAAAAAAAGACAAAACCTCCATTAATATCAGACAAAACACCTGCTTAATATAATCTGACCCATGACAATATACTGCATGCTTACATATGAGGTAAGTCAAAACAGTGGCAAACTTACATTACGATAAACTACCAAACAAATTCTGTTTTGTCCAAATGTGTTTCAATTTTACAATTAAGGGTCATACTGAATCCAGTCCAAAGGGAGTCTCAAGTGATCCAGGATCTCCTCCAGGATCAGCTTGCCTCATAAAAACATCCTCTTGCTGCAGGAACCTTATGTCATCGGCAATTATTTCTCAGGTAAGATTTTCTCCCCAAAAATACATGGGATTCAAATAAAGATAACATGACAGCAACATAAATTAAATGAAAATAACTCACATATACTTACAAAAGGTGTAAAGCCACAGTTGTTATAATACTCTAGCTAACCTATGACTACTCTATAATCAAATGCCAGATCCTCTCAATAATTGGAATTCTGTACTTGACTACACCTAACCAAAACTAGCCAGTTGCCTGAGATCAAGGTACATCTTCTGCAAGAGAACCCAGGGGCAATGGATTGATTGACTGGTATCAAAGGATTATTTTTAGTAATACTTTCCTGTCTAGATCACAGAGTCCCAGATGACCTTACAGGTGTAAATGAATAATGGAAATTCTAAGCAAGAATCTCATGAGAGAAATTAATATTATGTCACCCTTGACCCACTTCCACAAGCTCCAATCCTTAATACCTGGCATACAAAGGCTTCACTTCACCTCAAACCAGTGTCCAGTCCTGTAATCCCTTTACTGCAACAAATATAGCACTCATTGTGACAAGGAAGTGCTAAAGTTCTTCAATGGTTTAATATATGAGAATTATGGTAACTTGCATGCCTGTATTTCTTTAAATGATACATTAAATGACTGGTTACATGCAAAATGCTTTGGCACTTTGTTAAACCACTGCAGGGGATTTAAAGTATCATAAGGCAATACAATTCCTCCTAGACTTTGATTATATTAAAGACAACACAACTTCCATCATCTAAAGTGAGAGGGCATTGGACTACAGCACGAAAGGGTTCTCAATCCATCAATCAAGACCTAATATTAACAACTGATGACTTGGGTTCTACTGACTTGAAACCTACATCTCCACAGTGGTTGACAATAGTCCTTAGGCCCTGAGCCCATATATCACTTAATAAGATGAGACATTAACTACAGCTTAGAGGAGGAGGAGGAGGAGGAGGAGGAGGAGGAGGAGGAGGAGGAGGAGGAGGAGGAGAAGGAGGAGGAGGAGGAGGAGGAGAGCAGTCACCAATTATTACTTGTAACTCTCATTGAGTAAAAAGGTGGGGGAAATACAAGAGATGGAGTGTCAGCCTCTACGGGCGGCATCTCTAGATAGAGATGCAGCAAGATGATTAATCTTGGACATCATCTTACAGGATCACCAACTGCAAGTAACCATTCCTGGTTCCTCAAAACCTGATTTGGTCCCTAACCCAGAAGGCTCCAAATATACAAAAGTCATTCTATTAATTAAGAATAAAACCTAATTACAATTCTGGTCACTTTTGATTACATACTCCCACATAAGTTTTTGTTTATGAACGTCAACTGGTTTCAAAATCTATATATCATCTGATGTTTAAACTATGATATTTGTGAAATCACTGCATCACCCTCCAGAAGCAAAAGGGTACTTGTTCTTTCATTTTATTTAACACCAGGCATCACTTTGTGGTGTCCTGTTGATACAGAAAGGGTTAGACCAGTGGTTCTCAACCTTTCTCACTCCATTCCCACCTTCATTTTTCTAAACCCCCCCCCCCAAAAAAGGAGAAATCCTTTGTCTTATTACAAAGCTGGCAATCATAACTGCCTTCTGCCTAGTGTGAATTATTATTTTTTTACATCTCAATTCCTCACATTACATAAAAATGTGTAAATTGTAACAGCAATCTATGGGCCCCTTAAATTTTTGTCATGGCCTCCTTCAGGGGTCATGGCCCCCAGGTACCACTGGGTTAAGCCTATCTCAATAGCGCCCCCCCCTTTTATATCAAAGGGGCTTTACTTTTATTCAGTTATGAATTACCACTTCAGTGGAAAAGGAGCTAAATAATTGTCCAAAGATATAGTATTGCTTTACAGACCTGTTATACTCAGCTGGTGCAGGTGATTGGCATTTGCAGCCTCCGTCATTTTTCTATAAGCCAAGCATCACATCCTGGAAAAGAAATTGGGTCTAATGTAATATATGCAATAAACGCAAAATGGCATCATTGACATAAGTGGATAAATGCAACTAAACAAGCAAAATGTATAACTTATTTTTATGTTCAAATATGCACTAGAAGTAAAATCAGAGGCTAACATTAGATATATGGTTAGAAGACAAAAAGAAAGAAGTACAAAGGTTTGGCCAATGAGGTATGATAAGAATATTATTGGTACACATATGGCTGTAGTGGAATAAGCTGAGGTACCTATTTTCAGTGCCAGTACATAAACAGATATGGATATATAATGAATAAATAAATCCAGTAATCAACAGTGGGAAAACAAGAGCTGCCAAAAAATATACTATGCTGAAAATAATACAACAAAACTATATATGACAAGCTGATGTTGCATGGTAACAAAAGAAGCCATAGACCCTTCACTTCAATCCTTTACACGCACTACTAGTACTGAAGCAAATGCATCTATAATTCAATTATAGGATACCATATACATTGAACCTCAAGTTAGGCTTATAATAAATACTGGAAATAGCTAGGAAGGAGTGGTATGAAGCATTTTCCTATGTACATACATATAAACAAATGTAAACAGGTTTCCTTAACTGGCTTTTCTTTAAAAAAAAAAAAAAAAAAAAAAAAAAAAAAAATCTAATCAAATCAAATACAGCCTACATTTGCCAAAGAGCAAATTTGTGGAGCATCAGGGTAATAAACATATTGGAGTCTATGATCCTATTACTACATACTAACTCTAGCTTGCCATGACACTACAATTAATGGAAAAAGAACAAGAGGAAGAAGAAAAAAATTCAACCAGGCAGCGATAAGAAAACAAGGTAACAAGAGATATGCACTACATTGAAGCCATTCAACACTAACAGAAATTCATGTGCAAAAAAAAAGTCATGGAGCCTGCCATTAAACAATGACCTGGAAATGAGGTATTTCACATATGTTACTATGGAAAATGGGCCATACAAGAGAACTCAAAGGGTGTCTACTGGAATAGATGCTGGACTGACAAGACTTATGATGATGGTAAAGGATAGGATGACAGATTGGGGGAAAGTAACTAGTGGAATCCTACAGGGCTCAGTGGCACTAGTGATGTTTTTCATCTACATTACTGACATGATGAATAGAACAAATAGTTATGATAATTGATTTGTTGATGATGCCAAGTTTGTTAATCTAGCTATAATAAAATACGAGAATGATTGCAAAATTTACAATGACCTGGAGAGGAAACATGAATGAAGCCTCAGGTAAGAATTAAATTTCAATGGGGGGGAAAATGGAAATTGGTAAAAGTAAGAAAAAGGCAATCATTACACTATAAGGGATCATGTAGAGAGCTTGTCCGCAGCAATCTTTGCAATCTTCCCAGGAAGATATGAAGCTCTACACCATGCAAGTGACTGTCACTGGTGTGATAAGATATGAATGAATTAAACTATAAAATGGAAAATTATGTAATTACAAAAATGACAGAAGAATAAAGATGTGTTGTTAATGAGAAATATGTCACTGGAAAAATGTCCACAAGATTACAGGAATAACTTATGCATTGTTGAAAATACAACTGACACAAGCTGCATTGGTCAGAAGCAATGCAGCAAGACACAGCACATCCACAGCAAGGCCACTTCACTAACATGGTGACCCACCCACCCTTCTCTGCCCCCTCATGTGTAAATAAGAGAAGACAGGGTGAAATCCCTTCAGGCTGCATCAAAATATCATCCATACACAGCCATATTTCCGCATCCCCTGCCATCTCCCTTCTTTGTTTGACATAGAAAAGAGAGAAGAGGGGGACAAAATCTCTTCATGCTGTATCAAAATATCATCCATACACAGCCATTATCCACTCACCCCTATCCCCTGCCTTCTCCCTTCTTTGCTCAACAGACATTCCCCTCTTGCTCAAAGTCCCTTTCACCCCATCCATCCATCTTATCCTCAGTCATCACCTCAAGTTCACTCTATCCTCCACTCCCTTCCACAACTCTTTTGCTAATCTTTCTTCACTCATTCTTTCCATATGTCCATACCATCCCAATACTCTTTCATCAGCCCTATCTGTCATCTCCCTTTCCATACCTGCTCTTCTCCTCATCTCACTCTTCAAACACATTTAAACTTCTCCTGTCTGCCTCTTAGGAAAATAAATTACCTACAATCGATATATTCTAATTTGGATAATCTAAACTTTAATATGCTGTGTTTAGAATGGGAAGGGTGGGGGAGAGCAAATTGTGTTGCAAGACAGGACCATTGTGGATGCATACTGTAATCACACCTGTCACTAACAGCATGTGCAAAGCCACACATCTGCTGTGAACCTAGGTTTGCTCATTATATGGTCTCAAACTGTCAGGAAATAGATTTAATTTGGAAGCGAGTAGAAACAACTTCGCCAACCATGTAGTTAATGAATGGAATAAACTTCCTGCAGAGGCAGTGCAATGTAGTTCAGTTCGAATTTTTAAGATTCGTTTAGATAAACATTTAAGCAAGATGCTGTAATGAATGCCATTTATTTTATATTATTTGATTATTTGTTTGTTATTATTTGTCTGTTTATTATTTGCTTGATTCCCATTTATTATTTTTTGTTAGTTTATTATTATTTACTATTTACCTGTTTATTTATCATTTAACTATACCTATGTATTATTCATTATTATATTATAATTTTATTTTATTTTATCTATTCTTTTTTATCATTTATATATATTTTTTCGCATCTGACCTAGTTACGGACCAAGAGGTCTCCTGTCGGCATGCTCCGCCTTTGTAATGCTTTGTAATTAAAATTATATCTACACAGTGTTTGTAATTTATAATGTTTAGTTCCAGATGACCCAAGTCATGCTAGCATTCCCCCCACATGGAATTTTGTGATGCTTTGCCCAATCTGATTGGTCCAGTTACCCAATCATTTTATATTGCTGTATTCCAGAAATACAGGTTTATGTATCACATTTCTGGGATCCACCAACATAGGATGATCAAGTAACTGGGAGTTGGTTTGGAGGTAAACTATAGTGAAGGAAACATGTAAATGTTTTGGGGGATTGAAAAGTTGCATGAGAAATAGGCATCTGGGAATGGATGCGAAGAGAAGACTAAATGAAGGAGTGATTGTGGCTATGACACTATATGGGCTGGAAACTTGGAATTTAAGAGAGGCAGGAAGTAGAAGTTAATATGCTTGAAATGAAGTGTCTGAGAAGTAAGGTTGGGGTGACAACCAAGAATGAGATGGATGAATGGGGTGAATAGGGCTTAGAGCAAGACGGGAATGGCTGTTGAGTACAGAAGAAGCCAGGCATAGGTGTGACTGGAGAATGGTTGTGTACGGATGATATGATGACAGAGCCTGAAGGGATTTCTCTCTCTATCTCCTCTATTTTCCACATGAGGAGTCAAGGAAGGAGGGTTGCTGTATAAATAAAGTGGCCCTGCAGTGGATGTACTGTGTCTTGCTGTAATCCTTCTGACCCAGGCAGTGGGCAGGAGATAAGGATGACCCTTCATCCAAGAGGACCTAAGATGACAGGGAAACATTGGGAGCGGAAACATGCCTTGGCTGGCTACCTTCCTTATTTGGGGGAAGGCCTTTTGTGTATGTGTGTTTATACATATATGTATTTACCTAGTTGTAAATACATATATATATGTGTGTGTGTGTGTGTGTACATATCTACACATGGAGTTAAAAACGACAGCATTGTTGTAGTTATTCAGTTTTTTCCTCATATTCTCGATTTTCCTGATTAGAGTTTTGCCATTTGCCAGGTGAATTGAAACTAGATCACTGTATTCTTCCATTTCTTTTCATTATTTGAGCTCAACGTTTTGTCTTAATGAAGACATTTTCAAGAGTAAACTTCCTTTTCTAATTTGTACCTTGGCTTTCCCAGAAAGTTCTCCTAGTTTCATCAATCTGTTGAGTGAAGCCCTTTCAGAGAACCAGGTAGAATTCCTAAACCTAGGCATCAATTGTCACATGATGCCTAAGTACAACCAAACCAACAAGAAGGTCAAACTGGCTATACTTTATGAAGACCTCTGCAAATTAGAAAAGGAAGTTTACTATTGAAAATGTCTTCATTAAGACGATGATGAATGCAAAGAATATTTTGCATAAAAATTAAGTAAACATTGATCTCAAGAGAATTTTACTAATATGCAAGTACAAAGAACTGGGATGCTGGAAGTATCTTTGCTACAGTTGTGTGGTGGGAGTAGCAGCCAGAATTAATACTAGGAGCAATTGACAGGCAGAACAAAACTTAATGTTGTGGACAGGAATTGGGAGCCCAACAGATACAATTCGGATTTGTTCAAATGTTTGTAAGTAGAGGAGTGTCTGCATGTGTGTGTGTATTTACCTAGTTGTATCTTACAGGAAGCAGAGCTATGCTTGTGGTGTCCCATCTTTATATCTCTTTGTTTGCTCTTAAATTTGTGTACAGTTTTTGCACACACTAATGTTTTGTCGAGTTTGTTCCTAATGTCCACCACTCTGAGGAATTTTTTTTCCAGGTCTCTTCTATAACTATCCTATTTGAGTTTCTTTCCATGTCCTCATGCTTCTTGTCCCAATTACAGTATTAGTTTCTCCCTATCAAGGACTTCTGTGCCTTTCATGATTCTGTTGATGCTCAGTAGATTGCCTCTCTCCCTTCTTTGTTCCTAAGTCAGTAATTTCAATTTAGCCAGTCTCTCCTCATATGATAGGTTTGAGAGTGCTGGGGCCATTTTTGTGGTTGCTCTCTGGATTTTTTCAATTTTCTTTCTATTCTTTTTGGTACTGGGTGACCATAGTGTCACAACATACTCCAGTCTGGGCCTTATTAGTGTGACTAGTATCTTTTCAACCATTTTTTCATCTAATTAGGTAAAAACCACTTTTATTGATCTTAGCAAATTATGGGATTCTCCAACAATTTTGTTTATTTGTTTATCATGGGACAAAAAGAAACAGGCATAGAAATCACTCCCACCCATTTCATTTCCCATATATTCCACTCCCCTCCACCCTCCTTCCTCCTTCCTATCTTGGCACTTCCTGGATGATGGGTCATCCCTGCATCCTGTCCACTGCCCTAGGTCAGAAGCAGATAATGGTACTCTGAAAACAAAAGTCTATAGAAAACCTACCAATATTCTTTCCTATGTTCATTTTTATTCCAATCACCATATCAATGTACAAAGATCTGTTTTTATTTCCATGTACTTGAGAGCTTACAGGATTTCAGATCCTGAATCTATTGATGATGAAATTAGAACTATCCATAATATTGGGGAAAAGTTAAAATATCCTACTCATATTCTTAATCAATACTGCCAAGAAACACTTTTACAAAGCTTGCAATCAAGAACAGGGAAACCATAAACAACTTCATACACTTGTTCTTCCTTTTCATGAAAATTTTCTTAGTATTGTCAACCTACTCAAGAAATTGGATATCAAAGTAGCTTTTAAATATGACCACACCATTAAGAAAACTTTAATTAAGAACAGCCCTCCTAACAGAAATGGTGTGGTCTACAAAATTCCTTCCCGAGATTGTAACAAATTTTATATTGGACAAACTGGGAAAAACTTGGAAACGTATTTCCTAACATAAATATAGTGTGAGATCTGCCCAGGAAAATAATGCGTTATTTCAACATAAAGCATTATACAACCATCATATTGATTGGTCTAAGGCAACAATTTTAGCCAAAGGAAAAAGCACATTTGATAAAAATATAAACTTAAGCTATGGACATTTTAAGTATTATAAATTGGTAACCTAAATGGTCACCAAAATCTTTCCTTCAGATTGAACCTTGTGTGTTGGTCAGATCGATAGAGGTAAGGTCATTCCCCCTTTCCGCAGTGTATTGTCTCCCCTTCCCCCCCTATGGTTGCTACCTGATACTTACATTTAAACACAACTTTGTATCTGTTATTTAGTCTGAAGATGTAATATATGAAAGTACTTACTGTCTACAAGTTTCCCTTCTGTGGTTATTTTGCATTTTTGTATCATGGTGATGTGATTGCTTCCATGAAGGAAATAATAACACAGAAAAAAATAATGGATCAAATAAGGAACTTTGATGTCAGGAAATCAAACTGTCTGGATGGAATAGCAAATCAGATATTAAAAAAATGTATAGAAGAATGAGTTGACAAAATATACAACATATGTTGCTCACTCAAAGAAGGAAAAATGCCACAAGACTGGAAAAATGCTGATATTGTACCAATCTATAAAGGAGGAAATAAGACCCAACAAATTACTGACCAGTTTCCCTTACAAGCACAGTAGCAAAAATCTGCAAAAAAGTTATAAAAGATTGATGGATAAAACATCTGGAGAATAATATACTAAATCCGAGACAATTTGAATTCAGACAAGGAAGATTGTGCACCACAAATTTGATCTGCTTTTACTTGAGGCTACTAGCTACAATACAAGAAAGGGACAGGCGGGCTGATTGCGCTTTCCTAGATCTACAAAAAGCTTTGATAAAGTCCCTTACAAAAAACTATTAATAAAGATGGAAACCATGGGAGAGATACAAGGTAAACTACTGAAGTGGATGGAGGACTCTTTGTTTGAAAGAAGAATGAGGTTAGTGCTCAGAGAGAAGACTTATACTTGAGAAGAGGTAATTAGTGGAGTCCCAAAAGGATCAGTGCTGGCTCCAGTAAGATTTGCCATTTATGTGAATGACATGGATGAGGGAGTGGAATGTTATATAAGCTTTTTGCAGATGATGCAAAACTGTTCAAGAGAGTGAGTACTGAAACAGACTGGAGTCGGAGTCAGAGTCGGAGTCGAAGCCGGAAGCAATTACGGTGTCGCTGGAGTCGAAGTCAGTAAAAATATACCGACTCTGACTCCAGTTAAATTTACACTTTATAAGGCCTTCGTTTAGTCTGTAGAGTTATGCAGTGCACTCCTTATATGTAGATTATATAATAAAAAACATTTTATAAAATGTAATAAATCTCATTGTCTTATCTTCGTGGTCATTCCACTAAACCCCCAAAACATCCTTGTGCAATGCTGGCTTTCAAATTTATACATAGACCGATAATCATCCAAAGTACTACTTGAATAAATTAAACACCTCAATTTTACACCTGTTGACACACAGTCACAGGAGCTGTAATATTCCTGTCAAGTTCCATATGCATCGTTTCCATCACTCCATCAGTTTGGTGGTTTTTCCCACTGTTGTGCTGCTAAACAGTAGGATAATTATGATTTCAACTGTAGACTAACGCAATAACACTATCCCTTCTTTCCTTTCCCCTCTATACTTTTTAACAATGAATTATTGAAATAAGTATATTTAAAGTTGGAAAAAAAAAAAGTTTCACCTTTCAAACATGTTCAGCTGTATCTTGTTTTGTACTCGTATCTATAAAATCTGTTCCAGACCCAGAGTAATGTCCATCGCAATAATCGCATAGCAGTACCAGTATGTAGTTAAACCAAGAGGTACTTGTGCAAGTAATTTCAGTACATTAAGACAAAAGAAGGTACAAAAACATATGAAGGATAATGATACCCAAAAAGTATGTATGATACATATACCTTTCAGTATCATATATGTTCAGCTGTAACACTCGACCTTGTACCGTACTCGTATCAATAAGGTTTATTTTCTCTATATTTACTGTTTCCTTTCAAGAAATATGCCTAAGCTTCTTTTATAAAGTATTTTCATTTTTCTTATTTTGTATTTGCAAAACTATATATGTAAAAAAAATCTTCCATATATATATTTTTTTATTATTAGGTTTGTATATCCTTTACAAAGGTTATATTTCAACCTTTGTTATAAAGTATAGTATTTTTGTTTTTGAAATATACTTACCACTTATTTGCAAAAATATATATCATGCCAAATGTCTAACAATATAGAATCTTTTTTTTACTGAATTTTCTTCAATATCCTTTCAAAAATTTTGTCTCTACTTCTCTTATAAAGTATTAACCCCTTCACTCCGGGCCAAAATCTCGCGGGCAGCATTAGCTGCCAGATGTGCGATGTTGCGTCATAATACTCGCATTATAAAAAATAAAGTTACCGCTGTATATTGCTCATTCTTTTTCACCCGTGAATTTTGATAACCATAGAAAATATGATGAAGCCAGGGGGTCATGCAGGTACAACTACATACATATATATACCAAGACTATTTCCCCCTTACAAGGGAGGTAGCCAAAAAGGAAAAGGCATAAAATCATTCCCACCCATTCCATCCCTGAATACACTCCACACCCCTCCACCCTCCCTCTTATCTTAGCACCTCCTGGATGACAGGTCATCCCTGCACCTTGTCCACTGCCCTGGGTCAGAAGCAGTGTCACAAGACACAGCACATCCACAGCAAGGCCGCTTCATTAAATCGGCGACCCCCCCTCTCCATCCCCCCATGCATAAAAGGAGAAGACGGGGAGAAATCCCTTCGGGCTGCATCAAATTTTGCCCACACATACTACCTCACCCCCCATCCACCCGCCCATTCCACATCATGCATCACAACATCATCCATATACAACCATTCTCCATTCACCCGTCTTCTGTCCTCTCCCGTCCTTCCTCAACAGACATTCCAATCTTCCCCATAGCCCCCTTCACCCCATCCATCCACCTCATCCTAGGACGTCCCCTCATGTTCACTCCCTCCACATCTGCCTTCCATACCTCTTTTATTAGTCTTTCTGCACTCATTCTTTCCATGTGTCCAAACCATCCTAATACTCTTTCATCAACCCTATCTCCCAGCTCCCTTTCCACCCATGTTCTCCTCACTCATTTCTCACTCTATCTAACCTAGTAACCCCCATCATACTTCTCAGACACCTTATCTCAAACACATTCAAACTCCTTCTCTCTTCCTCTCTCATGTTCCATGTTTCTGCCCCATACAGTGCTGTTGGCACAATCACTCCTCCATACAGTCTCCTCTTAGCATCCA
Organism: Oratosquilla oratoria; assembly: GCF_046742065.1. Classification (NCBI taxonomy): domain Eukaryota; kingdom Metazoa; phylum Arthropoda; class Malacostraca; order Stomatopoda; family Squillidae; genus Oratosquilla; species Oratosquilla oratoria. The sequence continues at coordinate 129,978,018 of NC_134777.1, forward strand.
TTCCCAAATGTCTATCCCCCATTACACTCTTTAATCCACCAAGGCATTTACTCGCTTCTCTCAATCTACATTCTACCTCCACCTTCACTCCACCTTTTCCTGCCACATTTGCACCCAGGTATCTAAAACTATCCACTTCCTCCAGTAGCTCTCCCTTAATACTCATTTCCAGTCTACTGCCACTTTCACCCCTTGTACATCTCATCACCTTAATCTTACCCACATTTATCTTTAGCTTTCTTCTATCACATACTCTCCCAAACTCTGTCACTAACTTCCTCAACCCCTCCTCCGATCCTGCCACAAGCGCAGTGTCGTCTGCAAACAACAGCTGGCTCACCTCCCACTTTTCTCCATTTTCTTTAGCCATCTCCAATCCCTGACCCACTACCCTTGCATTTACCTCTCGCACTACCCCATCCATGTATAAGTTGAACAGCCAGGGCAACATAATGCATCCTTGACGAAGTCCCACCTTTACCTCGAACCATTCACTCTCTCCATTTCTAATCCTGACACAAGCTCTACTACTCTCATAAAAACTCTTGACAGCTCCTAAAAGCTTTGCTCCTATCCCATACATCTGCATAACCTCCCACAGTGCCTTTCTGTCTACCCTATCGTAAGCCTTTTCTAGATCCATAAAGGCCCAAAAAACATCCTTCCCCTTTCCTATAGCTTTCTCACATATTTGTCTTACCACAAAGATCTGATCTACACAACCTCTACCCGTCCTAAATCCACACTGTTGCTCACCAATTACTCCCTCTGTTCCTCTCCTAATCCTCTCAATCAAAATCCTCCCATAAGCCTTCCCAACTACACTTAACAAGCTAATCCCTCTGAAACTACTACATTCACACTTGTCCCCTTTTCCCTTGTACAGTGGCACTATACAGGCACTCCTCCAGTCCTCCGGCACTCTACCCTCTCTCCAGCAAACATTAAATAACCTCACCAGCCAGTCCACCATCACTGTACCTCCTTTCTTCAGACATTCTGCATGGCATCCATCCAACCCAGGTGCCTTACCTGCTCTCATCATCTTAACAGCTGCTTTCACTTCATCCTTCCCTATTTCTCCTCCATTTTCCTCACTCATCATTCATTTTCTTAGCGCTTCCCACTGCAACTACCTTTCCCTCCCTATCCTCCTTCACATTTAGCAACTCCCTAAAATATTCTGCCCACCTTCCTCTCACTACCTTCTCTTCCATTATCATCTCTCCATCTGCACCTTTTACCTTTTCTTCTCTACTTGATTCACCTCCTCTTCCTCTTTTAACTTCCTTCCAAAACATCTTTTTATTACTTTCAAAATTTTCTATCTTACTCTTTCCCCATTTCACATCTGCTCTTCTCTTTGCTTCCTTTATCTTATGGTTAACTTCCTTTCTCTTTACTTTGTACCTCTCATACAATTCCCTCATCCTAATTTGTAGCCAATCTATGAATGCCTGCATCTTCTCTTCTATACCCTTCTTTGCTTCCTCATCCCACCACTCTACACTTCTTTCTATTTCCTCCCGCCCTCCTTGTTCCACACACCATCTTTGCACACCTTATGACTCCCTCCTTGAACCATCCCCATTCCTCCTCCACTCCTAGTTCTACTCTATCCTTTACTCTCTCCCACTCCTCTCTCAACTTCTTCTTATACTCATTCTCCTTTTTTTCCTCATTTAAGCAGTTCACTCTGAGTACCTCCCTACCTTCTGCCCTTTTCCTCTTTCTCCACCTATTCTCCACTCTCAATTTACCTTCCACAAGGAAATGATCTGATATTCCCCCACTCTCTCCCCTTAGAACATGTACATCCTTAACTCTTCCTACCATAGTCCTGGTCACCACTATATAGTCCATTAATGCTCTATCTGCCACCTTTCCATCCACCACCCTCTCCCATGTGTACTTATGCTTGACTTTCTTCTTAAAACTCTATTTGCTATCATCAACTCTCAAGACACATCTTCACCATCAATTCTCCTCTACGATTTTTACCTGGAACTCCATACTTCCCAATTACTCCGTCAATTGGTTCATTTCCTACCCTAGCATTTAGGTCTCCCAATACAACTACATTGACATTTCTCCCTAATCCCTCTATGCACTCATTTATATCTACCCAAAAAACCTCCCTTTCCTCTACGCTCTTCTCACTACCAGGCCCATACGCACTTACAAAAACCCACATCTCCCTTCCCAGCTTCATCTTCATCCACATCAACCTTGATGACACCTCCTTCCACTCCACTACCCACTTACTTATCTCTTGACTTAATAGTATACCCACCCCTTCTCTCCCTCATCCCCTCTTCACTCCTGAGTACCTCCCAGCTACACTCCCAAACTCACAGTTGCCTTTTCCTTTCAGTTTATTTTCACTCAAAGCCAGTACATCCATCTTTCTTCTCACAAACATACTGCCTATCCCTTCCCTTTTACTCTCATCTGTACCACATCCACGGACATTAAAAGACCCAAACCTTAGGGTACTGGTTGGACAGCTCCCAGACCCTCTTATGCCTTTACTTTCTTTTTTAGGAATGTCCCCTTTTGGGGCTACAAGTAGTAGGACTCCTAATCCCATCCCCTGTCCCTTTTTTGTCGCCTATTATGACCCAAGTAGAAATACTTGGTGGTAGCATTCTCTTCCCCCTCCACAGGGTAGGCAAAAAAAGAAATGAATATTCAGAGAAATGGTACAGGACAGTAACAAGGGGTTGGGGGACAGCATAATGGAGGGACAGTCGTAGTATAAAAGTGTCATCATTTCTCTATGTACAGAGTTTTCCTCTATCACAGACAAAATGATGTGTGGCTCTGGTCCGTAGGGGCGCCCCATATAGACCCTAAAGTATCAACTGCATGCTACTTTGCCACAATAACATGCAGCCAATACCCCAGACAGGGCTGATAAAAAGTAGATACATAAAAAAAAAAATAGATACATAATAAAATAGTAAAAAAGTAGCCCAATCTGGCATGAATAAATCTATATAGATTATAAAGCAAGTAAAAATCATAGTTCAATTACTTTATATCAAAAGTGATATACCAAAATTATATTAAGTGGAATTGGCATTGGCAATTACTGGTAAATAGGAATCTGCATTGGCAAAAAAAATTGAATTGGCACACCCCTATACATAATATATACATATATATATATATATATATATATGATTCTTTATATATTCACATAAACACACAAGTAGGTACCAGTTCCCTTTATAAGACCATTCAATAAACAAGAAACAGATGAAACGACCTAAGTATATAGGGGACTATTTTCAAAATACAATCTCCAAAATCCACTAACACACCATCCAGTCTAGGGCGCAAGATCTCTATCAATTTAAACTATATTTCTTCCACATATTCTCAAAATGAGAGCTGACAACCAGCAACTGATCTTTTCATCCTACTAATATGGTGGTGACACAGAAGCTGTCCCACATTTATGTAACACATACAGCAGTCTGAAATTTCATCCCAGGCACCTATGGAAGGGCCCAATGGCTGTTACCAGCCACTGTGATGCTGCAGGCTTCCAGTCAGTGAAACTCAGTGCAATAATTATCATTATTGTAAGGCCTATCACTATAATTATCATTATTGTAAGGCCCATCACTATAATTATCATTATTGTAAGGCCCATCACTGAGTTAAAAATACCTTAATCCCTTTAGAACTGTGGCATACTTAACAGATTTAGCTCTGTTGCCAAAGACAACCACCATAGTGAGAGCCCATCTTCTGGAACAGTGGGGCACCCACTTACCAACCTGAAATACATTTGAAAACCTCATGCAAAGAACATCCCCAAGTGTCCAGCAGCAATGCCACATGCACCATGGTTGTGCCCTGCCACACCATATCATGCACTGAGCAACACCAACATCTGGTCTAAAAGCAAGTTGCTGGCTAGGACAGCCAAGCAGAGGCAATTAACAACCATGAAAGTACTAACAGCAATCCAGCGTGGAGGCATCATGGATTGTGCAAGGCCAGAACCAGGTCAAGTGCCTGCCTGCAGGAAGGGTGCTCAGGTGGATGGTGTGCTGTACGTAGTAACAGGGTGAAACAGTGAGAATACCTGTTTTGTTAGGTGAGGGTACAATCAGAATTATCAGGCACAACAAAAATTAAATAAATCACATGGACAACAATGTTAATACTATATGTAACATGTTGACCACACAAAACAGTATAAGTAAAAAAAACTAAGAAAAAGTCTATATCCATTTACATCTGAGCTCATCTCTAAAATCTAACAAGTTAGCAATGTAGCTTCCTACATTACTTTAACTACAAACATGTCTGGTATTTTGTAACACTTGAAGGGTACAGCCAAATACAAACCTGTTTTCCCTCTCTTATCTACACTAAGATGTTTAATCTATATTCTTATGGCAAATGTCTACAAATCTAACCAGAGGAGATAAGTTAGGAACAGCTGATATATTCTTGTATTTTATTTACATACCTCTCCTTAAAGCATTGCAAACTGTCAAGAATGTTCTAACAGACTTTCATACACTGCAACATGCATATTATGTATGGGAGGAATAAGAGAGAAAAAAATACATACGTACATACCTACACACACACACACACACACACATATATATATATAGCTGTATATATATATATATATATATATATATATACCTGTATATATATATATATATATATACCTGTATATATATATATATATATATATATATATAATGTAAACAGAAAATGTGTCAAAAGAATTACATATATATAAATTTCATACATTAGCTTACCGTATATACTAATCTATCTTATTCATATTCTATTGCTCATGCCTTGTCTAAAATACAGCTAAATCCTTATACTGGAAGCTGAAAATAAATACTAACATGGTCTTAACTTATATTTCTGATTAAATAACCAAAGTTCTAAGTATTTGCGATGTCTGACGTCTTCACATTACAATAACAATTGTTATCTCATGTTCCATTGACTGGAAACCTTTAGCAGCACAGTCCTCAGGCACCCCTACAGATCTCCCACAGAAGAAAAGTTTGTCTACTGACCATATTATATTAATGTGGGATGGTTTCTTCCATGTCTAATCAGTTTCAAGTATTTGACATTAACATTCAGATCTGAATCAAGGTATTATTACAACTTGAGCTTTGTCACCTTCTTAGCTATTCCATGTACAGTATATATCTATTTGGAAAACTGAAAAATAAAAGGGAGGGAGGGAGGATGAGGCAGAGGAGAGATTATGTATTTACCTACCTAGTTGCATCTTATGAGAAGGGGAGATATGCTCATCATGTCCCGTCTTTGTATCTCACAATGTCTAGTTTGCTCTTAAATTCATGTACAGTTTTTGCGTACACTATTGTTTTATCCAGTTTGTTCCAGATATCCACTGCTCTGTGTGGATTTTTTCTTTCTTTCAGGTCTCTTCTATAACTATCCTTTTTGAATTTCTTTTCATGTCCCCTTGTATTTCTCTTAACCCAATTTAGTAAGTCCTCTCTATCAAGGATTTCTGTGCCTTTCATGATTCTGTAAATGGTCAGCAGGTTGCCTCTTTCTCTTCTTTGTTCCAGTCAGTAATTTCAATTTAGCCAGTCTTCCCTCATGAGAGGTTTGAGTGTGTTGGTGCCATTTTCGTGGCTGCTCTCTGGATTCATTCAATTTTCTTTATATTCTTTTTGGTACTGGGTGACGATAGTGTTGCAGCATACTCCGGTCTAGGTCTTATTAGTGTGACTAGCAATTTTTTTTAACCATTTCTTCATCTAAATAGGTAAAAACCACCTTTACTGATCTTAGCAAGTTGTGAGATTCCCCGACAATTTTGTTTATCTGTTTATCAGGGGATACGTCTTTTTCAGATCCTACTTTCTTTACTTCCTTTGTTCCAATTTTATATTATCCTGATATTCTTTTTTTACTTTTTCCGAACTCCATTATGCTGCATTTCTTTATGTTGGAGTCTACATCCCACTTTTGGCTCCTTTTCCAAACATTGTTTAGGTCTCTCTGTGGTGATTCACAATCCGTTTCAGTATTCACTTTTCTCAGCAATTTAGCATCATCTGCAAAGCAGCTCATGTGACAATCCACATCTTCATCCATGTCATTCACATATATAGCAAACATTATTGGAGCCAATACCAATCCTTGTGGAACTCCATTAATCACCTCCTCCCAACCTGAACAATTTTCTCTGATCACTACTCTCATTTGTCTACCATGCAAGAAATCCTCCATCCAGCTTAGGTTACCTTATATCCCTGTTTTCCATTTTTTTTTTTTTTTTTTTTTTTTTTTGTGTGGCACTATGTCAAAGGCTTTTAGTAAGTCTAGGAAAGCACAATCAGCCCATCCATCCCTTTCTTGTGCTATATCTATTAGTCTCAAGTAAAAGCAGATTAAGTTTGTGGCACATAATCTTCCCTGTCTGCATCCAAATTGTCTCGTGTTTATTATATTGTTTTCTTCTCGGTGTTTTATCCATCTATCCTTGATAATCTTTTCACAAAGTTTGGCTACAGTGCTTGTAAGGGAGACTGGTCTGTAATTTGTTCGTTCTTCTTTGTTTCCTCCTTTATATATTGGTACAATATTGGCATTTTTCCAGTCCTTTGCTATTTTTCTTTCTTTGAGTGAGCAACTTATGTTATATATTTTGTCCATTAATTCTTTACATTCTTTTAGTATCAAATTTGCAATTCCGTCTGGGGGCGTGTGATTTCCTGATATCTAGGTTAATTAATTTAACTATACCTATGCATTTATGTATTTTATTTGTTATTTACATTATTATAGTTTTTATTTATTATTTTATTATCATTATGATTTTTTTCCGCATCCGACCTAGATATGGACCAAAAGGTCTCCTGTCGGCATGCTCCGCCTTTGTAATCCTTTGTAATTGATCCATTATTTTTGTGTTATTGTTATTTCCCTCATGGGGGGTGATCACACTTCAATTCCTTCGCACCAATGCTGTACTTTTTCTATAGTGAAAACCAACTTAAAGTGGTTGTTCATGACTTCAGCCATTTCTAAATATTCTGTATATTCTATATTTCCGTGGTGTAGTTTCACCATTTCCTGTTTATTTTTAAGTCTACCATTCACATATCTATAGAATAGTTTGGGTTGATCTTTACATTTTTCAATTATTATTTTTTTTTTTTGTAGTTTCTTTTTTCCTCTCTGCACACTTTTACATATTCATTTCTATGGTTGGTATATGTTTGCCACTTTCCAGGTTTTTATCTTTTTTTCATCTTTTCCAAGCTTTATCTCTTCTATCTTTTGCCTCGCTGCATCTTCTGTTGAACCAGCACTTAATGTACACCTTTTCCCATTTCTGTCTTGGTACATAATTATTCACTCCATTATAAATTTCCATCAAAATTATCCATTTCTCTTCCACTTGTGTCTCTTCATTGTAGGGTCTATATGGGGCGCCCCTACGGACCAGAGCCACACATCATTTTGTCTGTGATAGAGGAAAACTCTGTACATAGAGAAATGATGACACTTTTATACTACGACTGTCCCTCCGTTATGCTGCCCCCCAACTCCTTGTTACTGTCCTGTACCATTTCTCTGAATATTCATTTCCTTTTTTCGCCTACCTACCCTATGGTGGGGGAAAAAAAATACTGCCACCAAGTATTTCCACTTGAGTCGTAAAAGGCAACAAAAAAGGGACAGGGGATGGGATTAGGAGTCCTACTACCTGTAGCCCCAAAGGGGGACATTCCTAAAAAAGAAAGTAAAGGCATAAGAGGGTCTGGGAGCTTTCCAACCAGTACCCTAAGGTTTGGGTCTTTTAATGTGCGTAGATGTGGTACAGATGAGAGTAAAAGGGAAGAGATAGGCAGTATACTTGTGAGAAGAAAGATGGATATACTGGCTTTGAGTGAAACTAAAATGAAAGGAAAGGGCACCTGTGAGTTTGGGAGTGTAGCTGGGAGATACTCAGGACTGAAGAGGGGACAAGGGAGAGAAGGGGTGGCTATATTAGTAAGTGAAGAGATAAGTAAGCGGGTAGTGGAGTGGAAGGTGTCATCAAGGTTGATCTGGATGAAGGTGAAACTGGGAAAGGAGATGTGGAGTGGAAGGAGGTGTCATCAAGGTTGATCTGGATGAAGGTGAAGCTGGGAAAGGAGATGTGGGTTTTTGTAAGTGCATATGGGCCTGGTAGTGAGAAGAATGTAGAGGAAAGGGAGGCATTTTCGGTAGATATAAATGAGTGCATAGAGGGATTAGGGAGAAATGTCAATGTAGTTGTATTGGGAGACCTAAATGCTAGGGTAGGAAATGAACCAATTGACGGAGTAATTGGGAAGTATGGAGTTCCAGGCAAAAATCATAGTGGGGAATTGATGGTGGAGATGTGTCTTGAAAGAGAGTTGATGATAGCAAATACAGTGTTTAAGAAGAAAGTCAAGCATACGTACACATGGGAGTGGGTGGTGGATGGAAAGGTGGCAGATAGAGCATTAATGGACTATATAGTGGTGACTAGGAGTATGGTAGGAAGAGTTAAGGATGTACATGTTCTAAGGGGAGAGAGTGGGGGAATATCAGATCATTTCCTGGTGGAAGGTAAATTGAGAGTGGAGAATAGGTGGAGAAAGTGGAAAAGGGCAGAAGGTAGGGAGGTACTTAGAGTGAACTGCTTAAATGAGGAAAAAAAGGAGAATGAGTATAAGAAGAAGTTGAGAGAGGAGTGGGAGAGAGTAAAGGATAGAGTAGAACTAGGAGTGGAGGAGGAATGGGGATGGTTCAAGGAGGGAGTCATAAGGTGTGCAAAGATGGTGTGTGGAACAAGGAGGGCGGGAGGAAATAGAAAGAAGTGTAGAGTGGTGGGATGAGGGAGCAAAGAAGGGTATAGAGAAGAAGCACGCATTCATAGATTGGCTACAAATTAGGATGAGGGAATCGTATGCGAGGTACAAAGTAAAGAGAAAGGAAGTTAAGCATAAGATAAAGGAAGCAAAGAGGAGGGCAGATGTGAAATGGGGAAAGAGTATGACAGAAAATTTTGAAAGTAATAAAAAGATGTTTTAGAAGGAAGTTAAAAGAGGAAGAGAAGGCAAATGAAGTAGAGAAGAAAAGGTAAAAGGTGCAGATGGAGAGATGATAATGGAAGAGAAGGCAGTGAGAGGAAGGTGGGCAGAGTATTTTAGGGAGTTGCTAAATGTGAAGGAGGATAGGGAGGGAAAGGTAGTTGCAGTGGGAAGCGCTAAGAAAATGAGTGATGAGTGAGGAAAATGGAGGAGAAATAGGGAAGGATGAAGTGAAAGCAGCTGTTAAGATGATGAGAGCAGGTAAGGCACCTGGGTTGGATGGATGCCATGCAGAATGTCTGAAGAAAAGAGGTACAGTTATCGTGGACTGGCTGGTGAGGTTATTTAATGTTTGTTTAAGTGAGGGTAGAGTGCTGGAGGACTGGAGGAGTGCCTGTATAGTTCCACTTTACAAAGGAAAGGGGGACAAGTGTGAGTGTAGTAGTTACAGAGGGATCAGCTTGTTGAGTGTAGTTGGGAAGGCTTATGGGAGGGTCTTGATTGAGAGGATTAGGAGAGGAACAGAGGGAGTAATTGGTGAGCAACCGTGTGGTTTTAGGACAGGTAGGGGATGTGTAGATCAGATTTTTGTGGTAGACAGATGTGAGAAAGCTATAGGAAAAAGGTAAGGATGTTTTTTGGGCTTTTATGGATCTGGAAAAGGCTTACAACAGGGTAGACAGGAAGGCACTGTGGGAGGTACTGCAGATATATGGGATAGGAGGAAAGCTGTTAACCCCTTCCATACGGTGCCACACACGTAGGCGTCATGAGGAGCAAGTGGATTCGCGATGCTGCCATATCGGCGTCTTGATTATATTTATTGTAGTCGCCCCTGTGTTTTTACATTCTCCCAAATGTGCCCTGAATCCCATTCTCTGTGGTTTTCAAAATTCGCGGGTGAAAGAGAGAACGATCGATATAAGCGGTGACTATATTTTATGATGCGAGTATTATTATGACACGTCGTACGGCTGGCATTGGCTGCTGCCCGCGAGATTTAAGTCCCGTAGTGAAGTGGTTAAGGGGACCCCCCGCCCAAAAAATTTTTTCTGAAGGATCTTGCTGATTTTTTCTGTGTGATATCTAGGTCTGAGGAAACCTTCACAGCTTGAGTTCTATTCAGATCTGACTAGTAGTTTTTTATTTTTTAATAAAAAACGTAAAAAATACCATATTTTTGGGCTTCTTTCAAATCCTATCTCCTCTTACAATTTTCATCCGATGTCTTCCATTTTACTGCAAAAGAATCTTCTACATATATAAAAAAAACAAAATAGAGAGTTTTTTAATATCTTTGTTTAACGCCAAGGAAAAAAAATATAAAAAGATTATCAAAAAAACGCAAAATTTTGACGACACGTTATTAAAAAAATTATATATAACATATGCAAAAAAACTCTCTATTTAATTTTTTGTCATTTATCTAGCTATTAATAGAGACCTCATATGCAAAAATTTGTTGAAAATTGAGGAGATAGACTATGTGTATCAAAAACTTGCATTTTTCAGAAATGAGTGTTAAAGTTGTTTTTTTCCTTAGTTTGACTAAATCTTACATTGGACCTCCTAAGACCCATTGAAAACAGGTTCCATTGTATTTTCATGATGATTTTGCATCTTTCAAGTAACTCAGGCACTTTGTACCCTCCTACAGTGTAGGATATTATTCACTCAAAGTGAGGGTCTCATAAGCCACCACCTCACTCTTTGTCGCAAAGTTTGAGTTCTTGGTCTAGAATGACCCAGCAAGGTAGTCTGATTGCTGGGATTCAGCTCTCTTTCTTTTCTTGGGTTTCCTTTCTGGTGTTGGAACAGGCTCTTGCTGCATCAGGGACATCACTGTGAGGTTTGAGACTCTAAACCCAAGGTGTTGCAACAAGGAGGCATCCTTGTAGCCACTTGTTAGCAAACAGTTGTTTGCGTAGAGACAACGTGTCTGATATAGGTGTAGAGGACAAAGGATCAGGTGCTGAGGATGTGGATGTAGATGGCAGGGAGAGAGCTGCTGGAGGGAGTACTAGTGGTGGTGGCGGAGGTGGTGATAACAAAGTTGATGCTGGGTTCTTTCTTTCTCCCCTTGAGTTGCTAATGTAGACATTCTTATCTTCTGCAAGTGTGCCTTTTGTTTGGATAGCTTAGGCATGGCTAATATCTTCAAATATCTCTTCACTGAAAAATAGATGCGAATTTCACACAGCAAATTAGTGAACGCGGCAAGCTAACGTGTACATGTCCTTTACTTTGTAAGGCTCAGGCCACTGCCAGTCGTGCAGGCTGAACTTCCTCACACCACATACTCACGTGCATGCCGGACGTAAGAGAAAACTTTATGAGTGCATCAAACGCAAAAAAAAATAGAGTAAAATATGGTCAAAACGTATGTAAACAATGGTCGTGCGCAGCATGTGGCTGCCGGGGGGAGGGAGGGTAGGCCCTTTAAACCCTTTAAAAATGGCGGTACGATAAAAACACTTTACCAGCATCTAGAGCAAGATCCCTACTATGTATTTATGCAATAAAACTTTTTTTTTTTTTTTTAATTTTTCTTAAATCTGGGGGTCCCCTTAGGAGCAGTCAAGAGTTTTTATGAGAGTAGTAGAACTTGCGTTAGGATTAGAAATGGAGAGAGTGAATGGTTTGAGGTAAAGGTGGGACTTCACCAGGGGTGTGTTATGTCGCCCTGGCTGTTCAATCTTTACTTGGATGGGGTTGGATGGGGTGGTGCGAGAGGTGAATGCAAGGGTAGTGGGTCAGGGGTTGAAGATGATTAAAGAAAATGGAGAAAAGTGGGAGGTGAGCCAGCTGTTGTTTGCTGACGACACTGCGCTTGTAACAGGATCAGAGGAGGGATTGAGGAAGTTAGTGACAGAGTTTGAGAAGGTGTGTGAAAGAAGGAAGCTGAAGATGAATGTGGGCAAAAGTAAGGTGATGAGATGTACAAGGGGAGAGAGTGACAGTAGGCTGGAAGTGAGCATTAAGGGTGAGAAACTGGAGGAAGTGGATAGTTTCAGATACTTGGGTGTGAATGTGACAGGAAAGGGAGGAGTGGGGGTGGAGGTAGAATGTAGATTGAGAGAAGCGAGTAAATGTCTTGGTGGATTAAAAAGTGTAATGAGAAATAGACATCTGGGAATGGATGCTAAGAGGAGGTTATATGAAAGAGTGATTGTGCCAACAGCAATGTATGGGGCAGAAACATGGAACATGAGAGGAAGAGAGGAGTTTGAATGTGTTTGAGATGAAATGTCTGAGAAGTATGATGGGGGTTACTAGGCTAGAGTGAGAAATAAGGAGGTGAGGAGAACGGGTGGAAAGGGAGCTGGGAGATAGGGTTGATGAAAGAGTATTAGGATGGTTTGGAAACATGGAAAGAATGAGTGAAGAAAGATTAGTAAAAGAAGTGTGGAAGGTGGAGGTGGAAGGAGTGAATATGAGGGGGCATCCTAGGATGAGATGGATGGATGGGGTGAAAGGGGCTTTACAAAAGAGAGGAATGTCTGTAGAGGAAGGACGGGAGAGGACAGAAGATAGGGGTGAATGGAGAAGGGTTGTGTATAGATGAGGCTGTGATGCATGAGGGGGAGTGGGTGGGGGATGGGGGTGAGGAAGTATGTACGAGAAAAAATTTGACGCAGCCCGAAGGGATTTCTCCCCATCTTCTCCTTTCCTGCATGAGGGGACGGAGAGGGGGTGTTGCTGAATTTAAGAAGCGGCCTTGCTGTGGATGTACTGTGTCTTGCGACACTGCTTCTGACCCAGGACAGTGGACAGGATGCAGGGATGACCCATCATCCAGGAGGTGCCAAGATAGAAGGGAGGGTGGACTATGTGGGAAATGAAATGGGTGGGAGTGATTTCTATGCCTTTTTCTTTTTGGCTACCCCCCGTGTAAGGGGGAAAAAAGCCTAGGTATATGTATGCATTTCTTTAGTTAGTTTTTGGTTCACCTCCTCTACTTCTTCCAATTTTTCATCTCTCTGCATGATCTGCGTGAGTTGACCGAACCTATCCTCCCAATGTTTGACAATTTTCTCAATTTTTCCTTCTAGGCTTGCTAATCGGGGAGGGTTGGCTTCCCCCCCCTCATTAAATCCATGGAAATTATTATATTCACCCTTCCCACTACACCACGAGCTTTCCCCTTCCCTATGAATACAAAAAAGAACTTCATTGACGTTGAGATCCACGAAAATTTCCCTTCTTTTTCGGAGCTCCAATCTTCGCTGTGAATCTATCTACATGTATTTACCTAGTTGTATTTTATGGGAAGAGGAGCTATGCTCGTGGTGTCCTGTCTTCATATCCCATTTTATCTAAACTATTTTTAAATTCATGTATTGTTTTTGCACACACCACTTTCTCATCTAACTTGTTCCAACTGTCTATTACTCTGTGAGGAAAGCTGTTCTTTTTCAGATCTCTTCTATAGCTGTCTTTCTTGATTTTCTTTCTGTGTCCTCTTGTATTTCTATCATCCCATTTTATCATATCCTCTCTATCAATAATTTCTATGCCTTTCATGATTCTGTAAATAGCTATCAAATCTCCTCTCTCTCTTCTTTGCTCTAGTGTCTGAAGCTCAAGTTTTGCTAGTCTCTTCATATGATAGTTTTGAGAGTGTTGGTGCCAATTTTGTAATTGCTCTTTGTATTCTTTTAATTTTTTTTATACATTTTTTTGTACTTGGTGACCACATCGCTGCTGCATATTCCAATCTTGGTCTTATCAGTGATTAGTATTTTCTTCACCATTTCTTCATCCAGGTATGTAAATGCCACTTTGATTGTTCTTATTAAATTATAAGTTTCACCAAAAATCTTATTTATTTGTCTCTCAGGTGACATATTATTCATAACAATGACTCCCAGGTCCTTCTCATTTTCAACTTTTTTTTTATACTTTTTTCTCCCAATTTATATGATCCTGTTATTGTTTTTGCTTTTTCCAAATTCCATTATACTACACTTTTTAGTATTGAACTCCATCTCCCACTTCCTACTCCATTCCCAGACTTTATTTAGATCACTCTGTAGTGATTCACAATCTTCTTCTTTGTTCACTTTTTTTAATAGTTTTGCATCATCTGCAAAGAAGCTCATAACTTTCAATTTCTTCATCCATATCATTAATATATATAGCAAACATTATTGGGGCCAAAACTGTTCCTTGTGGAACACCACTTATTACTTCATCCCAATTTGAGTGTTTGTCTCTTATCACTACTCTCATTTTTCTTCCTTGCAAAGTCTTCCATCCATTTAAGCATTTTGCCCTGTATTCCTCCTTCGGTTTCTAATTTCTTAAGCAACTTCTTATGTGGTACTTCGTCAAAAGCTTTTTTTAGGTAGAAATGCACAATCAGCCCATCCATCTCTTTCTTATATTATATCTACTAGCCTTGAATAGAAACATATTAAATTGGTAACGCATGATCGTCCTTGTCTGAATCCAAATTGCCTTGGAATTAGCACATTGTTTTTTTCTAAATATTTTACCCATCTACCTTTGACAATTCTTTCACAAATTTTTGCTATTGTACTTGTTAGAGAGACTGGTCTATAGTTGGTAGGGTCCTCTTTGTTTCCTCCTTTATATATAGGTACTATATTTGCTTTTTTCCAATCTTCTGGAACTTTTCCTTCTTTCAAGGAACTATTTATTATGCTATGTATTTTGTCTGCCAGTTCATTCCTGTATTCTTTCAAAATCCAGTTTGCTATTTCATCTGGTCCATGCAATTTTCTGACATCAAGATTACTCAAGTGTTTCATTATTTCATTCTTTGTTACTTCTATTTCTTTCATAGGGGGGACTTTCTCTTTCCATTCGATCTCTTCAGGTTGTATGTTCTCCCTTGTAAACACTGATTTAAAATGTTTGTTTATAATTTTCTCTTTTCCTCTCTGCACACTTGTAGATACAGTAGAAGCCCGATTTAATGAATCTCAACTTAGCGGAAGCTCAAATTAGCGAACTGCAAATAGCAATAACGAAAATGCTCAACTTAGCGGAAATGGTCCACTAAGTTGACCATTTTCCGCTAGCTGGCCAGACGCGCTTCTACGGAAATAGCTCAATTTAGCGGGAACGGTAAGCTAAGTTGAGCATTTTTCGTCAACTGGCCACATGCGTGTCTCAGAGTCCAATGTTACCAGATGTTACCAGATTGTGGTGGTGGAGTCAAGGAAAAATTCATAATTTAGTACTTTGGAGGTATATAAATATATATACATACATATATATACAGGTACTCCTCGTTTAACGACCTACTCGGTTAGCGACAACGCGGAGTTACGATGGGCTTTATGACAGACGTTTAATGTAAATCTCCCGAAGTTACGTCGTGTACGATAATTAAGTTGGCTGAGGCAAATTTGTATGTTATAATTGAACTTGTACGGTGGATATTAGCTGTGAGGTAAAGTGTTCTGAAGCTTAGGTCTACATTACCATCCTGCAAGCTGCAAAAACTACCTGGGGTACAGTATATACGGGTAGTGGTAAATTTCTAGTTTCGACCATGGGCGCAATATAGCAATAGAAAATTAATTATTAATTTTGTAAATTATAATGTATCAAAGTAATATGCAATTTTGTGAGCGGAAAAAAAAAAAAAGGGTGCTAAAACAAATTTCGTAAGTAACGAAGTCATGTCGGACGAATGGTACACCATGTTTATGATAGATGCCGATGTCGAAGAAATAAAAGGATGATGAATTCGTCTAACCTAAACTAAACTAACCTGACCTGTGTTTGATAAATCATTACCTGCAAATTAAATGTCATCCGGCTCGTCCTCGTTGTCATGAGAGACGTTGGGAGACGACAAGATGGCGTCCCGATCCTATGCTACCGACTTTGTTCATTAGCATATTTTCTTGTAGCATGGTATTTTTTACTTTCATTTCCGCCCACAAAATTGCATATTACGTTGATACATTTTAATTTACAAAATTAATAATTAATTTTCTATTGCTATATTGCGCCCATGGTCGAAACTAAAAAAATACCCCGGTATTATTTATGGAATGTCAGCACATGCGGATTTGGTCATATACGGTAATTTCAGGAACCTAACCACCGTAAATAAACAGTAAATAAGGCTTTAATGTACTGTATAAAAGATACATGTATAAAGATACATGTATTGCTGGACATTGTACATACAGTACATGTACGTATATGTATACACTTTCGCTTAACGATCAATTCGGTTAACGATGGCGCGCTGGTCCCAATTGTCATAGTTAAACGAGGAGTGGTTGTATATATATATATATATATATATATATATATATATATATATATATATATATATATATATATACATACTATAATATATATATACACTATATAATTCAGTATATGTATAAAGTATAATTGTAGCAGAAATATATTCAAGTAGAAATAGACGGTATAATAGGAAAACAAAATAATGAAACAGTAAGTTGATGGGAAAGTTCAAAATCAGTACGCGAGAGTAATCACCACGAAAAACACTTCTATAACGACGAACTACGTTTTCTGCAACAACACAACAATAACGCTCACTATCCAAAAACCAACTGCCCAGTCCTATTAATCACTAGAATTATGTACATGGAACCAAACACGAAGCTATGACTAATATTCCGCGAAATTCAGAGACAGCTCATATCATTTACACCACACACACACAATGTTGCAACAAATTACTGCACGTTGCTGTTCGTTTGCAATTCACGATTGTGCTGCCTATAATTCACTTACAATATTATATATATACTGTATGTGTGTGTGTGTACACTAGGGAATTTTTAGGTACATATCATTTTTATAATCCGTTCTGGCAACACTGTTACACCAACGCTCACTCGCTCAATTTAACGGAAAATTCAATTTAGAGGACTGGACCTTGGCTGAATTAGTTTGTTAAATCAGGCTTCTACTGTATTCATTTCTATAACAGGTATATATTTTCCATTTTTCAGGCCTTTTGTGTTTCTTCTATTTGGTCCAAGCTTTCTCTCTTTTGTCTTTTAACTCTCTACAACTTTTGCTGTACCAGCACTTTATAACTCTCTACAACTTTTGCTGTACCAGCACTTTATATGTTCTTTTTCTTGTTTTTGTCTTGGGACATAATTTTCCACTCCTTTTTTGTAAATTCTTGTCAAAATATTACATTTCTCTTCCACTGTTGTTTCTTCTTTGTATATTTCTTCCCAGTTTTCTTATTGAAAGAATTCTCTTATTTTATCAAAGTTTGTTTTTTCATACATCATTCTTCCTTTTCTATATTGTTCATTTCTTTTCATGTATTTTTCCTCATTTAGTTCCAGTTCAATCAATATGTGGTCACTTTTACTTATTGGTGTTTTATATTCAATCTTTTCCACTATTGTAGGTTCAGATGTGATTATTAGGTCTAGTCTCGATGGTTCTTCTTCATTTCTATACCTAGTGTTCTCCTGTATCCACTGTGTCATTGTATGGTCAATAATCATCTCAAGTAGAACATTTCCCCATGAGCTGTCTCCAACTTTACTGTCATCTCTTCCCAGCAGACTTCTTTGCAATTAAAGTCGCCCATTATAACTATTCTTCCTCCATCTTCCATTATCTTATTTAATGTTATCTCTGTGTCTTCTAACATACTCTTATGTTCACTCTCTTCCCACGAGGCTGTTTTTGGAGGCACATAATTTATCACGAACTTTCTGCTCTTTTTATCTCTGTCTTCCACTTTGATCATAATCATCTCTACTGTATTCTTTCCATATGTGACACACTTCACGTTTATATCCTTCTTAGTCAGGAACATAACTCCACCCCCTACCTTTTTCACTCTGTTTCTAATCCAATAATTATATGCATCATGTCCTACACTGTTGGGTGGTAGTGGACCTTTTAATTTTGTTTCTACAATAATCATTCAGCTCATTCAATCCTGTTATTAATCCATCTATATTTGTGTAAGACACTTTTAGTTTTCTGCCACTTCCATTGTATTCTCTGTTTCCCTTTTGTTTTTCTCTGGTATGTCATAGTTCCTTATTTTCATATTCACTACTCTCCAATAGAATTTCTCTTTTCCTGACTCTGTTCTGTTCTCGTTTATTTCCTTAGCTTCATGTCTTTTCTTTTTTTCCTCCTCTCTTTCCTTTTTATTCATTTCTCTTTTTATCCATACCTTTTTATATTGTTCACTTGTTGCTAGTTTCCCTGTTTTTACTAAGATATTCTCTGCCGTCGTTTGTGACCTGAATTTAATCTTAATTGGTCTGGACTTATCTGTACTATACTTCCTGAGTCTATACATCTCTTCAATTTGTTTCATGATTTCAGGTTCATCTTCCTGAACTAATTCTAGTAAACTGCTTACTTTTTCTTTTTCCTCATTCATTCTTGTGGTTCTATTTGGGTTATATTTCTCTTCCATTCCTAAAATAATTATACATTTCTTTTTATCTGCTAAGTCCCTTACTATATTCTCCTTCTCTCTCATCACTTTAATAACTGAGTCTTCAGTTTGTTCTTTCATTTGCTGTTTAATTATGTCAGTAAATGCAACTCTACTGTTTTCTTGGATCTTTTTCCAACCCTGTGCTTCCTTTGCTATGGCCTCTTGTCTTTATTATTCCTCTTTAATTCCTCATTCTCCTCTTTTACTTCTTTTAACTGCCTTTTTAAATCTTCTATTTCTTTGGTTAAGTTTTTGTTCACCTTCTCAAGTTCTTCCAGTTTTTCAACTCTTTGCGCAATCTTTGCTACGTTACCAAGCCTCTTCTCCCAATGTTCGGTCATTTATTCAAGTTTTTCCTCTAGTCTTGCCAATCGGGGGAGGTTGGTATCCTCCCCCCCCTCATTAAATCCCTGGAAATTATTTTCTTCACCTTCCATTGTGCTGCTCTTATCTATATTTCTAATCTTAATGCTTTTACTGATATTTTCGATTTCCCCAGTGTCATCAGCTGATCTTTTGTTTACATTTTTCCTGCTGTCAGGGGGAGCCCGTTCATCTCCCTCCTCATTTTCTTCCATTTCCCTCAGTAATCCCTCCCCTTCTCCCCTTTCATTACCTTTTTACTACACCATGAGATTTCCCCTTCCCTACAAATACAATAAGGTACTTCCTCATAGTTGAGATCCACGAAAAATGTGTTTTTTTTTTCAGGAGTTCCAATCCACGCCGTGAATCCGAAGAAAGTGTGTGTGTGTGTGTGTTTGTAAAATAAATGGTACCAGTACACTTTTTCCACAATCTATAATTATGGGTAATATTTCCACTAACAATACTGTACTGTAATGTCTGGGCTATGCATAGATCCTATACAACCACATCTTAATAATGCACAGGTTGAACTATAATCCAAACAAGTGATGAGTCATGTTCTCCTGGCCCTACTCAATGAGCAGTCTCATGTACAGCGACTTATGATGCAACACTAAACTGTATGTTCTATAAACATTCAGTGTATCTTTAAACAATTCAGATTGCACTTAATTTTCTGCACTCTGTATCCAAACAACACATCCTGTTATAGCCATGACACATCATCGTTACAACCTACATCAACAAATAAAATCTTTACAAAGGGGATTGGAACTACTAATCACACTGAACTAATGCCATATGTACTGCTCTTGACCTTTATGAAACTAGTTTCCTACCTGACATTCAAAGTCCAACACAGGATGACTTTCCATTTCTGAGACAATAGCTGGCTGACAAAGGATGACTGGCATTGTGGCTTTGTAAATTACATGGAAAAATAAATAATCTGTGACAACTATGCTATGTCTGTTGTAGTAAACTGTCCAAATGATTATATTAATGACAGAAGAGAAAGAAAAAATAAATAAATAAAATAATAATAAATTATAATAAAAAATAAATCTTGCATAATATACATATGCATTTACTCAGACTATCTATATTTTTTATTACTAGGCAAGAACTAGCATCAAGGCAACCTGCAAATACTGTAGTCATGTTAATCAGTTACTCACAACAGCACCATATTTATTGCTAACACCTAGTGCTTCCTGTTTTGGGGACATTCCATTGAAGATATGGTACTTGTAAAGGTAGTCAAGGAGATATCTAAGTGGTGATTGTAGTTTCAACCTCTCCAATTATTTATTTTTCAAATTCTATTCAAGCCAACACTAGATACCTTCATTAAGCTGATGATCCTATCAGTGTGTGCACCACACTGGCACTGACTGTGGTGTATTTGGTTAAAATATTCATCATATCAGGTACAATAGTAAGCTCAGTCATCTGGGCCATACAAGGTACTGCTATTTTTTTCTTTGGTCTGGCAATGCTTGGCACTAGACTGCCAAATATTTGTTTTGAACTAAAAATTAAACATTTATCATTTCTAATTAGTAACCCTCATTCATTCTATGAATAGTAATTGGTTTTCATTATGTAAATGTTATGCAAAAAAAAAACCCAGCTTATAATACAGCCCTTTGAGATACCAATTTATACGACTTATGATATCAATAAACACTACAATGTGTAGCACAACCAATATTATATATTTTGATGCTTATACAACTGGCAGTTGTGACATAACCATGTTTTTGAAGAATATTACTGGAACAAAATGTATACAGTATACTGTATTAACTGTAAAAATACAATTTATCCCTAAACCACTTAATTATGCTCCAGCATGTCTGGGATAAAGTTCTCTATTATTCTTCATCAAGGTAAGATTCTCCAAAATGGCAAGACAGGCTGTAATGAATTAACACTTGTACATTTATATATACATACATATACCAAAGGCTTTATCCCCCTCTGATCCTACCACAAGCGCAGTGCCGTCAGCAAACAACAACTGGCTTATCTCCTACTTTTCTTCATTTTCTTTAATCATCTCCAATCCTTGACCCACCACCCTTGCATTTACCTTTTGCACCACCCCATCCATGTATAAATTGAACAGCCAAGGTGACATAACACACCCCTGACGAAGTCCCACCTTTACCTCAAACCACTCACTCTCTCCATTTCTAATCCCAACACAAGTTCTACTACTCTCGTAAAAACTCTTGACTGCTCTTAACAACTTTCCTCCTATCCCAAATATCTGCAATACCTCCTACAGTGCCTTCCTGTCTACCCTGTCAAAAGCCTTTTCCAAATCCATAAAAGCCCAAAATACATCCTTACCTTTTCCTATATCTTTCTCACATATCTGTTTTACCACAAATTTCTGATCTACGCATATCTGTTCTAAACCCATACTGTTCCTCACCAATTATTCCTCCCTCTGTTTCTCCCCTAATCCTCTCAATCAAGACCCTCCCATAAGCCTTCCCAACTACACTTAAGGGTGGACTGAACACTTTAGAAAATCATATAAAAAAAGTTTAAGGTCTTTCAACCTGAAACTTTCAAGTTTTATTCAATATATAGGTAAAAATATATCATGAACCCAAGAACTTGCTACGTCTTGATGTCATAAAGTTATGACAATGTTTTTTTTATGTAATTGAATACATACGTTGTATTTTTTTAATTACAGAATTCTGCTTTTTCATGGTAATACTTATAGATCCTATAAACACTTTTACGCCTGCTTTTTTTAAAATTTGCTATACGACATGAGATATAGGTGTCGTAAGTGTGGTCACTTACATCACCCCTTTTTCCCACTTAGTTGGAGCCCGTCGCTCTGTTTTTCAAGATATCAGAAAATAACAGGCGTGGAAATAAAGATGTACCTATAATACACTTCTAGAGGCATTTTCAGACTGCTATAATTGATTAAATTTTTTTGGCATACATACATACATATACCAAGGCTTTTTTCCCCTTCCAAGGGAGGTAGCCAAAAAGGGAAAGGCATAAAAACACTCCCACCCATTTCATCCCTAAATACACTCCACACCCCTCCCACCCTTCCTCTCATCTGAGCACCTCCTGGATGACGGGTCATCCCTGCACCCTGCCCACCGCCCTGGGTCAGAAGCAGTGTCGCAGGACACAGCACATCCACAGCAAGGCCACTTCATTTAATCGGCGACCCCCCCTTGCATATAAGGAGAGGACGGGGAGAAATCCCTTCGGGCTGCGTCAAAACTCACTCACACACACTACCCCACCCCCCACCCCCCCGCCCATTTCTCCCCATGCAGTCACAACATCATCCATATACAACCATTCTCCACTCACCTCTGTCTTCCGTCCTCTCCCTTCCTTCCTCAACAGACATTCCCCTCTTCCCCAAAGCCCCCTTCACCCCATCCATCCACCTCATCCTAGGACGTCCCCTCATGTTCACTCCCTCCACATCTGCCTTCCATACCTCTTTTACTAGTCTTTTTTCACTCATTCTTTCCATGTGTCCAAACCATCCTAATATTCTTTCATCAACCCTCTCTCCCAAATCCTTTTTCACCCCTGTTCTCCTCCTCACCTCCTCATTTCTCACTCTATCTAGCCTAGTAACCCCCACCATACTTCTCAGACACCTCATCTCAAACACATTCAAACTCCTTCTCTCTTCTTCTCTTATGTTCCACGTTTCTGCTCCATACAGTGCTGTTGGCACAATCACTCCTTCATACAGTCTCCTCTTCGCATCCATTCCCAAATGTCTATTTCTCATTACACTCTTTAAACCACCAAGGCATTTACTCGCTTCTCTCAATCTACATTCTACCTCCACCTTCACTCCACCTTTTCCTGCTACACTTGCACCCAAGTATCTAAAACTATCCACTTCCTCCAGTCGCTCTCCCTTAATGTTCACTTCCAGTCTACTGCCACTTTCACCCCTTGTACATCTCATCACCTTACTTTTACCCACATACAGTATTTCTAATTGCAAATATTTGTGGTTTTGTTATACGGGCATTGAAAGTTTTCAGCATTGTATATCTCTTATTTATTGTGCATTTTTTATCATATTCACACACATTATTATATAATGCATATTGAATAAGTTAACAATAAATATTTTCATATATATATACATATCTACTATATTACATTAAAATGTATTTGTTACTCGCCAAGCTGTCCTTTTCATAACTGAAGATTTTGGGCTTTTACCAGTTAACCCCTTTCGCACTATCACGTATATAGGTAAGGGATATTGCATGCAATACATATAAACTATCCTGTCTGGGTGTATGTAATTTTTTGTAGCTTTTAGTCCAGTGTGATTTGAAGCTTGTATACAGGTGCGTAGCTGCTTGTAAGTGCTAGTATAGGGTACGGGGACTTTCCAAGACTCCGCCCACTTTATACATCAGCCAATCAGCATTTAAGGGCTACACAAGTTTGTCTTAGTCTTGTTGTGGCTGGCGTGCTAATAGGATCGTCGCACATTTTTTTTCCCTGTTTTGCGACATTTTGAATTCGTCTTTGAGAAACTTTGTGAACTTTTTCACACATTTTGTATCATAATGTCGAGTGATGAGCTTTCGGGATTGGGCTAGGAATATGTGCCAGGTTCTTCTGATGAGTATACGAGTGATGAAAGTGAGTTTACAGACGACAGTGATACAGAATTATTAGAAGAAAGAGAACCTATAGTGGAGGCTGGTTGGGGCCTCATGGTTGACCCTTTCGATGATGTCCGGCCTACCCTTGCCCCAGCATTCTCGGGCGAACATGCCGCTGTATGCTCCCACATTCCCACATTTACTTGCCCACATGAAGTGTTCTCATACTTTATGGATGAAGAGGTGATTGGTAAGCTTTGTTTATGGATGAATGCATGTGCTGATGCATATTTTGTGGAAACTGGGAAGAGGAAAGTCAATGGATTATTATGGGTGACATGAACAACTACATGGTACAAAAGAAGTCTTCTTGGTGAATACCCATATTTGATTTTCTCTGTTATTATTATTATTATTATAAAGAAATAACCAAATAAAAGTGATATAGCGAAGCGATATTATAGCGTGCAGTCATGTGTGGGAGATGGGTGGGCAGGTGGTATTGCAGTCCCAAGGTAGCCTGAGGCATCGAGTGTGGAAGGGGTTAAACCTCACTGCTGGGGTGTCATTACTTTGTCAAATCATTGTACAGTAGAGCCACACTTGCATTGTGCAATTTCACGAACCCACTGCAACATGTTATCTAATTCCACTAATAAATATTCTCTATCTCCACTTGTGTCACTAGAAACGTCCAAATCTCTACTATATTCAACTTTTTCCTTTGATCTGGAAGAAAGCACTTTGTCAGCTGTGTTGTCAGGTGTGGTGGTATTTGGTGTTGGCATTGGAGGTGGTGGTGGTGGAGATGATGTTGGCAGTGACATGTGAGGCAGTGGCATCCCTCCTCCTACCTCTCACGCTCTGCGCTCCTTCTAGCACAACTTTCACTCCACTTTTGGCTCAATCTTTTCATCTTTTCCTTGATTTTCCTCTTCATTGTGATGCAGTTGATAATTGGAAATCTAGTAAGTGTAGTAATGTCCAGGAAATAAGGCAAACAGCAGCACAGGAACACAATATCGCCACAGTCAGTGAGGTGTTTCTGCACCAATCTACTATGATGTTGGATGGGTAACTTAGGTTTGAAGTGTGCTGTGCACACCAGTGACACCACACGGAAGAGGAAGTCACACTCATGCCAAATGTACAAAAATATAGCCAATACATGGAATTAGAAAAGCAAAAACAAGACATATTTTTAGATACTTAGGGCCTATCTTGTGTGAGCCATTTAAATTGACATGCCTCCCGGGCCTTTTAAACTCCCTCCATTACACTTGGGAGGAAAAAGTTGTTCATATTCTGCTTTTAGGATATTTATATTATTCAAATATGCCCATATCTAAAAATTTGATTTTTTTTTTTATGAAAATTTCATGATTCAAGTGTTCAGTCCCCCCTAAAACTACTACATTCACATTTATGTTCAAGGTTTTCACAGCTTAGCCTTCCCTACATGTACCATATGCCAATAATTCTGAAAATTTGTGGGGTGGCTTTGGTAGATAAGTTTCCAGCCAATAGTTCCCACTCATCCTAATACTGCTACCTTTCTCCATCACCTATTGTTATTGAAGGCAACAACAATGATCTAAATTATCTTCCTCTCCTTAATAATGATAAGCATTTAGAAGAGCAAGTCTATGTGCCTTGGTCATGCAGTTAGCCTAACCTCATTATATAACAACAAAATTATGCATAATGAAACAACTGAGATGCATTCACATTCATCCTCTCCAATCAGTTAGAAGTTCTGGATGTCATCATATGTCATAAAGCCCTTGTACCACTCAAGGACACTGTGAAAGCCTTCATCTTCTTCACTTCTCCTGAACCCCCTAATTCCCCACTACAACATATGGGTCTTGTTAGAAATACGAGTATTTAACAATAAAATACAGCAATTCTAAGAAACCTCTCTCTCTCTCCATGACCTGATTGTGTGTGCATGTCTCCCTCCTTATGGATACATTTCTTCACATCCTTTTAAAAAGACCACATGTCTAAAGGAAATGAAGAAATAGTTTCCCATATAGATGCATATATACTTGGAATAGCTTAGAAGGTGATATAGCCCAAGCTTGAACAATACACGATTTCAAATCTAAATATGATAATTGGAAATAAAGGATGTATATTAAATTGGAACTGTACATAAATTTTGAGGCTAATTATGATGAAATTGGAGAGTAGGAGACAGGACCCAATGAGTGTTGCTCATTTTCTGTATACTACAATTACGTAAATACAGTCAAGGATGATGTGCTCTCTATTGGCCCCTACACTTCCAGTTTTTTCGATAAGAGTCAACACAACTATGGAAGCCAAGATCATTAGTATTTTAACCTTCCCTGAGCCACTTCATAATGTCTAATTTCACAACTGAAAACAAGTTTTTCCTCATTTTCCAAAAAAAGGCACTATCAGCACCACTAGTTACACCAACACCCCATTTAGAAGGTGTTACAGACACCAGCATGATAATCACTTCTAGTTCCACTAACACCTTCTTGGAAGGACTGACCACAATGATATTTCACTGTAATAGCAACATTTTTGTGTGATCACCCACTCAGTGCACAAAATGCACAAATGGATTAGGACCATGAAAACGATATTATAGATAAATGCAAAGAGCAACCCAAGCTATTCTATCAATACATGAATGGTAAACTTAAAAACAAACAGGAAATGGTGAAATTACCCCAAGGGAATATAGAACACATAGAAGAATAAGTATTGGCCAAAGTCATGAATAATTACTTCAAATCTGTCTTCACTAGAGAGAAAGCTCAATATTGGGACGAAGGAAATGAAAGGTGATCTCCCCCCATGAGCGAGATAACAATAACACAAAAAGAAATAATGGAACATCTATCAAACCTTGATGTCAGGAAATCACATGGCCCAGATGGAATTGCAAACTGGATTCTACAAGAATGCAAAGAAGAATTAACGGACAAAATACATAAGTTGCTCACTTAAAAGAGAAATACCAAAAGACTGGAAAAATGCTAACATTGTACCAATATATAAAGGAGGAAACAAGGAACCACCAACTAACTACAGGCCAGTCTCACTAACAAGCACGATAGCCAAAATTTGTGAGAAAATCATCAAGAATAGATGGGTAAAACACCTGGAAGACAACAATATAATAAACCCAAGACAATTTGGGTTCAGACAAGGGAGATCATATACCACAAACTTAGTATGTTTCTACTCAAGATTAATAGACATAGTACTAGAAAGGAATGGATGGGCTGATTGTGCCTTCCTGGACTTACAAAAAGCTTTTGACAAAGTACCACAAAAAAAAAAAAAAAAAAAAAAAAAAAAAAACATATAGGAGGGATACAAGGAACCTACTAAATTGGATGGAGGACTTCTTGATTGGCAGAAAGATGAGAGTAGTGCTCAGAAAAAAATATTCAGGTTGGAAAGAGGTGATCAGTGGAGTACCGCAAGGATCTGTATTGGCTCCAATAATGTTTGCTATTTATGTGAATGACATGGATGATGATGCATAATGTTACATGAGCTTCTTTGCAGATGACGCCAAACTGTTAAGGAAAGTAAAAACTGAAAAGGATTGCGAATCACTGCAGGAAGACCTGAATAAGCTATGGAACTGGAGCAAGAAATGGGAAGTGGACTTCAATATTAACAAGTGTAGCATAATGGAGTTTGGAAAAAGCAAAAATAGAATATCAGGACAATAAAAAATTGGAACCAAGGAGGCTAAGGAGAGATCTGAAAAAGATTTGGGTGTAATTATCTCAAACGACTTGTCCTATGATAAACAGATCAACAAAATTGTCGGAGAATCCTACAACTTGCTAAGATTAATAAAAGTGGTATTTACATATTTGGACGAAGAAATTATTAAAAAAATATTGGTCACACTGATAAGGACTAGACTAGAATATGTGGCGACATTGTGGTCACCCAGTACCAAAAAGAATATAAAGAAATTAGAAAGAATCCAGAGAGCAGCCACAAAAATGGCACCTGCACTTGCAAACTTGTCATGTGAGGAGAGATTGGCTAAACTGGAGTTACCGACTCTGGAGCAGAGAAGAGAGAGAGGTGACCTACTGACCATCTACAGAATCATGAAGGGCACAGAAATACTCGATGGAGAGGACTTGTTAAAGTGGGACAAGAGAAGCACAAGAGGACATAGAAAGAAAATAAAAAACATAGCTATAGAAGAGATCTGAAGAATAACAATTTTCCAATATTGGTCCCAATCAATGTTCAAGCCTCTTCTCATTTGTTGATAGTCTGCTTTTTCATACATATAATATCTTTAACCTTTGCTTCCATATCCTGAAGGTCATACAGTATATAATTTCCCCGAGGCAAAATGAACACTTACAGCTCAAAAACATTACAGAATGGAGCTGAGAGTAACACAATGCATCAAAACCATCCCTACTGGACACCTACAAGTAGAAATCAAAATACTCCCATTAGACCACCACATGAAAATGACAGGAACAGTTCTTCTACATCAGAACCCTAAACAATACACACCCATCTCACACCTTGAGAAGCACCACCTACAAAACAGAAAAGAGTAGTATCATACTACTATTTACAACAACTTGCCACTTCATGGATTCAAACTGCTCTAGATGTCAAGTGCTACCACATAGAAGACACAAAGCATCTCATGTTACAGTGTCCAAGACAAACAGTTCCTAGACTAAACAATACATCTTTCCTGAGTGATTTACAGATCCAACATGAGGCCATTGCCAGGTACCTGAAGGCCACAGGTCTCCTGCAAGAGACACCTGGGGCAAGAGACTGACTGACTGGTTTGTATGTGGGACTGACTAAGTAGATACAAGGTATTGTGAGGAAAATTAAATGTGAAATGATCAGTCAAAAATTTGGGCAACTGGATAATGACTTAAAGGTAATAATAAATGTTAGTAAAATTTTAAGGATTGGAAACCTACAGCCCCACAACAATGATAACAAATCCCTGAGCTTTCCTATATATCTTCCTGTCAAGAAACATTGGACCGTTTTTTTTTGTTTTCTACTAATGTGGGTCTGATTCTATGTCACTAATTAATATGGGGGAATTTTTTGGTTGTTGCCAATTATAAGCACAACTTTTCAGAAAAGTAGAGGAAAAATAGCTGAAGTAGGCATCCTAATTCAAACAAATAGTCCAAGCTCAAACAATGCATGAGTTCAAATCTAAATACAGGTAGTCGTCGACTTACGACCGAGTTCGGTTCCGACAGACAGGTCGTAAGTCGATCTGGATGCAAGTCGGTCTTTATATATATATATATATAAAGTATATATTACCCTTTAAATATTTTTGTACTGTACATATATATTGTATATTATATTTAGCATACTGAAATAATCTTAGCATCTTTGAACTATGTTGTATAGTATTCTTTAACCTTTTTATAATTTTATCTGATTTTCTTTGGGAAATGTAGCCTAGGCCTAAGCATACTGAATAAAATCCTATCATCTTTAACCTATGATATCTAATACTGTACGAGTATTTTCTAACCTTTTTATTATTTTACTATCAGACTTTCTTTAGGAAACGTATCCATACTGAATAAAATCTTATCTTTAAAATTTTTACTTCAAGACACATTCTTTTCGTTTACGTACTGTACCAAAAATATTGTTATCGACAACAGACTAGGCATAAACAAAGTTTACTTTTACATTTTATTAATCGCAAAACATAAAAATACAAAATGCTGTACCGAACATATTGTTATCGACAACAGACTAGGCATAAAAAAGTTTTACTGTTACATTTTATTAATTGCAAAACATATAAAAATACAAAATGCAAGGCAAAATTAGGAATTTTTTTATTTCAAAACACATTCTTTCCATTTACGTACTGTACGGAACATATTGTTATTGACAAACTAGCCTTGGCATAAAATGAAGTTTTATTGTTACATTTTATTGATTGCAAAACATATAAAAATGCAAAAATACAAAATGCAATGCAAAATTAGGAAACATTTTACTTCAAACAAAAAAATTGAAAGAATATCTAGCTGGCTGGGATGCCGACACTGTCGGCAGCCTGCCAAAACTATCGTACTAGCGTCTCGCGGCGTGCGGAGTAATTGTTCTGCGCTGCCAGGCAAAACATTGCAATTCTATTACTCTATTAAATGTTGAATATTATTGCACTATCTCGTGGTCGTAAAGTGAATCAGTCATAAGTCGCATAGGTCGTAAGTCGACGACTACCTGTATGATTATTGGAAATCAAAGATATAGATTAAGTTGGAACTGTACATGAACTTGAGTTTAAGTATGTTAGAAAATTAGAGAAAGACGGGACCCAACAAACATTGCTCCTCTACAATTAGGTAAATACACCAACTTTAATCTGGACAAACAACGACAGCCCTTCTTCCACGAGAATATAACCCCGACCCCCCAAAACAAAGTAGAAAACCATACAACCCATATGTACCTCTAATAGCAAA
>NC_134777.1:130013060-130015560 GCF_046742065.1 Oratosquilla oratoria
GTTGTGTCTTTTTAGGAGGTGTAGTTTGGGGCCTCCACTTTACAAGTAGGAAGATTATTCTTCTCGACAATGTCGTTCTCGTTTGGCCAACGTAGCAGTCGAGAGGCGTACAATCCTCTTGAGGACAGGAAAATTTGTATACTACATTGGCGGAAGCGGGACCTTCGGGGCGAGGAGAAGTGTTATTTCTAATTAAAAGTGTGGCTGTTTTTTGGTTGCGGTAATATATAGAGAGACGAACTTTGTCATTCTCACTTTTGGGTTTTATGCTCCGATGGATAATTCTGTTCAGAACCTTCACATCTTCATTGTAAGCTGTGGCCATTTGGGCACGGTAAAACAAAGTAAAAATCTCATCTTCGCCTACTACTGGGGTGGGAGGCCCGTGGTACCATTTGTTGATGACACTTTTTAGGACACGCTTGCAGTCTTGATTGGAATGTCCATTATTAACTAGAACTTGAGTGGCCCTGTTTATTTCTGCTTGCGTGGAGGTCCAGCGTGAGCAGTGGGTGAGTGCCCTCCTAAAGAAGGCACTAATGATACTGTCTTTGTAACGTTGGGGGCACTCACTGTTCCCATTAAGACAGAGACCAGGGTTGGTGGGCTTAACATAAACGGAAGTGGAGAAGTTGTCGCCATCTTGTTGAAGCAGTACATCAAGAAGCGGAGGTTCGAGTCCTTAGCTGTACCACGTATCAATTTCTGCATGTATGCCTCCTCGAGTTCCTCGACGTTGATGGCTTAGAATTAAAGTGAATTGTGGTTGATAAATATAAATTTGTTCACTGGGACTCATTCAGTGTTGTACACACACACACACACACACACACGCACAGATCTCACACTATATTTATGTTGGGAAATCCTTGTTTCCAAGTTTTTCCCAGTTTGTCCAATATAAGATTTATTACAATCTTGGCAAGGAATTTTATAGACCACACCGTTGTTGTTAGGAGGGCTGTTCTTAATTAAAGTTTTCTTAATGGTGTGGTCATATTTAAAGGCTACTTTGATATCCAATTTTTTGAGTAGGTTAACAATAGTGTGAGGTCTACCCAGGAAATCAATGCGTTATTCCAACATAAATCATTAAACAACCATCACATTGATTGGTCTAAGGCAACAATTTTAGCTAAAGGAAAAAGCTTGTAAGAAAGAAATATAATAGAATCTTGCTTAATATCAGGCACGTTTGACAAAAATATAAGCTTAAGCTATGGTCATTTTAAATGTGATAAATTGATAACCCAAATGGTCACCGAGATCTTTCCGCCAGATTGACCCTTATGTGTTAGTCAGGTCGATAGGGGTAAGGTCATCCCCCCTCCTCACATTGTATTGTCTCCTCCCTTCCCCCCTATGGTTGCCACCTGATACTTATATTTAAACCCTACTCTGTATCTCTGTCATTTAGTCTGAAGATGTAATATACGAAAGTACTTACTGTCTACAAGTTTCCTCTCTCCTGTGGCTATTTTGCATTTTTGTATCACGGTGATGTGATTGCTTGCATATATATACATATATATATATATATATATATATATATATATATATATATATATATATACATACAGTATATATTATCGGAAATTTTCAAAACACTGGACTCAGAGTAACAGAATTTATTACCGACGTTTCGAACCCTGTCCGGGGTTCGTCCTCAGGGTTCGAAACGTCGGTAATAAATTCTGTTACTCTGAGTCCAGTGTTTTGAAATTTTCCGATAACATGGCTCCTGGACTCCAGCTCTTTACGAACATATATACAAATGTATATATATACATATATATATATATATATGTATATGTATATATATATATATATATACCTATGTATATAAATATATACCTATAAATGTATGTATATATATGTGTATACATGTATGATTATATATACATATATATATACATATATATATATATACATATATGTATATATATATATATATATATATATATATATATATATATATATATATATATATATATATATACTTGCAGGCAGACGAGGTTAAAAGCTATTGAAAATTCATTTTTGATATATTCTTGCGTATAGTCTCTATACGACGAATATTTGACTTATCATTTTCTGTAAGTCTGCTTAGGAGATCTCTTATATTGGCCGACGTTTCGGAACTCTCTTGTTCCATCTTCCAGGGCGAATTGTTGTGTCAAGTTTTCTGTGTAGATTATATATGTGATGTACGGATCATGGACACTGTATCGAGGAAAATTTGGATGCTTATTGGTGAATGGTAGCCAATGAGCGTGTGTTGTTTTCACTTGCGGGGTGGTCTCTCCCAGTGGGCGAGGCGATGGGGTTCGTCGTATAGAGACTATACGCAAGAAGATAATCAAAAATGAATCTTCAATAGCTTTAACCTCGTCTGCCTGCAAGAAAATATCCTACCTGGCTACACAAAAATATATATATACATACATATATATGCATATATATATACATACATATATATATACATACATATATATACATA
>NC_134777.1:130028060-130038060 GCF_046742065.1 Oratosquilla oratoria
GCCATTGGGGACTCTGACCCTCCCCACGCGCAGGGAAAGGAGGGTAATGTAGTGTACATATACCCCACAAGCATGCTTGTGCGTAAAGTGCAAATTTTATGCATTGTAGAGTTGTGTGGTAGTTGATCTGACTTGTGGGTTGTGATACTCTACATTTGGAATTGGTGGTGAAAGAAACTCCGGCGGAGTTCTTGACTTTAATTCTCTAAGTATAGGTCTAACTACTACATACACGGCAAGCCCTCATGAAGGCTCGGAGGGTTGCCAGAAATATATTATAGGTATATATTTACAAAGGTTGCCATATGAGGACTATTTGGAAAGTTGGGTCGCCAATGTGCAGGTGTTGACCCGAGACACAACTGGGCCCTTTGTCTAGTAGAGCTCTTGATCTGAGGCGTTGAGAGAATCTTTTGTTGTCAAAAAGGGCGTTGTCAAGAAAGGTCGGTGACCTTGGTCACCGAACAATGGAAGTCCCTAGGGAGACGCTAGACTTGTCGTTGAAACCACATCTTGTAGCATATTGTTCGTGCGCGCGTGTGCACGCAGTCATCGAAGTGTTGCGTACGTTGAATATAACATGGCTCTGTTTGCTATCTATCACTGACCCCAGTGATATTGGTGTTACGGAGATAGAAATAAAACAAACACTAGGTAAACCAGGCCTGACTGCAGGATCTAGGCATGAAGACATATACACAAAATGGTGTAAGAATGGTGGTAACTAAAATATTCATGAATATAAGGAAATAGGTTTAATGGTATGAACAATAGTATGAACATGCGGAAAGTAGATATTGTTTCCATTCACTTAGGCAAGAATATACATTCTATGAACTTGTTGCTCGATTTCTAAGGGGAAAGGGAACTGGAGGTTTTGGTCGAGAGGATTGTTGATGGTCCTCTATTGCAGGAATAGTGTGATTCTGTGTTTGCAAGAAGGTCTCCGTAAGATTGTGCAAACTGTGTACCTTAACTTTGTTCTTTGATTGATGTCCAAAGATACGATAGGTTCCAAAGAGTTTGGGGGTGTGGTTAGAGATGTACAATGTAAACATCAATGTTATTTACAGGGCTTTTTGTTCTGAGTTTCGCTGATTTTGACATGCGTGAGAAGTTTGCGCATCTTCTGCGCTTGGAATGTATGTCTACAGCTGATAGTGAAGTGGAAGAGTTAGAGTCGTGGGAATGTGTGTGTATGTCGGTGCCATCTGAGTTAAGAGCTGGTGCATCCTCGTGTGATGAAGCAGAGTGAATTTGAGCAGTTGTGCCAGCATGAATTGGCGTTAAATCAGGCTTTGCCTGCTTGACCACGTTGATGTGGTTGGCCTTGTGGAAATTTGCTGATGGCAATGCAGGGAAAAATTAGTAGCATAAATTATGCCATGTTGAGCAGGGTAAATGATAATATTATGTTGTTTCATCAATGTTAAGCCTATGAGGATATCAGCAGGAAAATGGACGTCAGCTACGTTGGTGGTAGCTGGAAGGGCGGGGCACTCATCTTTGAAAATAATGTCTAGTGAGAATTTACCAATGACTGAGCAGGGCACACCATCTACATTGCAAAGGTTGACGTCGGGGGGGGGGGGTTCCAAAATGGTGACACGTTCTGTTTCAGTGCGGAATCTGTGGAAAGTGTGTAGTGTCATGATGTTAACTGGGAAGCCCGTCTCGAAAAATATTTTCACTTTTGTGTTACTAGACTTAGCATTGAAAGTTAAGGAATCTGAAGACACGTCTGGGATACCCAGGGTGTGTACCGGTAGAGTTGCAAATGGAATATAGGTGTGCACTGAGTCTTTGTATACTGTAGTCATAAGGGTGATGTGTTACGTGAATGTCTTACAGGAGATGTGGTACGTGAATGTCTTGCAGGAGGTATGGTACGTGAGTGTCTAGCAGGAGAGCTATTTGGGGATTCTTGTCTGTATTGTCTCCTTGATAGCAAGACACGGCAATGATCAGTCGTGTGAAAGTGAGTACCATGATGTTCGAAGTATCGGTTCGGTTGTGACGGGTATCTGTGATAGCACATGTTATCGAGGTGTTCTGGTTTGTGGCAGTATGTACAAAACATTCGTGTTCTTGAAGAAGAGCGTTGTCGTGAGTGATGTCGCGTGCGTGGTGTACGTCGTGCTCTTGTGTTATGTGAGGGGGACCGTGTGACCAGTGCTATCGTGTGTGTTTGTGTTATGGATACCGATTGATTTTGTATCTGAGTGATAACTTGTTCTGTGTCAGATAATTTCCTTAAGAATTCGCCTAATGTGATACCTGGTGTGAATGTAATGGTGCTGGATTTCTGGAGTGTGTCTGGGTGTAATTGTGAGAGAAGGCGAAAGTATGCAATGAGGGAGACTACGTTATTCAATGCAAATGTGTTGTTTGAGACCCAGTCTGAGTTTTTGAGACTTTCTCTGAGTCTACTCTTAAAAGTTGAAGCTATTTTGACTGCCTTTTCTTTAGTGGTGTGTGGGCCATGATTGTACGTTTTTGCAAGAGAGTATAGGGGGGAAAGTGCTCCAAGTGGCTCAAAAGCCGCAAATGACTTTTTAAATTGTTCTACAAATGTATCAAATGAATGTGTTTCCTCAAACAAGTCAGACTGAATGACGTCACCAGCTAAAGTGTCGTGCTTGTCTATTTTGGATGTTAAGATGGATATCTTTGTTTTGTCGTCTGTGACATTCCTACGTAGTATTTCTGAGTGAACTTCAGTGAGGAAGGTGTGTACAGGAATGTTCCTGCCGTTAAAGAGTGGTAAACTTGTCTCGTCCTTAATGACTGTGATGAGGTTGTTTGTTGTCATGGTGTTGTGAGTAGGAGTTGAATTGTCTGAAGAGTTGGAAGTAGAAGGGGGACATGGTTGGTGGAAACGTAGCTTGACTTTGTGTATAGGGTCGGTTTGTCGAGTCAAAAAGGGCTTTGGACACGTTCATATATTGAAAAAATATGTGTGGAGACTGTGTTGCTCCTAGGTGGCTTTGAGAACAGAAAATATCTACTTACCCAATGTGATGTTGGAGTATGGCGGTGAGTGATGGGGCTGCAGTGGGGCGAGATGGAAGGATGCACTGCTGGAAACAGGGGGATCGATTAGTACTGTATGTTATCGTTGGTAAGTGAGAAAATATGCAGTCAAGATGTGTTTGTATATACAAAAATGAGATAAAGGTGAAGAGATTCTTGCACAGCTTAGAAGCGGGGAGTGGGGGAGCGTTGCTTGTAGATGCCGCAACGATTGTCTGGCGCGTAGAGATGATCGGGCGGAGCGTGATGTGATGTTGGAGGAGGGGGAGATGATCCGACTCGTGCAGTGGTGGAAAAGGGTAGCACAACGTCTCTGTGTTGTGGTGGAGGCGGCCGGCGTCGTGGTGGTGGAGAAATGCCTCGGGTGGAGATTTCCCTGTAATGTTGGAGAATGCGTCTCTATGTTGACGCGGTGGAGCGGCGGGCATCGTGGTGGTGGAGCATTGCCTCTGGTGGAGATTTCCCGTAGGGACTGAAGAATCCGTCTATGTTGACGTGGTGGAGAATGCAGCTAAGAGGGATCGGCGTAGAACTAGGGCTTCGTATCGTAGTTGCTTGAAGTAGGCGAAACAGCGAAGAGCGTAGATGCGTTTGACTCGTAAGTGGGAAGCTGGAAGGTGCTTCGAAGGAATTAGTGTTGCACTGCCGCTTCGATGTCCACGACTGTAGAAGTTAGTGTAGATTCGAATTCCTTCAGAATGTGGGTGTAAGTGGCGTAGTCTTCGTAGTCATAGTCCCTCCGCTGCCCACCAGAATGTAGTACTGTTGTCGTCGTAAACCCACCGCTGCCCACCAGAATGTAGGTTGTGGTACTCTACATTTGGAATCGGTGGTAAAAGAAACTCCGGCGAAGTTCTTGACTTTAATTCTCAAAGTATAAGTCTAACCACTACTTACACGGCAAGCCCCCAGGAAGGCTCGTAGGGTTGCCAGAAATATATTATGGGTATATATTTACAAAGGTTGCTATATGAGGACTATTTGGAAAGTTGGGTCGCCAGTGTACAGGTGTTGACCCGAGACACAACTGGGCCCTTTACCTTGTAGAGCTCTTGATCTGAGACGTCGAGAATCTTTTGTTGTTAAAAAAGGCGTTGTCAAGAAAGGTCGGTGAGCTTGGTCACCGAACAATGGAAGTCCCTGGGGAGACGCTAGTCTTGTCGTTGAAACCACATCTTGTAGCATACTGTGCGTGCGTGCGTGTGCACGTTAGTCATCGAAGTGTTGCATACGTTGAATATAACAGACTCAATGGTCGGAAAAGCCAGAAAGGGTCACCGCAGTTAGGTCGCGTCTGGTCATGGCGTCGGGTCAGTCCCTTGTATATATGCTGCCTGTCATGAGCGGGTAGGCCAGTTAGTTCTTCGCTGTATTTAACTTGTTACGTGTCACTAGGTCTTCGCGATCGGTCCCCCACTTGGGGACCACGCCACGTCTGCCTCTGGCACTCGTATCTGCACTAGAATAAAGTATACAACGAAACCGCGCATCACTCTCCCTATGTCACTTTGCTCAAATAACACATTACACACCCGTATGTTACAAACTCACCAACTACTCAATCATTAGATGTAGTAACGTAGGAAAATCAGGAAACCAAGTTTTACAATGCATGTATACAGGTCCTTTATCAAAGAGAAGTTATTTACCCAAATGTGAAAGAGCGGTACTGAGAAAATCAACAAAAACAATTGTTATACTTTATATCCTAAATTTTGAGCAAATTCTAAACTAACCTAACTTAAATTGACTGCAACAGACACTTAACACTTTCAAAAGTTTATAGTTTCCTCCTGGCTTTGATTCTTGCAAACTCCTCGATCACTTCACGAATACAAACACTCCTCAAAAGGGCCAGAGAAGTCAAACGACTTTGTCCAATCGTACTGCGCAGTGTTCTTGATTTTTTTTTTAGCTTAGAAAACGATCTTTCTCCAGTACAATTCGAATATGCTGTTTCCTTATGGTCATCGAATATCATTAAAGATATTGACAGATTGGAAAAAGTACAACGGCGAGCCACAAAACTGATTCCAAATATCAGTGGTAAATTATATGAAAGTCGGCTAAAACACATGAAACTGTTTTCCCTAAAAAAGCGTAGACACAGAGGTGATTTAATACAAGTCTTTAAGATTCTAAAGCAGTGGTTCCCAAACTAGGGGGCGCGCCCCCCTTGGGAGGCGTGAGGAAGATACATGGGGGGCGTGAAGTCATCTGTTCAAAATATTTGTTTAATTAGAATAATAGAATCATTCAAAGAACAAATATCTGCCATTGCATATATGCAAAGTATAATTATAGCAGTCTCTCCAACCCGTTTTCTATTATGCTAGTTCTCCTTACACGTCACCGATACCAACCACACTGACGCCACTGAGGGACTCGTCACAAACTCCCAATATTTCAATCCTAGAATTTCTATCTTGTGAGGAAGAAGCAGCAGCATCCATCTCACTAAATTAGTTCATAAATTGTGCCTTAGTCTCATGAGTCTTTCCAAATATTATATGCCATGTTTTCAAATTATCTATTCTTAAAATTGCGAGTCAATTTTGCCAATTTGCTAATGTTCAAACTTTTTTTTTTTTCGCTCCCTTTGAACCAAATGTTTCGTTTTTAGTTACTTAGAAAAATGTCTCTGGAATGTACCATTATTTGTTTGAGTGGCTTTCATTATTAAAATTTAGTACAAACACAAAATATGTTTTCCTGAACAATGCTAAGAAATAAATGCAAGAATCATTTCCATGAACAAAAGAGGGAGTGGGGGCGTGCGGGTCTACTGGAAGCAAAAAGGGGGCGTCAGGTAAGATAGTTTGGGAACCACTGTTCTAAAGGGAAATGGCCACATCAAAAGTGAATTTTTTTTCACACTGAATGAAAATCAGACAAGAAATAATGGTCTCAAACTGTCAGGAAATAGATTTAATTTGGAAATGGATAGGAACAACTTCGCCAACCGTGTAGTTAATGAATGAAATAAACTTCCTGCTGTGGCAGTGTCATGTAATTAATTTCGAAGCTTTAAGAATCATTTAGATAAACACCAAAGCAAGATGCAGCAATGTCTGCCACTAATTTTATATTGTTTATGTGTTATTATTTGTCTGTGTATTATTTGCTTATCATTTATTATTATTTATCTGTCCATTTATTATTATTTGCTAGTTATCTGTTTATTATTCAACCTTACCTATTTATTTGATTTATTACTTATATTATTATAATTTACATCTATTTATTTATCTATTACTATAATTTTTTCGCATCCGACCTAGTTATGGACCAAAAGGTCTGTCGGCATGCTCCTCCTTTGTATCGTAGAGCTATCTCCACGTTGGCGGACGCTGCAATCACATCACAGTTGTGTATGGTTGAATACATTGTGACTAGAATTAGTTTTTCCTGGCTTCCTTCTTCTAGAGATGTCTTGAGAAATGCCTGGAAATGCGCAATTTCTGAAATCAGACAATGCTCAAGGTCGTTTGGATGGCTCCTGAACAGATTGGCTGCAGAGTCCCTGAGCATGTTAGACAGGAATGCGAACCGTTGCTTGAGTGTTTAATGGGATTTTAAGCGATCTCTGATCGCTGATCAATGATGGGTATTTATGATGTGGTCCTAAATCTCTCCCTGGGCGACAGCTTTATGTCCTCTGCGCAACCTGCTTCATCGTGATGTCGCTTCCGTCTTTGCACACGTCCTCGATCGTCTTTGTATTCATTATGACCACATTTTTGGCCAGCAATCCGTTCATAGTCATCGAACCGGTCCTGTTGATCTTGAACAAACTCAATCAGTGATTTGATTAGATTTACTGCTGTGTTCAAATCAAGGTCTGGCAACAAGCCAGCAAATGCTGACCTGTTGCATTGAATCTCTTAGATGTTCAGCCAAGTTACTAAGAGAATTATTGTCTCAAGTTTCTCCATTTCCTGCAAAAGACCAGATACCTCACATCTAGCATATGCATTAGATGTTCGTCCATTGCTAGATTTTCTAGTACCACTATGTTTTACTCGTAGCCATTGGTTATGGCTTCTACAGCATCTGCTCGGGCCGACCATCGTGTGTCCGTCTGTCCGACAAGCACTTGATAACTGGTAAGCCTTGCAACGCATCTCGATGTTTACGCCAACGATATGTTGACTTGACCAGATAAACATATAGACATTGAATCATACCAAACATAGTCACTGCAGCTGTGCAACATTCAGCAGCACACATCCCAACAAGATTCAGTGAATGAGCCATGCAAGGAACAAACTCTGCAAATTCACAATGACGTTTTATGTGCGCCTGGGTGCCACTGTATTTTGCAGACATGTTGCTCGCGTTATCATACGATTGACCGCCTCAGTCACAGATAGGAATATTGTGCTTCTGATAAAAACACAAAAAACAGTACTACTGCAATTTCCTTTCCAGTATGATTCAGTAAGGGTACAAACGTTAAAAAATGCTCTACTGGCCCCTCTGGCAACATGTACTGAATGGTTAGGCATAGCTGGTCCATATGAGACACGTCTGGAGTGGAATCCACAGATATGGAGTAATATTTGGCTTTTTTAACTTCTGCTGCTATGGTAGACATAACATTTTCACCCAACACATTGATCAGTTCGTTACATACTGTTGAGGAGAGGTAGTTTACATTACCACTTCTCTGGTTGGCATGTCTCTGTAAATGTGCCCCGAGAAAAGAGTCGTACTTGCTAAGAAGCTCAATTACTCCCAGGTAGTTTCCATTATGCACCGAACCAATCATCTCATCGTCACCTTGAATAGATGAAAGAAAAATTAAGACATCCACGCACTGCCATAGCACTTCGTACCAGTAGTGCCGTTTTGACTCGTACTGGCAAATAAGCTCAGCGTTCACTTGCCCTCGCAATGATTTTCTGCTGCACAGGGTAGATACTGCCTGTTTGTGTTGATCTGAATTGTTGTGACCTTCCAATCGTGGAAACAGGAAGTAAACCGACTTTTAATTGGTGACATCACGCGGCATGTAAAGCAAAACAGAGAGCTCATTTCTTCAGAATAGCAAAGCCAACTGAGATCAATTTGTTCTCCTGAGAGTGTGTGTTTTCCGATGAACAGGTTTTTTGTACAATGACGAGTTGTCTCCATCAACAACGGCAGAGTTCCTGTAATCACTGTCTATATTACAGCAGGCAGCACTACCCTTCTCAATCCAGTAATTTTGAAACTCCTCAGATAATTGATCTGGCCATAGGCCAATGCCTTTCTCATAGTCTTTTACTTTGTTGGCATTTCCTAGAGTGCATTCTGAAGAAGAAGAATTTAACTGGTCATCATTTGTATTACTGG
The DNA here is from genome assembly GCF_046742065.1 of Oratosquilla oratoria. Taxonomy (NCBI): domain Eukaryota; kingdom Metazoa; phylum Arthropoda; class Malacostraca; order Stomatopoda; family Squillidae; genus Oratosquilla; species Oratosquilla oratoria. The sequence goes on from NC_134777.1 coordinate 130,036,431, forward strand.
AACTATATATAGGGTCAATAGCAGGTAATAGTGTACATTCTGTTGAAATAGGTTTGTTTTCCTCTTCATCCTTTCCATCTTCTTCAGTGTGAGATAATGCATCCCCTGATGTACTCTCAAACCTACTACTTTGCAGCCAACTTGTGAGTTTAGGGAGTTTCTTCCGCTCCCTTTCTGTTTTTAATTTCTCCTTTCGCTTGGTGGCACCAGACTGGTATTTTCTTCCTCTATCACGCTTGTGTCCGCTCGTGACTCAAACTGGTCCAGAGTCACTCCACACAGTGACGCTCTTATGCAGCTAGGATACCTACAAATAAAAACAACATTGCAAAAATTAGTGATTACTTTACCAGACCAAATGAGGCAACCGACAATTAGCCAGTAGCGTGAATTGTAAAATCGCTTGAAATACGTAAGTGGGGAGAAAATACATGATAGAGGCGACATAAGGGTCAAAACACTTCGTAGAGACTACTTTAGTCAAAGAAAAAATATGAGATATTCATTTTAGATTTTTATTAAAGGATAATCTTTGATAAAAGATGGGTGCTTCAACTGTCATGACACTTTATATTACCTACTTTATTCATGAATGATATTGATAGCCTACTCTTTATTAATAAGTGATAGTGTTACCTTTTCGGGTACTTTGATAAAATCACTTATTAATAAAGAATAAAGGATCAACTGAAGAATTACCACCTCCCCGAGTTTTTCAAAGGTATAAAAAAACCTAACAACCTAATACCTACTATAATAAAGCCTGTGTGGAGCACAGGTTAGGTTAGGTGAGGTTATTTATACCTTTGAACCACTTTGGGGGGAGGGCAATTCTTCACTTGATCCAGAATAAATACCATTATCATCCATAAATGTAATATAGAATGTCATGCCAGTTGAAGGGACCCATATTTTATCAAAGTTCCTCATTGAATAAGAGAGAATAGTTATCTGAAATATTATGCCGTGTATATATGCAATTTTCGTTGCAAGAATTGAGTTTCAGAGGAACTGAGCAACACTAGGTTTGTTCTTACACAATAAAAAATTACCGAAAGATCAGAAATTAGGCGCTCTGTGGCGGCTCTTCTACAGTAGAATTATATTCCTACTGTGAGGGACGTCTACTAAGTGATGTACGTAGTTAGGTATTTTGTATTATGCTTGTTTTGATCAAAAGAAACATTAATATATTATATCGACACCTTTTTAAGATGCCAATAATTAACACTCATAATATCGTCCCATTTTTCATGTAACGTGCTTTCAGTCACCTTGGTGGCTCGGTGTTTGTTTACAATCACAGTGCCGCTCGGCGCTCGGTCAGAGTCAGCTGATTACTAGTTTTCTTTATCACGATACACCAAAAAATGCTTATACTATCGTAATGGAGTTGGCGCGGGGCCCTGGGCCGCGGCCCTATTGGCTCTGCCCTAAATCCGGCAATGCATACACAGCACGCGCTCCAGCCATGTATAGCATTATGATTTATATCATACAAATGCAAGGGTAAATGGGAGACACGAATTTTTCAACCAGTTGTTTGTTAACTTTTATTTCATTATCATCATCATTATTATTATCATTATTATTATTATTATTATTATTATTATTATTATTATTATTATTA
>NC_134777.1:130043060-130045560 GCF_046742065.1 Oratosquilla oratoria
ATTTAGGAAAACTAGAAACCAGGCGTACTATAATGGCTATCTACACTATAGGAATTAGGTGAAATATTGGAAAGAAAAAGTCAAAGCTGATTATTGTACTAACATGATGAGCCAGAACAAAAACGATCCAAAGAAGCTTTGGCAAACTGAAGAACCTAGAAGCTTACGCTAAGCCTAGTAACAAAATGGACAGGATAAGACTCATGATTAACAGCGAGCTTAACTCTGACAAGAACGCCATAGCTAACCACTTCAACGCAAAAACTGAGACAGGAAACTTCAGGCCTGTTTCAATTCTAGGTATTATTTCCAAAGTTTTGGAACGTATCATATACAATCAGTTAGATACCTACCTCAGGGAACGGAATCTGCTATATGACATGCAATCTGGTTTTAGATCGAACTACTCAACAGACACCAGTTTAATATACCTTTATGATCTGATAAAAGAAGAATGTGACAGGTAACTGCATGGGTTTGGTTATTTTGAATCTACAAAAGGCATTTGACACAGTGGATCATGATATTTTATAAAAAAAAAAAAAAAAAAAAAATATGCATTAGGAATGATGAATACTGGCTGGTTCAAGTCCTATCTCACAGGACGAAAACAACTTGTACAGGTAAATGGAGCCTGCTTTGGTGACAGAGAGATAACTTGTGGTGTATCACAAGGTTCAACTCTGGGACCGCTTCTGTTCCTGGTCTATATCAACGACATACCAGGTGCGGTGAACTGTAAGTTACTGCTCTATGCAGACGACTCCTCACTAATTGTCTCAGGTAGGGACCCAGTTGAAGTAGAGGAGGCCCTGAGTGTTGAACTGTCTTCAGTCCAGAGCTGGCTCATAGATAACTAGCTGTCTTTACACCTTGGTAAAACGGAAAATATTGTCTTTGCATCCAAACCTAATCTCAGGAAACACAGCTGTGTACAGGTTAGATGTGGGGGTAATGTCTTGGAGTCAAAACATGAGGTAACTTATCCAGGAATACCCTTAGATCAGTCCCTTTCAGGGAATGCCTTAATGAATAAGATTGTATCCAAGTGTTCACATAAGGTTAAATTTTTGTACAGAAAGGCCAGAAATTTTAATATGGAAACAAAGAAGCTTTTGGTCTCGGCCCTGACACAGCATCATTTTGATTACGCTTGTAGCTCTTGGTACAGTAGTCTGAGCAGAAAAAAAAACAGTCTCGGCTACAGGTTGCACAAAATAAGATAATTAGATTCGTGCTAAATTTACTTCAACGTAGTCATATTGGTATAGAAGAATTTAGCAAAGTTGGAATGTTACCTGGTAAAAAGTCGTGTCCAGCAGCTGAAAATAAACCATGTCTACAATGTTGTTCATAATTCTGCTCTTTCGTATGTGAGTTGTAATTTTATGTTATCTGCTGAGAACTGAACCCGGAACAGTCAAGGTTTTTTTTTATTGTAACTCATGCAGATTCTTTCACCAAAAACAGCTTTCACTTCACAGTTGCTCAGTTATGGAACTCGCTACCTATGTCCATTAAGCAGTCAAATAGCAAGGTTACTTTCAAGAAAAAAGTCAAGGATTACTATGTTTCAGCTATGGACCGAGAGCAGCCTCCATATTATGTACTACTAGCCTAGTCAGGGGTACTAGACTCTATGAGTAATACCATCCAATCTGCGTTCACTCATAACTGTTCTGACCTCCCCTTTTGTCCTTCAGAGGTTTAGCTTAGTATAACAATGTTTGATGTTCAAAACTGGTTTCCACCTTTGTTTTGCTTGTCATAGTATGGTATATGTCTCAGGTATGGTCCGAGAACAGTTATGATCTGATCATAATACAAGCCTGGTGAATCAGGGCACCAGGCAACAAGGTAATTGGACCTTTCCCTCCATCTCGTTGTTTTACTCATACTAGTACTGGTCCCCTGTACCCTACTTCTGGTGCTACAGATTATAATGTACATTCACTTCCTGGTGCTCAAACTAATGTGTAATTGCCCACTCCGTCCTGAAGTATAGATCATTTTTTGTAATTAATTAATTAATTTGTAATTAAGTAATATGTGACCCAAGCTGTCATGTAGCATTCACTATAACTACATGTTGATATCGTTGATGGCCTGCAACATTCTGTCCCTGGGATGGACTCCCCTTTATTGTCCTACACTTGCTGCTACAGCAGTAGAATAATGTAGTATATTACTAATGGTGCTACACTGATATGGTACTCACAAAGGATTACAAAGGCGGAGCATGCCGACAGGAGACCTTTTGGTCCATATCTAGGTCGGATGCGAAAAAAAATCATAATGATAATAAATTGATAAATAAAAAATATGATAATGTAAATAACAAATAGAATACATAAATAAATGCATAGGTATATTTGAATAATAAATAAACAGGTAAATAGTAAATAATAATAAATTAACATATATCTAATAATAAATGAAAATCAAACAGACAAATGATGACAAAACAAAAACAAATAATATAAAATAAATTATAATCATT
>NC_134777.1:130058060-130063060 GCF_046742065.1 Oratosquilla oratoria
AGAAAAAGAGGAACAGAAGATGGGGGGACGAGGGGTATGAAAGAAGTAGGGAGGGAGGAGGAAGAGGAGGGATGGAGAAGAGGTGGGCGAGGAAGAGGAGAGAAAAAGGGAGGAGGGGAGTGTAGGGTGGAGGGGGGAAGGGAAGTGGAAGAGGGGAAAGTGGAGGGTAGAAAGGGGGAGGGAGAAGTGGGGGAGCGGGAGGGGAGGGGAAGAAGGTGGGAGGAAGAGGGAAAGAGGAGGGGAAGGAGTGGGAGGAGGAGGAAGAGGGAGAAGAGGAGAAAGATGGGGATAGGCTTCAGTATATTACTGAATGCATGAGCTATGTCGATAGAGAGGAAATCTTTGCAGATTATGGAACAGGTTTTGTGCGAAAGATGAGACAATGAACAGCTCGCACACACAGTCGCAGGACCCACTGATATATAACTGGCACGTACAATCAACATATACTGCCAGTTATAATCTACGGATGTGAGGATTTGAAAATGACGAAGGCGATGGAGACAAAGCTCAGGGATGCACAAAGGAGAATGGAGAGAATATTGGTGAAAGACAGGAGCTAGTTGGATGAAAGAGCAGACTGTAGTGAAAGATAGTGTGGAGACGGTAAAAGAGAGGAAGTGGAACTGGACAGGAAAATTAATGCGAAAGAATGATGATCGATGGACGCCGTGAAATGGGAAGCTTGTAAGAGGGAGACCAGTCAGAAGGTGGAAAGACGAGATAGAGAAGCTTGCAGGAGTAAGGTGGCAGAAGATGGCGCAGTCTTGCGAGTCATGGAACTGTATGTGGTCTGGGGATAGTTGACTGATTGATTGTATGTAGGTACTTTTCAACAAAAACCCCACTGTGTTGGATAAGAAGAAATGAAATAAATAGATTCCATATATTTCGATCACGGACTGTGATCCTCTTCAGTGGAATACAGAGTAGAGGAGCAAAAGGCATGTCTTATAAACAGTAAAAGAAATATATGGAATCTATTTATTTCATTTCTTCTTATCCAACACAGTGGGTTTTTTGTTGAAATTTACTAATGTGTTACGACATTACTTTGTAGTTATATAGGTACTTACTATAGTTTCTGGCGCCGTCTTTTCTCCAACACACTCTTGTAAAGAGGCCCATCCTTCAAAGCTCCAGCTTTATTGCCCAACTTCAGATCAACGCCAGTTCTACTCATCTTAGATTTACACTCTTGAACATGATAAGCTTCATCGTTCCTACAACTACGTAGAAGGTAAACTGATAAATATCTCGTGGCAAACAGATACACTACCCAAATAAATCAATTCCTACTTGAAGATATAGGCGAAAACTCGTAAGTAATGCCTTTTACTTACATATTTGTCCCTCACCATAGACTCTTTTGTGTTTTTCTCAATCCCGCAGAAAGGAAGTAGGACAGGGAAAGAAAAATTTGGTAAAACGTTTACCAATGCAAATCTTGATGTGCTATTTAATGAGAAATGTATCAGAGAAAACCTGTTCTCAAAGTTCACACACACACACACACTCACACACACACACACACACACACACACACACACACACACACACACACACACACACACACACACACACACACACACACACACACACACACACACACACACACACACACACACACACACACACACACACACACACACACACACACTTATTAAAATGGGACGGAAGAGAAACAAGAGGACACGAAAAGAAGCTAAAGGACAGTTACAGAAGAGATTTGAAAAAGAATAGCTTCCCACATAGAGTGATTGATGTCTGGAACAAACTAAACGGAGAAACAGTGAGTGCCAAAACTATACAAGATTTTAAGAATAAACTGGATGCGGAGAGATACGAAAACGGGTCACTACGAGCATAGCTCTCGTCCTGTAAAATACAACTAGGTAAATACACACACACACACACGAGCTTCCGAACTGTCAACATCTCACTTGAGCTCTGTTGACTGCCAAAGAAGACGAAAATTCTTTATAGTGCATAGAAAAGAGGATGACTGGTTTGTATTGAATGGGAGGGGGGGGGGGGCAATTGTGGTTACCCAAAATTATTTCTCTGCAGTGATAGTTTGATTTAATAAGAGAAAATAGAGGAAAATAAAAACGATGATTTTGAGACGATTGTCGACCATCTAGGGACGCCATGCCGAAGTACAATGTAAACAGAGGGCTTGAAACACCAGCAAGATTTAAACTGTACGTAATGAAGTCTCCTTTTCCGGTTTTGGAAAATACAAAAGAAGAAATTTGAGTCGAATCTTAGACATGGAAAGGGAAATGAGTAATAAAAGAAAATGGTGGGCGAACGAAGTCATTGAATTAAGAAAGGAGATTGTAGAGTTAATAGAATTTTTACATGTACTAAGGGAAAAACATGGTCTGTTGAGGTACATGAGAGAAAATGCAGAAAAAGAAACAGCAATATCAATTCTAAAAGAAATACAAGATGGTGACATGGAAGTAAAGAAAGATGTAGAAGAACTATATAGAATGGGACAATATTCTGAGTAAAGAAATCGACCACTAAAGATAAAACTAAGATCGCAAATGGTAGTAGAAGACGTATTAGAATAAGCAAGTAAGTTGACAAGGAGTGAACACTAAAAGATATCGATAACAAGAGAAATGAGTGTTGAGGAAATAGAAAGAGAGAAGACACTAAGAGGTGAAGCTAAGGAAAAAACGAGAAGAGAATAGAGACCGAAAGCAAGGGGTTCTGTTGGAGGGTCATATACATGAGGCTGAGATAATGGTACATCAGAGTGGGCGAAACAAAAAGAGAAAACAAGATGGAGAAAAAAAAAAAGAATAAAAGTAGCCTATACTAACATTGATGGATTAATCTCAGGATTGAATGAGGTAAATGATTACCTGCCAGATGAAAAACCAGACACAATGGGAATTGTGGAGACGAAATTAAGGGGTCCAATACCACCTAATAGTGTTGGACACGGGTTATACAATTATTGGATTAAAAACAGGGCGGAGGAATCATGTTCTTGGCCAAGGAAAACTTAAATGTGACGAAGGTTATTGAGGGTAAAAACACTGTAGAAATTATCATGATAAAAATTGAAGACAGAGACATGAAAAGTAGAAAGTTTGTTGTGATTCATGTGCCCCCAAAAACGGGCTCTTAGAAAGAGAACGAGCACTCAAAAATGCTAGAAGATACAAGGCACTCATTAAACGAGATACTAAAGGACGGAGGTAACCTGGTACTTATGGGAAATTTTAACTGCAAAGAAATCTGTTGGGAGGAGATGACAGTGAAGGAAGGAGAGGACCTATGGAGAAATGTATTACTGGATATGACCATGGGACATACAATGACACAATGGGTAAATGAAAATACCAGATACAGAAGTAATGAAGATTCGTCGAGACTGGATTTAATATTTACAACAGACTGAAATTTTATATAAAACTGAATACAATACACCATTTGGAAAGAGTGACCACATACTAATAGAGGCTGAACTAAAGGAAGAAATATAGGTGTAGAGAAATGAAAAGTACAGAAAAGGAAGATTGATGTACAACAAAAAGGACTGGAAAAATTAAGAAACTCTTTCAAAATGCAAATTGGGAAAAAATCTACGTTGAAGAGACTAAAGTGGAAGAGAAATGGGCGATCTTGATGAAAATCTATAATGAAGGAGTGAATAAATACGTACCAAGACAGAAACAAGAGAGGGTGTACATTAAATGCTGATTCAACAGAAGATGCGGTGAGGCGAAAGACAGAAGAGATAAAGCTTGGAAAATATGGAAAAAGATAGAAAAAACTGGAACAAAGCAAATATATATAAACTATAGAAATGGATATGTAAAAGTGCGCAGAGAGGAAAAAAGAAACTATGAAAAAGACATCATAGTAAAATGTAAAGACCAACCCAAACTATTTTATAGACATGTGAATGGTAAACTTAAAAATAAACAGGAAATGGCGAAACTACGCCAAGAAAATACAAAATGAACAGAAGATCTAGAAATAGACGAAGTCATGAACAATCACTTTAAGTCTGTTTTCACTAGAGAAAAAGTACAGCATTGGGACTAAGGAAGCGAAATGTGATCTCCTTCAATAAGCAAAATAATAATAACACAAAAAAGAAATAATGGAGCAATTAACGAACCTTGACGCCAAGAAAGCGCACGGCCCGGACGGAATTGTAAACTGGATACTAAAAGAATGTAAAAAACTAATTGACAAAATATACAATATGATAAATTGCTCACTCAAAGAAGGAAAAATACCAAAAGACTGGAAAAATGCCAACATTGTACCAATATATAAAGGAGGAAACAAGGAAGAACCAACTGATTACAAACCGGTCTCCCTAACAAGCACTGTAGCCAAAATTTGTGAGAAAATGATCAAGAAGAGATGGGTAAAACATCTGTAGGAAAACAATATAACAAACCCGAGACAATTTGGATTCAGACAGAGAAGATCATGTACCACAATTTTAATCTGTTTTTACTCAAGACTAATAGATATGATACAAGAAAGGGATGGATGAGCTGATTGTGCTTTCCTGGACTTACAAAAAGCCTTTGACAAAGTACCACACAAAAAATTATATAAAAAAATGGAAAACATAGGAGGGATACAAGGCAACCTACTAAACTGGATGGAGGATTTCCTGCATGGTAAAAAATAAGAGTAGTACTCAGAGAAAAGTATTCAGGTTGGAAGGAGGTGATTAGTGGAGTTCCACAAGGATCTGTATTGGATCCAGTAATGTTCGCTATTTATATGAATAACATGGATGATGATGTGTAATGTTACATGAGCTTCTTTGCAGACGATGATAAATTATTGAGGAAAGTGAAACCCGAAACGGACTGCGAATCACTACAGAGAGACCTGAACATGGTCATACGAGCTGAGGTCTCTTCCGGGATGTTAACAACTGTCGATCACGAGTCCAACACGTGATCCAAGACAATGGTGGTGACCATGGTAAATCACATATACAGCATTAC
>NC_134777.1:130065560-130088060 GCF_046742065.1 Oratosquilla oratoria
GTGTGTGGAACAAGGAAGGCGGGAGGAAATAGAAGGAAGGGTAGTGAGTGGTGGGATGAGGAAGCAAAGAAGGGTGTAGAAGAGAAGAAGCAGGCATTCATAGATTGGCTACAAATTAGGACGAGGGAATCGTATGAGAGGTACAAAGTAAAGAGAAAGGAAGTTAAGCATAAGATAAAGGAAGCAAAGAGGAGAGCAGATGTGAAATGGGGAAAGAGTATGACAGAAAATTTTGAAAGTAATAAAAAGATGATTTGGAAGGAAATTAAAAGAGGAAGAGGAGGCGAATCAAGTAGAGAAGAAAAGGTAAAAGGTGCAGATGGAGAGATGATAATGGAAGAGAAGGCAGTGAGAGGAAGGTGGGCAGAGTATTTTAGGGAGTTGCTAAATGTGAAGGAGGATAGGGAGGGAAAGGTAGTTGCAGTGGGAAGTGCTAAGAAAATGAGAGTGATGAGTGAGGAAAATGGAGGAGAAATAGGGAAGGATGAAGTGAGAGCAGCTGTTAAGATGATGAGAGCAGGTGAGGCACCTGGGTTGGATGGATGCCATGCAGAATGTCTGACGAAAAGAGGTACAGTTATGGTGGACTGGCTGGTGAGGTTATTTAATGTTTGTTTAAGAGAGGGTAGAGTGCCGGAGGACTGGAGGAGTGCCTGTATAGTTCCAATTTACAAAGGAAAGGGGGACAAGTGTGAGTGTAGTAGTTACAGAGGGATCAGCTTGTTGAGTGTAGTTGGGAAGGTTTATGGAAGGGTCTTGATTGAGAGGATTATGAGAGGAACAGAGGGAGTAATTGGTGAGAAACAGTGTGGGTTTAGGACAGGTAGGGGATGTGTAGATCAGATTTTTGTGGTAAGACAGATATGTGAGAAAGCTATGGGAAAAGGTAAGGATGTTTTTTGGGCTTTTATGGATCTGGAAAAGGCTTACGACAGGGAAGACAGGAAGGCACTGTGGGAGGTACTGCAGATATATGGGATAGGAGGGAAGCTGTTAAGAGCAGTCAAGAGTTTTTATGAGAGTAGTAGAGCTTGCGTTAGGATTAGAAATGGAGAGGGTGAATGCTTTGAGGTAAAGGTGGGACTTCGTCAGGGGTGTGTTATGTCGCCCTGGCTGTTCAATCTTTACATGGATGGGGTGGTGCGAGAGGTGAATGCAAGGGTAGTGGGTCAGGGGTTGGAGATGATTAAAGAAAATGGAGAAAAGTGGGAGGTGAGCCAAGTGTTGTTTGCTGACGACACTGCACTTGTAGCAGGATCAGAGGAGGGATTGAGGAAGTTAGTGACAGAGTTTGAGAAGGTGTGTGAAAGAAGGAAGCTGAAGATAAATGTGGGCAAAAGTAAGGTGATGAGATGTACAAGGGGAGAGAGTGACAGTAGGCTGGAAGTGAGCATTAAGGGTGAGAAACTGGAGGAAGTGGATAGTTTCAGATACTTGGGTGCAAATGTGACAGGAAATGGAGGAGTGGGGTGGAGGTAGAATGTAGATTGAGAGAAGCGAGTAAATGTCTTGGTGGATTAAAAAGTGTAATGAGAAATAGACATCTGGGAATGGATGCTAAGAGGAGGTTATATGAAGGAGTGATTGTGCCAACAGTAATGTACGGGGCAGAAACATGGAACATGAGTGAGGAAGAGAGAAGGAGTTTGAATGTGTTTGAGATGAAATGTCTGAGAAGTATGATAGGGGTTACTAGGCTAGATAGAGTGAGAAATGAGGAGGTTCTGAGGAGAACAGGGGTGGAAAGGGAGCTGGGAGATAGGGTTGATGAAAGAGTATTAGGATTGTTTGGACACATGGAAAGAATGAGTGAAGAAAGATTAGTAAAAGAAGTGTGGAAGGTGGAGGTGGAAGGAGTGAATATGAGGGGGCGTCCTAGGATGAGATGGATGGATGGGGTGAAAGGGGCTTTACAAAAGAGAGGAATATCTGTGAGGAAGGACGGGAGAGGACAGAAGATAGAGGTGAATGGAGAAGGGTTGTATATAGATTAGGCTGTGATGCATGATGGGGAATGGGTGGGGGATGGGGGGTGAGGAAGTATGTATGAGAAAAATTTGACGCAGCCCGAAGTGATTTCTCCTCGTCTTCTCCTTTTCTGCATGAGGGGACGGAGAAGGGGGGTCACCGAATTTATGAAGTGGGTATGCTGTGGATGTGCTGTGTCTTGCGACATTGCTTCTGACCCAGGGCAGTGGACAGGATGCAAGGATGACCCGTCATCCAGGAGGTGCCAAGATAGGAGGGAGGGAGGAGGGTGGAGGGGAATGGAATATATGGGAAATGAAATGGGCGGGAGTGATTTCTATGCCTTTTTCTTTTTGGCTACCCCCCGTGTAAGGGGGAAAAAGCCTTTGGTATATGTATGTATATGTATATATATATGTATGTATGCATGTAAGAAAAAGTGAGAACTCGTGTTCATTTCTGTAAGAGTGACCACTGGGAAAAGCAAAACGAAGCAGAGCGCTTTCGTATATTGGATCCGGTGCAAAGTAATATATGAAAGCGCTCTATTTTGTTTAGTTTTTCTATCTCAATGGTCACCCTTGCATATATTATATATATATATATATATATATATATATTATATACATATATATATATATATGTATATATATATATATATAATTGTGTGTAAATATATATATATATATGTATATGTATATATGTATATGTATACAGCGAAAAAAATACACGGGAGCGACGAGCGATTTCGCTCGGGAAAGTTCCTCGCTCTCTCGCAAATCCAATAGCGGGAGCGATCCCCCACAAAAAATCGCTCCCGCGGCAAGATTCAACGTTTTTCATGCATTATCCATCATTTGGCAATCCCTGAATCCCATCACCATTGATGAAAGGATCAGAGCAAACACAACTTACCCGTGATCAATCATTGCATTATCAATCGATATCATAAACGCAACGCATCAATCAACTTTAATTTGTTGATGTACGTACATACGTGTACGCGGTATAGCTGCTAGAGTTCAATGTCTAACCTAGCCTAGCTTCGTATCAGCTGCATGCGCGCGTATACTAGTACACGTTGACTAAACTCTACACGACTATCGTGCTACATAATGTCGCTAGTTATGAATTGCATGGTACCTGTATGCAGGGAAGTTCATTGGTTTCATGCAGCTAGCTGCCCAATCAACGCCCTGACTACATGTACAATGCACCATACCCAATACCACATCGCCGCATGCATACGTACACTGTACATATGCAAACTCGCTCCGACATGAGTAATGAGTTAGCCTTCCAATAGTTTGAAGGAAATCGAACCTGCAAAAACATGGCTCTGGAAGTATCAAAAATGGCTCTGGTAATTAAGAAATGGCTCTGGTGAAAAAAAAAAAAAAAAAAATGAAAAATGGCTCTGGAAAAAGAGAAAATTTCCCCTGTATATATATATATATATATATATATATATATATATATATATAATATATATATATATATATATATATACACAGTATATATATATATATATATATATATATATATATATATATATGTATGTCTTGTTAAAGACCAATGCTAAGTCAGTTTCAACTATCTTAGTTATTTTTTCCATTCTTCTTATATGTTTCTTATAGTCCAGGTAAGAAATTATCACAAGGAATGTCACAACCGTCTCTAGCCTGTTCATGAAGAATAACCTGACAAAAGATAACACCCTAAAGCAAGCGAATGTGGTATACCAATACTCCTGCCCCGAAGAAGGTTGTAAACTTCTACCCAACATGAATTACATTGGTGTTACCACTACTTCACTTAGCCGAAGGCTCACAATGCATGCCCGCGATGGTAGCATACGGAAACATATGACTCACTATCACAACAGAAATCCCACAAGACAAGACCTAGTTAACAATACCAAAATACTCAAACACTGTAACAATCACAAAAAACTACACAACCTGGAGAAAGTCTACATTTCACAACACACACCAATCATCAACATACAAACAAACACATTAGGCACCTTACTCCTAAACAAAGAATCCGTCACACCAGGACAAAATTCCCCTCGACAATATGACACATAACATCAACGGACGCTAACCTTGTCCAGCTCCCCCCCCCAGTCATTATGATCTGACTTGAACCTCTCCTAATTCCACCTCAGTAGAATCATAAAGCCTTGTCATCTTGTAACCCCTTAGCATAATTGACATGGACCTTTTCCTGTCATTTTATCTGCCTGAAGATGGTTGTATGTAACAACCGAAAGCTTGCGATTGTATTTATGTAATTAGTGTCAATATAACATGGATCTCAGTAGACTTGTGTTTAATCTACCCCTAAAAAAAAACTAAGAAGATAGTTGAAACTGACATAGCATATGTCTTTAACAAGACATGTCTAAAGAAAATTTACTGCCAAAATATACTAATATACTAATATATATATATATATATATATATATATATATATATATATATACATATATATACATATATATATATATATATTATACATACATACATACATACATATGCCAAGGCTTTTTCCCTCTTACAAGGGAGGTGGCCAAAAAAAAACAAAGGCATAAAAACTATTCCCACCCATTCCATCCCCAATACACTCCACTCCCCTCCACTCTCTACCCTCCCTCCTATCTTGAGACCTCCTGGATCACGGGTCATCCCTGCATCCTGTCCACTGCCCTAGGTCAGAAGCAGTGTCACAAGACACAACACATCCACAGCAAGGCCGCTTCATTAAATCGGCGACCCCACTCTCCGTCCCCCCATGCAGAATAGGAGAAGACGGGGAGAAATCCCTTCGGGCTGCGTCAAATTTTTCTGACACATGCTACCTCCCCCTCCCCCCATCCCCCACCCATTCCACATCATGCATCACAACATCATCCATATACAACCGCTCTCCATTCACCCCTGTCTTCTGGAGTCCAGGAACCATTTTTGGAAGAAAGTATACGCTGGACTCGTCGTTTGCCATTTATTCCGACGTTTCGAACCCTGTCCGGGGCTCGTCTTCAGGGTGATACAGTGGTAGCAATAAGAAATCTACATAAAGGGGGTCTCTCTCGTACACTGGGACAGGTAGCCTCGGTAGTCGTTACATTTCAGAAACAAGCAAAAGTAGAACACTCAATCACCGACTGTACATATCACAAAGATTAGACATGGTACAACCCGAAAATAATTCCAAATGGAACCTCATAACACATAATTCACACAATACCATTAGTATCAAAAATTGCAAATGCAATTTTTATACTAAAACATGTGAACCTGCTTCACATTAATGCGAAGATCCAGCACAACTTGGCTACCCGTCGCCCGTTATGCGGGAGATTAAAAATAAAATAAAAACTATAATACAGAATATGTAATACATCAATAAAACAAACACGCAGAGAGTTTATAATAAAACATATAAGAAAATATAAGGAAGATTGAAAAAATGCTACTAAGATTGGGTATAATATCCACACGCTAGGACGCACCACAATGCATCCAATAACCTAAAACGCACCACACAGCGTGTAATACCTTCACATGGAAAAAAAATGTCTCGCGAAGCATTCATTAGTTTGAATTAGGTAATTGCCACAGGAAAAAAAAATTAGAACAATAGGTGGACAAACACAATCCCTCACCGTTAATAACTTGAAATAGATAAAAATGTTAATAATACACAAAAAAAAAAAAAAAAAAAAAATTACTGCCGTAATTATATATATATATATATATATAAAAATACTGCCGTAATAATAATAAAAAAAAAAAAAAAAAAATACTGCCGTGATGAATGTTTCCTCTCCAGCCTGTCCTTGGCTCCCTTGTAAATTGGGTTCAATGTAATGCACTTGTTGACACTATGCTCATCACTAGCCCATACTTCTAGGAATAACCTGACACTTTTTCCGTTTCCTCTGTATTTGACTTCCGCATTCTGCCAATCCATCTCATGACTTGTGTCCTCGCAGTGCCTTAAAATAGTTTCTCCAACATGCTGTCAAAGTAGCACCGCTTCTCGTCACCATGACATCCAGAAGTGGCAATCGTCCGTTCTCCTCTTTCTCCATTTCAAACTGGATGGCTTCATTCTTTCCATTCAGTAGATCAAAGAAAGGTTCCACCTCTTTCTTCATAATGACAAATGCGTCATCGACGTACCTTATCCATAATTTTAATGATGGTGGCGCATCCTCCAATATCTCCTCCTCGTAGCGTTGTATGGCCATTTCCGCCAAAACCACCGAGATCGGAGAGCCTATAGGTGTCCCTACCTTTTGATGATATATCTTATTTGGAAGTAGGTAGAAACAACTTTGACAACCGTGTAGTTAATGAATGGAATAAACTTCCTGCACAGGTAGTGCAATGTAGTTCAGCTCGAAGCTTTAAGAATCATTTAGATAAACACCTAAGCAAGATACTGTAATGATTATAATTTATTTTATATTTGTTTTTGTTTTGTTATCATTTGTCTGTTTGATTTTCATTTATTATTAGTTATATGTCAGTTTATTATTATTTACTATTTACCTGTTTGTTTATTATTTAACTATACCTATGCATTTATTTATGTATTTTATTTGTTATTTACATTATTATAGTTTATTTATTATTTTATTATTATTATGATTTTTTTCGCATCCGACCTAGATATGGACCAAAAGGTCTCCTGTCGGCATGCTCCGCCTTTGTAATCCTTGGTAACTTGAAAAAGGTCGAGTCAGACACAAATCGACTAGCCCTATCAACTCCTTTGCCGCCAGTTTTTCCTTTCCTAGGAATTCTCGACTGCTCTCCACCGTGGACATGGCAGCCTGCCTCAACAAATATATATAAATATACATACATACATGCATATATATATATATATATATATATATATATATATATATATATATATATATATATATATATATATATATATGTATATATGTATGTATATATATATATATATATATATATATATATATATATATATATATATATATATATATATATTTGAAGTAGGAATGATTTATTGGTCTGGTTTTTGTCTGTTCATTATGGGTTTTTGTCCGTCTCTAATGGAGCTATCAAATAACACATCGATACACATCAATCCGAGGTAGCAAGAAAGAATCTGGAAGAAGTCACCATCCTCCTCCAAAGATAATCGAACTTCAAGCGCCTTCTCATCACAGAAACGCCGTACATAAAAGGGCAAAATTTCACAATGATTGTACTGAAAAATGCTCATAAAATTGTCGAGTACCTCAAGTCCGCGTGCAAGTGCAAGAATTAAAGTAATTCTAAACCTGAGTACAAGTACATGACATTGTGTACCTCAGTACCAGTTGAAGCGCGAGTACATGTGCTAGGTCCCAAGCCTGGTATATAACGTAAACACGTGTTCACACGTATATCTATGTACAAACCGCGACAACCACATGGCGTGGAGCACACGTTGTCGCCCACATGGCTAGACCTGACGCTCCTTTGACAGTGCGACCCTGCTTGACCCAACCTAACCTAATCTAGTGCAATTATGTAATTACGCACCACGGGTGACTACCCGCGCCGTATATACTGTATATCGGTTCCTGGCCGCATGTACAATCAGTTCAGTTCTACCTTACAATAAAGGAGACGAACTCACCAAAACCTCTTTCTCTGCTCACAGTAGCATCGTCGCTACATCGTACTTTTTCATTAAATCTTTTACATTTTATTTAATTCAGTAGAGAATAGAGAATGAAAAAAGGGAGTAGTGACTTTAAATTATTGGAAATATGACAGCGCTAATAAGTATAATGAAAAGATCAAATAAAAGACAACATTGATTCAACATTCGAAGCAAACTGTTCTTAAAGTAAATCACATATTACCTTGCCTGTGGTTTGGATTTGTAGAGTGTTCCAGCTTCCAGGGTTACAATATTCTTCGGGCAGAAAAAGAAGTATGTTTACCTCGTGCTTACCGCAATGTTTTAAAAGAATATTTTGAGTTAGGTTTCTAGAACAAGGAAAGGGTTATATGACAGAATAGATTACAACCTCTCACTTGTTTATTGTCAATGGTTATACAGAATGGAGGAAATGACATACTGTGATTACATTTGATGACACTGAATTATGTTGGCTATCACGCCGATTTCTACCACAGCTTACAAAGGTCCCTATACTTAAACTAACACTTACAGCAAACATATAACTTAAGCTAACATTTACAAAAACATATAATTTAAGTTATAACTGCCTTCTCAGACCACTATATGATTGATTAACCATCCTGACCTTTTCCTAGGCAGCTTAAAGGTCAACTGAGAAGGTTTTGGATTTATTTTTTTCTTATTTCATGTATGAAAATAGAACTTTGAAGAAGTTAGAACACTAAAATGCACGTTTCTAACGTTTCTAACATTCTATAGTTTTGATTTCATCCAAATAGCATGATCTTAAAAGTGCCTGATAGCAGACGAACTTTTCAATGTCGTAGTTACATTTTCCATCGCTAGGGCAGCTAATGACATAAGGGTTATTGTTTACATTCTTGGACATGGCCAGCGATACGAAAGTGACTTCACATCAAGTGAAGAAGATTTATCGGATTTGGATGCCAAGCTTCATATCTACAGGCAAAAGTTTCAAGGATTCATGAATTACAAATTGTTTTTATTTGTGATAAGGTACAATAAAACATGCCTATGTAGCAAAGAGAATAGAGAAATCGTTTGGCTGAAGGGGAGAGGAAGGCTAGCAAAAGATACAGACATGTCTCTAAGATTGTCTGCCATAGGTAATGGTTGCTGTGGGGGAAGAGAAACCATCAATCATGGCACTGTCACCATGGTCACTTTCACATTTCATATAAATTTCGCTGATAGTGGTACTTGCAGAAGGTGAATATTCATCATATGCACTTTGTAACAGCTGGAAAAAATAATTAGGTCTATATTGATACGAATTCCGCCCTCCTGGTCCAAGATAATTAGGCTTAACTCCTGCTGGGGTGGTGGTGGTGGGGGGATTCCACTTGTTTGACTCTCAAAAAACATACTTTAATTTGGTTGACTCCAATTGACAAAATGTGGTCATAGGCCTGTTATGGAAGCCCCTGTCATGGTCATGCCTGTCACCCTGTTGGAGTGGGGTGATCATATTCATATACCTACAGGCCTAGCTAGCCTATGCCATGACTGTACCCCTAATCTGCTTAGGCCTAGCCCAAAAATCGTTAGTCAAGCGTAACCATGCTTGTTAGCAATTGTCAGTGACAGCGTAGATAACACAGGCCCACCTATACACATGATACAGACTGATACACCTACGATATAGGCGTTGTCTTTTTTCAATAGCAGTGCTCCTTCGGCGGCATTTGCTTGCCGAACCTGGGGTCTTGTCGATGACAAAAATTGTCGGTGTTGCATCTTCTTTTAAAATGGGATTCATGCTAATTCCTGGTGACTCGGCAAAGCCAGGGTCCCGAGTGTACTTTTTCGATTTTTTTTTTCCGAAATGTTTCAGTCCAGGCTTTCATGACTCGTGCCGTCAGCACCCAATGATCTAGTCCTTTTTGCGAACAGGATCCTTGGGAAAAGAATGAAAATGAAGTCCATCCGCAGCAGAATGTTTCGTCGAATCACTGTTGCAATTTATGGCGACACAACAAACCATTTTCGAACTAACAAACGAAATATGATAGATTACTGATCAAGTTGACAGCGCGGAACGGCGTTTTATAGTGCATGCATATGGATGCATCAGAATGTAAACAGCGAGGTTGACGTCACAGCCTTACGAGAACAGCCGTAGATCGGCGATGGGAAGTTCGTCTGCTACCGATATTTTGATAGGCCTTTTTATCACATTGCATAATAATAAGGATTTATTTTTGCATTATTTGATCAAAAAGTGACTAAGCCGTACATCTAGCAAATATTCACCATCCCTTTGAAAACCTTCTCAGTTGACCTTTAAATCGCATTGATACTGGAGGTTCGTTGGGAACTGGTCCCTCTACTTCCACACCACCTACTGTACTGTACCTCGATTCCTTCAACTTCTTCACTACTACTTTCATTCACGGGAATATCTGCTTCGCCCTCACTATCACTGTCACTCGCAAGATTAGCTATTTCTTCCTGATTCCGCATGAACTGCTCCAGCTTACTCTACCGTATAGGCAGTCCGCGTTAACTAAGTCTTTGCTTTTCTGCTCCCGATCCGATATATCTTCAAGGACGGCATACGGCCCTTCCTTTACATAAAACTTCGGCATCTCCTCAATTCGGGAGGTGGGTTCACAAGAAGAATGATAGAATGAGCTTATATATAAACAGAAAGTACTTCGAATCATCGCGCGGGATTTATGAACTTGGCAAGTCAAACAGCGTCCTAGCAGCATAAGAAAACCAGTTAATGATGGAGCCCCAAGAGCGACCCCGTTGAGTACATAAGCACCCATCTCAACTTTCTTCATCCACTCTGAAGAAGTTCCTTTTCGAACGAAACGTTAGATTGATTAGGATTTCGTGTTTTCCCCCGTGTTTATGTTCTCCATCATTAAAATAGTTTGAGAACATTTTATATATACATACATGTATACACACACACACACACACACACACACACACACACACACACACACACACACACACACACACACACACACACACACACACACACACACACACACACACACACACACACACACACACACACACATATATATATATATATATATATATTATATATATATATATATATATATATATATATATATATATATATATATATATTAGTGTATGCAGGTAGCAGGTCCTCATGTAGCCAATTCTGATTGAAGTTCACCGCAGTTTCTGTGTTCACGACTTTTTTGCTGAGGAGATCTACGTCTCTGACAATAGAACGGTCAGCAGGGATAGCTCCCATAAGAGTTGTCCGAAGGACATAGTGAATTCTTGTAATAAAGAACAGTATTGATATCACAAGTTTTCGACCCACATAGGCCATCTTCAGGTTCTGATTCAGGCAAAGATTCTAACAGTTTATAAAGCATACCTGTGTGTATGTGTGTGTGTGTGTGTGTGTGTGTGTGTGTGTGTGTGTGTGTGTTTGAGTATGTAGTTATTGGTGTAACAAATTCTCTTATATTTTGTAGTCATCAAGCCAAAAGCATCGAGAAATGAACTCACATTCTGTGCAATAGGAACTACGTCGCCCCGTACAAATCTCAAGAGGTTTCTTCTCATTAAGTACTGAACACTGGGTGCACATTGATTAACCAAGAACACTTCATATAAACTACTGTAACTCCGGGACTCCAAATTCTATAATTATGGGTCAGATGGCTAGTTCCTGTCTATGGTATTGATATGGTCTCATACACGTTATCCTCCTCTGCCACAGCTATATCTTTCATGATGACTTTTCGTTCTGGCGACTGTGCCTTCTTCTTAAATATCTTGAGGAAGCACAAGGTTCCTGCGATGAGGATAACAACGGCAACAAGCACAGAGATGACTATCAAGAGGTACATTTTGATGTCGGAGTTGTTCTCAGTGGGTTGCTCTGGAGAGGAATCTAAAAGAAAAATCCGTTAGTACCTCAAGCAGCCCTTATTATTTCAATGAAAACTATTCCCTCATATACATCTCTTGTTCTGAAGTGGAGCTGACAGTAGGTTTTAACATTTTCAGTGAGAGTCCCTACCCTAAACCGAAAAAGAGGGCCAAGCATTACTCAGTTTATAGTGCAAAGCGGTTAATTGAAATAGCTGTAACATACGAGTGTAACCTCAGCTGGTCTTCATCTGGCTTTAGCCAGAACAATATTCATGTGATGCAATGATGCATCATTGTACATGAGGATAACATGAATAATAATAGTAACGATAATATCTGTTGCCTCAGTTTCATTGACTGGAAACCCAGAACCCTGAAACAGTTGGCAGCGGTCCTCAAGCCCTTCCACAGATCTCTCTAGGACAGGGGTTCCCAAAGTGGGTTCCGTGAAGCTAAGCCAGGGGTTCCGTAGGTCGTAAGCTAAAGTTCACCAGACATGCAAAGTATAGCATGTTTAAGGAAATTGTACAACTTACTATTTTGAGTAAAAAGTATGTTTATTTAGAATAAATTCATTTTTCAGTATAGTTTGTTTTAAGGAAATTATGTGCAACTTACTATTTTGAGTATAAAGTATGTTTGTTTAAAATAAATTCATTTTTCAATATAGTATGTTTTATTTTGGGTTCCGTTTTTTTTTTTAAATAATGTCAAAGGGTTCCGCAACAAAAAAAGTTTGGGAACCACTGCTCTAGGAAGAAGGTTTGGATTGTTGTTTCTGGTGCATTATTGTGGGACTGTTTCTATATCACCAGATGAAAGTGTATAAACTCGAGCATACATATATATAAGAAAACTTGCGCTGAGGTTATATCTCTCTTGATGGTGTATTGGTCTAGTCACTCGGCACTGGTAACGTTCTCGCCGCATAGGTTCGAGTCCTCGGGCGTACCACGTTACAATTTCTGCATGCGCCTAGATGGCTTAGAATTAAAGTGCATTGTGGTTGATAAAAATGTATCTCTAATCACTGGGACCCATTCAGTGTTGTACACACACACACACACACACACACACACACACACACACACACACACATATATATATATATATATATATATATAATATAATATGTATATATATATATATATATATATATATATATATATATAAGTGGTAGCCTATTAAGTTGGACTAATAATTGGTTGAACGATCGAAAACAGATTTTTTCTAAATGGCAAAAGTTCTAGATGGAAAATGTTATGAGTGGAGTTCCTCAAGGTTCCATTCTTGGGCCACTTCTATTCATATTATATATAAATGATATAGACCACGGACTAAAATCCATTGTCTCCAAATTTGCTGATGATACAAAACTGTGCGGAATGGCAAATGATCCCTTGAATCAATTAGATATTCAAGAATATTTAGATAAGCTACAGCAGCGGTCTAAAAAGTGGCTGATGAAATTTAACACAAGTAAATGCAAGGTTATTCACATAGGTAAAAATAACAGTAAGAACGATTACAAGGTATTTGGAAATTCGTTAACAAAAGTGGATAGTGAAAAGGACCTCGGGGTAATTATCAGTAACGATCTCAAATCATCTAATAAGTGTATTTCAGCCTCTGAGAAAGCAAATAAGATTCTAGAAATGATTGCGCGATCTTTTGACTTCAAAAGTCCATCTCTCATGAACAAGCTATATAAATCGTTCATTCGTCCACATTTGGAATATGCTGTTTCCATATGGTCACCGAATCTCATTAAAGACATTGACAGACTGGAAAAAATACAACAGCGAGCCACAAAACTGATTCCAAATATCAAAAATAAATCATACGAAAATCGACTAAAACATATAAATCTGTTTTCCCTAAAAAAGCGTAGACTCAGGGGTGACTTGATACAGGTCTTTAAGATTCTAAATGGAATTGACAACATCAAAAGTGACAAAATTTTCACACTGAATGAGAATCCGACAAAAAATAATGGTCTCAAACTGCCAGGAAATAGATTTAATTTGGAGGTGGGTAGAAACAATTTCGCCAACCGTGTAGTTAATGAATGGAATAAACTTCCTGCAGAGGCAGTGCAATGTAGTTTAGTTCGAAGCTTTAAGATTCGTTTAGATAAACACCAAAGCTGTAATGCCTGCCATTTATTTTATATCATTTGTTTGTTATTGTCTGTTTGTTATTATTTGCTTGTCTTTCATTTATTATTTATCTGTCAATTTATTACTATCTTCTATTTTCCTGTTTATCATTTAACTATACCTATGCATTTATTTATTTATTTTGTTTATTATTATTTATGCTGTTATGATTTTTATTTATTTATTTATTCATTTATTTATCATTATTATAATTTTTTCGCATCCGACCTAGTTATGGACCAAAAGGTCTCCTGTCGGCATGCTCCTCCTTTGTAATCCTTTGTAATCATCATCATCATCATCATCATCTTCATTACTATTATCATTATTATCATTACTATTATTCTATTTTTATGGATGGCTTATGATTCTTTTAGGGGGTTAAGTTTCTCCCATGACCCCCTCCCCAAACGTGGCAACGGGCCTGGTGCTAGACAGATCACAGTATCACTCACATTACCTGTTTCTAGAGGATAGTGCCGGTAGACCAATATGATGTTGTTTTTCCACTGTTCATTCCTGGTATCCTTT
The DNA here is from genome assembly GCF_046742065.1 of Oratosquilla oratoria. NCBI lineage: Eukaryota > Metazoa > Arthropoda > Malacostraca > Stomatopoda > Squillidae > Oratosquilla > Oratosquilla oratoria. The sequence goes on from NC_134777.1 coordinate 130,079,792, forward strand.
GGGCGTATGTCAAGATATCGTCCTTTGTTGGGATTCATTTGTAAGAAGATTTTTCTCTGTTCTGGATATATTGTGACAGTCAAGAGTGGCTCGGAGTAGTTCAAGTGAAGTCTGACTGGATTCTTGGGATTAGTGCTTATATGACAGGATTTAGAATTCCTGTTTGTGCCCAGTGTTATTGAAGAACATTCGGTTGTGTTGTCAAGCAAGGGTTTGGTTCCGGCGTAGTTATTTTCCTCAGTGGGGAATGAGATGTTGATCGATCTCACTGTGTCAGGCAACAAAACGTAGGTGATCTCGAAAGAACGTTGTTTCCATATTTCAGAAAACGACAGCGAGCCCAGCTTCACTTTAGTGACCTCAGTACCTGCAAAATGAAGTGCGACTGAGTGTACTTGAGGCCTGAGAACTGGAAGAGACTGATAGTGGATCTCAACATTATCAGGACACCATTTACCCTTCTCTCAACTTCCCACCAACCCTTTCTCAAAAATGAAACAAAAAATTACCCCCTTCGCTCTTTTGTGGCAACACTCTGCCCAGGACTCAGTCCGCCAATCACCCCGCAGTGGTAGCGCGGCACCTCGCCGTCTCACCTACCGAGGCAACCCCCTCAGCTTCCATGGGGGCATATACTCCCCCTGGAGCCGCCTGCGGTTCAGCCCCCCCCCCCGTTTCCTAAGGTCAGGGTGCCCCTGTTAATAACAGTGGCATCGTGTGGGCAACAAACAGCGTCCGAGCGGGTACTAGCCCCGCCCGCGAAATTTTTTTCCCCACGAGACTTCTGGACCCCAATATTAACTCAATTGCATTACAGCCAATCAGAACGCACCTGACTTTCATACGTCAGGCATCATACGCGTTTACGTTTCGGATGAATAGAGGGAAGAGGGGAAGCGGTCATAGCAGAAATTAAAAAAAAAAAATTCATGTGCAGAATTACATATAATTCCCCTATAGTAGCGTCACCTTGTTGCCATGCCCCTTCACTACGGGCCACATCGCACGTCTGGCAGCATTAGAGAATATGATGAAGCCAGTTTGTTTAGAGAGTATGGGGGTCACGCAGGCACGACTACAATAAATATAATCAAGAAGCCCATATCGGCATCCTCGCGTACACACTTGCAATCCTCATGACGCCCACGTAGGCGTCATCTTATGGAAGTGACTAGGGCGTGAAAGTTTGGGTTGTACACAGCCGTTCGGGACTTTTCGTACTCGTGCCAAACGTATTTCTACAACACACATAGAAATGTATAAATAGCGTGATATATCGTAAGACTTGCACAAGGCATCCAGTGTCTGCAGAGGCCCAAACTATGGGGGGGGGGGGGTACAAGGAATCTGGTGTCTGCAGAGTCCTCTCTGCAGACACTGGATTCCTTATACCCCCCCCCCCATAGCTTGGGCCTCTGCAGACACTGGATGCCTTATACCCCCCCCCCCATAGCTTTGCAGACAGTGGATGCCTTTTACCCCCCACCCCCAAATAGCTTGGGACTCTGCAGACACCAGATTCCTTGTACTCCCCCCGCCCATAGTTTGGGCCTCTGCAGACACTGGATGCCTTGTGCAAGTCTCACGATATATCACGCTATTTATACATTTCTATGTGTGTTGTAGAAATACGTTTGGCACGAGTAGCCAGAGTACGAAAAGTCCCGAACGGCTGTGTACAACCCAAATTTCACGCCCTAGTCACTTCCATAAGATGACGCCTACGTGGGCGTCATGAGGATTGCAAGTGTGTACGCGAGGATGCCGATATGGGCTTCTTGATTATATTTATTGTAGTCGTACCTGCGTGACCCCCATACTCTCTAAACAAACTGGCTTCATCATATTTTCTATGGTTATCAAAATTCACGGGTGAAAGCTAATGCTGCCAGACGTGCGATGTGGCCCGTAGTGAAGGGGCATGGCAACAAGGTGAAGCTACTATAGGGGAATGATATGATAATTCTGCACATGAAAAATGTTTTTAAATTTCTGCTATGACCGCTTCCCCTCTTCCCTCGATTCATCCGAAACGTAAACGTGTATGATGCCTGACGTAGGAAAGTCAGGTGCGTTCTGATTGGCTGTAATGCAATTGAGTTAATATTGGGGTCCAGAAGTCTCGTGGGGAAAAAAAAATCGCGCCCCGTCCCCCTCAAAAAAAAAAAAAAAAAAAAAAAAAAAAAAAAAAAAAAAAAAAAAAAAAAAAAAAAAAAAAAAAAAAAAAAAAAAAAAAAACACGCCAGCCAGAATTGTTGCCATCATGTGAATAAAAAATGTCTCAGAGTTTGAGTACCACAGGTGATAATGTGTTTGGTATAAATCTTGATAAGGTTATGAACAGAATGACCTAATTGACGCGTTTTTGTGACTGGCCAATGACGTGTTGGTTGAAGTGCTTTTTTTGTGATTGACAAGTAACATAATGTGTTTTTTTTTTTTTTTAAGAGCAGAACAACATAAGAATGGAGGAGATTGCAAGAGACCATAAGGCTTATACTAGGCAGTTCCATGTCCCTTATCATCTGTCATCCCTATCCATAAATAAATTTTTGCCTATTTCCTCCTCAAGTGGTAATCACACTGGGTTATTTTTCCTCCAACCTCCGACTCTTCGTGGCACCGCCCACCTCCAGAACTTTTTCCGCCGTCAATTCACTATGGCTAATTTTTTTTTGTTTTTCAACAAAAATACATAGAATGTCGTTTGACATACTGCTGGAGAAAAATTTATTTCTTCCAGGATGTCATCAGATTCCTCTCCAAAACCTGTGGACTACAAATCTGCCTCATCAGTTGGAGGAAAAATAGCCCAGTGTGATAACCCCTCTAGGCCTTCAAGTTGAAATTCTTCCGTGGTGCTGGATGTGTGTGAGATCTTTACCAATAGACACAATTCATGGCAGACCAGATGACCCTCTGAACCGGAAGTGGGCCAACTTTTCACCACATGGGCCACCTTCGGAAATTCACAATTTCAAAGGACCGCATACTATATTAAATGAAAAAAGAAATATCCAAAATAAGAAATAGATATGTAAAAAATCTATCGATTAATATATTAAAGTAGAAACTTCACACGAAACACATATGGGTCAGTTGTAGAATTTCTTCCCGACACTATTCAACTGTGGACTCTCCACCCTAACTTGCATAGGCTAGGTTAGATTTGGCTTGTTAAGTCAGATTAGGTTAGGTTAGGTTAGGTTATGTATCACGAATCATAATCAAATGTAGAATGTTGTGTTTAGTCAGGTCAATTAAGGTTAGGTTATGTATCACGAGCCATAATAAACTGTAGAATGTCCATCCCAGGAACACTCAATTGTACTATCTCCACCTCAAGCACGTGGTGGTGAGGGAGGGAATTCTACTGATCCAAACACATTTATTTGAAAAACAAAGCAACTCAATTTAAGGAAAAAAGTAATTTCTATTAGTTCATTTTTTATGATAACATTAGTATACGACTTGATTTTGGCGGGAACACGAAACGAGGAATGAACTGAGAAGTGACAAGCGACGTTACCTCGATTCCTGGCATAAGAGAATATGTGGCAATGCAACCGTTGATGTCATTCAGGTACGGGGAAAATAAATGCAATCTCATATTCTTCACTTTATCTATCGTAGTAATGGATTTAGATTGGACATATTTAGATTAAAAAAAGGAATAGGCAAGAACTGGTTTACCAATGGACTGGTCGAAAAGACTTAGTAACCATCTTGTAGTGAGCGCTGAAACTACTGGTTGTTTTAAGTGAAGGTGAGATAACTTTATGGGGATGACAATTGGTAAGGGATATGGAACTGCCTAGTGTAGGCTGTATGGTCTCTTGCAGTCTTTTCCATTCTTATGTTCTTGTTGAAAACTTACGGTTTGATGTAACCCAAGGAAGGAGGATGACGAGGAAGGGTAACGTTTCCATCCAGGCCCTCCGGATTCTCATCATGGCGACAGTGGTGGTGGGCTGGAAAGGAGGGCGAATTTAGTGTAGTCCACACGCACATGCACACGCACACACACACACGAACTCTGAGCTCTCTTACGGGAGGGAAATAACTGTCGATCACGAGTCCAACACGTGATCCAAAGACCATGGTGGTGATACACACACACACACACACACACACACACACACACACACACACACACACACACACACACACACACACACACACACACACACACACACACACACACACACACACACACACACACACACACACACGCGACTCGGTGGCACGGTTGGTAGAGCGCTGAACTGGGAAGTAGAAGTGCTCCCAGTACCCAGTTCGAATCCTGCCTAGGGCCGAAATTATTTCGGTATCGCTGTGCCTCGGGTCGTTACTCTGACTCTCGTGGGCGGGGAGTTGGGTGTGTGTGTGTGTGCAAGGTCATAGCATTACCCATAGATCGGACCTACGAGCTCTGAGCTCTCTTCCAGGAGGGAAATAGCTGTCGATCACGAGTCCAACACGTGATCCAAAGACCAAGTGAATACACACACCGTTGGGTGAGGACATGCTTGCTGGCGCTCCGTAGCAGCCGAGGTCAGCCTGTTGACCTGACTCCACCACACTTCTCTTATTATGAACTTCTTTCTGATGCTGTTGACAGTGATCTTGGATATTCCATCTACAATTTGTGAATCATTTATGAAGTGTAGTGCCCGTGACTATCAGACCCCTTACATGCCTAAGTGCCGCCCAGGGGCAAAGTTATCAGTGACGCCCCCCCCTCCCCCATCACCACTTCCCATCTCAATATCCCTTACTGCCTATTATAGCTATTGGCTTGCGAAATAGTTAAACAGGTTTTAAAAATGTTATCTAATGTCCCTATTGCAGAAAGGATATGGGGAAAATATTTCATATTCTGTTGATTCTAAAGCAAAATTCGTATATTACGGTAAGATATTCAGGCCTCCTTTGACCTTTTTTTTATTATGATTATTTTGTCAGCCTTGTAGGCGGCAAGTTCAGACTAGAATTGGAGCCCCCTAAATGTGCCGCCACAGAGCTGATATTGTAGCCATTACTGGAGCGTGGCAAGTGGTTCCTGAAGTGTGTAAAATTGTGGGCTACGAACTTTTCCACCATCTCAGGACTGACAAACGAGGAGGGGGGGGGGGCGGTGTAGTAATGTATTGCAGGACAACCCTTAACCCTTCACTCCTGACTGTTGTAACCCCCGAGGGAGTGGAGGCTTTGTGGGTGAGGGTGTCGCCTCCCTCCCATCCTCGCCATACAGCATCTGTCATTTTCTGTGTTGTGTACCACCCACCCCCGCTCCTCCACTGCACAGCTGCTCGTCTCCCACATCATTGATACAGCAGATGCACTGAGAGTGAGATTTCCTGCTGCCAAGATCGTCATATGTGGTGAATTCAACCAATTGGACATACAGTGCTCGACAAGGATGTACGAACGGTTAGCGAGAAGGAGTGATGAGGAGTGTTGAGGACTGTTTTTGCTGAAATGCACAATTTTATATAAAAAATTAGCATATGGTTGCATTATTTGACCTATTTTATTTAAAATGTGTGACTTCCATGTAATTTGATGAAAGAGAAGTTATGTTTTTATCATCTACAAAATTACCAACCACATACCGTCCGACTCACTAATTGCCGACCTCAACCAAACAATGACGGTTTTTGCTCAAATGCATATGGTTGCATTATTTGACCTATTTTCTTTAAAATGTGTGATTTCTATGTAATTTGATTAAAGAAAAGTTACGCTTTTATCCTCTGCAAAATTACCAGCCCGCCATCTATGATCACTGGGGGTATGGATCAAACTACACTCTATTAAGTTTCTTACTATTGTGTTATTAGTGTAATAGATTGCATATAGTTAAATTATTTCGACTATTTTCTTTAAAATGTGTGATTTTCATGTAATTTGACCAATCGTGCATTTCAGCAAAAACAGTCGGACGGTATTCATAGCTGTGGTCGGCAATTTTGCAGAGTATTTTCTCTTTGATCAAATTACATGGAAATCACACATTTTAAAGAAAATAGGTCAAATAATGCAACCATATGCTAATTTTTTATATACAATCGTGCATTTCAGCAAAAACCGTTCTTGTTCGAGTTTGGTCGGCTATTAATGAGTCGGACGATATTCGTAGCTGTGGTCGGTAAGTTTGCAGAGGATAAAAACGTAACTTTTTTTTTTATCAAATTATATGAAAATCACACATTTTAAAGAAAATAGGTCAAATAATGCAATCATATGTTATTTTTTTTTCTTTATATAAAATCGTGGGTTTCAGCAAAAACCGTCCTTGTTCGAGTTTGGTTGGCTGAGTGAGTCGGACGGTATTCATAGCTGTTGTCGGTAATTTTGCAGAGGATATAAACGTAACTTTTCTTTGATCAAATTGCATGGAAATCACACATTTTAAAGAAAATAGGTCAAATAATGCAACCATATGCTAATTTTTTTATATATAAAATCGTGCATTTCAGCAAAAACCGTCCTTGTTCGAGTTTTTGGTCGGCTATGAGCGAGTCAGTCGGCAATTTTGCAGAGGATAAAAACGTAAATTCTCTTTGATCAAATTGCATGAAAATCACACATTTGAAAGAAAATAAGTCAAATAATGCAACCATATGCTAATTTCTTATATAAAATTGTGCATTTTAGCAAAAACCGGACGGTATTCATAGCTGTTATTGGTAATTTTGCAGAGGATAAAAACGTAACTTTTCCGTGATCAAATTACATGGAATTCACACATTTTAAAGAAAACAGGTCAAATAATGCAACCATATGCTAATTCTTTGTATAAAATTGTGCATTTGAGCACAAACCGTCATTGTTTGGTTGAGGTCGGCAATTAGTGAGTCGGACAGTATGTGGTTGGTAATTTTGTAGAGGATAAAAACGTAACTTCTCTTTCATCAAATTACATGGAAGTCACACATTTTAAAGAAAATAGGCCAAATAATGCAATCATATGCTAATTTTTTATATAAAATTGTGCATTTCAGCAAAAACAGTCCTCAACACTCCTCATCACTCCTTCTCGCTAACCGTTCGTACATCCTTGTCGAGCACTGTATCAGACATCCTAAATCAACTCCATCTTACTCAAGTCATAGATTTCCCAACGAATGGTAAGAATAGCCTTGACCTTATCATGACTGACCTGAGTCAGTACTACCTACCCCGCAGCCCCTACCACCCATGGGACGCAGCACTCACCTCTCTATCTTATGGTCCCCAGCTTCCACCACCACCTCCCCAGCTGTGGGCTCAGTTGTTGTCAGGGCTCACAGGCCCATCCCTGACTCAGCCATGAGACAGTTTGGGCAGTGGATAGTACACCATCCCCGGACAGAAGTTTTCCTAGTGGATGATGTAGACACCAAGTGGGATAATTGTTTTAATACCATCACTGATGCTTATCGCCACTTTTTTCCCACCAAGGCTCTGACCATGCACCCCTCAGACGTTCCTTGGATTACACCAAGGATTAAACGGCTGATGGGACAAAGGAACAAGGCATTCTATATAGACGCCATTCTTTATAGGAACATTCGCAACAAAATCATCCGTGAAATTAAGACTGCCAAAATGTTATATTATCCAAGCCAAGTCAATCATCTCAAACAGGTAAATAGCAGCCAATGGTACTTTAAGATTAAAGAGCTGTGTGGTCTGAACAACAAATAATCTTCTCTCCCTTGCATTTCTCAGTTACCCCCTGAACAGGCAGCACAGGATATCAACAGTCACTCTGTTACTATATGTCAAAGTCTGCCCAAACTCGATCCCGCCCTCCTCCCAGCCTACCTGCCATCCCCTTCCCCCCACCCTCTGTCCTTGAGTTTGAAATCGTTAAGAAATTAAAAAGCTTCATCACCAAAAGATCCACCACACCAGTTGACCTCCCACTAAAGCTCTACCGTGAATTTGCCCCTGAACTTGCCACTCTTTGTTCGATAATCAATGGCCTCTAACTCAAAATAAATGCCCCAGAGATTGGAAGACTTCATACGTCACCCCATCCCTAAAGTCTCCAGCCCTCAGTCCTTAAATGACCTGAGGCCAGTTGCCATCACGCCCATCCCCAGTCTCATCTGTGAGGACTTTGTTTTCAACTGGGCATATAGTAACACACGCAATAAAATAGAGCCCCAGCAATTTGGTAACATCAAAACTTCATCCACTATTCACTGCTTAATTGACCTTCTTGATTTGATTCACAGAAAGTTAGACAAATGTAACACTTCCCTTGCTCTCACTTTAA
>NC_134777.1:130133060-130145560 GCF_046742065.1 Oratosquilla oratoria
CATTCACCCCTGTCTTCTGTCCTCTCCCGTCCTTCCTCAACAGACATTCCCCTCTTCCCCAAAGCCCCCTTCACCCCATCCATCCATCTCATCCTAGGACGTCCCCTCATGTTCACTCCCTCCACATCTGCCTTCCATACCTCCTTTACTAGTCTTTCTTCACTCATTCTTTCCATGTGTCCAAACCATCCCAATACCCTTTCCACCCCTGTTTTCCTCCTCACCTCCTCATTTCTCACTCTATCTAGTAGTAACCCCCATCATACTTCTCAGACACTTCATCTCAAACACATTCAAGTTCCATCTCTCTTCCTCTCTTATGTTCCATGTTTCTGCTCCATACAGTGCTGTTGGCACAATCACTCCTTCATACAGTCTCCTCTTAGCACCCATTCCCAAATTTCTATTCCTCAGTACACTCTTTAAACCACCAAGGCATTTACTCGCTTCTCTCAATCTACATTCTACCTCCACCTTCACTCCACCTTTTCCTGCCACATTTGCACCCAAATATCTAAAACTATCCACTTCCTCCAGTTCCTCTCCCTTAATGCTCACTTCCAGATTACTGCCACTATCACCCCTTGTACATCTCATCACCTTACTTTTACCCACATTTTGTCTTTTGATTCACAAAATATGCAAGTAACCACTATGAAAATGAAAACTTGGTAACCGAACGTTTTCCTCTATTCAATACATCTTCAAAGGTACAATATAAACAAGAGAAATAAGGACATTATATACAGTACACACAGAACTTTTAAAACTAGGGAAGGTCCTCTGTGACTAGCTCAACACAGGTTGTCAGGTTACATGTCTACCATCGACAGCTTTTTTAATAATAAAATCATCCAATTTGTACAATCCCAAACTAATATTCAGGTTGTTATCGAAGGCATTCTTAATATAGTATGATTCAATAATATTCCTCTCCATAATGTTTTTATTTAAGACAATTTTTTCAGCTTTATTCCATTCAATAAAATGATTAAAATCTCTCATATGTACAAATAACCCATTTGATATTTGTCCTGTTCTGACGCTATACTTACCCTGGCTTATCCACAATTTCAAATCTTTACCAGTTTGATATATATATTTAGAAATACATTCTTTACATAGAATGCTATAAACGCACTCTTCTCTGACTTAATATGAATTTTTTATCAATAGGCTTTTTACAGTGTTGTTACTTTTAAAGACAACTTGTATTCCAAAGGTGCTAAAAAATATGGGAAAGGCTGATCAAATTCTCATGGAATGGAGGTGAAAGTATGTTTTTATTGCTGAACTTTTGTCTATGTTTTAAGCCATAAAATATTTCTTAGCTATTTGCTGTGCATTGTCCATTGCAAAATTAGGATATTTTAATTTATTTTCAATGTAATATTTTTTCTATTTCATTGTCTAAAAATTCAGGGCAGCAAACTCTAAATGCTCTTAAAAAATTTGAAGAAAAAACTGATATTTTGGTCTTAAGATGGTGATATGAGTAAAAATGAATATATGAAAGAACATTAGTTGGTTTCCTATAAAAATCTAACTTAAAATTCTTACCAGATCTATAAATCATAACATCTAAAAAGAGCAAACAATTATCCTGTTCAATCTCCAAAGTAAACTTAGTAGGCGGTACCAAACTATTTAATTTTAACTTAAAATTGTCTATATTTTGGTCATTAGGTCACATGCACAATATACCATCTACATATCTATGCCAAATGACATTCTTTGGAAGAATATTTGGTAAAATATCTCTTTAAAAAAAAGAATCCATATACAAATTACTCAAGACTGGAGACATTTACATTCCAAATCTCTGCATATAGAATTCACCATTAAATTCAAATTTTGAATCCAAAACACAGTTTAATAAGACTGATTATTGTGTAGGCAGGGAGAGTCATATCATGTTTTTAATCCATCTTCTAAAAATCTTAATAAATCTAAAACTGGGACTCGGGTAAATAAACTAGTAATATCAAAACTAACAAGTTTGAAATCAAAAGTGATATTTTGTCCATGTAACTTGTCAATAAGGTCAACATTGTTTTTAATATGAGTGTGGGCAATAGTTCCAACAAGTGGATTTAAAAGTGACACCAGCCATTTTGATAATTTATAAGTACAAGAACCAATTAAACAAATGATAGGTCTAGCAGGGTTATTAACTTTATGAGTTTTAATCAAACCATACATATATGGAGGTAAAGGAGATAACGTAACAAGTTGTTTAATGAGGACATTATTTCAAGGAATTTTTAGATGGAAATAATCCCCTCCTCCTTCCCCCTCCTCTTCCTCCCTTCCTCCCACTTCTCATCCCCCTCCCCCTACCATCCTCCTCTCCTCCTCCTCCCCCTCCTCCTCCTCCGCTGTCCTGTTTCTTCACTGTAGTTTAGTATAGTTAACACAAACAGTAGTCTTACTGTTGTTTGTTCTTCCTTTGTGTTCCTACCCGCCTCCTCCCCCGCCTCCTCCTTCTCCTCCTCCCCCTCTTCCTTCTCCTTCTCCTCCTCCCTTCTCCTCCTCCTCCTCTCTCCCCTCCTCCTCTCCTATCTTCCCCTCCTCCTCCTCCCCCTCCTCCCCCTCCTCCCCTCCCCTCCTCCTCCCCCTCACCTTCCCTCCTCCTCCTCACCTTCCTCCTCCCCCTCACCTTCCCTCCTCCTCCTCACCTCCTCCTCCTCCCTCTTCTCCTCACCCTCCTCCTCCCCTTCTTCTCCCCTCCTCCTCACCTCCTCCTCCTCCTCCTCCCTCTTCTCCTCACCTCCTCCTCCCCCTCACCTTCTCCTCCTTTCTATCTCCTCACCTCCTCCTCACCTCCTCCTCACCTCCTCCTCACCTCCTCTTCCCCCTCACTTCTCTTCCTCCCCTTCTCCTCGTCCTCCTCCTCCTCCTCCTCCCCTCCTCCTCGTCCTCCTCCTCCTCCTCCTCTTCCTCCTCCTTCAACAAATCTTTAACACTTGGTAAAGTCCCATCAGATTGGAAATGTGCTAACGTAACACCAATATATAAGAATGGGGACAAATCACAACCAGGCAAATATAGACCGATTAGCCTGACTTTGAATGTGTGTAAACTGCTAGAAACCATCATTCGCGACAGTGTAGTGAATTTTTTTTTTTTTTAGAAGAAAATGAAATTATGAAAGATTCGCAACATGGATTTCGTAGCAAACGCTCATGTTCAACTAATCTCCTCGACTTCTTTCATGACTTCTTTAACAAATACGAGGAATGTAGATCTGTTGATATAATTTATCCAAAAATTCAGAGGCCTTCGATAAAGTTCCCCATAAACGATTGCTCGACATATTAAAAGCAAACAGTATTTCTGGCAGTATCCACAACTGGATTAAAGATTGGCTTTCTGAACGAAAACAGAGAGTTGTAATTAACGGGGCCTCATCCAGCTGGCTCGACGTTAAAAGAGGCGTACCGCAAGGATCAGTTTTGGGACCCATTTTGTTCTTAATATATGTAGATGATCTAGACGGCGGCCTCCTCTGCAAAGTATCAACATTTGCTGATGACACAAAAATTTCCGGTAAAGTAACGACCATCAAAGAGAAAGAAACTCTGCAATCCGATCTAGACAGATTATCAAGCTGGGCTAGCAAGTGGCAAATGAAATTTATTGTTAACAAATGTAAAGTCATGCACATTTGAAGTAACAACGATCACATCCAATACCAAATGAATGGCGAAATACTGGAATCAGTAACTAAAGAAAAAGATCTAGGAGTTTTAATATCAAATGAATTGAAGCCAAGTCAACATTGCTTAGAAGTTGTTAAAACAGTAAATAAATTGGTTGGCTTCTTCGGAAGAGTCTTCAAAAATAAATCAGAAAAAATATTGCTAAACGTTTGTAATTCCTTAGTCCGTCCCCATCTCGAATACTGTGTACAATTTTGGTCCCCATACTACCAGAAAGATATTAGTAAATTAGGAAGAGTGCAACGGAGAATGACTAAAATGATACCAAGGATAAGAAATCTGCCGTATGAAGAAAGACTTGAAAGTCTAAACTTATTCTCACTTTCAAAAAGAAGAATGCGAGGAGTTTTAATCGAGGTTTTTAAGATGCTCAAAGGCTTTGACAATATCAATGTCGAAAATTACTTCTTATTAGACCAATCAACTACAAGAAGACATCACGATTCTAAAGTAATCGGTAAAAGATTTTCTTCGAATGAAAATAAGCACTTTTTCTTTAACCGGGTTGTTAATGTGTGGAACTCGTTAACTTCCACTGTTGTTGAAAGTAACACAATAACAAAATTTAAAAATCACTTAGATAAATATTTGGACTCCAATCTGCAAATAGAATATTATCCCTTGCAACAAAATATCTGACAACTCGATATTTAATTGTAATTGGATAGTATAGTAGTAACAGTAGTGTTAGTTCATCTTCTGCCCTGTTTTCTTAACTGTAGCTTAGTTTAGTAAACACAAACAGCCTCGTTAGGGCCAGTGGGCCTGCTGTTCTTTGTTCTTCCTTTGTGTTCCTTTGTGTATCGTCCTCCTCCTCCTCCCTCTTCTCCTCTCCTCCTCCTCCCCCTCACCTTCTCTTTCTCCTCCTCTTCTTCTCCTTCCCTCCTCCTCACCTCCTCCTCCTCCTCCACTCCTCTCTTCTCCTCCCCACCCTCCTCCCTCTCCCTCCTCCCTCCCCTTACCCTCCCTCCTCCTCCTCGTCCTCCTCCTACTCCTCCTTCTCCTCCTCCTCCCTCTTCTCTTCACTTCCTCCTCTCTTCATTCTCTCTTCCTCTTCCTTCCCCTCCTCCTCTCCTCCTTCTCCTCCTCCCCTCCTCCCTCCTTCTTCTCCTCCCCTCCTCCCCTCCTCCTTCTCCTCCTCCTCCTCCCTCTTCTCTTCTTATTCGTCCTCCTACCCCCTCCCTCCTCCTCCCCTCCTCCTCCTTCTCCTCCCCTCCTCCTTTTCCTCGTTCTCCTCCTCCTCCTCCCCCTCACCTTCTCTTCCTCCCCCTCCTCCTCGTCCTCCTCCCCTCCTCCTCCTCCCCTCCTCCTCCTCTTCCTCCTTCTCCCCCTCCTCCTACTCCTCCCCTCCTCCTCCCTCTCCTCCTCCTTTCCTCATCCTTCTCAGCCTCCTCCGTCTCCTCCCCTCTATTCCTCCTCCTTCTTTTTCTCCTCCTCCCTTTCTTCCTCCTCCTACTCCTCTTCATCCTCTTCCTCTCCAGCTGAGTCCTCTTCCTGCCTTCCTTGTAAGCGTCCATATGAAGACGGAGGAGCGTAAGGAAGGGAAGGGGGCGGGGGTGGGGAGGGTAAGGGAGGGAAGGGAAGGGAAGGGGAAGGGAAGAGCTATATAGAGACTATGCTATGATCATATTTATGTTTATAATTGTAAGAGTTGTGAAGATGACAGTGATGATGATGACGACGATGATGACGATGACGACGAAGACGAAGACGAAGACGATGATGATGATGATGATGATGATGATGATGATGATGATGATGATGATGATGATGATGATGATGATGATGATGATGATGATGATGATGATGATGATGATGATGATGATGATGATGATGATGATTATGATGATTATGATGATGATTATGATGATTATGATTATGATTATGATTATGATTATGATGATGATGATGATGATGATGATGATGATGATGATGATGATGATGATGATGATGATGGTGGTGGTGATGATGGCGATGATGGTGATGATGATTATGATGATGATTATAATGATGATTATGATGATGATGATGATGATGATGATGATGATGATGATGATGATGATGATGATGATGATGATGATGATGATGATGATGATGATGATGATGATGATGATGATGATGATGATGATGATGATGATGATGATGATGATGATAACGATGACAACGGTGATGGTGATGATGATGGTGATGAAATATTGGACGTAGATGAGACTGCTGGCTGGGTAAATGAGGGTCGTGGCGCACAGCCCTTTATGATTTCCTGGTGCCCATCAAGTGGTGCTTCCTCTGCAATTTTCTTAGAGATTCACTCTCCCCCTCCTCCTTCTCCCCCTCTCCCTCTCCCCCTCCCCCCTCTCCCCCTATATCTCCTTTACCCACGACTCCCCCCTTCCCCAGCTCCCTAGACACCGTGTTGGGGGAGTATTCTAGTGTTGCCCCTACGGACCAGGGCTGCTCAGGAGAAAGGCGGTCACTTTTAATTTGTGTTCTCCTCTTTGGTGACGTCTCACGGTGTTGTCCCCAAAGATAGAAACGCTGGTTATCAGCTTCAGGATGACTGATACATCCTTCCTTTGCTCCCTCCTCCCTCCCCCATGTCTCCATCACTCCCTTCCTCCCCTATTTTTTCCTCCTAACTCCCCTACACTACTGTCTCTTTGTCCTCGCCTAACATTCTCCCTCCTCCCTCTTCCTCCCAGTCCTCCCGTCCCGTTTCCTGTTCCTCCTCAGATGGATGGAGTGGCCCAGTGGACGCCATAAATAGATGGAACAATTATTTTCATTTTTCTTTTATTTATCGAGCGAGTCGAAAGATCTGTTTGAAACCGTTACGATTTCTTTTTCAACAAACAAACATTACTTTTGAAGTTATTTTCCATTTTACAACTATTAATTTCCGAGTAAATGAATACCCAGGAATTAATGTTTTTTTCTTCTTCTTCTAATACGACCGTTAATTAACCGTCGCTTTCCTTCTAGATTTAAATATGTGACGAATAATTTGTGTGCCAACAAAGACGACGCGTTGCTCTTGGAGTCTGCTCTCCCTATTTGAAATATGGAGTAAACAGCCTTATAGACTGCTCTTACATTGACGGCGTGAGGTAATGAGGGTCTACCAGAGGCTTAAATGCGCCCGGTGACGCCGCCTAGGCCCTGGGTTCTTGGGGGTCGAAGCCGCGACCTCGCAACAGTGAGAGTCAGCGTGAAGATTTTGTATCTTTCAACATGACTCGTTATATTTATTCATCTATTCATTTATTAATTTATTTATCTATTTATTCATTCATTTATTTATGAATTTATTTATTTATTCCTCTATTTGTTTATGCATTTAACTCTATGTTTCTTTATTTTTTTGCTTATTTATCAATCTATTCATTTATTTATGTATTTTTGTTTTGCCGTTAAGGAAGAGGGACAGAGAGTAGGGGAGAGATAGAGAGAAAGAAAGAAAGAGAGAGAGAGAGAGAGAGAGAGAGAGAGAGAGAGAGAGAGAGAGAGAGAGAGAGAGAGAGAGAGAGAGAGAGAGGATGAGAAAGAAAAAAGGGAGAATAGGAGAAAAAAGAAAAGAAAAAGACAAAGAAGATGAAAAAAGAAAGAGGAAGGAGGAAGAAAAAATAAAAATAGAAAAAGAAAAACCAGAAGAAGTAGAGGAAATAGAAGAGGTGGATGTCGAAGTAGAAGAAACTGAGGAATAGTACCAGAAAGAGCGCTTGCAGAAAAAGAAGCAGTAGAGGATGAAAGAAAGAAAAAAAAAAGAAAAAAAAAAAAAAAAAAAAAAAAAAAAAAAAAAAAAAAAAAAAAAAAAAAAAAAAAAAAAAAAAAAAAGAAAAAAAAAGGGAACGAGAACGAGAGCAAGAGGAGAAACAGAGGCATTCTTAACTATATCTCTACTTCACTGATTGAAATTGCAATCACATCATGCCGGACAAAACAATCATAAAAAAGAGAGAAAAAAAAAAAAAGTCGAGGAGGTAATAGTGCGTATAGTAGAAGGAATGAGCCGGTAAGGACGTTCGAAAATGAAAAGGAGCCGCTGGACTTTGGGAAATGGTATAGAGCAGCGTTGGAAGGATGAAGACCCTCATTACAGATAATGGAAGCTAAAGAACGACTTAAAAGATGTCGAAGAGTCTCCAGGGACACATATAGTGAGATGGACGCATGCGTTTAGGGCTGAGATTCTGACCTTATTTCATGATCTTTCAACCTTTATGAGGAGGTGACCTATTATGAAGGTTGTGGACTTGTAGATTTCAGATTATCCAAATCGTCTGACGAATTTGCCGACTCAAGAACAGACAGACAGAGAGACAGACAGACAGAGAAGCAAGCAGACTAACAGATGGGCGCAGATAGACAAACAAACTGAAAGGCAAAGGCAGATAGGCAGACATACAGGCTAATATTGGTGGAGAGATCGATATGGTGTGCTACATTTAGATTGATAGACAAATAAGAACAGAAACAAATAAAACAATGAGGGAAAATATAGGATGATAGACGCGCTAGCACATACACAGACACACACACACACACACACACACACACACACACACACACACACACACACACACACACACACACACACACACACACACACACACACACACACACACACTCACACTCACACTCACACACTCACACACACACACACACACACACACACACACACACACACACACACACACACACACACACACACACACACACACACACACACACACACACACACACACACACACACGTCCAATATTAGAGTAAGCGTCAGTGGTATGGTCACCACACAGAGTGAAGGATATAAGCAAGATTGAGAGCATACAAAGGGCAACAACCAAATCGGTCCCCAGGCCGGGAGGTAAACCATATGAGGAGAGACTAAAAGTGCTGGATCTACCAACGTTGAAAGATAGAGGAGGAAGAGGTGATACGATTACAGTATTAAAGTTGCTAAGGGGAATGGACTACATTGAGAGAAAAGGTTTCTTAATTAGGGACAAGAGGGGCTTAAGAGGTATTGAGAAAAAATTAAGAAAGACTGTGTGTCTGAAGGATGTAAAGAAATACAGTATTCTCTGCAGATGCACGGATACTTGGAATAGCCTAGAAGGTGATGTAGCCAAAACTTGAGGAATACATGAATTCAGATCTAGATATGATAATTGGAAAATGAGGATATAGTTCATGTTGAATCCATACATGAATCTGAAACTAAGTGTGATGAATTGAAGAGTAGATGGGACTCAACCAGTGTTGTTCCTTTCCTGTAAATCACAATTAGGTACAATTAGGTACATACCCATAACTGGACACTACAGATTGCGGGAGTGAAAAGGGCAAAGGTACAGAAGGATGAAGAAGAAATATTGAAGTGAATTAGGGCAAAGGCAAGAAGGAAAGAAGCAAAGGAGGGAGGTGAAGGTGGAGGTGGAAATGGAGGTGGACATCGTGTTGAAGGTCTTGTATTCTGAATACCAGTGTCACTTAAGTACCCGAAGGCTTATAGTACCACTCATGATATCCTTAAGATATCCTGCTCGGTTCAGGCACGCGCAGAATGTAACCGACACTCAATTGATTCTCGAAAGATTGTGGAGTACCACAGGGATCAATCTTGGTTCCCGGCGTTTCATTTCGGAGCGTGTCGGATACATGCCATCCCATTGGGTAACAGTGAGAGGTGTCCTCTGGTTTTCATATATCCGGGTGAAGTCGTTTTAATATTGATGTTTTCTTGACCTTGCCTGAATATGTTCTTATTCTAATCGAATATTTCCTTACTCAGTCGGGTATTCATCCTATATAGAAACAATGACAGATCGCAAGAATGATAGGCAGACAGGCAAGTAGACAGACAGGCAGACAGGCAGGCAAAAGGTCAGACAGGCAGACAGAGAGACAGACAGGCAGGCAGAATGATAGACAGGTAGACAGACAGATAGACAGACAGCCATCCATCCATTCAACCATCCATCCATCTATCCATCCAGCCAGCCATCCAGCCAGCCAGACAGCCTGCCAGACAGGCAGAGACAGACAGACAGACAGAAGGAAACGGGATTTACTGTACATCGTATCTTAACTTTTTTACTTTTTGTTGTTATTGAAGCACTTTTTCCTGTCTAACGCCAGGCGATCTTATTTACGATAAAAATATCAGTAGTCGTTCCCCCGACTGCCACTGACTAGAAACCCACGGGCTCCTGGGCTCTTCCATAGTGTTCTGGAACTTTGCATCATAGAACCCTTGAGTGTGATTTTAGCAATATCTAAAACAAACTGTTGAACTCTTGTGATTTATTTGTAATTATACATGCACATCCGACCTTTCGTTAAGTTGTGAACATATATCTTTATGTCGGCGATTTTGTTTGGCCGCATTTCGAGTTTGTCGGTGTCTTGGCAGTCGGGAATTTGACACAGACCAACGCCCGGCACGTCACGGTTCTTGTTAGTACAAATGTACAAGTGGACAAAAAACAGTATACCAGACATTGATTACCCACAAGAACCTACCTAACATGAAGTCCAACACGGAGGAAAAAGATGAGGGCAGACGTCCGTAGGGAGACTTCCTTATATTCAAAATCGGTGGAGGAGGGGGGGGGGGAGGGGGCACAGAGATGAAATTGAGGTGACATTGGGTCATGGTGCTGTACTTGGGGTGGTACGTGTGATGGGAAGCGAGACATGCGATATGGAATATGAAGTGGACAGTCCTGGTTTCGAATTCGAGTTCCGCACTTCCATACAATACGCTCCCCCCCCCGCCCTATCTCTCTCTTCTTCTCTCTCTCTCTCTCTCTCTCTCTCTCTCTCTCTCTCTCTCTCTCTCTCTCGCGAGCGCTCTCTCACGCCCACACACACCCAAACCTATACACCGGGCACCTACACTCATAGCCAAGCGTCATATCCACCAACCCACAAACCCATCTACACACACACACACACACACACACACACACACACACACACACACACACACACACACACACACACACACACACACACACACACACACACACACACACACACGCACACGCACACGCACTCACACACACACACACACACACACACACACACACACACACACACACACACACGCACGCACGCACGCGCACGCACGCACACACACACACACACACACACACACACACACACACACACACACACACACACACACACACACACACACACACACACACACACACACACACACACACACACACACACACACACACACACAGACGCATGCATGTATAAACATATCAAAACGCACTTGGTGCTTTAAAGATAAATTCGTTTATTTTCTAAACAATTATGATATTAATAAATCATACATAAATGCATACATATAACAAGGCTTTTTCCCCCTTACAAGGGAGGTAGCCAAAACGAAAAAGGCATAAAACCATTCCCACCCATTCCATCTCTAAATACACTCCACCCCCCACCACCCTCCCTCTTATCTTAGCATCCAGGAGGTGCTATTATGTTAATAGCGTAAATTTTTTATTATTTGTTAGTTTAGCTAAATGTAGTTAATTATGTAAACGAAATAATTTGTCTGATTTAATAGACTGATCGAGTTTAACAAATACTATTTATCTGAGGAGACTTATTCAATAATTTATCTCACATTGGCCGATTTATCTCACCGTTGACCCGATTTTAACTCAGGTTGTAAGGTACAAACATGTCGTCACTAGCTTTCACGAAATCATGACATAATTGTGAGAGATCCATATGCGCCGGTGTATATTCCTGGCATCTAAATCCTTCAACCATTCATTACATTAGAAGCTGGAGCCGAAATTACGTGGCATTATCTCAGCCAATCTGGACACAGGAGTAAAATATCGTCCAATCATCTAGCTTTTAGTGGCATGACGTCAGACCCCTTCACCTCTTGTTGACTCTATGGTAGACGCTGGAATAGCTCATCTATTTTGGTAACAGACGGAGAAAGCATGTCGTGCAACGTGACCAGCAGAGTGGGCGCTGACGTCATAGGAACGTATTGACGTAATATTGCGTAGGAACAAAACCACTTAATCTTGTTTACGCGTTGAGGTAACAGGAAAGGAAAAAAACTTGAACTTATCTTCTAGCGGCGCCACATCATATTGTTGATTTTGCTCTACCATTCATAAATGACTTATATATAGCAATGCCACCTCGGCGCCCTTTGATATGTTCAAAAAATGATGTCATTATAACATTATTAAAAATCTCTTTATATCAGCGATTACTAATTGGTCGTCATTAGATAGATGGGACAAACCATATACGAGTATCAACAAACACTAAAAAAAAAAAAAAAAAAAAAAATAGAGTTGAGATAGAATTTAGGTCTTCCCTAACTAGAATATTGATGAAGGTGGACAGAATTACCATACAAAATATACTTATACATACTTATATACGTATATATATATATATAATACATATATACATATATATACAAGCCGCGGGCTTCGCCCTCTCCGGCTTCGCCGGGGGCTTGGCTGCGCAAACAGCGGCCTACGGCCGCAGCTTTCCGCGCTCTAATCCCTTGTTTTCCCCTTCGGCCTCGGCCTCGGGGCGGAATCCCAACACGGGATCCCCAGCACGAAGAAGAACGCGAAGAAGAACGCGAAGAAGAACGCGAGGAAGAAGAACGCGAAGAAGAACGCGAAGAAGAACGCGAAGAAGAACACGAAGTAGAATGCGAAGAAGAACGCGAAGAAGAACGCGAAGAAGAACGCGAGGAAGAAGAACGCGAGGAAGAAGAAC
>NC_134777.1:130150560-130153060 GCF_046742065.1 Oratosquilla oratoria
GTCATCGGAAGCAGAGAAATTCCTTTTTGCCCACAAAGATTTTTTCCCAGTTCCCACCGGGGAATGGGGGGCGGGGGGCGGGGGGCGGGTTGCGGTGGACGGGGGACGGGGGACGGGGGACGGGGGACGGGGGACGGGGGACGGGGGACGGGGGACGGGGGACGGGGGACGGGGGACGGGGACGGGGCGAGGGGCTACACTTTTTAGCGCAAGATAGGGTCTGAATTAATCAGGATCCTATTCTTAAGCCCATTAGCCATCACAAAATCTGTATGGAATGCCCTGGGGACGGAGTGTATAGGTGATTCAATAAGAAATAAACGTGAATTAAAGATATAATGTCAATACAAGTTAGCATATAAGCTGGAAGCGATCATTAATTTAGTTACACACAAACATTCGAATCCAAAGGGATAAATAATCTATGAGCGTTTTGCAGCCATAATCATACTACGAATAAAATAAGAGGGAGAGAAGCAGGGAAACTCATTTTGGCCATAATTAATTTATTATCTTTGGTGTTTGCCTGAACGCGAGTTAGGAATCTGTGTGCTATGTCAACAAAGATCGACTGATGCGCGCCCAGTGCACTTGAAGGAAAGACCTATAACAGATTTAGTAACCAAAGTGACCGCTGAAAGTATTTCTTTTTTCAAGAGAAAGTTATGGATGGGAATGATGGGTGGTGATGGATATGGAACTGCCGAGTGTAGGCCTTACGGACTCTTGCAATCTTCTCCATCCTTATGTTCTTGTAATGGGATGAATGGATGTGGAGGAGGGGGTCTTGGGTACAAGGGGAATGTCTGTTGAGCAAGGAAGGGAGAGTGCAAGAGATAGGTGTGAGTGGAGAGTGGTTTTCAATGTATTTTTGTGAGAAGACGAGGGAGAGAGAAGGTCTCCATGTAAATGATGCGGTGGGGGTCACCCAGCCTCGGCTGTCGAGCCTTGATGCTGTGGTGGAGGTGCTGTGCCTTTTTGCACCGCTTCTGGAAAAGGTCAGGGATGGTGCTTTATAAGGGGGAAAGGGTCTTTTGGTATATGTATGTATGCATGTTTGTATATATATATATATATATATGTATGTATGTATGTATGTATGTATGTATGTATTATGTATGTATATTTGTATGTATATGTATGTGTGTATGTGTATATGTGTGTATATATGGATGAGTGTATGTGTGTATATATGTATGTATGTATGTATTTATGTATATTTGTATGTATATATATGTATGTATGTGTGTGTGTATGTATAGATGAGTGTATGTGTATATATATGTATGTATGTATGTATGCCTATATGTGTATATATGGAAGAGTGTATGTGTGTATATATGCATTTACCTAGTTGTATTTACCTATTTGTATTTTACGGGAAGAGAGTGACCCGCTTTTTTATCTCTCCGCATCCAGTTTGTTCTTAAAGTCATGTATAGTTTTAGCACTCACTGTTTCCTCATTCATTTTGTTCCAGATATCTATTGCTCTGTGTGGGAAGCTATTTTTCCAGATCCCTTCTGTAACTGTCCTCCTTCAGTTTCTTCTCGTATCCTCTTTTTTTTTTCTTCTGTCCCACTTTAGTAAGTCATCTCTATCAAGAATTTCCATCCCTTTCATAATTCTGTAGATGATTAGCAAATCATCTCTTTCTCTTCTTTGTTCCAAGATTGGTAGATTTAGTTTATCCAATCTTTGTTCGTATGTCAAATTGGAGAGTGTTAGCGCCATCTTTGTCTTTGCTCTTTGAATTCTTTCTAGTTTCTTTATATTTTTTGGGAACTAGGTGACCATAGTGTCGCAGCGTATTCCAATTCTGATCTTATCAGTGTAAATAATATTTTCCTTAACCATTTCTTTATCCATGTAATCAATGTATGTATGTATGTATGTATGTATGTATGTATGTATGTATGTATGTATGTATGTATGTATGTATGTATGTATGTACTGTATGTATGTATGTATGTATACAGTATGTATGTACATATGTATGTATGGATGTATGTATGTGTGTATATATGGATGAGTGTATGTATGTATGTATGTATGTATGTATGTATGTATGTATGTATGTATGTATGTATGTATGTATGTATGTATGTATGTATGTATGTATGTATGGTTATACATATGTATGTATATATGTATGTACTGTGTGTATGTATGTATGATCAGATTCATATAGCATATTTCAACAAAAATATAAAGATCTTGTTTTGATCTGAGTTCAAACAATGGCTGAAGAAGGTAATTCGGGTCTACTAGAAGCTAGAACCTATAAGCTAATTTCCTTTTATGATTACAAAACTAGCAAGAATCTGTAAGATAATTTCCTTTTATTATTACAAAACTAGCAAGAATCTGTAAGACAATATCCTTTTTTCATTACAACACTACACTACCGTGACTTTAATTAATACCATTACATAAGATACAAGAGATTTTTAGCATAAGTCTTCAGGTTCTCTACAAAGAAAAACAGTAATCGTTATTT
>NC_134777.1:130155560-130165560 GCF_046742065.1 Oratosquilla oratoria
TGAGAAGTATGGCGGGGTTACTAGGCTAGATAGAGTGAGAAATGAGGAGGTGAGGAGGAGAACAGGGGTGAAAAAGGATTTGGGAGAGAGGGTTGATGAAAGAATATTAGGATGGTTTGGACACATGGAAAGAATGAGTGAAGAAAGACTAGTAAAAGAGGTATGGAAGGCAGATGTGGGGGAGTGAACATGAGGGGACGTCCTAGGATGAGGTGGATGGATGGGGTGAAGGGGGCTTTGGGGAAGAGGGGAATGTCTGTTGAGGAAGGAAGGGAGAGGACGGAAGACAGAGGTGAGTGGAGAATTGTTGTATATGGATGATGTTGTGATTGCATGAGGAGGAATGGGCGGGGGGGTGTGGGGTGGGGTAGTATGTGTGAGTAAATTTTGACGCAGCCCGAAGGGATTTCTCCCCGTCCTCTCCTTATATGCAAAGGGGGACGGAGAGGGGGGGTCGCCGATTAAATGAAGCGGCCTTATATATATATATACATATATATATTTTTAGGAATGTCCCCTTTTGGGGCTACAGGTAGTACGACTACTAATCGCATCCTCCGTCCTGTTTTTTGTCGCCTTTTACGACTCAAATGGAAAGACTTGGTGGTAGCATTCTCTTCCCCCACCACAGGGTCGGCAAAAAAAAAAGGAGGTGCCAAGATAAGAGTGAGGGAGGAGGGTGGAGGGGAGTGGAATATATAGGAAATGGAATGGGTGGGAGTGGTTTCTATGCGTTTTTCTTTTTGGCTGCCCCCCGTGTAGGGTGAAAAAGCCTTCGGTATATGTATATATATATTTGTTGAGACATTCTGACAGGTTGATGTAAGCGGAATAGGAAACACAGGTTTCAAAGGAATATGTTTACAAACATAGTTGGTGACGAGTGTGAACATCACATTGTGGCTAGCGTAACAATGAATAAATTTTTACAATTAGATATGATAACACTAATAACAAAGAAATTATTAATAGTAAATGTAACAATAGTAATGATAACAATGAAGATAAATATTTAAATAATAATAGTAATAATAATAATAACAAAAATGATAATAACAATACAATAGAAGTAATAATAATAATAATGATAATAACAACAATAAAATAAAAGTAATAACAATGATAATCTAATATAAAAAAAATTAATGGTTGCTTACGCCGTCCGGTGGTAATTCGGTCACACCTTCGCGTTTGGTGGTAAATCGGTTACACCGCCAACTACGGTGAAGAAGAAGAACTCGAAGAAGAAGAAGAAGAAGAAGAAGAAGAAGAAGAAGAAGAAGAAGAACTCGAAGAAGAACTCGAAGAACTCGAAGAAGAGGAAGAAGAAGAACTCGAAGAACTCGAAGAAGAAGAAGTAGAACTCGAAGAAGAAATCGAAAAACTCGAAGAAGAACTCGAAGAACTCGAAGAACTCGAAAAAGAAGAACTCGAAGAACTCGAAGAACTCGAAAAAGAAGAACTCGAAGAACTCGAAAGAGAAGAACTCGAAGAAGAACTCGAAGAAGAAGGAGAACTCGAAGAAGAAGGAGAACTCGAAGAAGAACTCGAAGAACTCGAAAAAGAACTCGAAGAACTCGAAGAAGAACTCGAAGAAGAACTCGAAGAAGAACTCTTTATTTTCCAAAAAAGGGGCGTAGCCCAGGGCGCGCAGCGCCGCAGGCCAAGGCCCCCGGCGTAGCTGGGCCGGCGCAGCCGGTGGGTAAATCGGTTACACCGCCAACTACGGTGAAGAAGAAGAACTCGAAGAAGAAGAAGAACTCGAAGAAATCGAAGAAGAAGAAGAGGAAGAACTCGAAGAAGAAGAAGAAGAAGAAGAACTCGAAGAAGAAGAACTCGAAGAAGAGGAAGAAGAAGAACTCGAAGAAGAAGTAGAACTCGAAGAAGAAATCGAAAAACTCGAAGAAGAAGAACTCGAAGAACTCGAAAAAGAAGAACTCGAAGAACTCGAAAAAGAAGAACTCGAAGAACTCGAAAAAGAAGAACTCGAAGAACTCGAAAGAGAAGAACTCGAAGAAGAACTCGAAGAAGAAGAACTCGAAGAAGAAGAACTCGAAGAAGAACTCGAAGAACTCGAAGAACTCGAAGAACTCGAAGAACTCGAAGAAGAACTCGAAGAAGAACTCGAAGAAGAACTCGAAGAACTCGAAGAAGAACTCGAAGAAGAACTCTTTATTTTCCAAAAAAGGGGCGTAGCCCAGGGCGCGCAGCGCCCGCGCCTAAGGCGCAGCGCCGCAGGCCAAGGCCCCCGGCGTAGCTGGGCCGGCGCAGCCGGTGGGCTTGTAATAATATAGAAAAATAATAAAAATATGATAATACTAATAACCAAGAATTTTTTTTATTAATAGTAATTATAACAATAATAGTGATAACAATGATAATAAAAACGAAAAATTAAATATTTAAATAATAATAGTAACAATAATAATAACAATGATAATAATAATAACAAAGATAATGAAAGTAATAATAATAATGATGGTAATAATAAAAATGTAATAATAAAATTATAAATATATATAATGATAGTAATAATAAATAAATAATAATTATAATAACAATGATAATAATAATAGTGTTGAAAATAAATAGTAACAAATAGTATTAAAAGAATAAATCATGATAAAAAGTTGGGGCAAGGTAGCCTGGTGCAAGAAGGAACGTCAGAGTGAAAGGAAGAAAGCTGGAGAGGGTAGGCCGAAGTGGGAAAAAGGTATCTACTTAGGGTCGGGGGGTCTGGGAAGCCATTCTTGGAGGGCTAGTGTCGCGGTAGATTTTGTCCATTTCAAGTCACCAGTTCTCTTGTTTGTAAACATATTCCTTTGAAAAGCATACCTGCGAAACTAGTCAGGAATAAACTCAAGACTAAGACTCCTGTGTTTCCTATTCCGCTTACATCATATATATATATATATATATATATATATATATATATATATATATATATACAGTATGTATTATGCACACACACACACACACACACACACACACACACACACACACACACACAAACACACACACACACACACACACACACACACACACACACACACACACACACACACACACATATATATATATGTATATATATATATATATATATATATATATATATATCTATATATATATATATATATATATATATATTCATATTAGCTAGATCGCGATTTCGGGTTCAAGACCCTTCTTCAGTAGCTATAGGGATGTTCTTTCGTATCAGGATAAGAATTAATCCGATGAGTCTAGTTAAAGTTCCAAGTTTTATACTAGAGTTTCTTTACTTGCTAATCATTTGTGGGAGGTCACCTGGTATTTCGGACAGTAACGAAATGTCTCGTGCGCTGGGGAGCCTCCATTGGGAGGAGTGTGCAGAGTGGTTCTTCAGACGGTTGATGACCTCGGGTGGAGGCGCAGAGCACTCTTCCAGCTGACGTTTGACGGTCCTCCAGAACTTGGAAGGGTCCGTCGCACAGGCGCCGGAGAGCGAGGCCATCAGTTGCTCCTCCTCACGATGTAAATCGATGTAGAGGGACTTCCTCAGGCTCTTCTGTAGCCAGTGCATGTCTTGTAGGATAGCGTCACGGGCCTCTAGGGGTGCTTGTAATAGGTCTGTAAGTCTGTTCTGTAGTGCAATGCGTAATCTGTTAGTGAGCATAGAAGCGGTGAACGTGGCAACCTTGATGTGCTTTGTTCTAGGAATGTGCTTTTTTACTGCGTTTTTGACAAACTTTGTAAGTGAGCGCCATTCCTGATCTATCGCCGGATGTGGAGCGTTGTTCATGTTTGTGTTGGTGTATGTCGTAAATGTGTTTTTGAAACCTTCCCAGTCGGCCTGACTGTAGCGTAACCGAGGCTCACTGGGGATAAGGATGGGTGAGGTGGAGATGCGAAGGATTAAGGGTATGTGGTCGGAGAGGGTGGGGGCACCGGGTGAGATAGTTGAGTTGAGGAAGAAAGCTCGGCTGTTGGAGAACACCAGGTCGGGCTAACCCTGCAATCCATGACCTATGAATGTGGGAAAGCCCGGACCTAGGAACTTCAGCCGGTGAGGTATAGTGAGAGAATGCAGTTGCCGACTCACTGAGCAGTTGTTGTGCGTTCCAGGGCTCCAGGCAGCATATCTGCAGTTAAAGTCACCAATGAAGAAGGTTGGGACTTTGTATGACATCACCTTGGCAATGTCAACAAAGGGGAGGAAGGGAATACGGGGAGGGCGGTAGAGGGTATATAGAAGGATGGGACTGTGAATAGTGCTCAACTTGATCGCGAGCATCTGTTCATAGTGAAATTGATCAAGTATTGTTGCCTGAACCAAGGGATTTCCTGGCTAGAATACAGACGCTCGAGTGCAAAGCAAGACCCCGACTCCAAGTGTTGAAGCCTTGAATCTTGGGGAGAGAGTCGGGGGCTGGATCACCCATCGAAGTCAAGCAAATGACATCAGGACCGTGTCTGGCAATCTCTAACAAGGTGCTGGTCCTTTGTGGGGTCCAGTTACGGACGTTCTGGTAGAACACATGTAAATTCAGTCAATCCATAGGAATAGTTGGCTTCAGTGAGTCCTACTAGTTGGAGGGAGTTTTGGAAGGAAATTTAGTTAACCTTAGGGGCTTGGAGGGTAAGCACCTCGCTGTCGGAGGAGGATGTGGATGCACTACCGTTAGACTGGACTGTGTCAGGAGTGGTGCTGGTGAAGGGGATTATGTCTCGCAACGTCTCCTTTTTGAGCTTGGTCAGGTTCAACTTAGGCCTCCCGGTCGAGCTGGCTCGTGGTATGGCCACGCGGCGCGGGAGCCCGGAGGAGGTTTTGGTTGTCTGACGAGGAGGAGCGAGGACTCAGGATTGGGGAGCGTGAGCGATTGCTACGATGAAAGGATTCGTATCTGGATGCCCTGGACTTGAGGCGTGATTGCCTTGGGTTAGGTTCTTGCGCAGCCTTCTTGGGGGAGGAGGGGGAGGTGAAGGAGGAGGAGAGGAGGTGGAGGAGGAGGAGTCAGAGGGAGGGGGAGTGGAGAGAGAGAGGGTTGGAACGGAAGGGGGGAGGCGGAGGAGGTTGAAAGAAAAACAGAGGGAGCGGTGGTGGGAAGGGTAGAGGCTGGGTGAGGATAGGATGGGTGGTTGGGACCAAAGTGAATAGCTTCTAGGACGTGCGGCGGAATGGGGAAGGCAGGTAAACCGAGGTGAGTGAGTGCTGTCGACAGCATCTCCTGCACCTGATCCTTGCTCTTGGATATGAGCATTACTGAGTAAACAATGCTCAGAGCAAGCACGTGAGCATCCCTTGCTTGGTTACATCTTGTATCTCCAGACGGGCACTGGAGATTACCGACTGCTTCCCTTTCTAAGGTACTGCCGATAATAGATGAGACCATATTAGGGCATCCGGTACAGGTAGAGGGCTTGCTCGCATCCTTTCGAGAACGTTTCGACTTCGTTCTCTGTGTCTGCTGCTCCTTGGGGGCACAAGAAGGCTCCTGGTCTGGGGCCACAGCTGGGGAGCTAGCCCTCCTCTTTACACCTGGGTGGGTTCTGGGTTTAGGGGTCGGGGGTTGAGGGATTTTGCCTTGAGTCGGGGAGGAGGAGGTGAAGGGGAGGAGGTGGTGGTGGAGGAGGAGGTGGTGGAGGAGGAGGAGGAGGGGGTGGAGGAGGTCTTGGCTTGAGGCAGAGGATTAGAGGGTTGCGCAAGCAGGGAGCGGGTGATGGGAGTTCACCTCGCCACCGTGGTACGGGCTGCGTAGTGTCAGCTGCCTTTCTCCTTTCAGGACAAGAATCGGAGATGGCACTGTGGGTTCCTCCACATACAAGACACTTGAGTCTCGCGGCTGCGCATTCCCTATAGCGATGTCCATCCGAAGCACACTTGGAACACCTAGTGAGCTTGGGTTGAGGACAAGAACGGGATATATGCTTTAAGGAGTAGCAGATCAAGCATTGCCTGACCTTGAGCTCCTTTACTTCTCTGATTTCTGATGGGGGTAAAAATATGAAACTTATCTTAAGTCCTACCTGAAGAACTTTCTCCAGATCTGACTTAGACTTTAGAGAAATCTTGACGATGCCAGAGGCCGGAGGCCGGAAGGCGTCGACAAAGTCAACATCCGTATTCTTCTCCTTTAAGTCACGCAGAATGGCGTCCTTATCTCCAAGCGAGTCAAGGACCATCCTGCCCACGTATATGGACGCTCTCACATGAGCATGAGTGGGAGTGACCCTTCGGGGAGAGAATCCCAGCTTCTCCAGTCTTCCGACAGTCTTTTTCTCGAAACAGGCGTCGAGACTTTCCTGATCCATCAGATGGAAAAGGATATTAGTCCCTTCCGTCTGGGCGAAGCGCACAGGAGCACTGCCTATCACACCGCTTAATTGGTTGGCATCGTCAATGAGCGAGACGCCATCCGAGCGTGAGTCGCCTCTCACAAAAAACACTTGAAAGTTAGTTCTCATGTTGAGGGCGCTTGACGGTAACCCGTAGATGAGAATCAGACACGTCAGAAAAAGGAAAAAGTAAAAAGAGAAAAAGCACCTTCGGAGAAGACGGTATAGACACGAACTTTCGTTAGGCGCTAAGAGAAGAAGGTACAGAAGGCGGGCAGTGTAGTTGTGTATTGACTTTAGCAAGTCAAAAGCTGTTACTAGTGTCTTATGTGTTAGCTGTGACCTAGATGCAGGTACAGTAAAATGTTTGTGTTTTTTCTCTTTTCTACGAAAGCACGACTCTGAAAACAGAGAGCGATTACGTGATTTCGGAAATGTTTGTGTAAATAAAGTACACCACTTTTATGTCTTTGTTTACCCTGAGAGTTTGTCTACTTACGGAGACTGAAGAAGCGTTGGTATCGTTGAAGTTATTAGTTCTGTTATGTACAAGCAGAATACGCGTTGGTTTAAGCGCGAGCAAGTATGGAGCGATGCTAGGGGCGATTGGTAGTGAGCTGGAGCGGAGAGAGACGTCTGACCTCTACGAGCGCTGTGTTGGTTATTGCATTTCCGCCCACAATAAAATTAAACGAAACTAACCAAAAATTACAACATTTGGTAAAATTATACCAACATTTTATATTTACATGCTTTCTTCTTACAAAGGCTATCATGGTTTATGGCAACATTAATTTTACAAATATAAATAATATTTATGGACACATACAATGGTTTGTTTAATCATAGTAATTCTTATGTCACACAAATGCTACGCGCGTTAAGGGGAAACTATAGTAGTGGCATATTACCACACCATAAAAGGTTCCCACTATGGTGAAACCTCGCCCTCTCGCTAAGCGCTTGGAAATCGAGGTCCTCCTCGATCAAATTCACCGATTAACGGACGATGGAAAGGTGTTAGCTCCGCTGCTACCAACGCTTTCAGTTCCCTTCTGTGATATAGTAATTCTTCATTCACTACAACTTTCTTCACTTTCTTTTTATCCTTTTAGTATTGTAAGTCACTCATCTGTAGGCCCCATGCCTCTTTCGTAACGTATGCATTTAGTCAAGTTGCATTACTCAGTAACGAAGGTGAATTAAATTGAACTTAAACTTTTCTTCATTTTCTTCACGAATTCTGGTACAACATATGGTCTTAGGTACACCAGAGGATTCCCACCTGGGATCCTCTTACACCCACCAAGCCAAGTCTGCTTCGACGTCATTATTTAATTCATCCAATAACTTTGAACGTTAGAAATAAGTGCCACCCTTTAAGGGCGTGACTTTACCTCCATGCACCAATAATTTCTCTCCTCCTCCACCCTTTTCTCCAATCAGAAAGGCTGTTATACTGTCTCAAGCAATACTGTTTACGCAAGCAATCTGTTGCAAGCTGAGCGTGGCTTCGTGTTAACATTTCGCAACATCAGCACTCTCTCAATATTCTAACCTATGTTTACAAAACACAAGACGGCAGGCGAGAATATGCAACTCTGCACTTCCCATTCGGCAATTGTTTCAAAACATCCAAGTAATAGAATTTGCATGTCTTTTCACCTACCCCTCTATCTACTTAAATGTCTACCTCTATCTACCGGCCTCTTACAAAAGGCTTCTGTTTCTCCGTAGTTACAGCCCCTACTGATTGCTGAATCTTCCCGCTGTAGGGGAACCTTTCATAGCAGGCTCCTGAAACCCCGACACTACCAAGCCGCCAAGAACCTACGTAACATCCTACAGAGTACTGTTTTAAGTCTTCTCGTGAGTTCCTGGATTGTGTGATCAGCGCCCCCGCAGAAGGAGTGATGTGGAGTTCCTCTTTACAAACATTCCTGTTCAGCGCAACATCGACTACATCTGTGATCATGTATGCCGGTCTTCTCCAGTACCTCTATTAAAAATAAAAGAGATTCACCTCCGTGAACTTCTGAGGATTTGTACACAAGAGGCCGCTTTCCGTTGCCCCCGTGGTAAACTTTACCAACAAATTGATGGCGTGGCTATGGGTTCTCTGTTCGGTGTTCTCTTCGCCAATTTCTTTATGGGCTCGTTGGAGAAGGAGGACTTCAATCGCTCTGGCCGCCCCCTGTTGTACGGCAGGTACGTAGACGACATCTTTGTGGGGACCACCGACTCTGAGGAACGTGAACACCTTCGCTGCCTCCTTTAGGAAGTGTCAGGCCTTCGATTTACGACGGAGGTGGCGACGGACGGCGTCCTTCCTTTTTTTTTATGTGCTCCTCGCCCAGAAAACCGACGGGAGCACCCACACAACAGTATACACAAAGCCAACTAACCTTTGTTTGTGCTTGAATGGAGAGAGTGAGTGCCCTCAAAGATATAAGGACTCCACTATTGCTCCAGTTGGACCTCCACCCAGAAAGAGATTGACCGGTCTACACAACTTTTAGTCAATAATGGCCACTCAAACAGCGACTGCCAACGTGTACTGCGGACCGTCATGAGCAAGTGGTACGAAGGGCAACAGACTCCTGTAGAAGAAGGCAACACCTTTACCTTGTTCTATAGGGCCTACATGTCGAGCGCTTATAAGGAGGATGAGAAGGCACTTCTTCGTATCATCAAGGGCAATGTGACCCCCACCAACGAGATGGACCGCATAAAACTTTCCATTTATTATAAGAACAAGAGAACTAAAGACCTCATTATGAAAAATAACAGCTCCCCATGCCCATCCGACATCGAGTGTGTGAGTCTGGTGTACCAGTTCAAGTGTCCTTTTGGGGACTGTACGCCCCAAGATTCCTACATCGGACTCACTACCACTCGCCTTTCCAGACGGTTGACATACCAGCTCAACAATGGAGGCCCTAAGCAGCACCTCCAAGAGACCCATAACATCTCAATCAACAGATCCATCTTAGTGGACAATACCATAGTTTTAGACCAAGAAAGTGACAAGCGCCGCCTTGCCCTCCTTGAGGCCCTCCATATCAATTACAGTCAGCCTACCTTGAATACCCAGCAGGAAGCCCCTACCATCCTCCCCAGCCTCAAACCGTTCAGAATCCGCCAAACCAGACGCCCTAACTACGACATAAATCATCCCTCTCATGAGCAGTCACTCCGGCCGCGACGGACGCTCATGCCACAGTAACAGTTACCTACAGTGTCCTTTCCCAGTGGTCACAGTTCCCCCTCCCTTTATCCTTCCCCAGTATTCAAACGTGTCCTTTCCTAGTTTTAGACCAGAGTAACGGTCAACCTATGTGTGATCTTTCCCAGTGTTTACATTCTGATTTTATAATTACCCATTTCTCTGTTCTTGTTACAATTGAAAATGTTAACTATCATTAATGAAACGTCTTGTATCCTGTTCCACCCATTAGATGGCTTCTATCGGCAACTTAGTTTTTTCTTTACCTCTCCATGCTAGAGAGATCTTCAGAAGACTTGAAAATCTTCATCGGGAACTCATCAGAGCTCAATTTGCTGTTGCATACAATTCAATACGCCTTAAAGAAAATATCGTGCCGCGTTACTCCTATATGCATATATGTATATACATACATAGATATGTGTAAAGGCAGAAAATATGGAGGTGAGGTGGTAAAAT